>NC_091443.1:62928588-63528588 GCF_964237555.1 Oryctolagus cuniculus
ATGTTTTCCTAATGTTTACAGAATTTTCATCCATAGCCTCTTTGAATTTTACCCTACCTTCTTTCATTTTATTCTCTTCTTCAGGGTTGCTTATTAATCATACATTAGACTACCTTCTATTGGCTGTCTCTCCTAACCAGTTATTCATATTTTCTATCAACTTATCCTTTTCTGAAAACTGGGTGACATTTTTCAGGTACAACTTCCATTTTATCAATTCTCAATTCATCTGGAAGTAATAAAACTAACTTTTTAAAAAAATATATTTGGGTCTAAGTCAAATGGCCTATTCGTTATTCTTTCTTCCCAGTTATTTATCTCTATAATGTGTAAAGATTTTTTCAGATGACTTTCATTTCCTTCAGATTATTCTCCTGTGTGTAGTCTCAGAAGTTTTGGTTTTGCCATTTGTTGGGTCTTCTGGCTCACATCTCCACGAGGGTTCTCCTTATATAGTTTTTTGTTTTGTTTTGCTTTGTTTTATTTTTGGACAGGCAGAGTGGGTAGTGAGAGAGAGAGAGACAGAGAGAAAGGTCTTCCTTTTCCGTTGGTTCACCCCCCAATGGCCACTGCAGCCAGTGTGCTGCAGCCGGCACACTGCGCTGATCTGAAGCCAGGAGCCAGGTGCTTCTCCTGGTCTACAATGCGGGCACAGGGCCCAAGCATGGGCCATCCTCCACTGTACTCCCGAGCCACAGCAGAGAGCTGGACTGGAAGAGGAACAACTGGGACAGAATCCAGCGCCCTGACTGGGACTAGAACCCGGGGTGCCGGCGCCACAGGCAGAGGATTAGCCTAGTGAGCTGCGGTGCCAGCCCCTTATACGGTTTTCATGCTCAATGATGAGCTCTAGTTTGTGGAGGTTGCTTTTCTGTGAGAGGCTGTATTCCCTAACTGTGGAAGTGTTCCAAGTGGCTAGCCAAACACACACTAGTGCTTTGCTGCATGTCCGGATACACATAAAACATAATATGGTTTAAGGATCATTATGAGAAAAGTGAAGTTTGTAGGCAAAGTTTTATCCTGCTCATTGCTGAGGTCAGAGCTCCTGCAGCTGTGCTCATTCCTTGACAACTTGGCCTCGACCTGAAACATGAGAGCTCTCACATTCTGAAAAGAATTCCATCTCATTCTGAGTTTCTCAAAAATCTGTATCTTCAACCTATGCAGATAAATTTACCAGCTACTCAATGAGTCAGCACTGGTTAGGAGATAAGTATTTTTTTTCCTTGCTCTGGTATCAGAAGTATTCTAATTGTCAATAAGAACATGGCGGAGCATTGGTGGTTCCAAGATGGTGGAATAAGGAGGGTTCTTACTGATCTAGACCAGAAGAAGATTGTTTAAAAAAAAAAAAAAGTGGAGATAGTGCAGTCTCAGGGAAGAGTTAGGAAACTCTTCAGAAATTAGAGGGACACAGTGGACCTACATGGAGGGCATGGGCGCCCACGGCTCAGAACTCCAATAGCCAAGAGCCTACACACCAGCACTGGAAAGTGAGGTGAGACGAGACCACAGTAGCTGGAGACACTGGCAAAAAAGCAGCAGGGAGAGTACAGAGGGAACGAGGTTTGAAGCCCTGTTGGGGAAAGTGCACCAGCCTAACTAGAGGAGAGAAACAAATAAACAAACAGAAAAGCATGGTACGGACACATTTCTCTGACTCCAATCACCTTACAAAGGCATACAAGCTGATAGAGCAGGTGCCATTTTGGACATACATAACAGCTGTGCCAGCTAGGGGCTGCACCTGGCAATCAACCGAGCAGAGAAACCTGACTCTGGTGGGCTAGGACCTAGTGACTGTGTGAAGCTTCTGAACTGGGACTGTGAAAACAAAAAAACAAACAAACAAAAAAAAACCTCAGGGTGTGTGGGAGAACTACGGTGTGGCTGAGACTTTGAGTAGTCTTAGTAAGAGACGTCACAAGCTCAGGTGGTTCTGGTTACTCAGTAAGAGACATTGCTGGGGAATATGAACTTACACTGAGGACGGGACAGATCCTTTGTGTGTTCCTTGGGACAGAGCAGACAAATATTATACTAACTGGGGCCAGCACTCAGGCACTGGTCTCCATCGAGGACAAGAGCTCAGCTGAGCAGAATTAATACCCTTCGGGTTAAAAAAAAAAAAGAGAGAGAGAGGCCAGCACCACGGCTCACTTGGCTAAACCTCCACCTGCGGCGCTGGCACCCCAGGTTCTAGTCCCGGTCGGGGCGCCGGATTCTGTCCTGGTTGCTCCTCTTCTAGTCCAGCTCTCTGCTGTGGCCTGGGAGTGCAGTGGAGGATGGCCCAAATCCTTGGGCCCTGCACCCACATGGGAGACCAGGGAGAAGCACCTAGCTCCTGGCTTAGGATCAGCGCAGCACACTGGCCATAATGGCCATTTGGGGGTGTGAACCAATGGAAAATGAAGACCTTTCTCTCTGTCTCTCTCTCTCTCTCATTAACTGCCTGTCAAAAAAAAAAAAAAAAAAAAAAGAGAGAGAAGATTTACCACCAAACCTGGATGTGTCACCTTAAGCACGTGCTTAATCCTGGAGAACTGAACAGAGCTCTCTGGGCCACACCCACTATAAGCCTCTAGACTTCAGTGAAAGCAGATAGTCAACGGATACATGAAAAAATGTTCAGGTTCACCAGCGATCAGGGAAATGCAAATCAAAACCGCAATGAGGTTTCAAGTCATCCTGGTTAGAATGGCTTACATACAGGAATCAACTAACAACAGATGCTGGCGAGAATGTGGCGAAAAAGGGACACTAACCCACTGTTAGTGCGAATGCAAACTAGTAAAGCCACTGTGGAAGACAGTTTGGAGATTCCTCAGAAACCTGGATATAGCCCTACCACATGACCCAGCCATCCCACTCCTGAGAATTTACCCAAGGAAAATTAAATTGGCAAATAAAAGAGCTATCTGGACCGCAATGTTTAGTGCAGCTCAATTCACAATAGCTAAGACCTGGAATCAACCTAAATGCTCATCAACAGAAGACTGGATAAAGAAATGATGGGATATGTACTCTATAGAATACTACACAGCTGTAAAAAAAAAATGAAATCTGGTCATTTGCAACAAAATGGAGGAATCTGGAAAACATCATGCTGAGTGAAATAAGCCGTCCCAAAGGGACAAATATCATATGTTCTCCCTGATCTGTGACAACTAACTGAGCACCTAAAAGGAAACCTGTAGAAGTGAAACTAAATGACTTGATCAGTCTTTATCCTGACTGTTGAGGAACAGCTTACTGTTTTATTCTTTTTAGTATTTTCTTTTTTTACTTAACACCATTGGTTGAACTCTTTATTTAACACAGAATTATTCTTAGGTGTTTAAATCCAACTGAAAATTGATCCCTGTTAAAAATAAGAGTGGGAATAAGAAAGGGAGGAGATGTGTAGTCTGGCACATGCTCCCTCAGACTTACCCCTAAGGGTAAAGCTAAAAACTTGCCATGGGACTCCAAATCCCATTAAGTTGCTCTTCCTCCCCAGTCTAAAAATTTGTACCTTTTTCTCACTAATGAAGTGCCAATTTGCTGTAGCCTGTGATTAAACTGACTAATATCTACCCGACTCTGTTTAAGATGGTCAATATTATCATGAGATAATTATGTTATTTTAGCTACAATTTATTTGATTCCAGAGGTTTTTATGAAGTGATACAGGAAATTCAAATTAAACAGGAACTGAATTAACAGCAAGAAGCCGGCCGGCCCCACAGCTCACTTGGCTAATCCTCCACCTGTGGCGCCAGCACACCAGGTTCTAGTCCCTGTTGGGGCGCTGGATTCTGTCCCCGTTGCCCCTCTTCCAGTCCAGCTCTCTGCTGTGGCCCGGGAAGGCAGTGGAGGATGGGCCAAGTCCTTGGGCCCTGCACCCACATGGGAGACCAGGAGGATGCACCTGGCTCCTGGTTTCGGATTGGTGCAGCGTGCCAGCAGTGGCGGCCATTTGGGGGGTGAACCAACAAAAGGAAGACCTTTCCCTCTGTCTGTCTCTCTCTCTCACTGTCTAACTCTGCCTGTCGAAAAAACAAAACAGGAAGAAGCTATGTAGTAAAATTATTAAAATTCATGGTGAATTTTAAATAAGTGCTTTGAATGAAAAGCATCTTATAAAATATATATCTCCGAACTAACCCTGGATAGTTTCTGTTTAGAAAATTTTTTCCCAATGAATAATTCAGATAAAATGTTAACAGGATTCACTTTTGTAATATGTAAGAACATATAAAGAGACTCTAACAATAGCCTTGACTTGACTTTCAGCTCCTGTGAGGCCACATAAAGGATTTCAGGCAAGTCTACAACAAATACACACGTGTTTTTCTGGCAATAGTATCCAAAAGAGGCCATCTGTATAGCTCAATCAACACAGAAAGATCTCAGGAACCACACCAAACCTGTCCCTTCCCTGGGCTCTTTCATGGAAGTCACAAAGCCCCTGAAATTTGTCCCTCACATCTCCTGCCACACAGCAAGATGCACACAGATACGTAACTTAAGAAAGACACAGTCTGGAGTTGATAACTTCTTTTTTTTTTTTCTTTTTTTGACAGAGTGGACAGTGAGAGAGAGAGAGAGAGAGACAGAGAGAAAGGTCTTCCTTTTGCCGTTGTTTCATCCTCCAATGGCTGCTGCGGCCAGCGCACCGCGCTGATCCAAAGCCAGGAGCCAGGTACTTATCCTGGTCTTCCATGGGGTGCAGGGCCCAAATACTTGGGCCATCCTCCACTGCACTCCCGGGCCACAGCAGAGAGCTGGCCTGGAAGAGGGGCAACCGGAACAGAATCCGGCACCCCGACTGGGACTAGAACCCGGTGTGCTGGCGCCGCTAGGCGGAGGATTAGCCTATTGAGCCGCGGCACCGGCCGATAACTTCTTTCTTCAAAGACTTAATTTTTCCATATATATTGACTAGAAAGTTTTCATGGCATTCACAAGATACCTTGCTCTCTAATCTTGCCTATTGAGTCTATTAATCTCCCTGAAAGATACTATTATCCCCTGGAAACCTATGGCCCCATTTAACTGTGACAGCATTGAAACCCTTTAATAACCAAAGGTTCCACTGCCTATTCAATGGTTGCTGTGGCTTGAAAATTGTTGGTCCCCATGAAAACTGGTTTTGAGGCTTGGTCCCCAATGTAGCAGGATCAAGAGATATCAGGACCTTTAAGAGGTCTTTAAGAGGATTAATGCTTTTCTTGGGGAGTGAGCTCTTGCTCTCATAGAACTGGACTGGTTATTGTGAATGTGGGTTATTATTACTAAGCAAGCCTGGCTCCTCCCTTCTCTCTCACACACACATGCTTCTCTTCTACATTTATCCACTTCCCCTTCTGCTTTCTGCCATGAGCTGAAGCCAAACAAAGCCCTCACCAAAAGCTGAGCAGATGCTCATGCTCTTGGACTTTCAGCCTCCACAATTATGAGCTTTATAAACCATTTGTAGCAACATAAAATGAATTTAAGACAATAGGTAGGTAGGGAAAGCCTCCAAGGATAAGGAAAAAAATGAGTAATTCAATTCTCTCTGTCTTTATGCATGTGCCCCTTGGATCATCATCCAAACAAGCCATGCTTGATTAGGTGGAAGCAAAATAGGTCACTATCCCAAATATCTACCACACAGTCATCTCACCAAAATTCCTTGCCTCTACTACATTGCTTCAGCAATCCCTGAAGGCAGGGTCCTTACCTTCTGCACCATTCATTTTGCCCTTAGCCTGTTATTTTCCCCTTAACGTAAGATTATGAAGCCTGAAAAGAACCTTATCTAAAAGTTCTATCAACCCTCATTGGCACTATGCCTGGTTTCATATCTAGGAGTTGATTTATAAAGATACCACTAAATGAATAAATATGAAGCTGAAGTTGAATATAACTTCAACAGAATTGTTTCTGTATACTCAGCTTTGTAGGTAAATTTTACTGATGGCACCTGCCTTCTTCAGTCAACAAGCTGAAAAATGTTTACCACCTCCCCATTGCCAACACACAATGTCAGAGCAGCTTGGGAGTGATGTGTTCAGCAATGATACAACATGCTATACTATAATTAGTGTACTGAATGTACATGGAATACTCATGTATTCTGTTCCCCTACTCCCTCTGTTCCAGTAACTATAATTATGCAATCTGAAAGGGAAAATTATGTTGGAAATATCTCCAAAGACTCCAAAGGTAAAATAATTAGAGGGCTAAGAAAGGAAAGTGAGCCCGATCTTTCTTCAGTCCTTGGGACTCAGCGTGGCTGATGAGAGTTGGAGGAATAACATTCTGGAAAAGGGAGCCTCTTACTCTTTATGATCTGGCATGATCAGGCAATGACATTACTTTAAAATAGGGAATTCCATTCCTTTTTTATAACTGAGTTTGGGAAGGGAGGCAAAAGGAAAAGAGGCTGGAGAGTTAGGAACTAAGGTTGGTATTCTGGAGAACAGCCCTCCTGTGTGTCCTTCACCACTTTCTCCTATCCCCACAAGGAAGGAGAAGGCTGGCAGCAGAGGGGCACTTGTAGAATGAGGAGCTGGGAAAGTCAGAGCAGCAGATGGGCCAAGAGCTGAAGCTGGCCAAATCCTGAACAGGGCCAGAGACAGATGGCCAAGGCAGGGAAGGCTCTGAAAAGAAGTAAAAATGTGACAAATCTGAAGGTTAGAGCAAGGTCAAGAACAGAACACAAGAGGTACTGAATGGATGAGTTACAGCACACAGCCAATGAGGGCAAACTGACAAGAGAATGGAAAAAATGCTCAGACAGAATGGGAGGAGCCAACAGCTCTGTAAGAGGTAAAATAAACTAAAGAGTGGACTGGCACATCAAGAACAGGGAAGGAGCTTGAAAAGTGCGGCACCTGATTTGAATGTGCTTCCTTTTAAGCACTGCACCAATAAGAGGTGTTGAAAGGCCTTGCCAATGTCATGCGACTTTAGAAGTACTTGTCTCTGAAGAAGGGCATGTGGGCAGGCAGAAACAACACCTTCTGGAAAGCAAGTTGTAACACTTTCTCCTTATTTTCCTCCTCTGCCATCTCTCCAGAAGCAACAGAGGATGGGGATACAGGGAGAGAATAAAAATCAAGGGCAAAACAGTAAAGAGAATTGTTGTAGTTCCATTTGTCTCCCTGTGGTGAGCCCTACATTGTATGTGTATTTCCCAGTGACTATTTAAGGCAATTGGGACTTTCTGTGCCTGAATATTCATTACTCACATTGCTGAAAACTGAACAAAAGATCTTTGCTTTATATCATTTTCTAAGAATTCAAGGTCCATGAGGATGATGGCCACAGTTACAGAGGAGGAGGTTTCACCTAACATTTTAGCATTTCATGAATAATCAGCTTACAATTGCTGTATTTTTCCTGTAATATTAGTTGATTTGAATAACACTGAGTTACTTACCATGTAATTTTCCTGCTGGTTCAAAATAAAACCAGCATGAAATACTATTAGCCTGTTTAAACCACTGGTATCAATGAGGAGATGTGATCTCTTATTTTCCTATTATAAAACAAAAGACAAAAGAAAATTTTTCTATCCTGTGAGATATTGATTTTCCACTCTGTGAGCTTGTAAAATACTGGCTTTCACAGTACAATCAATGTCACTGATTCACTGTGGATGAAGCAAATAGCATAAAATATAAAATCTGTCTACTTTTATTAAGCTACAGTTTCCATCAACTTTGCCCTCAACATTATTCTTATTCAGTTTGAAGTATATGAATGCCATAGCTAAAGACAGATCACTAGCTAATAAGTATACTAGCCAATAAATCTTGATATTATCCCAAGTAAGGAAATAAAAATGAACATATATGCAAATACAAATGACATGCTACAATTTCTTAGATTATTATTTTTCTCAATAAGAAATCTTAAGGAGCAAGAAGGTAACCTATAACACCAAATAGATTCTATGTTCTCATATGGATAGAAGATCATCTACAACTTCTTTATTTCCTGCTATGGTAATATGCCTCAAAGATGGTCAATGATCACCATTTTTTGGTGTTCAGGCCGCTGTGAGGGCCTCTCCCTCAAGGATGAGGACCAACTTGTGTAAACAATAAGATGAAGCAGAAATGGCAGTAAGACTCCCAAGCCTAGGTCATAAGACATTGCTACTTCTGTTTTAATTTCTTTTTTTTTTTTTTTGACATTTATTTATTTTCTTTTCAACTTCTGTTTAATAAATATAAATTTCCAAAGTACAACTTTTGAATTATAACAGCATTTCCCCCATAACCTCCCTCCCACCCGCAACCATCCCATTTCCCACTCCCTCTCCCATCCCACTCTTCATCATCATTCATTCAATTATCTTTATATACAGAAGATCAACCTAGTATATACTAAGTAAAGATTTCAACAGACTGCACCCACACAGACACACAAAGTATAGAATACTGTTTGAGTAGTAGTTTCACCATTAATTCTCATAGTACAACACACTAAGGGCAGAGGTGCACAGTGACACCCACTGTTGATTTAACAATTGACTCTTTGACACTCTTATTTATGATGTCAGTAATCACCCGAGGCTCTTGTCATGAGCTGCCAAGGCCATGGAAGCCTTCTGAGTTCACCAACTCCGATCTTCTTTAGACAAGGCCATATTAAAAGTGGAAGTTCTCTCCTCCCTTCAAAGAAAGGTACCTCCTTCTTTGATGGCCCATTTTTCCACCAGGATCTCACTCGCAGAGAACTTTCATTTAGGTCATTTTTTTTTTTTTTTGCCATAATGTCTTGGCTTTCATGCCTGAGAAACTCTCATGGGCTTTTTAGCGAGACCTGAATGCCTTAAGGGCTGATTCTGAGGCCAGAGTGCTGTTCAGGGCTTTTGCCATTCCATGAATCTGCTGTGTATCCCGCTTCGATGTAGGATCATTCTCTCCTTTTAATTCTATCAATTATTTGCAGAAATTGTCTTATTTATGTACTCCCTTTGACACTTAATCCCATCTTTTTGATCAATTATGAACTTAAACTGATCACTTTAACAAGTAAGATGGCATTGGTACATGCCACCTTGATGAGAGTGAATTGGACTCCCCTGCTACGTTTCTAGCTCTGCCATTAGGAGTAAGTCTGAGTGAGCATGTGCTGAACTATACATCTCCTCCTTCTCTTATTCCCACTCTTATTTTTAACAGTGATCAATTTTCAGTTAAATGTAAACACCTAAGAATAACTGTGTTAATTAAAGAGTTCAACCAATGGTACTAAGTAGAACAACAACAAGAAAAAAAAACTAAAAGGAATAAAATAGTAAGTTGTTCCTCGACAGTGAGGATAAAGGCTGATCAATTCATTGCTTCTGATAGAGTTAGCTTCACTTCTACAGGTTTCCTTGTAGGTGCTCAGTTAGTTGTCACAGATCAGGGAGAACATATGATATTTGTCCCTTTGGGACTGGCTTATTTCACTCAGCATGATGTTTTCCAGATTCCTCCATTTTGTTGCAAATGACCAGATTTCATTTTTTTTACTGCTGTATAGTATTCTACAGAGTACATATCCCATCATTTCTTTATCCAGTCTTCTGTTGATGAGCATTTAGGTTGATTCCAGGTCTTAGCTATTGTGAATTGAGCTGCACTAAACATTGCGGTCCAGACAGCTCTTTTATTTGCCAATTTAATTTTCCTTGGGTAAATTCTCAGGAGTGGGATGGCTGGGTCATGTGGTAGGGTTATATTCAGGTTTCCAAAATGACTTCTCCAAAATGACTTCCATTGTGGCTTTACCAGTTTACATTCCCGCCAACAGTGGGTTAGTGTCCCTTTTTCCCCCATCCTCACCAGCATCTGTTGTTAGTTGATTTCTGTGTGTAAGTCATTCTAACCAGGGTGAGGTGAAACCTCATTGCGGTTTTGATTTGCATTTCCCTGATCGCTGGTGAACCTGAACATTTTTTCATGTGTCTGTTGGCCATTTGGATTTCCTCTTTTGCAAAATGTCTATTAAGGTCCTTGGCCCATCTCTCAAGTGGGTTGTTTGTTTTGTTGCTGTGGAGTTTCTTGATCTCTTTGCAAATTCTGGTTATTAATCCTTTATCAGTTGCATAATTTGCAAATATTGTTTCCCATTATGTTGGTTGCCTCTTCACTTTCCTGACTGTTTCTTTTGCAGTACAGAAACTTCTCAATTTGATGTAATCCCAATAGTTTTTTTTTTTTTTGGCTTTGACTGCCTGTGCCTCCAGGGTCTTTTCCAAGAAGTCTTTGCCTGTGCCTATATCTTAAAGGGTTTCTCCGATGTTCTCTAATAATTTGAGTCATAGATTTAGATCTTTAATCCATGTTGAGTGCATTTTTGTATAAGGTGTAAGGTAGGGGTTTTGCTTCATGCTTCTGATCATGGAAATCCAGTTTTCCCAGCACCATTTGTTGAACAGACTGTCCTTGCTCCAGGAATTGGTTTTAGCTCCTTGATCAAATATTAAGTTGGCTGTAGATGTTTAGATTGATTTCTGGTGTTTCTATTCTGTTCCATTGGTCTATCCATCTGTTTCTGTACCAGTACCATGCTGTTTTTTTTCTTTTTTTTTTTCTTTTTTGACAGGCAGAATGGACAGTGAGAGAGAGAGACAGAGAGAAAGGTCTTCCTTTGCCGTTGGTTCACCCTCCAATGGCCGCTGCGGCCGGCGCGCTGCGGCCGGCGCACTGCGCTGATCCGATGGCAGGAGCCAGGAGCCAGGTGCTTTTTCTGGTCTCCCATGGGGTGCAGGGCCCAAGCACCTGGGCCATCCTCCACTTCACTCCCTGGCCACAGCAGAGAGCTGGCCTGGAAGAGGGGCAACCAGGACAGAATCCAGTGCCCCAACCGGGACTAGAACCTGGTGTGCCGGCGCCGCTAGGCGGACCATGCTGTTTTGATTATAACTGCCCTACAGTATGTCCTGAAATCTGGTATTGTGATGCCTCCGGCTTTGTTTTTCTTGTACAAGATTGCTTTAGCTATTCGAGGTCTCCTGTGTCTCCATATGAATTTCAGCATCATTTTTTCCAGATCTGAGAAGAATGTCTTTGGTATTTTCATTGGTATTGCATTGAATCTATAAGTTGCTTTTGGGAGAATGGACATTTTGATGATATTGATTCTTCCAATCGATGAGCATGGAAGATATTTCCATTTTTTGGTATCCTCTTCTATTTCTTTCTTTAAGATTTTGTAATTCTCATTGTAGAGATCTTTAACGTCCTTGGTTAAGTTTATTCCAAGGTATTTGATTGTTTTTGTAGCTATGATGAATGGGATTGATCTTAGCAGTTCTTTCTCAGCCATGGCATTGCCTGTGAATACAAAGGCTGTTGATTTTTGTGCACTGATTTTATATCCTGCTACTTTGCCAAACTCTTCTATGAGTTCCAATAGTCTCTTAGTAGAGCTCTTTGGAACCTCTAAATAAAGAACCATATCATCTGCAAAGAAGGATAGTTTGAGTTCTTCCTTCCTAATTTGTATCCCTTTAATTTCTTTTTCTTTCCTAATGGCTCTGGCTAAAACTTCCAGTACTATAATGAATAGCAGTGGTGAGAGTGGGCATCCCTGTCTGGAACTGGATCTCAGTGGAAATGCTTCCAACTTTTCCTCATTCAATAGAATGCTGGCTGTGGGTTTTTCAGAAATTGCTTTGATTGTATTGAGGAAAGTTCCTTCCACACCCAATTTGCTTAGAGTTTCCATCATGAAAGGGTGTTGTATTTTATCAAATGCTGTCTCTGCATCTACTGAGATAATCATGTTTTTCTTCTGTAGTTTTTTTTAATGTGGTGTATCACATTGATTGATTTGTGAACATTGAACCATCCCTGCATACCAGGGATAAATCCCACTTGGTCTGGGTGGATGATCTTTCTGATGTGTTGCTGCATTCTATTGGCCAGAATTTTATTGAGGATTTTTGCGTCTATGTTCATCAGGGAAATTGGTCTGTAATTCTCTTTCTCTGCTGCATCTTTTTCAGGTTTAGGAATTAAGATGATGCTGGCTTCATAGAAAGAATTTGGGAGGATTCCCATTGTTTTAAATAACTTGAGAAGAATTGGAGTTAGTTCTTCTTTAAATGTCTGGTAGAATTCAGCAGTGAATCCATCTGGTCCTGGGCTTTTCTTTGTTGGGATGGACTTTCAATTTCTGACTCAGTTATGAGTCTGTTTAGGTTTTCTGTGTCTTCATGGTTCAATTTAGGTAGGTTGTATGTGTCCAGGAATCTATCCATTTTTGATAGATTTCCCTGTTTGCTGGCATACAACTCTTTGTAGTAATTTCTGATGACTCTTCTTATTTCTGTGGTGTCTGTTGTTACATTCCCTTTTTCATCTCTAATTTTATTGATTTGGGTCTTTTCTTAGTTAGTTGAGCCAATGGGGTGTCAATTTTGTCTATTTTTTTTTTTTTTTTCAAAAAACCAGCTCTTCGTTTTGCTGATCTTTTGTAATGTTTTTTTGGATTCGATTCTGTTGATTTCTTCTCTAATTTTAATTATTTCTTTTCTCCTACTAGTTTTGGGTTTGGTTTGCTGTTGTTTTTCTAGATCCTTGAGAGGCATTGATAGATCATTTATTTGCTGCCTTTCCAATTCTTGATGTAGGCACCTATTGCTATAAACTTTCCTCTTAACACTGCTTTTGCTGTATCCCATAAGTTTTGATATGTTGTGTTGTTATACTCAATTACTTCCAGAAAGTTTTTGATTTCTCTTTTGATTTCTTCTATGACCCACTGTTCATTCAGGAGCATGTTGTTCAGTCTCCATGTGTTTGCATATACTCTAGGGATTCCTGAGTTGCTAATTTCCAGCTTCATACCACTGTGGTCAGAGAAGATGCATGGTATGATTTAAATTCTTTTGAATTTGCTGAGACTTGCTTTATGGCCTAGTAAGTGGTCAATCCAAAGTAGGTTCCATGTACTGCTCAGAAGAATGTGTTTTCTTTATTATAGGATGAAAAGTTCTGTAGGTATCTGTTAGATCCATTTGGGCTATAGTGTCGATTAAATCTACTGTTACCTTGTTGATCTTCTGTCTGGTTGATCTGTCTACTGCTCAAAGTGGAGTATTGAAGCCCCCCAATACTATTGTATTGGAGCCTAAGTCTCCCTTTAAGTTCCTTAACATATCTTTTAAATAAACCGGTGCATATACGTTTATAATAGTTACATCTTCCTGTTGAATTGATCCCTTAATCATTATATAGTGCCCCTCTTTGTCTCTCTTAACAGTTTTAGTGTTAACGTTTATTTTGTCTGAAATTAAGATGGCTATACCTGCTCTATTTTGGTTACTGTTGGCATGGAATATCTTCTTCCAACCTTTCACTTTCAGTCTGCATGCATCTTTGTTGGAAAGATGTGTTTCTTGTAAGCAGCAAATGGATGGGTTTTGTTTTTTAATCCATTCAGCCAGTCTGTGACTTTTAACTGGAGAGTTGAGGCCATTTACATTCAATGTGACTACTGAGAAGTAGTGACTTTGCCCTGCCATTTTCCCAAAGATATTTCTAATATATACTTTGAACTTTTTGTGATCTTTTACTGAGATTTTCTTCCTTTACCTTCTTTCATATTGATGGCCATATTTCTGTGTTTCTGTGTGTAACACATCTTTAAGCTCCTTTTGCAGGGCTAGACGAGTGGTGACAAATTCTTTCAATTTCTGTTTGCTATGAAAGGTCTATTTTTCACCTTTATTCACAAATGAGAGCTTTGCAGGGTATAATATTCTGGGATGGCAGGTTTTTTTTTTTTTTTTCTCTCTCTTAGTACCTGGGCTATATCTCGCCATTCCCTCCAAGCCTGAAGGGTTTCCGATGAGAAGTCTGCTGTGAGTCTGATTGGAGATCCTCTGAGAGTAATCTGATGTTTCTCTCTGGCACATTTTAGAATCTTTTCTTTATGTTTCACTGTGGTGAGTTTTATTACAATGTGTCATGGTGAGGATCTCTTTGGTCATGTTTATTGGGGGTTCTATGTGCTTCTTGTTCTTGGATGTCTCTTTCCTTCTCCAAACCTGGGAAGTTTTCTGCTAGTATCTCACTAAAAAGGCCTTCTAATCCTTTCTCTCTCTCCATGCCTTCAGGAACTCCTAGAACCCAACTGTATTCTGTAGATTCCCAACAATATTTTTTAGCTTTCTAATTTCCTCTTCTTTTCTTTGGTTTGACTGTATATTTTCCTGTGCTCTGTCTTCTAAGTCCGATATTCTCTCTTCTGTTTTTAAGGCTCTCAAATGTGTTTTTCATTTGTTCTATTGAATTCTTCATTTCATTTTGGTTTCTCTTCAATATCTCAATTTCATGTTCTACTAAATTCCTCATTTCATTTTGATTCCTCCTTAAGATTTCATTTTCACGAAAGAGATTTTCTTTCCTATCCAGTATGGATTTCTGTAGTTCATGCATTTGTTTTTGATAACTTCTAAATGTTCTTATCATAAATTTTTTGAAATCCGTATCTTGCATTTCTTCTATCTCATCATCTTCATAATCTTGTATTGGAGTGTCATGTTCATTTGGAGAGTCATGATGTCTTCCTTGTTCTTGTTTCCTCGGTTTCTGCGTTTGCTGTTTGGCATTGTGGAGATATTCTTTGGTTTCTTCCTTTTTTTTTTTTTTTTTTCACTGTGGTGGCTTTTCTCGTTATACTATGACCCTAGATTAAGTGGAATGTCTGCTTTTGGTGAACCTCTAGAGGCTTGTGGTGGGTGTGGCCAGAGAGCTCTGTTCAGTTCTTCAGGGTTAAGGGTGTGCCAAAGGTGACACACCCAAGTTTGGTGTGGTAAATCTTCTCTCTCTCTCTTTTATTTTTTTTTTTTTTATTCAGAAGGGAAGTAATTCCACTCAGCTGAGCTCTTCTCCTCACTGGCAATCAGTGCCTGAGTGCTAGCCCCAGTGGGTATAATATTTGTCTGCTCTGTCCCAAGGACCACACAAAGGATCTGTGCAGTCCTCAGTGTAAGCTCAGATTTCCACTGCAATGTCTCTCACCGCGTAGCCAAGGCCGCTTGAATTTGTGGCGTCTCCCACCAAGACTACTCACATCTCAGCCAAACCTTGTGTTCTCCCACACACCCTCAGTTTTTTTATTTTATTTTATTTTATTTTATTTTATTTTATTTTATTTGAGTTACAGAGAGAGGGAGAGAGAGAGAAAGAGGTGTTCCATCTGCTAGTTCACTCTTCAAATGGCTACATGGGCCAGAGCTGTGCTGATCCGAAGCCAGGAGCCTGGAGCTTCTTCAGGGTCTCCCACACAGAAGCAGGGGCCCAAGGACTTAGGCCATCTTCCACTGCCTTCCCAGGTGCATTAGCAGGGAGCTAGATTGGAATTGGAGCAGCCGTGACTCGAACCGGTGCCCATATGGGATGCCTGCACTACAGGCTGGGGCTTCAACCGGCTGTGCCACAGTGCTGGCCCCATACCCCTCAGTTTTTATTTTTTTTCACAGTCCTGGTTCATAAGCTCCACACATTCACTAGGTCTTAGTCTCCCGTTATTTCTCCCCACCAGAGTCAGGTTTTTCTGCTTGGCTGAAGGTGGGCACAGCCCCAAGCTGGCACAGCTGTTATGTATATCCAAAATGGTGCCTGCTCTATTGTCTTGCTTGCCTTTGTAAGGTGAATGAAGAGAGAGAATCGTGTCTGTACCAGTCCCTTTTATTTTTTTTTCTCTCCTCTAGTTAGGCTGGTGTACCTTCCCACACGGGGCTCCAAGCCTTGTTCCCTCTAGGCTCTTCCTACCACTTTTCTGCCAGTGTCTTGGGCTACTGCGGTTTCGTTTCAACTCCCTTTCCAGTGCTGGAGCGGAGACTCCCTTGGCACCTGGGCTCCTGAGCCGTGGGTGCCTGTGCCCTCCATGTAGGTCCACCGTGTCCCTCTAATTCCAGAAGAGTTTCCTCTGCAGTTTTTTCCCTAACTCTTCCCTGAGACTATAGTATCTCCACTTCTGTTTTAATTTCTTTTGAATCACTTGTTCTGGGGAAAGCCAGTTGTCATGTCTCAATGAAACCCAAAGCAGTCCTATGAAGACATGGGAGGAATGAGGCATCCTGCCAACAGCCATGTGAGTAAGCCAATGTGGAAGTTGATCCTGTAACCCAACTCAAGCCTTTAGGTGACTGTTGCTCCACTCAACATCTTGGCTGCAAATTAACTATACCTTGAGCTAG
Organism: Oryctolagus cuniculus; assembly: GCF_964237555.1. Classification (NCBI taxonomy): domain Eukaryota; kingdom Metazoa; phylum Chordata; class Mammalia; order Lagomorpha; family Leporidae; genus Oryctolagus; species Oryctolagus cuniculus. Next base: position 62,944,775 of record NC_091443.1, read on the forward strand.
AAACATCTGGCCAAGTTGCTCACAAATTTCTGACCTACTGAAACTCTGAGAGAGGGATGTCTATTACTCTAAGCCACTATAAGCTGAGGCCTGTCACCTAGACATATTGCATAGACTCTGTCTTATTTCTCTCATCTACAGAATGGGGACTATAAAATTTACCTTGCAGCTCTGTTGTAATAAATGAAATGATGTCCTAAAAACTGCCAAACACTGCCTCATCCATGGTAATTGTTAAATAACTTTGATATTATGTATGATCCTTTGTGAACTTTCTCTTATTGATCATCATCTGACTATAAATTAATATATTTATTTCTAGAATCCATGAAAGGCATCACAAAATTCACTGAGAAACCACAACATACTGTTCCTTCAGAATGCTAGGTTTTACTTGCCCTTCCTTTAAGGAAAATAAATCCAAATCCTTTCCACTTTTCTCCTAGATGCAGCTCTGTTAACTCACTTTTTAAAAAAGATTTATTTATCTATTATTTGAAAGGCAGAGTTACACAGAGAGAGAAGGAGAGGCAGAGAGAGAGAAAGAGGTCTTCCATCCACTGGTTCACTTCCCAATTGGCCGCAATGGCCGGAGCTGTACTGATCCAAAGCCAGGAGCCAGGAGCTTCTTCTGGGTCTCTCACATGGGTGCAGGGGTCCAAGGACTTGGGCCATCTTCCACTGCTTTCCCAGGCCATAGCAGAGAGCTGGATTGGAAGTGGAGCAGCTGGATTTCAAACCAGCACCCATATGGGATGCCGGCACTACAGGCTGCACCTTTACCTGCTATGCCACAGCACCGGCCCCTCTGTTAACTCTTGAGAGTAAATCTCCTATTTAATCTTTGTCTTGCTCGAAGTATAATAAACACCAAAACCTAAACAACTAATAGTCCATAAAATGAGTTTTTTAGCTTGACTTCTTTCCATCAGCAGTAAAATTAATGAAACTGGAAAATGTAGCTATTCTGCTGGCAGAGTATGATTTGCTTGAAAAGTGACCAGCTTTTTTTTTTTTTTTTTTTTTTTTGGACAGGCAGAGTGGACAGTGAGAGAGAGAGACAGAGAGAAAGGTCTTCCTTTTCTGTTGGTTCACCCTCCAACGGCCACCGCGGCCGGCGCACCGCGCTGATCCGATGGCAGGAGTCAGGTACTTATCCTGGTCTCCCATGTGGGTGCAGGGCCCAAGCACTTGGGCCATCCTCCACTGCACTCCCTGGCCACAGCAGAGAGCTGGCCTGGAAGAGGGGCAACCGGGACAGAATCCGGTGCCCCAACCGGGACTAGAACCCGGTGTGCCAGCACTGCAAGGCGGAGGATTAGCTTAGTGAGCCGCGGCACCAGCCAAGTGGCCAGCTTTAAGGGTACAAAATAGTTGAGGCACATCAGTCACTAACACCAGGGGCAAAGTTGGCAAGATGGCAGTAAGGGTGTGATGGTGGCAGCATCTTCTTTTACTTTATGGGATAACTTTAACAAGATCATCCAAAGGTCTTGTTTCTGTCCCCCGATGTACATTAGAGACTGACAGCCACACATCTAAAGCAGACTTTTTTGGTTTTCTACCACTTTGGCCACTTCTCTTCCTTTACAGGGCTCAGTCTTGGTCCTTCTCCTGCTATACTCTTCCCACATCCTCAGATTATTTCAGATGAAATTTTAATGACTCCCATGTTTATTGCTCCACTCACCTCTTATCGAAGACACAGACCCAAAAATCCATTTCCCAATCAGATTATCCATATGTCCACCTGACATGTTCACTTTAGACTCCCACAAGCATCTCAAACTTAAGATGTACAAACTAAACCTTTGACCTTCTTTCCCAAATCTCCTTCTCCAGTATGATCCATCTCAGAAAACCTTACCTCCATCCCCCTGGTTGCTCATGTTGGAAACGTGGGAATCATCCTTCACACTTTATTCTCAACCCCACATCCAACCCAATGTTTTCTCCTATCAACTCCACCCATAAAATATATTTGTAACACACCCGCTTCTCTCCATCAACATTAGAGCCTCTCACTCCTCACCTCAACCACTGCAATCGCCTCCCATCTCACATGTTCCCCACACAACAACCAGCCTGACCATTTTAAAAGCAATCAGCCCCATTCCTCCCCTTTCTTGAAACTCATTGCTTTCCTATTGCTTGTAAAGACAAAATGCAGAAGTCTAGCCTGACCCGCCACTAAACATTGTGAGAATCAGAAAGCTGCCCTTTCATTGCCATCTGTTAATTATAATAAACAAATATAAGACCTTGAATGTGAATGGCGCCCCCTAGAGTAGTGTGAGGACAAGGAGGTATAGCAGCTTTAAATTTCAAAGTTCTCCTCTGTAATTCTTTACTCTGCTTTTCACAATGAAACAGTTTTGTTTTATTTAGGATTTATTTATTTATTTGAAAGAGTTAACAGAGACAGAGATGCATTCCATATATGTACCAGTTCAGTCCTAGCTGCCCCACTTCTGATCCAGCTCTCTGTTAATACACCCAAGAAAGTAACAAAAGATGGCCCAAGTGACCAGGTAGAAGCCAGAATGAAGCTCCTGGCTCCTAGCTTCAGCCCAGCCCAGCCCTGAGCCATTGCAGTCATTTGGGTAATGAGCCGGAGGATGGAAGAGCTCACTCGCTCTCTCTCTCTCTCTCTCTAACTCTGCCTCTCAGATAAATAACTGTCTTTAAAAAACAGAATTCTATTATTTATATGTATATATATGCAATACATTGTGCGGAAATTTCTACAATATAAATTCTATGATGTGATTATCACTATTTTTTAGTCTTTGTCCTATAAGTTGTCAATCACTTTGTTTACTGAGTTTTGCCACTAAAAATGATACTGCTTGTGTATAAATGCTTATTTTCTGTTGTTCCCCCCAAAGTCTTGTCTGCAACAGACACTGTCACTTCTTACTGATTTTTGCCAATCATTGGTCAAGACGTTATATCAAGACCTAGAAGGAGGAGCCGGTGTTTTGGTACATCAAGTATAACTGCTGCTGTAGTGGGTAAAGCCACTGCTGCAATGCCAGCATCCCATATGGGCGCCAGCTCATGTACCAGCTGCTCTACTTCTAATCCCACTACCTGCTAATGAACTTGGAAAAAGCGACAGAAGATGGCCCAAGTGTTTGGAGCCCTGCCACCCATGTGGGAGACCCGGATGAAGCTCCTGGCTCCTGACTCTGTCCTGGCCTGGCCCTGGCCATTGTGGCCATCTAGGAAGTAAACAAACAGATGGAAGATCTCTTTTTCCCTCTCTCTCTATAACTATGACTTTCAAATAAATAAACAAAAACTTAAAAAAAAAAGACTCAGAAGGAGTAGTGTCTGTGCCAGTGCCCTGTGCTTTGTGGGCGAGGCACCATTTGCAGGCCACCTGCTTCTCCAAATGGATGACTGAAACATTTCCGGATGTACTGCTTAAGGGTTGGATGTGTTCTCAATCTGCCACAGACTCAGTGACGAGCCTATCTGGTCAGGCAGACCCTCCAACCTCACTGCTCTGTCTCCCAGATCACACTTACTGCCTTTTATTGGGAAAAGCATCACCAAGAGAGGGGAAGCATTATCCTGATGTGCCTACTTTTATAGTCTGCTAGATAAGGAAGAGGACAGAGTGGAAGGAGAGGAAGATTTTCAGAAGCAACCCTTATGCCTTGGAGGAAAGAGACAATCCACAAAAAAAAAAAAAAAAAAAAAAAAAAAAAAAAAAACTGGTCCCCAAGGTTGCAGTTACACACTAATCCAAGAGATATGCAATTTGAGCAAGCCAGAGCAGGGCAGCAGATAAGGAACTGAGAGCTGTGGCTGAAGCAGAGATGGAAAGTCATTTCCAGAAAAACTCAGTCACTCTTCAGCAAAGAACACTGACAGGGGGTACATCTTAGGGCTCCTTAAAAGCAGGAAACTCTCAGGAAAGAAGGACCTCATTTTAGCAGGGAAGGTGAAAGGAAAGTCGAGAAGCTGCACAGCTCTGGGGACTCCTTAGGTTTCCCTGTATGCCTCTCTTGACACACTAGTCAAGCAGAAAGACCTCCCCTCCTGCAGGGGGTGCCTCTGAGTTCCGTACAGCAAAAGACACAGCAGAATAGCAGGTCTACTGCAGAGAGCTGGGAAAAGTCAGAATACTCCTAGAAACTGTGCACATACATTAGCTATTTTTTCCTCCTCATTCCTGTAACCTTTCTAAATGGCATTTGCTTGAAATCCATCTTTTTGTTAGTTTTAAATTCATACAGCGCACAACAGCTTCTATGACTAAAATCCATCATGCTCACTGAAGTTGCTTCTTCAGCTTTTGCCTGGTGAAAGAGGAAGCCAAGCTTGGGAAGTGGGGGCAGGGGCTGAAAGCATTCCCAAGATGCCACCAGGGTCCACCCTCAAGAAAGAAACTTGACCACTGACCTAGCACATCCGAAGGGAATGATAAGCATGCAAATTAAAAACTAAAAGGAGAAACCGGCCTGCACCGTGGCTCACTTGGCTAATCCTCCGCCTGCGGCGCCGGCACCCTGGGGTTCTAGTCCCGGTTGGGGCACTGGATTCTGTCCTGGTTGCTCCTCTTCCAGTCCAGCTCTCTGCTGTGGCCCGGGAAGGTAGTGGAGGATGGCCCAGGTCCTTGGGCCCTGCACCCGCATGGGAGACCAGGAGGAAGCACCTGGCTCCTGCCTTCAGATCGGCACAGCACGCTGGCTGTAGCGGCCATTTGTGGGGTGAACCAACGGAAAAAGAAGACCTTTCTCTCTCTCTCTCTCTCACTATCTAACTCTGCCTGTCAAAAAAAAGAAAAAAAAAAAGGCGAAACCATCTTCCCCCATTGCTTGGCAAAGACAAAATAAAAAGATCCAGTAGTAAAGGGTAGAGATAGAAGCATCATTTTATATTTAGGGTGGGCAAGTGGATTGCTACAGACATCTGGAAAGTACCCTGGCAGTTTCTGTTAAATGCATGTACCTTGAGCACAGTTCAACTTTTACAACAATATCTCATCAATAACCAAATCAATATATAAGGTTGCATGTTCAAATGTGTTTGTTGCAGGATTGTTGACAGTGACTCCCAAATGAAAGTAACCTCAATGTCTGTCATTAAGACACACCATGGTACATTCCTGTGAGAACACAGAAAGATACGTGGAAGACTACATCGCACACTGCCAATGTCCATCACCTTAACTAGCGGAACCACGAGATGGCATAATAAATGTGTTGTCACTCCCCCTCTTCACGGAGGAACGACACTAAACCCTGCCTAGATTTCCTATCCGAGTCACGGCACCATTATGTCGCTCCCCCTCTTCGTGGAGGAACGACACAGGACCCTGCGCTGTTCTTTTGTCTGCTCGGCCCTCCCCGGGTTTGCTGCTGGTTCTTCCCGGGTTGGCTACCGTGCCTTCCACCTCCGTGGAAGGGCGGTTCCCCCTGCCACTTTCCCCACTTCCACGGGGGAGAGGCACACCGCCAGCCGGCTCTCTCGGGGGCTGCTCAGGTGTTCCTTCAGATAGATGTTCCTGGTGCATGTTGTCTCTCTCCTCCTTTATAGTCCTCTTCCACCAATCCCAACTCTGCTACCCACACGCCGAGTACGCTGCTCTCCTGCAATCAGGAGCAGGTCCTGCAGCTTATTGGTTGAACTGGAGGCAGCTGTGTAGAAGCTGTTTCCTCCTCTCCCAGCGCCATATTGTGGGAGAGCAGATGCATAGAATAAGTCTTAATTCCAGTAACTTAGTCTAGTCCGAGTTGCTCCCAGTTGCTCCCCACAATGTGTGACTTCATTTGTTTTTAAACTAAAGAAATGAAAAGAAAAATGTTTGTTCAAACACACACACACACCTCTCTACTTCTGATCAGTCTGGTTTGATGCTGAAAATGTCACCTTTGGGGTTAGCGCTTCTATTTCTAAAAGTTTGTTGTTAAAATACAGATACACCTAGAGTTGTTTTTCTGGCCCTTAACTCCTGAGAATGGGGAAGATAATGTTAGTATTACTTTACAGCTGTGACAGCAAGTTCACAGAAACATCCTTAATTAGGACAGCGAGGTGCCCATGTGGGTAAAAGAGCCTGAGTGACATGTATCTTGGCAAAACACCTTGTCAGGAGAACCCACAGAGAAGGAAGACATTGAGTGGAGGGGCTGATGAGACACCCGCACCTCCTGCTTGCCTGTCTTCGCCTGAGGCCAGATGCTGCTCAGGTTTCCTGCCTGGTTCTTTGGGGGTTAACACAAGCACTGAGTGGACCCTGGCCACCTGGAAGGGAAGCTAACAGGTACCTGAAGGGATGGAAGACTTGGCAGAGACTGAGAGAGCAGCCTTACCAGCAGGAATGGAAAGTGCCAGACACGGTTCTTTGTAATTCACCCTGGGAGCTGGGTAAGTAATCAGAAAAGTGTGATTTTTCCTCTGCTCCAGTAAAATAGAAAAGCCTGCTCTTGTTAAAAAGAAAAAAAGGTGAGGGGAAGTACCAGAAGAATCAATAAGGAATTTAAGGAGACTTTCACCTGCCCCCTAGGCAAAGCACTGGAAACAGACAACCACTGCTTCTACCAAGACTCAAAACTGACAGCAGAGGTGGGATGATGTGTAGCTCATTAAATTACCTTCCCCCTGCAGTATAAGTGTACAGCTTGCTGATCTAGGCTGTAGTAACTAGAATGTAAGCACATTTTGTAAACTAATATTGGAAAGAGTGCTACTACTGGCCAGCTTTTAGTGAGCACTTACTGACTGCCTAAGTCTTTACATATATCATGAGATCTTTGAAGAACCAATGAGATAAATACTACCCAACCCCATTTTACAGATAATGGAAACTGAGGCACTGAGAAGTTAAATGATTTGCCCAAGGTTATAGAAATAAGAAAGAGCACGCCAGCACCGTGGCTCACTAGGCTAATCCTCCGCCTGCGGCAACGGCACCCCAGGTTCTAGTCCCGGTCGGGGCGCCGGATTCTGTCCCAGTTGCTCCTCTTCCAGTCCAGCTCTCTGCTGTGGCCCGGGAAGGCAGTGGAGGATGGCCAAGTGCTCCCACTCGCATGGGAGACCAGGAAGAAGCACCTGGCTCCTGCCTTCGGATTGGCGTAGCGCACCGGCCATAGCGGCCATTAGGGGAGTGAACGGAAGGAAGACCTTTCTCTCTCTCTCTCTCTCTCACTGTCCACTCTGCCTGTCAAAAAAAAAAAAAAAAAAGGAAGAAAGAAAGAAAAGAAATAAGAAAGAGCGGAGCTGGAATTCAGATGCAGGCAATTAGACTCCTAGAATGGAACTACTACATCACACTGCCTCCTCAAGAGGAAGTAACACGGACAATACAACTCCTGGTGAATAAAGACCAGAGATGTATCACTTGAGATGATTTGGACCCTGCAGGAACAGATCCGTGAAAAATCTTGGTGTGAGTAAGGAAGCCATGAGATCAGAAAGAACACCAAAGATGCACAGGCGAAATGTGCACACAGGACTGGAGGAACTACAATGGTCTGGGATTCAATCTAGAAAAGCTCTGTAGAGGGAGGATGCAGGTATTTAGAGAGAAAAGCGAGTCATCGTAGGAACAAAGGGTGTGCTTAGGACCCAGCAGAAAGGGCCTGAGAGCAGAAGCTGCTTGACAGACTCTGGTTAAAAATAATTAGTTAAGGAAGACCTTTGCTCTGATTGTACTCTCTGTGGTAAAATATTTACGCTTATTGTTTCGACTTCATTAGCACTGTCTCCATGCTATCTGAATAGTTGGCTACCTGCCTCTTCAGCTCTGATGTGCAAACTTGGACAAAACTGACCCATTCCTCCGTCCACGTGTCTTCTGAGCAGAGAAACAGGTGGAGTCTGCCCCAAGTAGAACACCCCAGCCCCTGAGCTGGTAGCACCTGAGCTGCTCCACCAGGTTTTCCATATAAGTTGTTATCCTAACTAAGGCTGCAATTTTCATACAAGGATGACTAATAAATATTAATTGGGAAGTAGATGTTATCTTCTCTGTTTCAAAGAATTCAAATACTTTGTATGGGGAGAGGGTCTTCAAAAAGTTCCTGGAAAGTGCATACTATGAAAAACTACGCACAAATTTCAAAATCTGTTGCACCCAATTAACTTATTTTTGACAACTTTTTGAAGGACCTTCAAATATTCATTTACATATAAATATATACATATAAAATCTCTATCCCATCAGCTAAATAAACAAATCTTGGTATTGTTCCTGGTGTGAATATTTCATAGAATGCAAATCACTGCATTTATTCTGCATCATAAGACAACTGGGATGCAGGTGTTGCTGAGAACTTACATTCATTATTTGACCATTTTTCTGTCTTTCTAAAAGCAGAATGAAAGACAGAGAAATGGAGGGAGGATACAGAGAGAGAGAGAGAGAGAGAGAGATCTTCCATCCACTGGTTCACTCCTCAAATGCCCACAATAGTCAGGACTGGGTCAGACCAAAGCCAAGAACCTGGAATGTCATCTCAGTCTCCCACGAGGGTGACAGAGACCCAAGTACCAGAGCAATGCATTACCTGCTGCCTCCTAAGGTGCACATTATCAGGAAGCTGGAATCAGAAATGGAGTGGAGACCTGAAGCCAGGCATTTCCACGTAAGGTGCAGGCATCTTAACCACCACATCGAAGACCCGGCCCCATTTTTCCATCTTTTACTTAAGAAACTATCACCTGTTGATCATAAGTAACCAGTGGATGACATATAAAACAACAGCAAAGTTTAGTTAACATTTATTGAGATGGTAAGATGCCTTTGCTCTGAGCTAAGTACCAGGTTTACTAAAATAAAACAAAATTTCAAGGAGTTGAAAACAGAGTTGGGCCGATGGATAAGTGGTTACCAACACTGGACTAGCGTACACACACAGGCACTTTGGGATCAGTGGAGGGAGGATCCATCTGCCTGGGTGAGAAGCAGAAGGGAGACACCAGTGCTGTCTTGGATGGAGGCTCAGGCAGATCTGGTGAGAAGCAGGATTGGGAGAGGGAGCTTCCGAGGTACACAGACAGGCTGCACAGCATGAATATGACAATAGCAAGGAATTTAGTGAGACCAGTGGTTAGAATGACCAGGGGGAAATAAAGTTAGAGTCAACAGATCAGGTTTCAATTAACAAGTGATTCCTCTTTCTGTGATAAATGCCAAACTCTGCAAAATAGAAAAAGCAAAAATATCTACAAATGACATGAGATTTAAATGTTAGTGCTCAAGAGTTCCTGGAAAAGACCCCAGAGACATTGGCAATCAAAGCCAAAATTGACAAATGGGATTACATCAAATTGAGAAGATTCTGCACTGCCAAAGAAACATTCAGCAAAGTGAAGAGGCAACTGACAGAATGGGAGAAATTATTTGCAAACTATGCAACTGATAAAGGATTAATAACCAAAATATATAAAGAAATCAAGAAACTCAACAATAACAAAACAAACAACCCAGTAAAGAAATGGGCAAAGAACTTAAACAGGCACTTTTCAAAAGAGGAAATCCAAATGGCCAAAAGACACATGAAAAAATGCTCAAGATCACTACTCATCAGGGAAATGCAAATCAAAACCACAATGAGGTTTTTCCCCATCCCCGTTAGAATGGCTTTCATACAGAAATCAAAAAAAAAAAAATGCTAGCAAAGATGTAGGATAAAAGGTACCCTAATCCACTGTTGGTGGGAATGTAAACTGCTACAGCAACTGTGGAAGACAGTATGGAGACACCTCAGAAATCTGAATATAGACCTACCATATGACCCAGCCATCCCACTCCTGGGAATTTACCCAAGGGAAATGAAATCAGCATATGAAAGCTATCTGTATTCTCATGTTTATTGCAGCTCAATTCACAATAGCTAAGATATGGAATCAACCCAAATGCCCATCAACTGAAGACTGGATAAAGAAATTATGGGAATATGTATGCCATGGAATACTACACAGCAGTAAAAAAAATGAAATCCTGTCATTTGCAACAAGATGGATGAAACTGGAAAACATCATACTCAATAAAATAAGCCAGTGCCAAAAAGACAAACAAACCAAGGTAATCTTTAGAAGTTGTTGCTCCCCCTCTTCGTGGAGGAACGACACAGGACCCTGCGCTGTTCTTTCGTCTGCTCGGCCCTCCCCGGGTTTGCTGCTGGTTCTTCCCGGGTTGGCTACCGTGCCTTCCACCTCCGTGGAAGGGCGGTTCCCCTGCCACTTTCCCCACTTCCACGGGGGAGCAGCACACCGCCGGCCAGCTCTCTCGGGGGCTGCTCAGATGTTCCTCAGGTGTTCCTGGTGCATGTTGTCTCTCTCCTCCTTTATAGTCCTCTTCCACCAATCCCAACTCTGCTACCCACACGCCGAGTACGCTGCTCTCCTCCAATCAGGAGCAGGTCCTGCAGCTTATTGGTTGAACTGGAGGCAGCTGTGTAGAAGCTGTTTCCTCCTCTCCCAGCGCCATATTGTGGGAGAGCAGATGCATAGAATAAGTCTTAATTCGAGTAACAGTCTAGTCTGAGTTGCTCCCAGTTGCTCCCCACAGAAGTGAAATTAACACTTCAAGATGCAATGACTTGAATATCCCTTGTCTTGACTGTTATGGAACAGTTTTTTTTTCCCATACAATTTGTTGAACTCTTTACTTAGTATAGAGTTAATCATATGTGCATAAAGTTAATTTAAAAAAGATCTTAGTAAAAAATAAGAATGGAACTAGGACAGGGAGGAAGAAGAGGATATGGGAGTGTGGGTACAGTGGGAAGAAACACTATATTCCAAAAGTTGTATCCATGAAAAGCATGAAGTTTTTATTCCTTAAATAAAAAGTTTCTGGGGAAAAAATAAAAAATGTTAGTACTCTATTTTCTTGATTCTAAGCCATGCCTTCAATTTAAATAACACTTTGATTGTAAAATATAACCCACTTTAAAAATGTTAAGTGTGAAACAACAAGGAAAATAAGGAATAAAAACTACTAGAATGTTTCAGCCAGGAACACATAAACACAGAACCAACAAAAGCAGAACTGCGCTTTGCTGCAATCAATATCTCTGTAAGTAAAAACCTCCACATATTCCATATTTACAGCATAGTGTTCAAGCATTTCAAGATCAAACTGTATAATTCTTGAAACTTTTAAACTTATTAAGCTAATTGGAGTCATTAAAAGTTGAAATAGTTGTCTTCAGGTTAAGTTTGGAAGGACCATTTTGGAGACCATAGAAACATGGGTTACCTTTGTTCTTGGCAGAAAATATTTGCAAGATACATGTCTGATATGTCTAGAATGTGTAAAGAACTCTTATAACTTAATAATAAAAAGATAACCCAATTTTTAAATGGATAAAGGATATAAATAGACATTTCTCCAAAGAAGATACACAAATGGCCAATAAGCCATGAAAAGACACTCAACATCATTAGCCATCAGAGAATTGCACATCAAAACCACATGAGGATCATTTCACACCCACTGGGATGGCTGTATTAAAGAAGACAGGTAAAAACAAGTGTTGGTGTACATGCAGAGAACTTGGAACTGTCATGCACTGCAGGTGGAAATGTAAAAGGTTAAACACAAAGTTACCATATGATCCAATATATTTGTTTCCTATTGCTACTATACCAAACTACTACAAATTTAGTGACCTAAAACAACACAGAGTTATCTTCCAGTTCTGGAAGTCATAAGTACAAAATGAGTCTCAACAGGTATCATCAAGGACTCATCTGTTTCTTTTGGAGGCTCCAGAGGAAAATCCATTGCTTTGCTTCATCCAGCTTGTAGAGGCTGCCCACATTCATTAGTTTTTGGTTTCCTTCCACCTTCAAAACCAGCAACAGCCAATATTTCTCACATTGCATTACTCTGACTCTTTCTGTCTCCTGCTTAGGCTTTTGGATTATACTGGGCATACAAACGATCCAGGGAAAGTTCCCTATTTTTATGTGAGGAATTAGCAACCATAATTCCATCTATATCTTTAATTTCAGGTCCAATGACTGTGTGATGTAATATATTCAGTACCTAAGGCTAAGGACACGGGCATCTTTGAGAAAGAATAGGGTGGAGGGCATTTTTCTGCTGCCTACCATGCCTAGAAATTCCACACCTAGGTATATATCCAAGAAAAATAAAAACATATCCACACAGAGACACCTACAAGAATGTTCACGGCAGCACTATTCATAATTGACAAAAAGTGGGAGCAACTCAATATTCATTTACAAAAAATAGAGAAATGCACTCTATCAATACAATAGAATATTATTTAATTATAAATATAGACATAAATGATGTATTGATGTATATCACAACACGGAAAAACCTCAAAAACACTATGCAAAGTGAAGAAGCCAGTGACAAAAAAAACATGCATACATATACACAGATTCCATTTACATATGTCCATTATAGACAAATCTTAGAGACAGAAAGTAGAGTGGTGGTTAAAGGTACAGAAAAGTATTTGGAGGGAAAGGAAATGTCAGTGAGCATGGAGTATCTGCCTAGAATAGCAAAAATGTTCTAGATCATGTGATGATGGTTGCACAATTCAATGAATACGCTAAAAAATACACAAACACTGAACTGCATAATTTAAAACTGAATTATACAACAAGTCAAGGATATCAATAAAATTTTAATTTTTTTTAATATTTTACTTATTTATTTGAGAGGTAGAGTTACAGACAGTGAGAGGGAGAGACATAAACGTCTTCCATCTGCTGGTTCACTCCCCAAATGGCTGCGAAGACCAGAGCTGAAGCGATCAGAGCCAGGAGCCAGGAACTTCTTCCAGGTCTCCCACACAGGTGCAGGGGCCCTAGGACTTGGGCCATCTTCTACTGCTTTCCCAGGCTGTAGCAAAGAGCTGGATCAGAAGAAGAGCAGCCGGGACTAGAACCAGCACCCATATGGGATGCCGGCGCCACATGAAGAGGATTAACTTACTTCGTCACAGCCCCGGCCCCAAAGCTTTTATTCAAAAAAAAAAAAAAAAAAAAAGAGTCAATCAGTTTGTTCCTAAAAACTGGGCCACAAAAACTGAGGGAAATCCTAATACTTATTCAATCCCAGGTCCCTTAAGGGTTGATTTAGTGATGTTTTGCAGGGACTATGTATCCCATGAAAGTCAGAAACAGCTAAATAATATTCTAAAATAGCTGGCACAGAAATGCGTCTAGCATCTCAGACATCAGTCTCAATTACCTGCACCAGAGGAATCTAACCTTGTTCTCCTACTAGCATGTGCCTCCTGCTCCCCTAGAAACCACGATGTATTTTGCTATGAGGATGCTCTTGCTCTCCCTCTCTCTCTCTCTCTCTCTCTCACACACACACACACACACACACACACACACACACCTCTTTCCCTACTAATTATCCCAAGATACAACATAAGTACATTTTATGGCTCCTCCTTTCATGGTTCAACAAAGAGCTTATTCATTCTGCTAATAGCAAACTTGATGTAATAGCAAATCACAGGCAGGCTCAGAACCCCATGACTAGCATAGAAATTCTCTTAATTAAAAAAAGGTCTAGCCATGAATATTTCTCATAAAATAAGATACTTATTTATAGTAAAGTTCTAAGTCCACTGATGGACAAACAGCTATAAAGTAAAAGCAAAACAAAATCCTTTATCCTGTAAAGATTATGAGGAAAATTGGAGCTGGCCCTGTGGCACATTGGGTTAACACCCTGGCCTGAGGTGCCAGCATCTCATATGGGCGCCAGTTCAAGACCCAGCTGTTCCACTTCCAATCCAGCTCTCTACTATGGCCTGGGAAGGCAGTGGAAGATGGCCCAAGTCCTTGGGCCCCTGCGCCCATGTGGGAGACCTGGAGGAGGCTCCTGGCTCCTGGCTTCTGGCTTCGGAATGGTGCAGCTCTGCTGTTGCGGCCAGCTGGGGAGTGAGCCAGCAGATGAAGACCTCTCTCTCTGCCTCTCCTCTCTCTGTGTAACTCTCACTTTCAAATACATAAAATAAATCTTAAAAAAAAAGTTTAAGAGGAAGAAGAGAATCCATTATTCTCCATTTTCAGAGACTTGGACAAAAGAAAACAAATAGATTACAATATAGATACTTTTTAAAAAATAAAAATGTGGGTTTTTTTTTAAAGATTTATTTATTCATTAGAAAAGCAGAATTACAGAGAGGCAGAGAGGGGTAGAAGTCTTCCATCCTCTGGGTGAGTCTCCAAATGGTCGTAATGGCCAGAATTGGGCTGATCAGAAGCCAGGAGCCAGGAGCTTCCTCTGAGTCTCCAATGAGGGTGCAGCAGCCCAAGGACTTGGGCCATCTTCCACTGCTTTCCCAGGCCATAGCAGAGAGCTGGATCAGAAGTGGAAAAGCCAGGACTCAAACTGGCATATGGGATGCTGGCACAGTGCCAGCCCCATAAAAATGTGCATTTTATCATTAAAGATGAGAAAGCTTCCAGAAGTTATGAAATCTCCATTCCTAAAAGATAGTATTGATATATATCTTAACATTAGATTTGGCTAAATACATAATAATTGCTAAAGCAAGACAAAGATTCTTTCTGTCTCATATAAAAATCCAAGAGACAGGCAGTCCAGGTTCTCACCCACAAGATCCTCCTCATTTTTCTAGCACACTGTTCCTCCATCCCAAATACCAAGCCCTCATTCTCATAGTCCAAGGTGGCAACCAGAGTCCCAGCAAGCACATCTGTAATTCTGGTAGCAGCGTGGAAGAAAAGATGAAGAAGCTGGAAAGGGGCAGCCAGTATTAACCGTCTTATAGAAAAGTTCCAAGAAGCTATTCTGTGACACTTTGCATCAATCGTGTGACCACAACGGTTGCCATGGTGCCTGTCTTTATTCTGGGTTGTCACAGGCCCACCTAAAGCCTCAGCGTTTTACTCTACTGAAGAGTAGGGAAGGATTCTGGAGAACATCCACCCGTCTCTGCCACTGTCATCAATATTCATCACATTACTTTAGTCAGGTCCTTCAGGAAGCAATTTCTTTTTTTATAAAACATGAACAGACTTGGGGAAGCAGGGACTTTTTCATATTTTGAACACCCAGAGACAATGAAGTATTTCCCTATTCTGTACACTTTGGAGTAAAGATGGAGTGACCCCAGCCCAGCAATATCCAGCATCTTATCAAATAAGTACAAGATCAACAGTTAACAGATAAAACCATAAAAACAAATAAGCAAACAAGCAACTAAATAAACAAAAAATCCTTACTGCTCACAGGTCCCTTCACGTGGTCATACCTGAGGCAGTCCACTGGTGACACCAAACAACCTCTTAATGAACTGGATTGAGCCCAACTCCATGGGAAGAGCCAGCTCTCCCAGAACAGCTACTTTCATCTGCAGTTGCCCTGCCTGGTCCAGATGGTCAAAAGCATCAAGGTACAGTGGCCAAACTGAATGCATTCTGAATATCTTTCTTTATGGGTTAATAGGTTAGGTTTTCCAATAAAGGGAAAAAAATTTAGGACACTAAAAAGTAAATCTCGAATAGCCAAAAATTAATATCTAGGAAACCTGCCCTTTTCAACTTCATCTTCTGGAGCTCCCTTAAAATGAATGCCTAACTTGCTCAAGTCAAATGTGGGTCAAACTTAAGATACCCCATTGTGTTTCTCTGCTCAGACTTCATCTTCTTATCGTGAACTAGAAGAAAAGGAAAAGAGAGGTCTCCAACTTTCTTTTTCAGATCTTCATTTATACAATTTTTAATTAGTTTTTAACAGATTCAGTATAGTCCATAGTATAATTCTGAGAATATAATGATACTTCTTTTCTTTTTCCCTTTCCTTCTTCCCTCTCCCTTTCTTTCTTTCCTTCAGTTTCCAACTTTTTAAATTCCTAAATGATTTTTGATTCTCATTAATTAGTCAAAAGAAAAAAAGTTTTTTTCAAATTGAGAAGCAGTTATTGCTAATGAAAAGTGGAGTTTGACATTAATAGTCCACGAGGAATTTGGAAGAATACAGCATCATAATATTCTGAGTGTCCTATTATTTAATTTGTGTTAAAACATCTATGTTGAGCTAAACTTGAGGTAGGTATTATTCAATTCCTGAGGAAACAGAAGAAAAGAAAAACCATATGTTTTGCACTTAACCACACATTAACTCAGGGAGCCTGAACATGAATCTGGATCCCCTGACTTAAGAGCACCTGCTGTTTCCCAGGTCCCTTCCTGGATCCTGCCTGGCACAGCTCTCCCTGAATCCTCCTTCTTACCTCAACTACCTCTGAGCCATGACAGGAACTGCAGTTGTTGCTTCACCACTTACTCTAGATTGCAAATCTGATTCACATGAATTGTGAAAGAGTGACTCCAGGGCGGCCACCTGCTAATTAGCTGTCTCTCACCAACCCAGACTTGACAGTAGTAATAGTAACAGCCCATACATACTGATCACCTTAGGCATGAGGCATTGTGCTGATCATTTCACATACACTTCTGTTACAGAATTTTGTGCCCCAGAAAACATGGAATCTCAGAACATGAATTGGAAAAAGGTCTTTCCAGAGGTCATCAAGTTAAAATGCAATGATCAAGGTGGGCCCAGGATGATTAGGGTCCTTATAAGATGGTGACATGCAGACAGAGACAGACACAAAGAGGAAAGAGAAGGTGAAGACCCAGAAGGCCAGGTGAAGACATGATTAGAGTAATGCGTCTACAGGCTCAGAAATGCCAGAGATTGCCAGCAAACTATGAGTGGAGAGCAAGAGGCCAGGAAAGATCCCCTTGCAGGTGTCAGGGAAGCATGGACTTGCCAACACCTTGATTTCAGACTTCTAGCCTTCAGAACTGGGAAATAAGGACTTTCAGCTGTGTTAATCTACCCAGGGTGTGGCACTTTGTTGGGGCAGTCCTAGGAAACTAATACAATTCTTGATCACTCTGACAAAATTGAATGTTTATGAGTCTGCATGAATAGTTACAGCTGCTCATGAATTCTGGAAGAAATATTACAATGGCTGTGTTGTCTCAAACATACAGTCAGTAGTTATAATCCTACAAGTGCTGCATCTTTGCCATTTAATACAGTAAGATTAAAGTTCTCCATTGAGACATTAGCTGGAGCCCACACTGACCCAGCTGATGGGACCCAGGCCCTCTGAGCTCAGCTCACTAATGGTTGTGTCCTCCCACCTTCATAACCTATATTTCTATTTTTTTTTTTTTGACAGGCAGAGTGGACAGTGAGAGAGAGAGACAGAGAGAAAGGTCTTCCTTTTGCCGTTGGTTCACCCTCCAATGGCCGCCGCAGCCAGCGCGCTGCGGCCGGCACACTGCACTGATCCGATGGCAGGAGCCAGGTACTTATCCTGGTCTTCCATGGGGTGCAGGACCCAAGCACTTGGGCCATCCTCCACTGCACTCCCTGGCCACAGCAGAGAGCAGGCCTGGAAGAGGGGCAACCGGGACAGAATCTGGCAGGAGCCAGGTGCCTCTCCTGGTCTCCCATGGGGTGCAGAGCCCAAGCACCTGGGCCATCCTCCACTGCACTCCCTGGCCACAGCAGAGAGCTGGCCTGGAAGAGGGGCAACCGGGACAGAATCCGGCGCCCCGACGGGGACTAGAACCCGGTGTGCCGGCGCCGCAGGGCGGAGGATCAGCCTAGTGAGCCGCGGTGCCGGCCCTTATATTTCTATTTTTAAGAATTATATATTTAGGCCGGCGCCACGGCTCACTAGGCTAATCCTCCGCCTAGCGGCGCCGGCACACCAGGATCTAGTCCCGGTTGGGGCGCCGGATTCTGTCCCGGTTGCCCCTCTTCCAGGCCAGCTCTCTGCTGTGGCCAGGGAGTACAGTGGAGGATGGCCCAAGTGCTTGGGCCCTGCACCCCATGGGAGACCAGGAAAAGAACCTGGCTCCTGGCTCCTGCCATCGGATCAGCGCGGTGCGCCGGCCGCAGCATGCCGGCCGCGGCGGCCATTGGAGGGTGAACCAACGGCAAAGGAAGAACTTTCTCTCTGTCTCTCTCTCTCACTGTCCACTCTACCTGTCAAAAAAAAAAAAAAAAAAAAGAATTATATATTTAGTTGAAATGCAGAGTTAGAGAGAGGCCAAGAGAGAGAGAGAAAGATCTTCCATGCACTGATTCACTCCCCAAATAGCACAACAGAGCCCATCCGAAGCCAGGAGCTAGGAGTCAGGAGCTTCCTCCAGGTCTCCATGTGCATGCAGGGGCCTAAGAACCTGTGCCATCCTCCACCGCTTTCCCAGGCACATCACCAGGGAGTTGGATCAGAAGTGAAACAGCCAGGACTCAAACTGGAGCCCATATGGGATGCCAGCACTGCAGGCAGCAGTTTTACCTGCTACACCACAGTGCCAGCCCCCATAATTCAAATTTTGAAACATAATTTCTTATATGATGATACCTAGAGATGGAGCCTTTGGGAGGTGATTAGGTCATGATGGCAGCTTTTTCTCTCAGCTTTGCAGACATCCTCTAGAGTTGAAGGGAAAAGTAAATGAGGGAAGTGAGTAAAGTCACCCAGAAAAGAAGATATCACTCACTGCCCAGTATTCTGAAACTGGGCTAAATTCCAGTCAAGCTAATTTTTATTGAAGTCAGCATTTTCCCCATTAACTGCATCTGCTACCATCGATGTAGAGTATTATCTATTCTAGGGAAATATTTATTGCATTTTAAACCCCTCTTGCATCTGAGCAAGGAATTTGGCTTTCTTCCCTACCTCAGGCACAGTTATGCCTCTGTAATAATCTTTTGCAATAGCAGAAATGCTATGGATTTGTCAATCAGCCAGGTTGTTCAAACTCCGCACATGGTCTAACTGCTATGAATATATGATTCTGTCACTTACCATCGAAATCTTTTTCTTCCAATGCTAAAGGCAGAAAGAAGAGCACCCATAAAGTGTCAAAGGACTGCTGCTATTATTCTAAATTTCAGCAACGTTAATGCCATACAATTAGCAAAATGATAATATAGTAAAAGAAACCTCTAAAATCCTAAATACTTTTTTCATGAGACTTGGCTTGGGAATATATATTTAGTAAGAGCCCAGGTGATTTTGAGAGACGTAGTTGCAGATAACCTGTTGGGAAACACTGCTATAAAATGTGTATTTAACCTCAACCCACATTATGCAGCTAACAGTTTGACAACTCACCCCTCTCAGTATCCAAACTACAGTGAAATATGAAAATATTATTCCTAGTAACCTAATGAGAGCCCTTCACCTCACCCATTTGATATGTTTATGGTATTGGCTATTGTTTCTACTGTTAATTATTGGTCCTCATCAGTGAGATCATAAACAAGATTCATATTTTCTTTGAAAACTGTGGATGGTCTGCCGCTGTAGGCTTCATATCTAACATTGTCTTGTCCCTGAAAATAGGTTATCTGTGGTGTTGGCACTGTGGCACAATGAGTTAAGCCACTGTTAGGGACACCAGAATCCCCTATCAGAGTGCTGGCTCAAGTCTGCTTCTAACCTAGCTCCATGCTAGTATACCTGGGAAAGAAGCAGAAAATGGTCCAAGTACTTGGGCCCCCACAATCCACATGGGAGACCTGGATGGAATTCAGGATCCTGGTTTCAGTCTGGCCCAGCTCCAGCCATTGCAACTACCTAGGTAGTGAACTAGCAGGTGGAAGATATCTCCTCCTCTCCTCCTCTCCCTTCCCCTCTCCTCCCCTCCCCTCTCCTCTCCTCTTCTCTCCTCCCTTCCCCTCCCCTCCCCTCTCCTCTTCTCTCCTCCCTTCCCCTCCCCTCCCCTCCTCTTCTCTTTTCTTTCTCTCTCTCTCTCTCATTACTTTTCAAATAAATAATAAACCTTTAAAATAAAACAAGTTATGTATTTGTAAACTGTTGATTTCTTTAAGGCATCATCCTTTGTAACTTTTTTTATAAAGCATCATGATGTCACCATTCTTCTATGAAAGTTTCACCATGAATTTGAAACTTGTTATTGCTTCAATTTCAGAATTCATGTTATTCTGGTAGGGGCTCTTTTATTTTTTTTAACTTTTATTTAGTAAATATAAATTTCCAAAGTACAGTTTATGAATTACAATGGCTTCCCCCCCATAACTTCCCTCCCACTCGCACCCCTCCCATCTCCCGCTCCCTCTCCTATTCCATTCACATCAAGATTCATTTTCAATTATCTTTATATACAGAAGATCGATTTAGTATATATTAAGTAAAGATTTCATCAGTATGCATCCACACAGAAACACAAAGTGTAAAATACTGTTTCGGTACTAGTTATAGCATTACTTCACATTGAACGTAGGGGCTCTTTTAAACCGAGGTTTTCTGCTCAGTGCCTTAAATTAGATCCTGTTCAGATACATTATAACAAATTAGTATGAGTTTATTTTTGGCACAAGAAAATTTTAAAATCCATGCAGTTTTTTCATACTATGCATTTCCATGAACTTTTTGAAGATTCTTTAAAATTGCTCCCACACGTGAAGAGCTTCCAAGGTATAACATGGGCTATAATACTTTGGATAAAATCAACAATGGAAACATAAGCATAAAAAGACAAAGGAAGGAAGGAAGGAAGGAAGGAAGGAAGGAAGGAAGGAAGGAAGGAAGGAAGGAAGGAAGGAAGGAAGGAAGGAAGGAAGGAAAAAGAGGAAGCACTGCTGAATCAGAAGCCTCAATTCCATGATTTTCCAAGAATCTGAATACCAGAGCAACCCTGGTGTTGTAAATAAACTGTCTCCTTAAAATATTTTCCCAAACGAATACTCTTGTTTAAGTAGCTTTTTTTCCATGAAGGATGCTTCACCTAGTTAGGATAACTGGACGACTTACACCAAAAGGCAGATAATCATGGAGTATTAGAAGACTTTGAAGGCCTGGCACCTAAATGAAGACATCCCAGGTTCAGTCTTTTTCTTTAAGGCAACACTTGGTTCTTTCCCATTAAGAACAATTCTTGTTTTTCTTACAAGCACGATCAGTGGGCTGTGGCCCCTGGTTGTCATAGCAACCGCAATTTCACACACCAAAATGATTTTCCCAGAACATCGACTTAGAGTAGCACTTTGTTTTAGCATATATTTTAACACATGAAGGATTTGCTACCATTTCCAGTCCTCTCTTTGATCTCAGATATGTTTTGTTTCTGAAATGTCATGGTGACTGAAGATTAGCACCAAGAAAAGATTTCCAGTTTTGTCCCTTAATTAAACTTTCAGTTGTTATTGCTCCCTTGGCTGTGATCTGTTCCTGGACAGTCTCGTTTTGGTATTGTGGCCAGGGATATCACAAGGCCATGTAATCAGATTCAGCCCACCAGGCAACAAAAATCTACTGACATACCCTAAAGGGAAGAAATTACATATTCCTTTATTTCATACTGTTCAT
Source organism: Oryctolagus cuniculus (assembly GCF_964237555.1). Taxonomy (NCBI): domain Eukaryota; kingdom Metazoa; phylum Chordata; class Mammalia; order Lagomorpha; family Leporidae; genus Oryctolagus; species Oryctolagus cuniculus. The sequence continues at coordinate 62,966,131 of NC_091443.1, forward strand.
ATTCTTCTGGTCTAGTGTTTCCTGCTGGCCCAGAAAAAAAAGGAAAGAATGAGATTGCTCAACCATAGTATTATGAGAAAAAGGTAAAAAAATCATGAAGGCAAATGTTTCCTTGCCTGTGAAGTCTCCAAATGGCCCTAGAGCACACATAAAGCACATGTATTGCTCATCCTCTCTCTCACAGTGAACACTGAAAATCTACTGTTGGAGCCAGTGCTGTGGCACAGCAGGTTAAGCTGCCACCTCTAACACCAGCATCCAATACAGGCACTGGTTCAAGCACTGACTGCTTCACTTGCAATCCAGCTCCCTGTTAATGTGCCTAGGAAAGCAGTGGAAGATGGCCCAGTCCTTGGGCTCCTGTACCCACATGGGAAACATGGCTGGCGCCTGGCTTCAGCCTGGCTCAGCTTCAGCCATTGCAGCTATTTGAGGAGTTAACCAGAGCATGGAAGATATCTCTCTGTGTGCCTCTCTCCCTCTCTCTCCAACTCTGCCTTTCAAATAAATAAAATAAACCTTTTTAAATAAATCTTCTACCTTTCCCTTTGGGGCTTGTATAAGACTTCAAAATCCTTCTCCACAGTATGTTTCAGGGCCAGCTTTGTGGCACAGCGGGTAAGGCCGCCGCCTGCAGTACCTGCATCCCATATGGGCACCAGTTTGAGTCCCAGCTGCTCCATTTCCAATACAGCTCTTTGTTATGGCCTGGGAAAGCAGTAGAAGATGACCCAAGTCCTTGAGCCCCTACACCCACGTTGGAGACCCAGAAGAAGCTCCTGGCTCCTGGCTTCAGATCAGCGCAGTTCTGGCCATTGCACCAATTGGGGAGTGAACCATTGGATGGAAGACCTCTCTCTCTCTGCTCTCCTTCTCTTTCTGTGTAACTCTGACTTTCAAATAAATCTTAAAAAAAAAAAAAAGTACATTTCAGGCAACAGCATTAATATCTTTTCTATCTTGGACTCATGTTTTAGATAATGTTCCAAAAACACAAGTCTGCTACTGTTTGACTGAAGGAGTCAAAAATTCACCCTAATAAAAAACCCAAGATTCTGTAAAACAATCAGAAAACTAGTCTGGGTAACTCACTTGCAAAGTGAACTAGTCCATACCTATCAACTCAGGAAGATTAAATTATGATGTTAATGCAAACAAAGCCATAGGAGAATACAGATGGACCTGTTTGCTTTCTTCTGTTGTCCAAATATAGTTTTACCAAACGGAAAGGGGGCCATTCCAGTGTCTCCTTCCAAAGATTAAGCCATACACTTGATGTTTGGATCAGTTCCTTTAGATTATATAACCATAACTACCCAGGCCTTTGTAATACTATACTATAAACAGTGCAAATTACCCTGAACCTCTTAATTTATGGTGCAGAAAAATGCCAAGTGAATCACTATGAATCTACAATCTCAGGGTCTGTGGTCCTTTATGCTCACTCTGTCCTGCCCCTTGACAGTCTCTGTGATTTTCATTAAAACAAGACAAAACAGAACAATAAAATTCAGCCTTTGGAAGACTTTCCTGAAATCCTAGGAGCGGGGACAGGGAAATCTGTCCAGCAGAGGTGCACTCAGCAGTCCTCCACCATGCTTATCCTCACTCCTCATTGGCTTCCCCTCCCACTCAGAAATCAATCAGTCCTTTCCTCGGAAACCTGACCTTAGCTCCACAGCGTCTCACTATGCTAAATCGTCAAGGAATTCTTCCAACAACGGGATCTTTCCCAAAATGAATCTTCCTAGTAATTCTCAATGTAATTGAGAATGGTTAGAGAATGAGAGTATCTCTCTACATATTAGAACTACAAAATACATCACCAACACTATTTTAAAGCCCTTGCACTCAGGACCTTACAAAAAAGGAGCCATACTTCTTATTTTAGCATTTCCCAGTTTAATCCATTTAATACAATTAGTGGAAGAATTAGGGAGCAAAATAAGCTCTGGTTATATTTCTTGTCCATTCTTAGCCCACCTAAAATGCTACACCACCTTTCAAGATAACTGTAGAGATTAGCAATCAGGTATTTCTCAAGTGTCCCTTGCCACTAACGCATGGATTTTGGTCTGACTTCAGTCCCACCATGAAAATACCTGTGGGAACTGTGATGACCATGAGTGACATGAAGAGGCAGCACGTGCAATGAGAAAAGAACCTTGGACTAGAACAGTAACAGAAGCTTTGGTTCAGTGCAAGAAGCTCTGGTAGAATTTCCGGCATCTAAAACAGGTGCTATTAAAACTACCATAACCGTGCAGCTGGAGATTTTTCTGGGCTACTCCGCCCTTCACTGTATGGTTCCTGTTTGAGGCCGTCCAGTGGGACTGGAGGTCTGTGGACCCCTCAGAGGTAAGTAAATGCTGTTCACAAGCAGGCTGTCAGCTGTGGCTGGAAAGCTAATTTCCAGACTGGCTGGCATCTCCCCCACTAATGGCTTCTTGTGCTGCAAGTGTGACCTTGTGGTTTTAAATCACACCTTCAGGGTGGTTGCAATCTTTCACCCAAAGCTGGCAAGGAGAGGGCTGAGCCCCTGGGGAGAGTCAGGCTGTCTCCAGGAGACCCTTGCTATCTCCATGAGCCCCAAACCAATCAACATATATATGTGAAAACCCCGTCCAAGGGGCACCCCCAATAGAATGACCCAGTGGCTGATAGTAATGCCTTAAAAATCCTGGACACCTCTTCAAAGTCAGTGTCCCACATGGACACTCCACCCAGTCTCCTCGGACCAGACACTTTTTCTGTTGCCGGCCAAATAAAAATATCTGTTTCCCAACTTTTTATTTCTATCTAAGCTAAGGAAAAGAGCCTATGAAACTCGCTCCGGCAACTGCCCTCCGCTCTATCACCAGTAACACTTTTATTAAGACTTGTCACAATCTCAGTTTAGCCTTCTGCACTCTTTATAAGGGAGATGAATCGTATGCCCAGCGGGAAACCAGACATCAGTTCACATCAAAGAGGCATCAGTTCACTCTCAGTGGGAGCACTTGTATTTCAATTTGGAAATTTCTCATTTTAAAATGTTGAAGATGTGTTTCACAAAGGAAGCAGTAACTGCATAGCAAACCTTGACAAAATGACAATTCCAGAACTGGGGAATCAATGTTGAATTATCAGCCCAAACACTATGTATATACCTTTTAACAAGGATACTTTAGCAGTACTAGAGCTGACACCCTCAAGCATTCTCCATGTTCTAGGTCATTATTCAGGACCCTTTTCTCCTTTGAGACCACCAACCCCACCGCATAGTCTCAGTTCTAGCCCTGACTTTGCCCTCAGAGTGAGAATCCACTCTCCTGGTATGATTGGTTTGTACTGAACTGTCCTCAGCGTGGGGTCTTCTTCGTCCTAGCTCTTTGGGTGACTCAACCTGCCCTTTGAAAGAGAGCAGGGTCTGGCATTGTGGCACAGTGGGCTAAGCCATCACCTGCTATGCTGGCATCCCATATGACTACCAGTTTGAGTTTTGGATGCTCTGTTTCTGAGTCAACTCCCTAATGTGCCTGAGAATGCACCTGAAGATGGCCCTAGTGCTTGGGCCCCTGCCACCCATGTGGGAGACCCAAAAGAAGTTCCAGGCTCCTGTCTTTGGGCTGGCCCAGCTCTGCCCATTGCAGTCATTTGGGGAGTGAACCAGTAGATGGAAGATCTCTGTGTCTCTACCTCTCTCTCTGTAACTCTGCCTTTCAAATAAACAATGAAATCTTTCAGCAAGCAAGGAAGAAAAAGGAAAGAAGGAAGGAAGGAAGGAAGGAAGGAAGGAAGGAAGGGAGGGAGGGAGGGAGGGAGGGAGGGAGGGAGGGAGGGAGGGAGGGAAGGAGAGAGGGAAGGCAGCTGACTTCCCCCTCGAAATGTGGGCATGTACACACAAGAGGCAAATGGAAACTAAGTTTATTTCCAAGTTGTCTGCATATTTTCATTTCATTGAAACTTAATATTTCACTGGCACACTCTAAAGTCAAAACTAAAACAAAAAAGGATTGGTCAGAATTTCATGTCTTAATAGTCATGATGAAACAAGTGCCAGTGTTCTCCCTGTTAGGAAAACAGGCTCATTGATGTGTTTGCTGGCATGTAAGCTGGCTCATATAAATAAACACCATAGAGGTGAAAATAATACAGACTCTAAAATTTATTTCAAAAAGTCAATGAACCATGAATTAGTTGTCAGTCCCATATTTGCAACAATTCCATAAATAACCCATCTGGTCCTCTAGTAGGTATAGTAGTTGTTAGAGTAAAAACAGTCACATCTGTTCATATTTATATGATATAAATGAAGACATTGAAATCATTCTGTGTTCATAAACTTGAGAACTGACGGGTCTTGCTGTATTTCAATGAAATTTCTGATATCTATGTTCTTGAACTGATATATAAAGTCTCAACTGCGAAAATTTGTCAGGTGAAAATGTTGCCATTATTTGTTTAAACTTTCAGAGATCCCTGAACATTTAAATGAAAAGTTGAGCAAATGATGAGACATTGCTTACGATACCTAACACTATTCAACATCACAGATATCCCCTCTCCCAGGCTACCATATAAACTTAATGTAAATCTAATAATAAAATTAGAAAGTTCATTTTACTGTTGAATTTGAGTAGTTGATTTTTTAAAAAGATTTACTTATTCATTTGAAAGGCAGAGTTACAGAGAGAGAGACAGAGAGCAGGGAAAGAATGGAAATCTAAGAGAGAGAAGGAAGGAGGGAAGGAGGGAGGGAGGGAGGGAGGGAGGGAGGGAGGGAGAGAGAGAGAGAGAGAGAGGGAGATAAGAAAATGAGTATAAATAGCTCAAAATAGCTCAAGGACCAGAGTCATGCAGAGTTCAGACATGGGTAAAAGCTGAACAAGATAGTTCATACTCTGAAAATAGAGAAAAAGGTGGCAGGTGACACATTGCTGTGAAGATACAAACTTGCTGAGACCTGATTTGTGGCTTACTATGTGGTCTATCCTAGCAATTGTTCAATGTGCTGATGAGAAGAATGTGTATTCTATAGCTGTTGGGTATAATGTCCTATAAATGCCTATTAGCTCCATTTGTTCAATAGGTTCAACTCTGAAGAATCTTTTTTGACTTTCCATCTGGGTGATCTGTCCATTGATGAGAGTGGGGTATTGAACCCACTATTATTGTACTGGAGTCTGTCTCTCCCCTTAGGTCTAATAGTATTTGCTGTATATATCTGTGTGGTCTTGTGTTAGATGCATATACATTTATGATTGTTAAGTTGTCTTGCTGAATTGAACCTTTTATCAAAATATAATGTCCTTTATTTTTACAGGTTTTTTTTTTTTTTTTTGACAGGCAGAGTGGACAGTGAGAGAGACAGAGAGAAAGGTCTTCCTTTGCCATTGGTTCACCCTCCAATGGCCACCGCGGCCGGCGCACCATGCTGATCCGAAGGCAGGAGCCAGGTGCTCCTCCTGGTCTCCCATGGGGTGCAGGGCCCAAGCACCTGGGCCATCCTCCACTGCACTCCCGGGCCACAGCAGAGAGCTGGCCTGGAAGAGGGGCAACTGGGACAGAATCCGGCGCCCCAACCGGGACTAGAACCTGGTGTGCCGGCGGCGCAAGGCAGAGGATTAGCCTAGCGAGCCCCGGTGTTATATGTTTTCAGAATTTCTTGTAAAGCTGGTCTGGTGATGGTGAATTCTCTGTTTTTGCATACATCAGATAAGGATTTTAGAACTATTGAAGGATAAAGGGATGGAGAAACAGAAACAGAGTTAGCACTCCTTCAAGAAAGATGACGAAGCAGTGGAGAGAACAGATCTTAGGGGGTTATGTTTACGAGGTCAGATTGATAGGAGGGAAAAGAGTCACATGAGGAGTGGAAGCAGGGTAGGGAAGGAGGCCAAGAATATTCCGGTCACCATTTAAACCCCTCAGGAGCATCTCTGATGAGTGATGACAACTGCAGCATTTTTTGCTCAAGTATTTCTAGAATAGCAGAGTATGGGTACCTAGGAGACTGTATTTTGCACGGGCTTTGAAGTCTCTTCCAATGTTAATACTAACTGGATTCTAGCTATCTGCTCAGCTGACCTAACCAAAACCTAGATCATAAAGCCTCCCTCTGAGTTCACTAACAACATCTCACTAGAGAAGTGGGTTGGGGTTGGGAAGACCTCCATTGTTGATGTTAAGACTAAGTGACAAGAGCATAGGAAATTAACAAATTTATCCTGGCCCAAAAAGAAGAATGAGGCAGGAATATGCTATCAGGAAAAAAAAGTCTGGGGCTGGCACTATGGCATAGCAGGTAAAGCCACCACCTGCGGTGCCGGCATCCCATATGGGTGCTGGTTCATGTCCCAGCTGCTCCACTTCCAATGCAGCTCTCTGCCATAGCCTGGGAAAGCAGTAGAAGATGGCCCAAGTCCTTGGGCCCCTGCACCCATGTAGGAGACCTGGAAGAAGCTCCTGGCTCCTGGCTTCGGATTGGTGCAGCTCCAGCCACTGCGGCCAGTTGGGGAGTGAACCAGTGGATGGAAGACTTCTCTCTCTCTCTCTCTGCCTCTCCTCTATCTGCGTAACTCTGACTTTCAAATAAGTAAACAAATATTAAAAAAAAAAAAAAAGAAAAAGAAAATGGGTAATGAACAGCACCCATCAATTGATTTGTTCAGGCTTTGTCCCTTTTTGACAAATTTGATCATTGGTTAGGAGCGATCAGGGAAGCAATCAAAATACAAACTGGAGAGTGGTTTTCTCAGCACAGACAGACCATAAATCTGCCAAAAAAGAAGCAGATCTCCAGTGCCCACTGCAGGCAGAAGGGAGCTCCTAAGTGAAAGCTGGTGGGAGGCTGGGTCAAAAGAAGTTAGTGGGACACACAAATGAGATACGAAGTGCCAATTAACAACTCCCCACTTCTTCACCAGAACTGGCACATCACTAAGCATCTTATCTGGGGCAGTCAAGGAGGTCATTCAAAGGCAGAATAATGCTTCACACACACTATAATTTTTAAAACTACTTTTCCATAAGGCTTGCTGTGTTTTTTTTTAATTGAACTTTTATGAACTTTCAAGAAAAAGGCTTTATTTAAAGCATATCTCCCTAATTAGTGTCATCATTAGCTCATTAACCCAGCACTTAAAATTAAATGTGAGGATAACCAAATTTTTTTAAGAGTTATTTATTTATTTGAAAGTCAGAGTTACATACAGAGAGAGGAGAAGCAAAGGGAGAGAGAGGTCTTCCATCTGCTGGTTCACTCCCCAATTGGCCACGATGGCCGGAGCTGCACCAATCCAAATCCAGGAGCCAGGAGCTTCTCCTGGGTCTCCCACATGGGTACAGGGACCCAAGGACTTGGGCCATCTTCTACTTCTGTCCCAGGCCACAGCAGACAGCTGGATAAGAAGTGGAGCAGCTGGGACCTGAATTGATGCCCATATTGGATGCTACACTGAAGGTGGCAGCTTAACCCACTACACCACAGCGCCAGTCCCTATACCAAACTTTCCGTAACCCACTGTTTTGCCAGTCCTCCATAGAGCCTGTTCATTGCAAGGGCTGCTAGATAGTGCTTGTACCCATTGCAAAGAGTAAAAGGAGTCAGGCAGGGTCTCTTCCTCTTCACTTGAAGGACCTTCAGAGAGGGAACAGGTCTGGCTTCACCGAAGGGTACAGGATCAGCAGATACAGAGATTGGGTTTGCTACTGAAGTAAGTGCCCCCCACATAAGCACCATAGCCCTACAGAATGTTCTCTGAGACACACAAGATTCCAAACACACTGCACACACAGTTTTCTTGTGTTGATTAAGTCACAGCAATGCCCTAAAGGTAAGCTTCACACATCTGTTTAACTTTTTTTTTCCAAGAGAAAAAAAAAAGTGAGGTGGCAGGGGAATCCTTTGGTGAGCTTATATTTTAAGGTCCGTAATTTATAATTTTACTTTAAAGGGTACTCTATCCTGAGAATTCTGAAATACTCCTAGGTTTAGTGAAATAAAAAACACCCAATAACTTTTCCTCTATAAAACTCTTTCTGAGGGAAAGCCAGAATTCTTGGACCTGGAGTTCCAGATGCAGCTGCTGAAAACATGAGAGGCTGTGGCAAGCTGTGCCTGTGACAGCTCTGCAGGCCCTGGACAAGAAACAGCCCTGTCATCATGTCAGCCTCCAGCAGGTCTCTTGACTCCCACAGGTCCAGCCCCAAGCCATCAATCTTCTGAAACAGAAGCCATTTGTCACAGGCTGTTTACAGAGCAAGTCTGCCCCCAAAGTACACTAATACTTCCCAGTCTCTTCATTTTTCCTCTCTCTCTTCCACTCCTCTTCTCTCTTCATCTTCATTCCCTCCTCTTTGCTTTCCCTTTCCCTTCCTTCTTTTGATTTTTTTAAATTATTTATTTGAACTCTTGTTCAAAGACCTACTGTCTCCCTGCAATAGCACAATATCAATCCTTTACCCCAACATTTTGGCTCCTCAGATATATTCCCCATATAGTTCAACCTTTTCCAACTTGATCCCCAAGTGTCTCAGTGAATTATAAGAACAAAGACATCATAGATATGGAGTGACAATATCCCATTGGTAAATCTAGAATTACACACAGTTATGGGGCAAGGGGAGCAGTATTCATTCCCTAGGACTGCTGTAACAAATTACCACAAATGTAGTATCTTAAAACAACCCAAATTTATTCTCTTATAGCCTTGGAAGCCAGAAGTCCAAAATTCATTTCCTGAGCTAAAGTTGAGGTGCTGGCAGGTTTGGTTCCTTCAGAAGCTCTATGGGAGAGTCTGTGTCTTTGGCTTTCTAGCTTTTGGAGGTTTCCTGCACTCTGGCTGTTGACCCCTTCCTTGTATCATTCCAAACTGCTGCTTCCACTGTGATGTCTCTTCCTTTTGTAGTCAACTCTCTCTCTCTTACAAGGTCATTTGAGATGACACTTAGGGCCACCCTGATAATCCAGGAAAAGCTTCACAACTCAAGATCTTTAACTTAATCACATCTGCAAAAGTCCTTTTTGCCACAGGAGGTAATATTCACAGATTCTAGGAATGAGGGAATGGACATCTGGGGGACTATTATTCAGCCTACCAGAGGGAGTTAAAATAACTCCATCCATTCTATTCCTGAGCCAGTTAGGGGAAATGACATAATTTCAGGAACCATGAATTTGCTCTTAAAAGAAAATAGTAAATTTCAGTACTTAATTAGCAACATATTTTTAGTAACATTCAACAGCTTATCTCAATTTGTCAGTGTGTTGTAACACCCAAACAAGAAAACTAACAGAATGGGACATTGGTGAGGGAGGCAGAATTCTAAGATGACCCCCGAGAATCCCAAGCCCTATTTACATGTTTAATCCTCTCCCCTTGAGTGTGGGTGGGACTTGTGAACATACAGGATGTCACTCTCTGATTTCACTGTATAACATCTGAGGCTATCACAGCAGACTGGACTGGGATTTTCCTACTGACTGTGAAGTAAGGTCCCAGGTCACTGTGATGAGGGTGGTTTCCAGGGTCTTAGAGTGACTTCTAGGTTACAGCTATTAAGAAATGAGGATCCTGTCCTAGAAATCCAAGGAAACAAATTCTCCCAACAACCTAAATGAGTTTGTAGGAGGAACCAGATGAGATCACAGGCCCAGCCACAGCCCAGTGGGATGGTGAGCAGAAGACCCAGTTAACCTATGCCCTGACTCCTGGCCCAAGGAGAATATGAGAGAGTATATTTCTGTTGTGTTAGTGGCTCATACTACTAAGTCTGTATTAATTTGTTGTGTAGTTATAGAAAACTAATACAGCTGGCAAGTATAGAATTTGAATAGGAAGTTACGTGGATAGACTTCAGGAAGGTCAATAAACTATTTGAAACGAAACCATAAGACAATTTCAGAGTAGCATAATATGCATTTAATTAAAGAATTGGTCCATAACTTTCATCATCTCAACACACCAGTGACTCATAAAAGACTGGGGAGTCTAATGCACACTCAAAAAAAAAAAAAAAAAAAAAAAACCTTTCGAGCTGTTTCTTTTGAAGGCCCCATCTGGCATGATATCAAAATATCAAGAGTAGGAAAATTCTATAAAGCAAAAGTGGAGACTAATAAACCATCCTTTATTAATATCCTCCCATCTCTTACCAACACAGGACAAGGTGAAAGTGGAGATGTAGAAGCATATTTCATGGTAAAATGTTTCTGTGAAGAGAAATACAGTATAGCCTCCCTCCACCAGTGCTTGGCCCTTAACAGTACAAGTACACAACAAGCAGCATCCGACCTTCCTTAGTTGTCATCTTGACCTTAATGCCCCCTTCCTTACATTTTACTAACATTCCCTAACAAATGACTCAACACTCTTTTCCAAACTTTCCTACATGAATTCAAAAGCCTGTCCCTTAATTAACCAACAGACTCTTTTCCACTCATTCAGATGACCAATGGCTGATAGAGTGACATCTTGACACCTCTTTTATTACACTATTTCCTAGGAACCAAAGAAGTCAACCTGTCTGGGAATCTAAGCAATCAGGCTCTTTGCATTCAAAGTACCTACATTCATCTAATGTCAACACCATGCTATGTAATGATCCCTGCTGAGTGACCTAAAAACTAAAATGGAAAGACATTCAGAAATAAGCCCTGCATTAGCAAATGAAGCTGCTGTTAAATGAGCAAGTGCTAATGAAGCTATAATTATTTTATCCAATTAGGCCTTTATTTTCTGAGCAATTGCAAATATGCAACCTGTCGCTCCCCCTCTTCGTGGGGGAACGACACTAAACCCTGCCTAGGCTTCATATCCGAGTCACGGCACCATTATGTCGCTCCCCGTCTTCGTGGAGGAACGACACAGGACCCTGCGCTGTTCTTTCGTCTGCTCGGCCCTCCCCGGGTTTGCTGCTGGTTCTTCCTGGGTTGGCTACCGTCCCTTCCACCTCTGTGGAAGGGCGGTTCCCCCTAGCCACTTTCCCCATTTCCGTGGGGGGAGCGGCATACCGCCGGGCCGGCTCTCTCGGGGGCTGCACAGGTGTTCCTCTTAGATGTTCCCTGATGCATGTTGTCTCTCTCCTCCTTTATAGTCCTCTTCCACCAATCCCAACTCTGCTACCCACACGCCGAGTACGCTGCTCTCCTCCAATCAGGAGTAAGTCCTACAGTTTATTGGTTGAACTGGAGGCAGCTGTGTAGAAGCTGTTTCTCCCTTCTCAGCGCCATATTGTGGGAGAGCAGATACATAGAATAAGTCTTAATTCCAGTAACTTAGTCTAGTCCGAGTTGCTCCCAGTTGCTCCCCACACAACCTATAAGGCTCTGTGGAGAAGGCACATTCTCAAAATTAGTTCTTTATTGGGGCTGGTGCTATGGCACAGTGGGTTAAAGCCCCAGCCTGCAGCACCAGCATCCCATATGGGTGCTGGTTCGAGTCCCGGCTGCTTCTCTTCCAATCCAGCTCTTTGCTATGGCCTGAGATAGCAGTAGAAATGGCCCAAATCCTTGGGCCCCTGCATCCGTGTGGGAGACCTGGAAGAAGCTCCTGGCTCCTGGCTTCAGATCAGCTCATCTCTGGCCATTGCGGTAATCTGGGGAGTGAACTAGTAGAATGGAAGACTTCTCTCTCTCTCTCTGGCCTTACCTCTCTCTATCTCTGTCTTTCAAATAAATAAAATAATTCTTAAAAAAATAAACTAGTTCTTTACATTCTCAAGGTTAGAATGTGATTATCAAAGAGGCATGAAAACAACTCAGTAAACTCTTTTTAAGATGTCACTTTCTCATTTCCTTCCACTGCCCCCTTAACTTTTATTTATTTATTTGAAAGGCAAAGAGAGAACACCCATCTGTTCATTCAATCCTGGAATACCTACAATAGCTAGGAGCTAGGATCCCTACCCAGATCTCCCTAGTGGGTAGCAAGCCTCCAATAACTTGGGCTATCATCACCACCTCCCAGGGTCCACACTGGTAGGAAACTGCAGTTAAGAGTGAAAGCAAACATCAAACTCAGGTACTTTGATGTGGGACATAGGTGTTATAACCATTAGACCAAATGCCTGCCCCAGTAAACTCTTATAAGGCAGAGGAAATAAGCTGTATCATAGAGATACAACATTGGAAGAGAAATGAGAAGATATGAAGTCTGACTTGGTGAGCCTTAAAGAGTAGGTGAGGGTAAAGTGAAGGAGAACACATTCCAATGCAGAGAGAAAACTAAAAGTTCATGATATGCACAGAGAGGATGAGAAATAAGAGAAGGAGAACTATAGGCTAACTACTAGGCACAGGAGAACTTGAAACTGGCAAGGCTGGATAGGACCCAACTGTAAAAGATCATAATAGACCCATAAGTAATGTCGGGAAAGGGCTTTAATTGTGTTGTTGCTACCGCTCCTGGTGTGTGTGTGTGTGTATGTATGTGTGTGTGACAGAGAGTGCATGCACACATACACACCCAACCTTGAGGATGAAGCCTAACAATGCTTTCAGAAAATAACTCTGACAATAGTAGGAAAAGTGGCTTGTAGTAGCAAAAGACTAGAGAAAAACCAGCGAGGAATCCATTATAATAATACAGCTTCTGACAGCTAACACTTGTTGAACACTAAGCACTATACTTGTATTATCTCATTTAATCTTAAAATAACCTCAAAAAATAGGTACTATAGCTAACTTAATTATCTGTGCCTTAGAAAAATGAGATTTAGAGAAATAGTTTGTTTAAGATCATAAACATAAACCATTAACATAAATCATTAACAGTTCCATTAACAGATCATAAACCATTAACAGTTCCCAAATCAAGTTCAACGCCTGAACTTAAGGCTTTAGACTAAGGCAATGGCAGGTGACATGGAAAATATTTCAGGGGTAGAATCAATTGGATGTAGTATCAGATTAGATTTGGAAACAGGGTAGATAGAGAAATAAAATATGACTAGAAGATTTCTGGCTCAGATGACCACAAATGAAGATGTCCATGACTAAGATGACAGAACAAGACTGAGAAGTCCAACATTGGTTGCAGCAAATGCAGAGCTACTGAATCAGTGAATCTAGTGGATGACCATGGATCAGGAACAGGATCAACTTGATCAATCATGAACATGAACATGAACATGAACATGAACAACTTCTTTGTTCTACACGAAGTTTACCAAGACCAAAGTTGTTCTCATTAATTTAAATTCAATGGAATGTGCAGTAGTCTCCTAGTGGACCAACAAAGTAGGCCACACAGACACTGTTATCTGCGTGCTGAACCTTCACCAGCAGCAGCCAGCCAACCCACAAGATTGCCTTTCAGGTCATTTCCTTTCATCTTATTTCTCTTCTTTCTCCTTCTTTTATCCAATCAATTCATTAACCACATCTTTGTACCAAGTAGAACAGCACAAAGCCAGATGGCCAAATTCAAACTGATAAAATTTAATCCTGGTTAATTGTTCTGATTAAAAGTTTTCTAGGACAGATACTCAAATTACAGTATAAAAATGAAATCTGTGAAGTCAACTATAAATGCTTTTCCTAATTCCAAAATTTACTGTGTGTGGTGGTGGTGGTGGGGGACGTGTGTGTGTGTGTGTGTGTAGGGAGAGAGTACTTATAAATCCTAAGTGACTTCAATTTTGTCTATATACGTTTTTCCACTAGATTGGTGGGTGATATTTCAGAACTTAAATGCCAGTCATCTTCCTCTTCTTTTCATTGAGTTTTCTTAGAACTGTATTTTTTTCCAAGCTTACCTGGTGTACTAAATTAAAACCTTCTTCCTTAATGACTCCCCAAGAGTTGGCAACCCTTCAGAAGTTGTATCAGGCACTCATAATGGAACAGTTATAAGGGAATTAAGATGACAGAGTAGGGAGGGACTTTACTGCTCTAGTCTAAAAGAAGATAGTTTTAAAAAAAGTGAAAGAGAGTGTAGTCTCAGGGAAGAGTTAGGGAGAAAATGGATGAGGAAACTCTATGCAAATTAGAGGGACACAGTGGACCTACATGGAGGGTGTGATGCCCACAACTCAGGACCCCAGAAGCCAAGATAAGTTGAGACCAGACTACAGCAGCCCAAGCCACTGGTGATAAAGCTGCAGGAAGAGCCTAGAGGGAATCCAGCTTGGCGCCCCTTGGGGGACACTGAACCTGCCAAACTAGAGGAGAAAAAAAAGGAGGGGCATGTTTCTTTCTCCCCAATCACCCTGCAACGGCATCCTGTAACAAGCAATAGATAGCGGGTGCCACTTTGGACATATCTAATAGCTGCATCAGCTTGCATCCATGCCCAGCAACCAGCCCACTGGAGACTACCGAGGCCCCGAGAACTGACAGGGGGCTGGGTACTAGTGACTGTGGGAGGCTTGTGTGCCAGAACTGTGAAAAAAACTGAGGCTCTGTGGGAGGACTCATTGTGTGGCTGGGAATTTGGGCAGTTATTGTGGAAGGCTCCACACTCTAAGGGCTCCCTGGTTACCTGGTGAGGGACATTGCTAGAGAATCTGAGCTTACACTGAGAACTGCATGGATCCTTTGTGTGGTCCTTGGGGCAGAGCAGATGAATATTATACCCACTGGGATAGCGCTCAGGCACTGGCCTCCTTTGAGGAGAGGAGCTCAGCTGAGCAGAATAAACCTTCACTCTGATGAAAAAAAAAAGGGGGGGGATTTACTGTGCCAAACCTGAGTGTGTCATCGCAGATACGCCCTTCATCCTGGAGAACTGGAGAGAGCTCCCTGGCCACACTCACCACATGCCTTTAGGTATTCACTAAAAGCAGATTCTCCATTAATCTACAGATGCACAGCACAAAGATAAAAGCTGCCACAGCAGGGGCCAGCACCGCAGCTCAATAGGCTAATCCTCCGCCTGCAGCGCCAGCACACCAGGTTCTAGTCCCGGCCAGGGCACCGGATTCTGTCCCGGTTGCTCCTCTTCCAGGCCAGCTCTCTGCTGTGGCCCGGGAGTGCAGTGGAGGATGGCCCAAGTCCTTGGGCCCTGCACCCACATGGGAGACCAGGAGAAGCACCTGGCTCCCAGCTTTGGATCAGCGCGATGCGCCAGCCACAGCACATCAGCTGCAGCGGCCATTGGAGGGTGAACCAATGGCAAAGGAAGACCTTTCTCTCTGTGTCTCACACTGTCTAACTCTCCCTGTCAAAAAAAAAAAAGAAAGAAAGAAAGAAAGAAAGAAAGAAAGAAAGAAAGAAAGAAAGAAAGATAGATAAAAGTAGAGAGGCTGAGGCAGAGAGAGACAGAGAGGTGTCTTCCATCCGATGGTTCACCCCCCAATTGGCCGCAAGGGCCAGAGCTGCACTGATCCGAAGCCAGGAGCCAGGAGCTTCCTCTGGGTCTCCCACATGGGTGCAGGGACCAAAAGACTTGGGCCACCTTCTACTTCTTTATTTTGATAAAAATGTGAATAAATTTTCAAAATTTTCTGAATTTTTCATCTCACCATCATAGTAAACAAAAGCAAAAAAGAGAAAACCATATGAGTCATTGAAAGGAGTTGAGAAAACAATGCAATTTCAGCTGTCAGGTCAGAGTAACTGATGCCTGTTGCTGCTTTATTCAAATCATGTCAGTTGACTCAGGTGATTCCTCTGATTTGGCTGTGTAGGTAGGCATTTGTGGGCTGGTCTGAATTCTCCTTCCCCTGTATCTTCTCAGTAACAAAGAAGAAAGATTTATTTTTTTCTTCCCTTGTGTATTTATTACAGTAGTTATAAGAATTACTTTTTAATTCTATCAGTTAGTATTAGCAGACACTAGTCTTGTTTGTGTGATCCCTTTGACTCTTAGACCTATCAGTGTGATCAATTGTGAACTGAAATTGATCACTTGGACTAGTGAGATGGCACTGGTACATGCCACCTTGATGGGATTGTATTGGAATCCCCTGGCACGTTTCTAACTCCACCATTTGGGGCAAGTCTGATTGAGCATGTCCCAAATTGTACATCTCCTCCCTCTCTTATTCCCACTCTTATATTTAACAGGGATCACTTTTCAGTTAAAATTTAAACACCTAAGAATAATTGTGTGTTAATTACAGAGTTCAACCAATAGTACTAGAACAAAAAAAAATACTAAAATGGATAAAGTATTACATTGTACATCAACGGTCAGGACAAGAGCTGATCAAGTCACTGTTTCTCATAGTGTCCATTTCACTTCAACAGGTTTCCCCTTTGGTGCTCAGTTAGTTGTCACCGATCAGGGAGAACATATGATATTTGTCCCTTTGGGACTGGCTTAATTCACTCAGCATAATATTTTCCAGATTCCTCCATCTTGTTGCAAATGACCAGGTTTCATTGTTTTTGACTGTATAGTATTCTATAGAGTACATGTCCCATAATTTCTTTATCCAGTCTACTGTTAATGGGCATTTGGGTTGGTTCCAGGTCTTAGCTATTGTGAATTGAGCTGCAATAAACATTAATGTGCAGACAGCTTGTTTGTTTGCCAATTAAGTTTCCTTTGGGTAAATTCCAAGGAGTGGTATGACTGGGTTGTATGGTAGGTTATATTCAGGTTTCTGAGGAATCTCCAGACTGACTTCCATAGTGGCTTAACCAGTTTGCAATCCCACCAACAGTAGGTTAGTGTCCCTTTTTCCCCACATCCTCTCCAGCATTTATTGTTGGTAGATTTCAGAATGTGAGCCATTCTAACCGGGGTGAAGTGAAACGATCCAACATGGGAAGCGGGATACACAGCAGACTCATAGAATGGCAGATGTCCTAAACAGCACTCTGGCCTCAGAATCAGCCCTTAAGGCATTTGGATCTGGCTGAAGAGCCCATGAGAGTATTTCAGGCATGGAAAGCCAAGACACCCTGGGAAAAAAAAAAAAGACCTAAATGAAAGATCTCTGCGAGTGAGATCCCAGTGGAAAGAACGGGGCCATTAAAGAAGGAGGTACCTTTCTCTGAAGGGAGGAGAGAACTTCCACTTTGACTAAGACCCTATCTGAATAAGATCGAAGTCAGCAAACTCAAAAGGCTTCCATAGCCTTGGCAACTCATGACTAGAGCCTAGGGAGATTACTGACACCATAAACAAGAGTGTCAAATTGTTAAGTCAACAACAGGAGTCACTGTGTACTTACTCCTCATGTGGGATCTGTCCTTAATGTGTTGTCCAATGTGAAATAATGCTATAACTAGTACTGAAACAGTATTTTACACTCTGTTTCTGTGTGGGTGCAAACTGATGAAATCTTTACTTAATATATACTGAATCAATCTTCTGTATATAAAGATAATTGAAAATTAATCTTGATGTGAATGGAATGGGAGAGGGAGCAGGAGATGGAAGGGGTACAAGTGGGAGGGAAGTTATGGGGGGGAAGCCATTGTAATCCATAAACTGTACTTTGGAAATTTATATTTACTAAATAAAAGTTTAAAAAATAAATAAATAAAAATAAAATCACAACAAGATAACTAAATACGCAAAAAAAATTACTTTTTAAAAATATTTATTTGAAAGAGAGAGATTTGCCATCTTCTGGTTCACTCCCCCAATGCCTATAATAGCCATAACTAGGTGAGACCAAAGCCAGAAGCCCAGAACTCTGTCTGGGTCTCCTACATGGGTGGCAGGGACCCAAGCACTTGGGCCATCACATACTCTCTCCCAGGATGTACATGAGCAGGAAGCTAGATTGGAAGTGTGGAGTGCCTAGGGCTTGAACCAGGCACTCCAATGTGGGGTGCATGTTCCAAAGCAGTGGCTTAACCTGCTGTGCCTGGGAGTGCAGTAGAGAATGGCCCAAGTCCTAGGGCCAGGAACCCACATGGCAGATCAGGAAAAGCACCTGGCTCCCAGCTTCGGATCAGCACAGTGCGCCAGCCGCAGCATGCCGGCCACAGCAGCCATTGTGGGGTGAACCTACGGAAAAGGAAGACCTTTCTCTCTGTCTCTCTCTCTCACTGTCCACTCTGCCTTGTCAAAAAAAAATTTTTTTTAATTTTAAAAAAAAGCTGCCATAGCAAAAAAAGAAGAAACCAGAAAATATCTCCACAAATGCCAAATAACGAATGCACCAATTCAAGAAACAAGAATAAGGGCTAGGCGGCGCCACGGCTCACTAGGCTAATCCTCCTCCTGCGGCGCCAGCACCCCGGGTTCTAGTCCCGGTCAGGGCGCCGGATTCTGTCCCGGTTGCCCCTCTTCCAGGCCAGTTCTCTGCTGTGGTCAGGGAGTGCAGTGGAGGATGGCCCAAGTGCTTGGGCCCTGCACCCCATGGGAGACCAGGAGAAGCACCTGGCTCCTGGCTTCAGATCAGCGCAATGCGCCGGCCGCAGCGTGCCGGCCGCGGTGGCCATTGGAGGGTGAACCAATGGCAAAGGAAGACCTTTCTCTCTGGCTCTCTCTCACTGTCCACTCTGCCTGTCAAAAAAAAAAAATAATAATAAGGGCTGGTATTGTGGCCAAGTGGGTAAAGCTTTCACTTACAGTGCTGGCATCCCATATGGGTACCAGTTTAAGTCCCAGCTGTTCCACTTCCAATCCAGCTCTCTGCTATGGCCTGCAGAAGCAGTGGAAGATGGCCCAAATCCTTGGGCCCCTGCAACCTCATGGGAAGACCTGGAGGAAGCTCCTCGCTCCTGGCTTTGAATTGGCACAGCTCTGGTCATTGCGACCAATTGGAGAGTGAACCAGCAGATGGAAGATCTCTCTCTCTGTCTCCTTCTATCACTGTGAAACTCTTTCAAATAAGTAAATAAATCTTTTTTCTTAAAAAAAGAAAGAAACAAGAATAAGGAAGACAACATGACATACCCAAAAGAACACAACACTTCAATATTAGATTGTGAAGTTGATGAGATTAAAGAAATGCCAGAAATAGAATTCAAAAAATTGATCAAAAGATTATGTATAAGTAAACAGAAACAAATGCATTAACTAATGAAATCCAGAAATGACATGAAAAATAATTTCTCCTAGGAAACTGAGATCATAAAGGGAAATCAAAATGCAATCATGAAAATGAGGGCTGGCACTGTGGCACAGTGGTTTAAAGCCACAGCCTGCAGCACCAGCATCCCATATGTGCATCAATTCAAGTCCAGGCTGCCCCTCTTCCAATCCAGTTCTCTGCTATGGCCTGGGAAAGCAGTGGAAGATGGCCCAAGTCCTTGGGCCCCTGCACCTGAGTGAGGGACCTGGAGGAGGCTCCTGGCTCCTGGCTTCAGATCATCTCAGCACTGGCCCTTGCAGTCATGTGGGGAATAAACCAGAGGAATGGAAGACCTCTCTGTCTGGCTCTACCTCTCTCTGTAACTCTGTCTTTCAAATAAATAAAATAATTCTTTAAAAAAAGAAATCATGAAGATGAAGAATTCAATAGAACAACTAAAACATGCAGTGGAAAGCCTTAACAACAGAATCAGTAAAGCAGAGAAAGAATATCCAACTTAAAAGATGAACCACAGGAAATTATACAGTCAGACAAAAAAACAGGAAGAAGAAATTAGAAAACTAAAAATCACTACTGGGAATCTACAAGGTACTATCAGATGACCCAACATATGGGTTCTAGGAGTTCCTGAAGGAATGGGAAGAGATAAAGGATTAGAAGGCCTTTTTAGGCTGGCACCACGGCTCACTAGGCTAATCCTCCGCCTGCGGTGCCAGCACCCCAGGTTCTAGTCCCAGTTGGGGAGCCGGATTCTGTCCCAGTTGCCCCTCTTCCAGTCCAGCTCTCTGCTGTGGCCTGGGAAGGCAGTGGAGGATGGCCCAAGTGCTTGGGCCCTGCACCTGCATGGGAGACCAGGAGGAAGCACCTGGCTCCTGGCTCCAGATGCTTCGGATCGGCACAGCACTGGCCACAACGTGCTGCCCGTAGCGGCAACTTAGGGGGTGAACCAATGGAAAAAGGAAGACCTTTCTCTCTATCTCTCTCTCTTACTGTCTAACTCTGCCTGTCAAAAAAAAAAAAAAACTTTAAAAAAAAGAAGGCCTTTTTATTAAAATAATAGCAGAAAATTTCCTTAATTTAGACAAAGAAAGGGACATCCAATTACAGGAATCACATAGAACTCTTAAAAGACATGACCAGAAAAGATCTTCACCATGACACATTGTAATCAAACTTACCACAGTAAAACATAAAGAAAGGATTCTAAAATGTGCACAAGAGAAACCCCAGATTAATTTCAAAGGATCTCCAATTCGACTCACAGCAGAATTTTCATCAGACACCCTACAGGCAAGCAGAGAATAGAAAGATATATTCCAAGTCTTAAGAGAAAATAACTGGGGCCAGCACTGTGGCACAGCAGGTTAACGCCCTGGCCTGAAGCACCAGCATCCCATATGGATGCCGGTTTGGGATCCAGCAGCTCCACTTCTGATCCAGGTCTCTTCTGTGGCCTGGGAAAGCAGTGAAAGATGGCCCAAGATCTTGGGCCCCTTCACCCACTTATGAGACCCCGAGGAAGCTCCTGATTCCTGGCTTCGGATCAGCGCAGCTCTGGCCGTTGCAGCCAATTGGGAAGTAAATGAGCAGATGTAAGACCTCTCTCTCTCTCTCTCTCTCTCTGCCTCTTTCTGGCTCTCCTCTCTGTGCATAACTCTGACTTTCAAATAACTTTATTTAACTTATTTAACTCATTTAACTTCATTTCAAATAACTTTCATTACTTATCACTAGCCATCTTGAATGTAAATGGTCTCAACTCCCTAGTTAAAAGACACAGACTGCCTAAATGGATTTTAAAAAAAAAATCTATTTGCTTCCTATAAGATACACATCTCACCAACAAAGATGCACACAGACTGAAAGTGAAAGGATGGAAAAAGATATTCCATGCTAACAGAAACAAAAGAGAGCTAGTATAGCCATCCTAATATCAGATAAAATAGATTTTAACACAAAAACTGTTAAAAAGAGACAAAGAAGGGTATTATGTAATGATTAAGGGATCAATTCAACAGGAAGATGTAACTAATATAAACATATATGCACATAATTACAGGGCACCTGGCTATTTAAAAGAAATTTTAAGAATCTAAAAGATAAAGACTCAAATACAATAGTAACTCAACTCAAATACAATACCCCTCATTCAGCAATGGATAGATCAACCAGACAGAAAAGTAGCAAGGAAACAGCAGATTTAATTGACACTATACCCCAAATGGACCTAACAGATATCCACAGAACTTTTCAACCTAGAGTTACAGAATACACATTCTTCTCACCAGTGCATGGAACTTTCTCTAGGATTGGCCACTTACTAGGCCATAAAACAAATCTCAGCAAATTCAAAAACATCAAAATCATTCCATGCATCGTCTCTGACCACAGTGGAATGAAGCTGGAAATCAGCAACTCAGGAATCTCTAGAACATGTGCAAACACATGGAGACTGAATCACATGCTTCTGAATGAATAGCAGGTCATAGAAGAAATCAAAAGAGAAATCAAAAACTTTCTGGAAACAAATGAAGATAACAATACAACATATCAAAACTTTTGGGATACAGCAAAAGCAGTGTTAAGAGGAAAGTTTATAGCAATAGGTTCCTACATCAAGAAATTGGAAAGGCACCAAATAAATGAGCTATCAATGCCTCTCAAGGATCTAGAAAAACAACAGCAAACCAAACCCAAAACTAGTAGGAGAAAAGAAATAAAAAAAAATAGAAGAAATCCAAAAAATGAAATAAAACATACAAAAGATGAGCAAAACAAAGAGCTGGTTTCTTGAAAAAATAAACAAAATTGACACACCATTGGCCCAACTAACCAAAAACGAAGAGAGAAGACCCAATCAATAAAATTAGAGATGAAAAAGGAAATGTAATGACACAACAGAAATAAAAAGAATCATCAGAAATTACTACAAAGAGATGTATGCCAACAAACTGGGAAATCTAGCAGAAATGAATAGATTCCTAGACACATACAACCTACCTAAATAGAGCCAGAAAGACATAGAAAACCTAAACAGACCCATTACCAAGATGGAAATTGAATCAGTAATAAAGGTCCTCCCAACAAAGGAAAGCCCAGGGTCAATGGCTTCACTGCTGAATTCTACCAGACATTTAAAGAAGAACTAAGTCCAAATCTTAAGTTATTTATTTATTTTTTTGACAGGCAGAGTGGACAGTGAGAGAGAGAGACAGAGAGAAAGGTCTTCCTTTTTTGCCGTTGGTTCACCCTCCAATGGCCACCGCGGCCAGCGCACTGCACTGATCTGATGGCAGGAGCCAGGTACTTATCCTGGTCTCCCATGGGGTGCAGGGCCCAAGCACTTGGGCCATCCTCCACTGCACTCCCAAGCCATAGCAGAGAGCTGGCCTGGAAGAGGGGCAACCGGGACAGAATCCGGCGCCCCGACCGGGACTAGAACCCGGGGTGCCGGCGCCACAAGGCGGAGGATTAGCCTATTGAGCCATGGCGCTGGCCCAAATCTTAAGTTATTTAAAACAATGGCTTTCTATGAAGCCAGCATCACCTTAATTCCTAAACCTAAAAAAGATGCAGCAGAGAAAAAGAATTACAGACCAATTTCCCTAATGAACAGAGATGCAAAAATCCTCAATAAAATTCTATCTAATAGGATCAAACAACACATCAAAAAGATCATTTACCCAGACCAAGTGCAATTTAGCTCTCGTATGCAGGGCTGGTTCAACATTCATAAATCAATCAGTGTGAGGCATCACATTAACAAACTGAAGAACAAAAACCATGATTATCTCAGTAGATACAGAGACAACATTTGATAAAATAAAACACCCTTTCATGATGAAAACTCTAAGCAAAGTGGGTACTAAAGAAACATTCCTCAACTCAAGGCAATTTATGACAAACCCATGGTTAGCATCCTATTGTATGGGGAAAGGCTGGAAGCATTCCCACTGAGATCTGGTAACATACAGGGATGCCCATTCTCACCACTGCTACTCAATATAGTCCTGGACGTTTTAGCCAACACCATTAGGCAAGAAAAAGAAATCAAAGAGATACAAATTGGGAAAGAGGAAGTAAAACTATTCCTATTTGCAAATGACATGATTCTATAAATAGAGGATCCAAAAGACCCCACCAAGAGACTATTGGAACTCATAGAAGAGTTTGGAAAGTTAGCAGGATATAAAATCAAAAGCTTTTATATACATAGACAATGCCAAGGCTGAGAAAGCACTTCTAAGATCAATCCCATTCACAATAGCCACAAACAAAATCAAATACCTTGAAATAAATTTAACCAAGGATATCAAAGATCTCTATGATGAGAATTATAAAACATTAAAGAAAGAAATAGACGAAAATAGGCCAGCGCCGCAGCTCACTAGGCTAATCCTCCGCCTTGCGGGGCCGGCACACCAGGTTCTAGTCCCAGTCGGGGCACTGGATTCTGTCCTGGTTGCCCCTCTTCCAGGCCAGCTCTCTGCTGTGGCCAGGGAGTGCAGTGGAGGATGGCCCAAGTGCTTGGGCCCTGCACCCCATGGGAGATCAGGATAAGTACCTGGCTCCTGCCATTGGATCAGCGCGGTGTGCCGGCCACAGCACACCGGCCGCGGCGGCCATCGGAGGGTGAACCAACGGCAAAGGAAGACCTTTCTCTCTGTCTCTCTCTCTCACTGTCCACTCTGCCTATCAAAAAAAAAAAAAAAAAAAAGAAATAGAAGAAAATAAAAAAATGGAAAAAATATTCCATGTTCATGGATTGGAAGAATCAATATCATCAAAATGTCCATTCTTCCAAAAGCAATTTACAGATTCAATGTGACACCAATCAAAATACCAAAGACATTCTTCTCAGACCTAGAAAAAATGATGCTAAAATTCATATGGAAACACAGGAGACCTTGAATAGTTAAAGCAATCTAATACAACAAAAACAAAGCCAGAGCCATCACAATACCAGATTTCAAGACATACTACAGGACAGTTATAATAAAAACAGCATGGTACTGGTACAAAAACAGATGGATAGATCAACGGAACAGAATAGAAATTTCAGAAACGAATGCAAGCATCTACAACCAACTTATATTTGAGCAAGAAGCTAAAGCCACAGCACTGGCCCCTACATATGTACTTTAAACAAAATGGGTTATAATGTCTACTGTTGATATTTTGCCCTATAAAAATACTGTGAATAGCTTTCTTTTTTGTCTCTCTATTGTAAATTATGTAAGTTATCATGTTTTATTTTGTGTTACTGGAAACTGGCTTAGCATTTATTTATTTTTGAATAGTGGTTATACATATAGCTTTTTTGTGTAATGAAACTAAGAAATATTTTCCATTATTTTACTACTACTATGTTGTTTATAAATTATAGAATACAGTTAAATTAATATAAAACAGTGGATACTATTAACTTTTATCACTAATTATGATGATCAACCCAGAATTTTAGGTGTTCATTTGTATCCACATATGTACTTTAAACAGAATGGTTTATACTGTCCATTGCTGGCTTTTTGGCCTTGTAAATATATTGTAGTTATCTTTCCATGTCAACAAATAAAAAACTACTTCATCATTTTTTGACCAAATAAAAAAAGAGAGAGAACAGTTCTAAACCATCCATTTTCACCAGACCACCCATTTTCACCAGACCAAGCCTTCCCTTCATTGTCTTCTAAATTAATTTTAGGCTAATTGGATACATTTTTTATATTAACTAATCCTTCTAGATTTCCATTTCCTCAAATGTATTTCTTTCATTCTTGCCATGTGTTGTAAACTGCAATAGTTTGTATGTATCTTCTGGTATCAAATCATTCATCTCTTGTACATTTGCAGAATTCATCATTGTTTTTTCACCTTTTATCATCTTTATATTCTTAAGAGCCAATTACAGTAATGAAATGCTTCCTATCATCACTTGCCTAGACCTTACATGAGGTTAATTACATTCACAAAATCCTTCAAAACTATGCACAAGCCCAACAGGAGTCTGCCATACACTAACAGAAACCAGAAGCCAGTATGTAACCAATACCGCCACCTGTTGGTGGCAGGCAGAGTTGATCACTTTTGTTTAATGGTGTGTCTTTGTTCTACCTACCAAAGTTATACTTTTGAAATTCCTAAATATAGGTGCCACTATCTCACTTTTTGAGCCTGATAAAAGTAAAAGCAAACATTTTTAAATACATCTTAGATTACCATGATAACACAAACGTCAATGTCTACTGTTTCTTTATACAGGGAGTCATATTCGTTGGGTAAGATCTGCTGTCAGAGAAATATTTGTTTTTGTAAAATTCAGTCTAGATGGAAAAATATTTTCAAGCCAGCCCAAGAATTGAAATTTTTAAAGCATTCCTGGAGAAGTGCATATGTAGTCACACAAACAAGTAAGGTTGACTCATTCATAAATATTGAACTTCTTCATTCTATACAAAAGTATAAAGAGTAGAGGATTAAGAAGACCACTGAATCAAGATTCAGCAACCATATACTTACAAAATCTGCCACTAATTAGTTTCATAAGCTTGATCTTAGTCAAATCCTCAATTTTGCTGATTTCTTTATATATATATATATCATATATATACATATATGATGGAATTAAAATGACAATCCTCTAATGAGTGTTAAAAAGTAAGACATGAACATGTTGGGAAAGCATGACGCACAGTAAAAATTTAAAACAGTCTCATCATCTTGCTTAACTCGAGGAAGTTTCTAACACACATATGCATTTATCATTAACTGTTATCAACTGATTTATCTGGTGTGTATTTTAGGCAGGTAGCTGAACCCATTCTACATGTATATTCCTCCCAACATTTAATCTTTAAAAAAATAGGAGTATCCACTGTCAGCAATGGACAGATCAACCAGACAGAAAAATCAACAAGGAAACAGCAGATTTAATTGACACTATACCCCAAATGGACCTAACAGATATCTACAGAACTTTTCAACCTAGTTATAGAATACACATTCTTCTCACCAGTGCATGGAACTTTCTCTAGGATTGACCACATACTAGGCCATAAAGCAAATCTCAGCAAATTCAAAAAAATCGAAATCATTCCATGCATCTTCTCTGACCACAGTGGAATGAAGCTAGAAATCAGCAACTCAGGAATCTATAAAGCATATGCAAGCATATGGAGACTGAACAACAAGATCCTGAATGAACAGTGAGTCACAGAAGAAATCAAAAGAGAAATCAAAAATTTTCTGGAAGCAAATGAAGATAACAACACAACATATCAAAACTTTTGTGATACAGCAAAAGCAGTGTTAAGATGAAAGTTTATCTGTTGAAATCCTTACTTAAGGTATACTAAGCTGATCTTCTGTATATTAAGATAATCGAAAATGAATCTTGATGTGAATGGAAGGGGAGAGGGAGTGGGAAAGGGGAGGGTTGTGGGTGGGAGGGACGGTATGGGGGGGAAGCCATTGTAATCCATGAGTCGTACTTTGGAAATTTATATTCATTAAATAAAAGATAAAAAAAAAAAGATGAAAGTTTATAGCAATAGGTTCCTACATCAAGAAATTGGAAAAGCACCAAATAAATGAGCTATCAATGCCTCTCAAGGATCTAGAAAAATTACAGCAAACCAAACCCAAAGCTAGTAGACAAAGAGAAATAATTAAAATTAGAGAAGATATCAACAAATTGAATCCAAAAGAAAAACAATATAAAAGATCAGCACAACGGCTGGCGCCACGGCTCAATAGGCTAATCCTCCGCCTGCAGCGCCGGCACACCGGGTTCTAGTCCCGGTCGGGGTGCCGGATTCTGTCCCGGTTGCCCCTCTTCCAGTCCAGCTCTCTGCTGTGGCCCGGGAGTGCAGTGGAGGATGGCCCAAAGTCCTTGGGCCTTGCACCCACACAGGAGACCAGGAGAAGCACCTGGCTCCTGGCTTCGGATCAGCGTGGAATGCCGGCTGCAGCGCGCTGGCCACAGCAGCCACTGGAGGGTGAACCAACGGTAAAGGAAGACCTCTCTCTCTCTCTCTCTCTCTCTCTCTCACTGTGCACTCTGCCTGTCTAAAAAAATTAAAAAAAATAAAGATCAGCAAAACAAAGAGCTGGTTTCTTGAAAAAATAAAACTGACATGCCATTGGCCCAACTAACCAAGAAAAGGAGAGAGAAGACTCAAATCAATAAAATTAGAGATAAAAAATGGAATGTAACAACAGACAACACAGAAATAAAGAGTCATCAGAAATTACTACAAAGAGTTGTATGCCAACAAACTGGGAAATCTAGCAGAAATAGATTCCTGGACACACACAACCTACCTAAATACAGCCAGGAAGATAGAAAACCTAAAAAGACCCATAACCAAGACAGAAATTGAATCAGTAATAAAAGCCCTCCCAACAAAGAAAAATGTAAAAAAAATAATGCAGATTTTCATAAGGAGGCACAGGAGACCTAGAATAGCTAAAGCAATCTTTAAACAGAGCTGGAGGCATCACAATACTAGATTTCAAGACATACTACAGGTGGGGCTGGCGCTGTGGCACAGCAAGTTAAAGCCATGGCCTAAAGCACTGGCATCCCTGATAGGCGCCGGTACTAGTCCCAGCTGCTCCTCTTCCAATCCAGCTCTCTGCTGTGACCTGGGAAAGCAGTAGATGATGGACAAAGTCCTTGGGCCTCTGCACCTAAGAAGAGACCCAGAAAAAGCTCCTGACTCCTGGCTCCTGGCTTCAGACCGGCACAGCTCCGGCCATTGCGGCCATCTGCAAAGTGAACCAGCTGATGGAAGACCCCTCTGTTTCTACCCCTCTCTATAACTCTGTCTTTAAAAAAAAAATAAAAATAAATCTTTAAAAAAAAAAGACATACTACAGGACAGTTATAATCAAAACAGCATGGGACTGGTACAGAAACAGATGGATAGACCAATGGAACAAAATAGAAACACCAGAAATCAATCTAAACATCTACAACCAACTTATATTTGATCAAGGATCTAAAACAAATTCCTGGACCAAGTACAGTCTATCAACAAATGGTGCTGAGAAAACTGGATTTCTACACACAGAAGTATGAAGCAAGACTCCTACCTTATACCTTATACAAAAATCCACTCAACAAGGATTAAAGATCTAAATCTATGACCTGACACCATCAAATTATTAACACTGGAGAAACCCTTTAAGATATAGGCACAGGCAAAGACTTCTTGGAAAAGACCCCAGAGGCACAGGGAGTCAAAGCCAAAATTAATAACTGGGATTACATCAAACTGAGAAATTTCTGTACTGCAAAAGAAACAGTCAGGAAAGTGAAGAGGCAACCAACATAATGGGAAAAATATTTGCAAATTATGCAACCGATAAAGGATTAATAACCAGAATCTACAAAGAGATCAAGAAACTCCACAGCAACAAAACAAACAACCCACTTGAGAGATGGGCCAAGGACCTCAATAGACATTTTGCAAAAGAGGAAATCCAAATGGTCAACAGACACATGAAAAAAATGTTCAGGATCACTAGCCATCAGGGAAATACAAATCAAAACCACAATGATGTTTCACCTCACCCTGGTTAGAATGGCTTACATACAGAAATCAACTAACAACAGATGCTGGCGAGGATGTGGGGAAAAAGGCACACTAATCCATGTTTTTGGGAATACAAACTGGTAAAGCCATTATGGAAGACAGTTTGGAGATTCCTCAAAAATCTGAATATAGCCCTACCATACGACCCAGCCATCCCAAGCCTCAGAATTTACCCAAGGAAAATTAAATTAAATTGGCAAGTAAAAGAGATGTCTGCACCGCAATGTTTAGTGCAACTCAATTCACAATAGCTAAGACATGGAATCAACCCAAATGCCCATCAACGGAAGACTGGATAAAGAAATGATGGGATATGTACTCTATGGAATACCACAAAGTGGTAAAAAAAAAATGAAATCTGGTCATTTGCAACAAAATGGAGGAATCTGGAAAACATCATGCTGAGTAAAATAAGCCAGACCCAAAGGGACAAATATCAGGTTCTCCCTGATCTGTGACAACTAACTGAGCACCTACAAGGAAACCTGTAGAAGTGAAACTGACACTGTGAGAAGCAATGACTTGATCAGCCCTTGTCCTGACTGTCGAGGAACAGCTTACTATTTTATTCTTTTTAGTATTTTCTTTTTCTACTTAATACCGTGGGTTGAACTCTTTCATTAACACACAATTATTCCTAGGTGTTTAAATCCAATTGAAAATTGATCCCTGTTAAAAATAAGAGTGAGAATAAGAAAGGGAGGAGTTGTACAGTTCAGCACACATTCCCTCGGATTTACCCTAAGGGTAAAGCTAAAAACCTACCATGGGACTCCAAACCCCATTAAGTTGGCAGGTACCAATGACATCTTATTAAATTGATCAGTTTAAGTTCATAACTGATCATAAAGATAGGGTTAAGTGTCAAAAGGATCACATAAATAAGACCAAGTGTCAGCTAATAATAAATAGAATTAAAAAGGAGAGAACAATCCAACATGGGAAGCAGGACACACAGCACACTCATAGAATGACAAATGCCCTAAAGAGCACTCTGGTCTCAGAATCAGCCCTTAAGGCATTCAGATCTGGCTAAAAAGCCCATGAGAAGGCCAGCGCCGCAGCTCACTAGGCTAATCCTTTGCATGCAGTGCCAGCACCCTGGGTCCTAGTCCTGGTCGGGGCACCGGATTCTGTCCCAGTTGCTCCTCTTCCAGTCCAGCTCTCTGTTGTGGCCCGGGTAGGCAGTGGAGGATGGCCCAAGTCCTTG
Organism: Oryctolagus cuniculus; assembly: GCF_964237555.1. Taxonomy (NCBI): domain Eukaryota; kingdom Metazoa; phylum Chordata; class Mammalia; order Lagomorpha; family Leporidae; genus Oryctolagus; species Oryctolagus cuniculus. Next base: position 62,995,864 of record NC_091443.1, read on the forward strand.
GGCCCTGCACCCCATGGGAGACCAGGATAAGCACCTGGCTCCTGGCTTCAGATCAGCACAATGCGCCAGCCACAGCATGCCGGCCGCGGCGGCCATTGGAGGGTGAACCAACAGAAAAGGAAGACCTTTCTACCTTTCTCTCTGTCTCTCACACTGTCTAGCTCTGCCTGTCAAAAAAAAAAAAAAAAAAAAAAAAAAAGACCGGCGCCGCGGCTCACTAGGCTAATCCTCTGCCTAGCGGCACCGGCACACCGGGTTCTAGTCCCGGTCGGGGCACTGGATTCTGTCCTGGTTGCTCCTCTTCCAGGCCAGCTCTCTGCTGTGGCCAGGGAGTGCAGTGGAGGATGGCCCAGGTGCTTGGGCCCTGCACCCCATGGGAGACCAGGAAAAGCACCTGGCTCCTGGCTCCTGCTATCGGATCAGCGCGGTGTGCCGGCCACAGCGCACCAGCCGCAGCGCGCCAGCCACAACGCGCTGGCCACGGCGGCCATTGGAGGGTGAACCAATGGCAAAGGAAGACCTTTCTCTCTGTCTCTCTCTCTCACTGTCCACTCTGCCTGTCAAAAAAAAAAAAAAAAAAAAAAGCCCATGGAAAGCCAAGACAGTGTGGCAAAAAAATGACCCAAATGAGAGGCCGGTGCCGTGGCTCACTTCGTTAATCCTCTGCTTGCGGCGCTGGCATCCCATATCGGCACCAGGTTCTAGTCCCGCTTGCCCCTCTTCCAGTCCAGCTCTCTGCTGTGGCCCAGGAAGGCAGTGGAGGATGGCCCACGTGCTTGGGCCCTTGTACCACACGGCAGGCCAGGAAGAAGCATCTGGTTCCTGGCTTTGGGCCGGCGCAGTGCTGGCCATGGTGGCCATTTGGGGAGTGAACCAACAGAAGCAAGACCTTTCTCTCTGTCTTTATCTCTCTCACTTTCTAACTCTGTCAAATAAAAAAAAAAAAAATGACCTAAATGAAAGATCTCTGTGAGTGACATCCCAGTGGAAAGAAAGGGCTATCAGAGAGGGAAGTACCTGTCTTTCTCTGAAGGGAGGAGAGAACTTCCACTTTGATTATGGCCTTGTCTAAATAAGGTCGGAATCAAGAGGCTTCCATAGCCTTGGCACTCATGACAAGAGTCTCAGGTGATCACTGACGTCATAAATAAGAGTGTCAATTGTTAAATCAACAGCAGTAGTCACTGTGCACTTGCTCCCCATGTGGGACCTCTGCCTTAATGTGTTGTACTATGAGAATTAATGGTAAAACTAATCTTCAATCAGTACTTTATACTTTGTGTGTCTGTGGGGGTACAAACTGTCAAAATCTTTACTTAGTATAGAGTTGATCTGTATATAAAGATAATTAAAAAGGAATCATAAGAATGGGATGGGAGAGGGAGTAGGAAGTGGGATGGTTTGCGGGTGGGGGGTTGGGTTTGGGGGGAAGAACCGCTATAATCCATAAGTTGTACTTATGAAATTTATATTTATTAAATAAAAGCTTTCTATTTTAAATAGAGTATTAAATGGTAGAACAAAAGTAAGGTGATTCTGCTTTCATACACCATTGAGCCTTTTTATATTCCTACTAACATGCATTTAAACTTGATCTTAAATACATGAAATAAATAACAGATGCACACCCCAATACAGAGGAATTTCAGGAGTCTCATTTCTCTTTGAACTTAAGAAATCTCATTGCTAGCATCTTCTTGTGCACAGGGAATTCAGGCCGAGTTACACTGGATTTACACACACCTTCTCCATCTTCTTGATTTTTTAAAAATTTTATGTATTTCAAGAGGCAAAGAGAGAGAATCAGCGAGAGTGAAACTGCAATTTCCAGAACTGGGCTGGGGCCAAAACCAGGAGCCAGGAACTCAATCCAGGTCTCCTGTGTGGGTGAGGAACCCAATCACATTAGCCATCACTTCTGTCTCCAAGTGTCTTCATTTGCAGGAAGCTGGAGTCAGTGGCCAGAGCGGGATGTTGAATCTAAGTACTCTGATATGAGATGCAGGCATCTTAACTGGCATCCTAACCACTAAGCCAAACATCCACCTCCATCTTCCTGAATACTAAATTGGTGTGAGCTGCAGTTCTTAAATGCTCTTCTACCACTTGTTCCAATGTGAGAGGTATTCTACTAATGATGTCTATGTCAATGTTATACTTCAATTTCTACTGTTGTTATGGAATGGCATACAAAGTATCCCATGAAAGCTAGAAATTTTTGTAGCTTATTATCTAGTGGGAAATTTTTGCAGTAGCCAAGCAGATGTTCTAAGTGTATATAGGTTAGATTACTTTTTTGTGCCTTCTAGGTAGTCTTAGAATCAGGATGAAAAAAAGTTACTTCTTTAACTTAAAAACAAAATCTTCATTTCCAGTTCTAGAGTTTGGCTGCCCTATCTATTTAACCTATTTTCTTAATAAAACAATTAAAAATCTCATAATAAAACCCAATTACCAAGTCTAGCAGCTCTGAGAGCACCTAATGGAAATACATGGCGATCTCCAGGGCTATTTATATATTCTCTTCTTCATTCTTTGTTGTTTCATTAGGCTTGTAGAGATCTCTTTTATTGAAGTTACTGTTGCCAGGAAACAGAAGAATAAAGTGGAAACAAAAGCTAAGAGGAGAATAAGCTTACCTTCTACACATACACACACACACACATAGAAATGTTCATGTGAACACACCTGATTACCTCATTTATAGATATGTTCACCTAGATTCACCCAAATCCAAATGTAGTCAAACAACCAATATGCCCTCAAATGTGAGCAAATACTTTTCTAAATAGTTGATATCTTTCATCAAATTAGCATCTACCTGTGAATTAGGTCCCAGGTGCATGAAGCCCAGCCTCTTAGCTCCCAACTCCATGCTCTTTCCATTACACATGCAACATTTCCTGGTCGATATGTGCCAAACAATGAGACAGTCATTTTCCTTCACTATAACTGCTGCTTTGTCAATTTTATTGGGGGTATGACTGAAAAGAAAATTGCGTATGTTTACGGCACAAAACATGATGTTTTGATAGGTTATCTACATTATGAAATGATTATCACCACCAAGATAATTAATATATCCATAATATCACAGTTACATCTGTGTGTCTGTGTGTGTATTAAAAACATCTAAAGCTTGGGGCCAGTGTAGCCAGTAAAGCCACCGCCTATGACACTGGCATCCCATATCGACACCAGTTTGTGCCCAGCTGCTCCACTTCCAATTGAACTCGCTGCTAATGGCCTGGGAAAACCATTGTTAAATGGCTCAAGTGCTTGGGCCCCTGCCACCCATATAGGCGACCCAGATGAAGCTCCTGACTCCTGGCTTTGACCCAGCTGAATGCTGGCCATTGCAGTCATCTGAGGAGTGAACCAGGGGATAGAACATCTCTTTCTCTGTCTCTCCCTCTCTCTCTCTCTAACTCTTTCAAATAAATAAATACATCTTTTTTAAAAAAAGAACATCTAAGACATAACTTTTTTAGCAAATTCCAAGCATAAATGTTAACTATAGTTACCACACTACATATTAAATCTCCAGAACCTATTCATCCTACATATTTTGTATCCTCTGACTAACATCTGCCCATATCTTCCATCCTGCAGATCCTGGAAGCCAGAATTACCTTTCATGAGTTCAAATTTTTTTTACATTATAAATTTATTGTTTTGTGATTAGCTTATTTCACTCAGCATGTCTTCCAAGTTCAAACATGCTGCTGCAAATGACTAGACTTTTTCCTTTTTTTAAGATTTTTTTTATTTGAAAAGCAGAGTTACAAACAGAAAGAGGGAGGGACATAGAGAAAGGTCTCCCATTCACTAGTTCACTCCCCCAGATTGCTGTAATGGCCAGTGCTGGGCCAATCTGAAGCCAGGAGCCAGAAGCTTCTTCTAGGTCTCCCACATGGGTGCAGAGGCCCAAGCACTTGGGCCATCTTCCACTGCTTTCACAGGCCATTAGCAGGGAGCTGGATCAGAAGTTGAACAGCCAGGACTTGAGTCAGTGCCCATATAGGATGCCAGTGCCACAGGCAGCAGCTTAACCTGCTATGCCACAGCACTGACCCCTACTGTTTTTTTTTTCCTTAGGACTCAACTATAAACGTGTGTGTGTATATAAAATCATATTAATATATATTATCACATAATTTTTATCAATTCATCCATTAATAGGCACTTAGGTTGATATCCCTATCTTAGCTGTTATGAATAATGCTGCAATAAAAATGGGAATGCAAGTATCTCCTTATTTCTTTTTTTTAAGATTTATTTATTTATTTATTTGAAAGTCAGAGTTACACAGAGAGAGGAGAGGCAGAGAGAGAGAGAGATCTTCTATCCAATGGTTCACTCCCCAATTGGCCACTACAGCCAGAGCTGTGCTGATCTGAAACCAGGAACCAGGAGCTTCTTCCTGGTCTTCCATGCGGGTGCAGGGACCCAAGAACTTGGGCCTTCTTCTACTGCTTTCCCAGGCCATGGCAGAGAGCTGGATCAGAAGAGGAGCAGCAGAGTCTTGAACCAGTGCCCATATGGGATGCCGGTGCTTCAGGCCAGGGTGTTAACCCTCTGCGCCACAGTGCCGGCCCCTCCTTATTTATTTTATTTCCTTTGGATATATGTCCAGAGGTAGGGTTGCTAGATTATATGATATTTCTATTTTTAACTTTTAGAAGGACTTTTACATGGTTTTCCGTAATAACCATACTAATTAATTTGCATTCATACCAGTATACAAGAATTCCTGCTTTTAGTTGTGAATCCACTTTAAAGCTCTCTGGATAATAAATTTTACTATTATACCAAAGAAGAGAATGAGATAAAAAGTAAATGATCAAGTTCTAGTGTTCTACATCAAAGTAGGGTGACTACAGGTCACAAAAATGCATTATATACTATACAAAGAACTAGAATGAAAGGAGCTGGTAGGTGCCAAACATAAGAAAAAGATATGAAGTGGATATTGGTTTGATCAATCTATGTTGTGTCTATGTGTTATCACACTGTACCCCCATGAAAATGTACAAGTATTACATGTAATCAAAAAATTAAATAGAATTATTAATAATAATAATATAAATGCCCAGAATAATAATCAAGGAGAATTTGCTGGCTGACAAGCCATCCTTTAAAGTCATATGAGCAGAACAATCAATTAACCCCTGTGTGTTCAGGCACTGAGGACCCAGTTTCCCCTGGACATCATAGATAGATTAAGATAAGAACAGGCATTGCTGGACATACGTGTATGTGGCTAGGGCCAAAAGGTAGCCCATCTTGGTGGAGTTGAGACTGAGAGATTATCCGGACTATAAAATTACTAGAGACACATCAGATGTACCATGTCTAGTGGACGACAACTAGAAAACAATGGAATCCATTTGTCAGAGCCTATCTAGCCTATCCCCTCACTTTAAAAATGAAGGGGGGTGGGGCAGCACTGTGGCACAGTGGGTTAAAGCTCCAGTCTGCAGCACCAGCAACCCATATGGGTGCCAGTTCAAGTTCTGGCTGTTCCACTTCCAATCCAACTCTCTGCCACATACTGGGAAAGCAGTGAATGATGGCCTAAGTGCTTGGGCCCCTGCACCCATGTGGGAGACCCGAAGGAAACTCCTGGGTCCTGGCTTCAGATCAGCTCAGCTCAGCTCTGGCTATTGCAGCCAGTCTCAAGGAGGCACAGAGCATCACATGGCAAGAGGAAGCGCATGTGCCTATGTCTCTCCTTACGAAGGCACTATAATTCCAATATGGGGACTCTATGCTAATAATTTAATTCAATCTGATCACTTCCCAAAAGTCTCACTTCTTAACACCTTATTCTGTTAAGTTTCTACCCTCTCATTACCATGAACATAAGACTTTAACATATGGACCTATGGGGGACATCTAACCTCTAGATTAATATACAAACTATTGCATAGGTATTCCATGAGTACCTCAGATTCGACTTGTAACATACTTAATCATCTGTACATCCTGCTTTATCCCACCTGCTTCTCCTGAACTCAGTCTCTCTTTGCATATTGCTGGCACCACCACTAGAAACCCAATATAGAAAACTAGTTGGGAGGTCCAAGATGGCGGCCAGCAGGAGGCTGATGAAGGAGCTTGAAGAGATCCGCAAATGTGGAATGAAAAACTTCCGTAACATCCAGGTTGATGAAGCTAATTTATTGACTTGGCAAGGGCTTACTGTTCCTGACAACCCTCCATATGACAAGGGAGCCTTCAGAATCGAAATCAACTTTCCAGCAGAGTACCCATTCAAACCACCGAAGATCACATTTAAAACAAAGATCTATCACCCAAACATTGATGAAAAGGGGCAGGTCTGTCTGCCCATAATTAGTGCTGAAAACTGGAAGCCAGCAACCAAAACCGACCAAGTAATCCAGTCCCTCATAGCACTGGTGAACGACCCCCAGCCCGAGCACCCGCTCCGGGCCGACCTAGCTGAAGAATACTTTAAGGACCGTAAAAAATTCTGTAAGAATGCTGAAGAGTTTACAAAGAAATATGGGGAGAAGCGACCTGTGGACTAAAGTCTGCCACGGATGATTCCAGCCAATGTGAGCAGAGACCCCGAGCAGTGCCCTCAGACACCCCGCAAAGCAGGACTCTGTGGAAAATTGACACGTGCCACCGCCTGGCGTCCGCTCGTGGCAGTTACTAACTTTCTACAGTTTTCTTAATCAAAAGCGGTCTAGGTAACCTGTAAAGAAAGGATTAAAAATTTCAGATGTTCTAAAAAAAAAAAAAACTAGTTGGTTTAACCCAACTTCACCTCATTATCTGATCAATCACTAAGTCCAATTTATCTTCCATGTGTCTTGAATTTGTCACCAGTTTTTCACCCCATTACCATGCTCTGGCCTAAGCCCTCATTATATCTCAGCTACACTTCCACAACAGCCTCCTAATTGGCCTCCTGCTTCAAAGCTGGCCTCTGTTAAGCCCATCCATCAAACAGCCAACAGAATGATCTTACTAAAACATCAACTGGTCCTTGTCACTGCCCTGCTTAAAACCACTGTGTGGCTCCCTGAAGCCAGTGGACAAATTCCAAGATTCCCATGCAGCCATGTTCAGTCTTGTAGGATCTTGTTTCTGCTCACCTCTCCAGTCTCACCTTCATAATTCATATGCTCCAGCCACTCTGAAATGTGTATGATTGCTACATATCATGCTGTGCTGTCACTGGCACATCTCCAGCACTGCACTTAGCACAATGAATTTTAACTATTTGTTTATATTTCTGTCTTCCCCAACAGACAATGAGCTGGCCTCCTAAAGGACTATATCGTGTTCATCTTTGTATCTCTAACGGCCTCTAACAAAGTGGTTGATACAGAGTTAGCATTCAATTAACATTGATGAATGAATGATAAACTTACAAATTGAAAGGAATAACCTACTATGTCATTAAAGAAACCAATAGTATAGGGTTCTCAGGCAACCAGTCAAAAAGGTGGTCCAGTGTAGATTTGTCAGTTTAGGAGAAATGGTTTTACTCCCATATACTCATACCTTATATTTGAAATGAAAAACCAATTAGGATTTTCCACAGAAATTCTTTTACGCTCTTAATCACCACACACTTAAAGGCAGTACTTGGTGCAGCTGGTCCCAGCTAACACACTTTCACACTTTTGTGTACAACTGATCGTTCATAAAACCTGCCTTTTTCACTGTTACCAATGTGCTGTGTTTTATCCCCAGTTCACAGAGAGTAGATGGTACAAAAGTGTTCATTGTGCATAAACATAACAATTAAAATAGCAACAAAGTACTAGACTTTACAATAATGCTTTAAATAGTGAAACCAACCTCAGTCTTGTAAGAGTAGAGTATGTGAATGCACAACTGGGACAACTGCACACAGTGAAGAAGCTCCAGTCAACCTGAAGTGAATATACCCAACACTATACTGCACAATTATTCCACTTTCTAGTGTTGCTGTCAAAAAATCTTAGTAGAGTTGCTTGAAGCATCCAAAGATTTCACTTCACTTTCAAACTGCATTTCAAAAACTTCACAGCAACCTCCCAATTAAACTTTGAGTTTTTCCAAAACAAGTACAAAATAATACTTTCCCAGTATGAAATTCACTCATTTTGACACTAAGAGTAGAAAATAGACCAAAACTACAGAAGCATTACTCAAAAGTTACATCCTTCAGATAAAATTATTTCCAAGAAACTAATAAGGCCAGACACAAGGTTAATGAAAAACATGTTCAGTGTAAAATCAGTGCAAGTGTTTAGCAAAATATTAATGACTCTGTTGAACATCACATTGAAAGGCATGCGATGTGGAAGAATTATAACCACATAAACACCCTAGCATGTACTTCATTTTACAATTATGTGACATCAATGATGTTCAGAGGATGCATATCAATTATGAGTAGAACAAATTTGAGGGAGAAATATGTAAAAACTGTGTTCTATCACCAAAAACCCAACCTATAGAAGAGATTTTTATTTAGTTAACATTTATTTTGTGAGCAATAGTATAAATGAGAAAAGGTGCATTAGGATCGGTTCTGAGGAAATAACCTCAATGCTTACAGTGAGGAAGGTGGGAACTACACAAATAAAAACATTTTACTGTTATGTCCAAACACCCACATCTTCATTTACCACAACAGATAACACACAACAGTATGGTTCCTACTCTCAATACAATCTTGTAGAAAATAGCTTAAATGTGAATAGAATCAAATAATGGCTACTGTGTGTGTGTGTGTGTGTGTGTGTGTGTGTATCTTCTCAGCATGCTCTGTAAAGAAATAAGCAGTTCTCTGGCTGCTGTCAAGGGTGCTCATGCAAACTTCTGAAATGATGAATGAGACTAAAGCACTCCTATTTCACACAGATAATGCCAGGAAGGGGCAGTTCCTTGGTTTCAAGTGGCAAATGTCAGCAGAGTAGTTAGTAGCCTGATATTCCTGAACTTCTCATCCAGGACCAAAACCTGTTTATGCCAACTATTGAGAATAAGTGGAGATTCTTTGAGAAGACTAAGCAGCAAAGCTGAAGGAAATAGGCTTGCAGACTCAGCATCTAATGGAGCACTGACCTGGTCTTCATGTGAAAGTCTTTTTATTTCCAGACAAAAATTCAATGTGAATTATTCCAACTTTCCAAATAGATGGAGTTATCACACATTTATTACCATCTCTAACTTTTCTAATTATGAAGAAGTATTTTATATTTTCATAAAACAATGAGGGAAAAAAAAAAAACCACACTGGATAGGGGTTGGCACTGTAGAGTAGTGGCATAAGCCTCCACCTGTGGCACCAGCACCCTATATAGTCTTGGCTGCTCCTCTTTTGATCCAGCTCTCTGCAATGGCCTGGGAAAGCTGTAGAAGATGGCCCAAGTGCTTGGGCCCCTGCAGCTGCATGGGAGACCCAGAAGAAACTCCTGGCTCCTGCCATTTGGGGACTGAACCAATGGACAAAGACCTTTCTCTCTCTCTCTCTCTCTCTCTCTCTCTCTCTCTCTCTCTCTTTCTCTGTGTGTGTGTGTGTGTAACTTTACCTTTTAAATAAATAAAATTAAATATACTGGATATAGAATCCAGCTAGCTAGATATTTTATTTAAAAATTGTAATTAAATTTGTGTCGCTAATATGAGAAACTGTGGATTTTAAAACATGCTTTTTGGAAAAAAAAAACACTTTGTTGAGGTATGATTGACATGCAAAAATCACTGTACATATTTAAAGTATATAAATAACGGGTAAAGCCACTGTCTCCAGTGCAGGCATCCTATATGGGCATCAGTTCCAGACCTGGCTGCTCCACTTCTGATCCAGCTCTCTGCTAAGGCCTGGGAAAGCAATGAAAGATGGTCCAAGTCCTTGGGCCCCTGTACCCACGCGTGGGAGACCTAGAAGAAACTCCTGGCTTCAAATCAGTCCAGCTCTGGCCATTGCAGTCATTTGGGGAGTAAACCAGCAGATGGAAGACTTTCTCTCTCTCTCTCTCTGCCTCTGCCTCTGCCTCTCTGTAGCTCTGCCTTTCAAATAAATAAATAAATCTTAAAAAAAAAACAAAGTATGTAATTCAGTGAGTCTGGGGTACATACCCATAAAACCATCCACACCATTAAGGGCATAAGCATACCCATCACCTCCCACCTCCTTTATTAAACATGCTTTTTATTATTAATTGGTTTTGTGTTTTACAAATTTATCTCAAATTATGATCTACTCATGTACAAAGCATCCTCTAAGTGGTCTATAGTAACTAAGGTTTGAGAACTTCATAATGGCTTATAAATACAAACCATCTACATATTCTGAATGATCACTGGAGAATTTTCCTCTTCATGGGCCTAATTCTGAAACATTCACTATGTAATTATTTTCCTTTATTGTCATAGACAAGTGGTGTAGTATCCATTATGACCTATTTTCTTACATAAACAACAGTAGGATATATTATACATATAACAACTTTAAAAAAGAGCATATATAGTAGTGCTGAATTCTTATGATAAATCTTTGTTCAGAAATAACAGTGATTTGCTGTTCAATGATTCTGTCAGAGAAAAACCTGCTCAAAAGTAACTGCCTCAAATAAGATAACAGGTCCACAGCTGGAAGTGCTCCTGGATCAGCATCTCTGTCCCAGAGGAGGAAAGAAAAGAGGCCCAAACACCTTCTTTTGGAAACAGTCACCCACAGTTCTTGCTCAGGCAAATCTCTGAGAACCCTTAAAACAAGGGAGTGACTTTTTGGGTCCTGACTGCTCTGACTTTTGACATAATTCTCACCAGTAAACAGCTACAGGCAGTGCCTGTTTCACCTTAGATAGGACAACATTTGATAAGTTCTTCTATCTTGATGTCCTACAACTTCCAACAAAGTAACTCTAGTTGATATGGGAATCTCTCAATATCTAAAATTGCCAGCTCTATATAAGAAGCTGAACTGTCCATTGGTAAACACGGTATTTACATACACCTTGCATAAGGACTACCTAACCAACAGTTTCCCAAAGCTGTACTTGGCTGTATGTATCAGAAATCCAACTACAATGGCTTAAAGTAATAAAGGCTATTTTTCTCATTTAACTTGAATCCCAGAAGAGGGTTGAGGCAGCTGCTCAAAGAAGTTATCAAAGCAAGGACTCAGACTTCTAACTTTCTACTCTGTCATTCTTAGCATATCATGTCTTTATACATGCAAGATAGCTATTCCTTCCCTAGGAATTACATCCGTATTCCAGGCCAAAAGGGCAAGGGCAGCAAGTACACACCTGGCTTAGTCTATCCCTTTTTCACAAAGAAAAAAATTACAATCCTGAGCTGCACTCGGTAAATGTCCACTTACAGGCCGGCGCCACAGCTCAATAGGCTAATCCTCCGCCTGCGGCACCGGCACACCGGGTTCTAGTCCCCGTTGGGGCGCCGGATTCTGTCCCAGTTGCTTCTCTTCCAGGCCAGCTCTCTGCTGTGGCCCGGGAGTGCAGTGGAGGATGGCCCAGGTCCTTGGGTCTTGCACCCGCATGGGAGACCAAGAAAAGCACCTGGCTCCTGGCTTCAGATCAGCGCAGTATGCCGGCCACAGCGCACCGGCCACAGCGGCCATTGGGGGTGAACCAACGGAAAAGGAAGACCTTTCTCTCTGTCTCTCTCTCTCTCTCACTGTCCACTCTGCCTGTCAAAAAAAAAAAAAAAATGTCCACTTACAACTGACTGAGCCACTCCTACTCTTAAAGATAATTCTATCTAGGCACATTGTTGCCCTAAACAAAATTAAGGTCCTGTAAGGCATAATAAGAAGACAGACCCTGGATAGGCAACAAGAAGAGGCTTCAACAAAATCAAGGACATGTTAAGTTTTAGCTGAAGTTCCACATGTCAAAAACCATTGACTCAAACCTCAAACTGTCTAAAACTTTGGTTTTTTCTATAGCTCTTTCTGCACCTTTATCATCAAATTTACTCTTCAAGATTGATTGATATTACTCCTGTCTCCCAAAAGGATTTCCCAAACACTCCAGAAAAGATCACTTTGGCAACAATCACAGACAACGTCTGAAAAGAAGAGATAAAGATTCACAGGTCAGCACCACCCTCTTAAGGAATCAAGCACACTCTTGAGTACTGCTCTGTTTGATAGAATGTTTCTGCTGCTGATTCCACAGCAAGAAATGTGCCTGTGTTCTTTTTAAAAGTCAGATGGTCTCCAAAGCAAATCAGGTCAAGAAGGAAGACGGGATTGCAAAAGTAAAACAAACCCATCCTCTACCTGCTTGCACCTAGACATCTGCTCCAGCCCATTACTTGAATCACCTGTAGGTCTCCAAAGTAAATTAGAAACAAGTCTTCCAATTAATTAACTGTGTCACAATTATCACAGAACTTGATAATTACAACACACCTGTCCTCACAGGCACTGAGGGAAATCCCCTGGCCTACACTGTTTCAGCCACTCATTGTCCCTCTCCTCTCAAAGTAATCGCTCGCTGATGGAGATTAAGACACAAAGAGGAAGACACACTTTCCCCAGATCTCAAACTGAACAGACAACTGGACACAATTTCCCTGATTTCACAGAACACTAAAAAACGTGTGTATTGGATTTTTTCTGCCAAGAACTAAGACTCAGCAAAGAACTGTACAGCGCCATGTCCCTCCTATTGGGAGGCAGCACAATGAAGGCAAGAACACTCATCTGGAAGTGGCAAGACCTGGGGATACATTCCAGCCTTGACACACCTGCACAAGTCACTTCATCCCTCATCTTCACCTTGATTTTCACATCCATAAAATTAAAGCATTCAACCAAATCAAAGATAGATGTGTTGTCCCTGCAATAGCAGCCAAATGGAGTTGAGAGAATCCACACTGCAATAGCAGCCAAATGGAGTTGAGAGAATCCACACTTGTCACACAAATACAACAGTGACAAAAGAGGAGTCAAGGACACAAAAAGTGTTTACTCATAGCTATCTCCTTTCTGTCCATTATTATGCAAATTCCTGCCTACTTTTCATAATGTGATATTAGTAGGGTTCAGCATTACAGCACTGCGGGTAGGCCATCTGGGAGCGGTTCATGTCCTGGCTGTTCCAGTTCCAATCCAGCTCTCAGCTAATGTGCCTGGGAAAGCAGCAGAATATGGTTCAATTGCTTGAGCCCCGGCACCCATACTGGAGACCCAGGAGAAGCTCCTGGCTCCTGGCTTCACCCAGGCCCAGCTCCAGCTGTTGTACCCATTTGGGGAATGAACCAGCAGATGGAAGACTCTCTCTCTCTTTGTCCTTTTTTTTTTTTCCTAACTCTACCTTTCAAATAAATAATTAAAAAAAAAAAAAACTTCAGCAGCTGCAAAAGAAATAATTACAATCACCCTCAGCTACAACTACTAATTGATCCAGCCTACTAGCAACAGGGCATCACATAATGGTGATTCTTGGAAAAAGGCGTTGTCCTTACTGCCCTACCACATTGATGGATATCCTATTTTAAACAGAAAAGTCACTGCAAGGTCAGACATGCTGTACCTGCTCCAGTGAGACACAGGTTGGATCCCAAGGAAATTCTGAGATTATTCCTCTCTAAAATTCTGAGTCTAACCCAGTTCTCAAACTTTAGTGTGCCTATGCATTACCTGAAAAAATTTTTAAAGATGCAAATCCCTAAACCTACACCAGAGGACTTAGTTCATCTGGTCCCTGCCCAAATGGCCTCAACAGCCAGGACAGGGCAAACTGAAAACAGGAGCCAGGAAATCCACCCTGTTGGGCTAGGCCAGGACAAAATCAGGAGCCAGGAACTCCATTAGAAAGCCATCTTCCGGGGCCAGCACTGTGGCGTAGCAGGTAAAGCCGCTGCTTGCAGTGCCGGCATCCCATATGGGCACTGGTTCAAGTCCCAGCTGCTCCACTTCCTATTCAGCTCTCTGCTATGGCCTGGGAAAGCAGTAGATGACCCAAGTCCTTGGACCCCTGCACCTGCGTGGGAGACCAGGAAGAAGCTCTTGGCTCCTGCCTTTGGATCAGCGCAGCTCCCGCCACTGCGGCCAACTGGGAGAGTGAACCAGCGGAGAGAAGACCTTTCTCTCTCTCTCTCTCTCTCTCTCTTCCTCTCCTTCTCTCTCTGTGTAACTCTTTCAAATAAATAAATCTCTTGTTTTTTGACAGGCAGAGTGGATAGTGAGAGAGAGACAGAGAGAAAGGTCTTCCTTTACCGTTGGTTCACCCCCCCCAATGGCCGCTTGAGCCGGCGCGCTGCGGCCAGCGCATCGCACTGATCCGAAGCCAGGAGCCAGGTGCTTCTTCCTGGTCTCCTGTGCGGGTGCAGGGCCCAAGCACTTGGGCCATCCTCCACTGCACTCCCTGGCCACAGCAGAGAGCTGGCCTGGAAGAGGGGCAACTGGGACAGAATCCGGCGCCCCAACGGGGACTAGAACCCGGTGTGCAAATAAATAAATCTTAGGAAAGAAAAAAAAGAAAGCCATCTTTCGTCACTTTCCCAGACACATTAGCAGGAAGCTGGATCAGAAGCAGAGCAGCCAGGACTTGAGCCTGGGCTCATACAGGACGCAAGCATCACAAGCTGCAGTTTAACCTGCTGTGCCACAATGCTGGTTTGGAGTGCTTCCCAGTACTCTGAACCACCAGCAGGTGATTCTGATGCACCAGAAAAGAGCCTGGACTTCCTTCATTTGCTCCAAACCATCGTGGTGAATATGAAGTACTTGTTTCTAACAAAGACGGAGGTGACCTGGGCTGTGGGGAGCAACTCGGACTAGACTGTTACTGGAATTAAGACTTATTCTATGCATCTGCTCTCCCACAATATGGCGCTGGGAGAGGAGGAAACAGCTTCTACACAGCTGCCTCCAGTTCAACCAATAAACAGCAGGACCTGCTCCTGATTGGAGGAGAGCAGCGTACTTCGGCGTGTGGGTAGCAGAGTTGGGATTGGTGGAAGAGGACTATAAAGGAGGAGAGAGACAACATGCACCAGGAACACCTGAGGAACATCTGAGCAGCCCCCGAGAGAGCCGGCCGGCGGTGTGCCGCTCCCCCGCGGAAGTGGGGAATGTGGCAGGGGGAACCGCCCTTCCACGGAGGTGGAAGGCACGGTAGCCAACCCGGGAAGAACCAGCAGCAAACCCGGGGAGGGCCAAGCAGACAAAAGAACAGCGCAGGGTCCTGTGTCGTTCCTCCACGAAGACGGGGAGCGACATAATGGTGCCGTGACTCGGATAAGAAGCCTAGGCAGGGTTTAGTGTTGCTCCTCCACGAAGAGGGGGAGCGACACTGGGCATAAATGGAGCAATGCATATTCCAGACACATGCAGAGGTAAGTGGCTCACAACCACCTTTGCTGGAATGATGATGCTGAATAAGGCAACAGTGTCATCTGATACTGAGGGCAAATGAATCATTCATTCCACAGCTTAAACAACTGGAGGGAGGAGGCTCTGGAGAGTCCTGTAACCCTGAGCAGGATGTATGAAGAATCCAATGGTTAATTTCAGTTTGCCTCCTTACTTTCTTCTTTTGCTTTTCTAAACGTTCTAAGTTTCCTGAGGACCCACCTTTCTCAAATCTCAAATCACTCCACCGATAAGTAAGTCTGGCACCATAATTTTTTATTACTATTTGCGAATTCAAAAAGCAGAGTGACAAAAAGAAGTATGTGTGGGGGGAGAGAGAGGGAGAAAGAGAGCAAGCGAATGCACTTATCCACTGGTTTACTCCCCAAATGGCCAAAACAATTGGCCTAGCCCAGGCCAAAATCAGGAGCCAGAATCTCTATCTGGGTCTCCCATGTGGGTGGCAGGGGCCCAGTACTTGAGCCATCATCTGATGCTTTCCCAGGTGCATTAGCAGGGAGCTTAATCAGAAGTGGGACAGCCAGGACTCAAACTGGCAGTCCAATATGGGATACCAGTATTCTAAGTGGCAGTTTAACCCACTTCACCACAATGCCAGCCCTTGGTGCAGTGATTTTTCTTCAGGAAAGATTTGAGTTTCTTCACTGATACTATGAAATCTTCCAAAGGAGTATGTTGAAGAATAGCAGAATATGCCACCCCAAAACATGCCACTTTGGCAGATTGTTTTGAGCTGAAGGCAATTGAGAAGCAGCAGCTATAACAAAAGCTGTCTGCCTTTTGCCTATTTGCCAAGAAGCAGAAGATACATTTACCCCTATAACCTCCCTCCCACCAGCAACCCTCCCATCTCCTACTCCCTCTCCCACCCCATTCTTCATCAAGAGTCACTTTCAATTATCTTTATATACAGAAGAACAACTTGGTATATACTAAGTAAAGATTTCAACAGTTTGTACCCACACAGATACACAAAGTATAAAGTACTGTTTGAGTACTAGTTTTACCAATAATTCACATAGTACAACACATTAAGGACAGAGATCCTACATGGGGAGTAGGTGCACAGTGACTCCTGTTGTTGATTTAACAATTGACACTCTTATTTATGATGTCAGTAATCACCCGAGGTTCTTGTCATGAGCTGCCAAGGCTATGGAAACCTCTTGAGTTTGCCAACTCCAGTCTTATTTAGATAAGCCCATAGCAAAGTGGAAGTTCTCTCCTCCCTTCAGAGAAAGGTACCTCCTTCTTTGATGGCCTGTTCTTTCTGCTGGGATGTCACTCACGGAGATCTTTCATTCAGGTCATTTATTTTTGCCAGAGTGTCTTGGCTTCACATGCCTGAGAAACTCTCATGGGATTTTCAGCCAGATCTAAATGCTTTAAGATATAGGCAAAGGCTGTCTTTTCTTCATTGAAAAAATTAGTTGTTGGGTCCGGCGCTGTATCTTACCAGGTAAAGCCACCACCTGCAGTGCCAGCATCCCGTTTGGGCGCCGGCTGCTCCACTTTGGATCCAGCTCTCTGCTGTGGCCTGGGAAAGCAGTGGAAGATGGCCCAAGCACTTGGGCCCCTGCACCTGCATGGGAGACCCAGCTCCTAGCTCCTGGCTTCAGATTGGCCCAGCTCTGGCTTTTGTTGCCATTTGCGGAGTGAACCAGCGTTTCGAAGACCTCCCTCTTCCTCTTTCTCTCTGCCTCTGACTCTCTGTAACTCTGCCTTTCAAATAAAGAAATAAATCTTAAAAAAAAATTAGTTGTTATAGGTGCTTGACTCAAATTTTTTTCATTTACTCAACTGTTAAAGAAACTTGCTCAAATTGTCCCCAAATATTAAATACAAGAAGCTGACATTGGAAATTTTACTGGACTAAGCTCCATGAAGGCAGGAATTTGTTTTGTTTCCCTACTACATCCCCAGTATCTAAAGCAGTGCTTGTGGCACAGTGGGTTAAGCCACTGCCTGTGATGCTGGCATCCCTTCTAGCTGCCAGTTCAAATCCCGACTGTTCTACCTCAGATACAGATCCCTGCAGGAAAAGCATTGGAGGATGGTCCAAGTACTTAGGCCTCTGCCATCCACAGAGTCACCAAGATGGAATTCCAGGCTGCTGGCTTCAGCCTGGCCCAGCCCTGGCCTTTGTGGCCATTTCAGAGTGAACCAGCAGATCAAAGATCCATCTTGGGGCCGGTGCTGTAGTACAGCGGGTTAACCCCATGGCCTATAGTGCTGGCATCCCATATGGGTGCTGGTTCGAGACTCAGCTGCTCTACTTCCAACCCAGATCTCTGCTATAGCCTGGGAAAGCAGTACAAGATGGCCCAAATCCTTGGGCCATTGCAACTACATGGAAGACTGGAAGAAGCTCCTGGCACCTAGCTTTGATCAGCGTAGCTCTCGCTGTTGCAGCCAATTGGGGAGTGAACCATGGAATGGAAGACCTCTCTCTCTCTCTCTCTCTCTCTCTCTCTCTTTCTCTCTCCCTCTGCCTCTCCTCTCTCTGTGTAACTCTGTCAAATAAATAAATAAAAATCTTTTAAAAAAATCCATCTCTATCTCTTTCTCTGTAACTCTGCCTTTCAAGTAAACAAATATTTAAAGAAGTAATAATAATGAACCTACAACCTCACAAGTTATGAAGAGTGGCTAGTGCCAAAAAATAAAATAAAATAAAAAAGAAATTCTTCAGACACAGCAAGAGTTTGATCTTTATTCATATAATGAATCAATGGACAACACCAAAACACACCTCTTCAATCCTTTACCTACTTTAAACAGGCGAATTGCAAAAGTGTGCTGGAGCCTAATCCCACATCTCTGCCCAACCCTAACTCGGTGAGGTCACATTTGTAGCTTGAAACTGGGCACAAGGGAGCATCTGAACTGCAAAAATCACAAACACTACAAGTCAGGGTCCTTTTTCCTTAGAGAGCCCACTGTTAACACTTAGCAGCACATCACTGCCCCTAACACTCATAATGTCTTTTTTCTGTGAACATAAAGGCAAGAAAGAATTAAACTCAAATTTTGGCTGCAATAATCTGGAAAATAAAGCACTCTCTGTCAACTTACATCAATTCATACCAATTTCCTGAATTAGGTGTTTTTGCAGTTATCTACTGAAGAGACTGCACTGAAAACCGAAGAGGCTCCTAGGCAAGGGTATTTCCCTCTTGCAGAAGGTTACAGTTAACGAGAGTGACCTGGTCAGACACTTGGCAAAACCTGAGACAACAGCATCCCACATTAGAGTGTCTGGGTTCAAGTTCTAGCTCCACTTCCAATTCCAGCTTCCTACTTATACAGACCCTGGGATGTATTCAGGTACTCGGATTCCTACCACTCACATGGGAGACCTGGATTGAGTTCCAAGACCCTAGCTTAAACCTGCCCCAGCCCTGGCTTTTGCAGCCATTTGGAAATGAACCAGCGTGTGGAAGATACTGATATCTCCATCCCTCCCTCTATGCCTTTCTAATAATAAATGAAGTTCAATGCAACTCATGTGATTTTTCTTAAATGGGAGTTGGAGCCAGTATCGTGGCATAGTAGGTTAAGCCATTGTCTGAGATGCCAGCATCCCATATGGGCACGGGTTCAAGTTCTGGCTACTCCATTTCCAATCCAGCTCCCTCCTAATGTGCGTAGGATAGCAGCAGCAGATGATGTGAGTACTTGGACCCCTGCTACTATGTAAGAGACCCAGATGGAGTTCCTAGCTCCCTGGCTTCTGTCCCAGCCCTGGCTACTGTGACCATTTGGGGAGTGAACCAGCAGATGGAAGATCTCTGTGTGTGTGTGTGTCTCCCCCTCTCTCTGTAACTGTCTTTCAAATAAATCAATCATTTAAAAAAAAAGAGAGAGAGTTAATGGCGGAAAGACAAAAATCTGACCACAAGGGCAAATGGAAGACTGAGGAGTTAAAGCTTAGGCTCAGCCTGCAGAGGGCCCATGGAGATTCTGAGAGAGGCAGCGTGGAATCTTATACTCAGATTTTGACTACAAATTATACTTTTTATTTATTTTCAAACATGTTGTAGCATTTGTTTTGTGCCAGACACTAATCTATTTGCCTCACAAATATTGACTCATTATCCTAGCTATCAATACCACACAAAAATGTTCAGTATCACCCAGATAAAAGAAACTCTACTGACTCCAACCCTTTTTCTCATTAAAAATCAGAAACACAAATCTGCTCACCACCCACTTAATGGCTCTGGGCCTGGAAATCTTAAGAAATGTGAATTGGAACTAAGGTCCATCAGACCATGGATGAACTGGACTTGAACAGGGCTCTACTGGGGCCACAGGCTAAATCTGGCACCCTGGAATACGGCCCTTCAAATATACAACTTGGAGGGCAGTAGAATAAGGCAGAAGCCAACAGGGAGGGAGCAGTTTGTGTTGTCTTAGACCTTCTCTTTGTTGAAGAGGTAGAAAATCAGAAAAATCTCTTAAATATTTTCCAGCTTTGTAACAATGATAATAAGATAAACAAACTACAAAGCAGGTTCCATTTATGCTTTTAGATATTATGCCACTGATAAAAAGTTATCTTCCAGGCCCTGAACTCAGTACTGACAATAAATAGCAAAAATTTCATGTGTAGAGTAATTAGTATGCCAGAGAGAGAGAGAGAGAGAGAATGCTAGTTCACTCCCTAAATGCCTGAAATAGCCAGGGCTGGACCAAGACAAAACCAGGAGTCCAGAATTCTATCTAGGTTTCTCATGTGAGTGGCAGAGCACAGGTATTTGAATCATCACCTGCTGCCTGTCAGGGTAGACATTAGCAGGACACTGGAATCAGAAGTGGGATAACTGGGACCCAATTGTAAGCACTCTGATATCTGATGAAGGCATCCCAAGCAGTATCTTAACTGCTGAGCCAAACACCCACTCCTGCTCATGCTGTTTTAGAGCCAAAGTAGGCTAGCATCAGAATGAAACTATAAACAAATACTGATAACCCAGGTAGGAATTTTTAAACAAAAAGAAAATAATCTTATTGAATACTTTAAGCTATTAAGACAAACCAATTCTCAGCAACTTGAATTTTGGGATTCAAGAACAAGAAACCATTAACTTTCTTTCCAATCTATAATCTAAATTCTTCTGCTTTTTTAGGAAAATAATCAAAATATTTATTGAGCACATATTATATACTAGTACTCAGCTAGGTGCTGCAGGAAAAAAATATAGAGTGAAGCACAATCCCACCCTTAGGAATGAGAAGATTTATGCAGATGAAGAGAAAAGTCCTTCCATGTGGGGAACAACACAAAGAGAATACGGATTCAAGGTCAGGGAGAGCAGTTTCTTAAAATAAGAAGTCATTTCAGGTAGCAGGATAGAGCCAAGTGGAAAAATTTAAACCAAATATTTTAGGAAATGGGAAGCCATGATTAAGTAATACGACTCAATAAGTTGTGGTTAGAGAAGACAGCAATGGATGAGGAGGAAGGAGAGATGGTGAGTTTCTATTTGAACTTAGTGAGTCTGCCATTGTAGTGGGCTGGAGTATAACCCCTGAAAAGATATGTTGGAGTCTGAACCCCTCCCTTACTTCCCTCAGCTATAATTATGACGTCATTTAGGAATAGGTTCCTTACGGATATAATCAAATTGAAATGAGGTCACACTGGAACAGGGTTGGCCCCAAACCCGATGTCGGGTTTCCTTCTAAGAGGAAGAGAGAACACAGAGACAAAAGAAACCTAGGGAAGAAGGCCATGTAATCACAAAGGCAAAGACTGGAGTAATGCAGCGACAGGCCAAGGGAGAATAAGCATGGCCAGAAAGTACCAAAAGCTAGGAGGGGGCATACAGCAAGTTCTCCCTTAGAGCTTTCAAACTACCTACACCTTAGTTTCAGACTTCTAGCCTCCTGAACTGTGAGAATAAATTTCTGTTGCTTTAAGCCATTCTGTTTATAATATTTTGTTATGGTAGCTATAGAAAATTAATGCAGCCCCGCTTTAAGCAATAGATATGTGGGGTTGGGGGGTGGTAAATAGGACATTTCATTATTTCCTGGTTTATTTACTGGAATTACCATCTTACACTTTCTTTTCAGGTGGCTCTGAGCCCTCACTATATTAATTAATGCTGACAATTTGGGGTACTTAAGAGGTAGTTGGTGACAGCCTAAGTAACCAGGCCCCTGTCACCCACATCAGAGACCAGGATGGAGTTCCTGGCTCCTGGCCTCAGCCTGGACAAGCCCCAGCAATCAGAAGCCATTTTGGGGGTGAATCAGCAGTTGGAAGATCTCTTTGTCTTTCTCTGTCACTCTTTCAAATAAATAAATAAACCTTTTTAAAAATTCCTTTTAAAATTATAATAATAAAAGCAGGCCCAAGGACAAAATGCTAGTAAGTGGCAGAAATGGGACTTAAACCTGGAGCTATCTGACTGCAGAGCCCCATAGCAGTCTTTACCTATAAAGTCCTGTTTTCCTCCCAGGACAAGTGTGGCACAGTCAAGCACTTCATCACAAAACAGATTATTATGACTAAGAGCTTTCACATAAGCTTTATCATTTAAAACATTACTTCTAGCTCTGGTTGTAGTTTCTTTGTTTTCTGGTACAAGCTACCAGAAGCAGAGTTCAGTTTGAATAAATGCATTTTGGTGAAAGACAACAAAAACCAAGAGTCATCACCCAGAGACAGACTGGCCAGGAAATCAGGTTTTTTTTGTTTTTTTGTTTTTTTGTTTTTAAAAAAAGGTCAGAGTTCTTTTTCCAAATTTCAGCTAGAAAATCAGTGATCAACAGTTCTATGTCCCCAGGGAAAGGACATTAAATTAATACATGCTATATCCTTAATGAAGCTGACAATTCTGATTCTCTTTGGCAAGCTCTGCTCTATAGTCACAAGAATCTAGGTCATTACATGATGCAGCAAGCACAAAACAAAATTATGAAGAATGGTTTCCTCATAAAACAAAGGTATTTCCTTTATTTAACTTTAAATATTTCACATAATTTATGTTCACTGTAGACACATTTACAAAATACTGTATTCAAGGCATTAAGACTGATCTGTGAAACACACAGATTAAGGCTACTTTGCAAATAAAGTTTTAAGTCTATTAGCCCTTCAACCTCTACCTTTCACGATCCCTTCTCACATCAGCCAATGCCATGGCAACAATGCATCTGATAACAACTCACATTTGTTGTTGCCTGAGAGATCATAACCACAGCTATGGCAAGTATTTTCAAATTGTATTTAAAAATTTTTATTTGGCTATAGCCTAGTTTCTTTTGGACTTGATTTGTTTCTGATCCTGAGTCTATATATCTTGAATAATCAGCTAATAATCCATCAGGGCTTCAGCTTCTGCATCTTTGTAGACAGCTCTCCATTTCTATTTTCAGTTCCTGTTGGGAAAACCCATTTAGTTCAGTGATTTGCAGGAGGCCACTCTTTTTTTTTTTTTTTTTTTTTTTAGGTTTATTTATTTATTTGAAAGTTAGAGTTACAGACTGAGAGGGAGAGACATAGAAAGAGAGATCTTTCATCCATTTGTTCACTCCCCAGATGGCCACAACAGCTAGGCTGGGCCAGGCCGAAGCTAGGAGTCAGGAGTTTCTTCCAGGTCTCCCATGTGGGTGGCAGGAGCCCAAGCACTTGGGCCATCTTCCATTGCTTTTCCCAGGCCATTAGCAGGGAGCTGAATCAGAAGTGGAGCAGCCAGGACACGAACTGGCACCCATATGGGATGCTTTACCTGCCAGGGTACAACACTGGCCCCAAGCCTATTCTCTAAGGCAGCAAGTGACCCTGCCTATTGTCAAAGCGCCAAGTTTTCTTTCATTCATTACTGTTTCTATGGACCACATTAGTGAAAGCATTCTCATCTGACAAAACATTATCTTCATTTTATCACTTCATCTTCATGAAGCTACAATGTCAGTGAATATTGTGTAGGTCAACAAGAGTAATTCACACAATGATAAAGTAAAAATATTCTTCTCTTATAGAGTGATGTTTAAGTCTTCACATCTTAAAAAAAAAAAAAAAAAAGACTTAATTCACATTATTTCTCTTGTGCAAAAACCTATTTTGTAGCCACAGCTGGAGCCTGGGTCCTCTGCATAGACATTCTGGTCTGAGTTTTCTCAAGATGGTCCGTGATTTTCTGATAGGGAGACCTGGTGAACACAGTCTCTTTACAGAGGTTGGCAGTCATATAGCTGTAGGTCTTGGAAACAGCATGGAAGGTTGTCTTGGCGAAGTTGCCCATGGGTGGCAGTACATCTCCTGGCTGAGGTGTAACAGCTTCTTGGGGACAGGGGCAGAGATGACACCAGTGCCTCTGGGAGCAGGAATGAGGTGCACGAGCACAGAGCCACAGCATCGGGTTACCTGGCAAAGCAAGGTGTGGCTTTTGCCAGTCTTGTTCCCCCAGTAGTCTCTGTGCACAGGCACAAGAGAAAGCTTGGCAAGGATGATGGCCCCTCAGATGGCAGTGGCTACCTCCTTGGAGTACTTCACACCCAGGCTGACGTGGCCACTGTAGTCCCTGGTGGCGATAAATGCCTTGAACCTGGTCTGCTGGCCAGCCTGCCTCTGCTTCTGCACTGGCATGATCTTCAAAACCTCATCCTCGGCCGGAAGACCTTTCTCTCTGTTTCTCTCTCTCACTGTCCACTCTGCCTGTCAAAAAAAAAAAAAAAAAAAAAAAAAAAAACACCTCATCCTCACTCCCAGGAAAAAGTCAATGATCTCAGATTCCTTGATGGACAGGGAGAAGAGGTAGATCTCCAGGTACTTGATCTTCACGTCCTTATCCAGGTGGCCCAGCTTGGTGACAGGGAACCACACCTTGTCCTCAGCTTTGCCTCGGAAAGTTCTGCAGACTTGGCACTGGCCCCAGCCACGACCACGGCCCCAGATGCCACTGCCGCAGCCTCGGCACAAGCTGCCACGGCCTCCCATTCCAGGGCCCCCAGGGCCTCCGGGTCCTTCTGCTGTACCAGTGTAATCCACCATTTGGTATTCTCTCAGAGAAGCAGTTAGTCTTCACCTTTTTTAAAACAACATCCATAGTGATGGTGCCAAGTGACTCGGTATCTTAAAACACCTCAATAAGACTGACCACCACCATGTCAATTATTGTAAGATAACTCCTTATAATAATTCTATAGTCACACCTACAGGCTAGAGAGGGAAAGCACTGTGTAGCTCTGCTTTCAATTATTATTGAATGATGCAAAAATAAATAGAAGCAAAAATAGAAGCTTAAGTTTCTCAGGGTGTCGCTCCCCGTCTTCGTGGAGGAACGACACAGGACCCTGCGCTGTTCTTCTGTCTGCTCGGCCCTCCCCGGGTTTGCTGCTGGTCCTTCCCGGGTTGGCTGCTGGTCCTTCCCGGGTTGGCTACCATCCCTTCCACCTCCGTGGAAGGGCGGTTCCCCCTGCCACATTCCCCACTTCCGCGGGGGAGCGGCACACCGCCGGCCGGCTCTCTCGGGGGCTGCACAGGTGTTCCCCTTAGATGTTCCTGGTGCATGCCGTCTCTCTCCTCCTTTATAGTCCTCTTCCACCAATCCCAACTCTGCTACCCACACGCCGAGTACGCTGCTCTCCTCCAATCAGGAGCAGGTCCCACAGTTTATTGGTTGAACTGGAGGCAGCTGTGTAGAAGCTGTTTCCCTTCTCAGCGCCATATTGTGGGAAAGCAGATGCATAGAATAAGTCTTAATTCCAGTAACTTAGTCTAGTCCGAGTTGCTCCCAGTTGCTCCCCACACAGGGGAAGCAAACAGTCAAAGCAATAATCATAGAATGAGAGGAGTCAGCTAGATGAACAACACAAGGAAGAGCTTTTATTGACAGAGCAACAATAAGAGCTAAGTAAGGCAAGAAGACTGAAAACAGAATGATATGCCCTGGGAGCCAAGTGTAGTTTGGAATTCCTGGGGTATAAAGAGAGGAGCTGGAGAGGGAAAGAAAAGCCAGATTCGGGAATGTCATTACAAGGAACTAGAAGGAAAGGAGAGCTAGGGAAGAGTTTCAAAGAGGAGGACAATATGATGAGAGTTGCTAACTGAAGAGTAATCAGAAGGCAATAAAATGGAAGCCTGAAATTGAAGGCTGTTCTTCCAAGAAGAGTAACTGTGAATGGAAGGTGGCACTATGGAAGGAGGGACTGGAGTGTGAGAAGGGACCACAGAGAAGCCAGTGGAGCAAGAAACTTGATGATGAAGGAATGAGAGAGTTAACTTTTAGAGGATGAGTTTGTAAATGCAAGAATAAGAATTTGAGAGCCTTATGCACCAGGGACTTCCTTCCTGGTGGAGAAAAATGTTCAGATCCACATCTCCCATGCTGAACACTGGGTCTTCTAGTTCTCAGCTATTCAAGGTATAGTCTGTGGATCAAGAGAGTCAACATCACTCAGAAGTTGGCTAAAAATGAACAATCTCAGGCCCCATCCGAGACCTCCTGAATCAGAAATTGCACTGTAACAAGATTCCCAATAAATTCATTTACCTTGATGCTTGAGAAGCACTATTTGAGGCCAACCATGGAGAGCTTTAAGGAAATAAAGAGGATAGGAAAGGAATCAAAAGCCTGGAAACAAGAAGGGAGGAGTTGGCACTGTGGCAAAGTGGGTAAAGCAGCCGCCTGCAGTACCAGCATCCCACGTGGGTGCTGGTTCAAATCCCAGCTGCTCCATTTCCAATCCAGCACTCTCCTATGGCCTGAGAAAGCAGGAGAATATGGTTCAAGTGTTTGGGGCCCTGTACCTGCGTGGGAGACCCGGAAGAAGCTCCTGACTCCCAGTTCTGGCTGTTGTGGCCATTTGGGGAGTGAACCAGTAGATGGAAGACCTCTCTGCCTCTGCCTCTGCCTCTCTGTAACTCTGCCTTTCAAATAAATAAATAAATGTTTTTTAAAAATTTACTCTTAATAAAACCCAATTAAAAAAAAGAAAAAGGGAAAGAAGAGAAATATAACAAAATTCATATTGGCCAATCGATACTAGAATGAATTAATGACAGGAAAGCAAGAAGTAATTAGGGGGGGCTGGCACTGTGGCTCAGTGGGTAAAGCCGCCACCTGCAGTGCCGGTATAACATATGAGTGCTGGTTCAAGTTCCAGCTGCTCCACTTCAAATTCAGCTCTCCTATGGCCTGGGAAAGCAGTAGAAGATGGTCTAAGTCCTTGGGCCCCTGCCCCTCCATGAGAGATCCAGAGGAGGCTCCTGGCTCCTGGCTTCAGATCAGCACAGCTCTGGCAACCAATTGGGGAGTGAACCAGTGGATGGAAGACTCTCTTTCTCTGCCTCTCCTTCTCTCTGTGTGTAACTTTGACTTTCAAATAAATAAATAAATCTTTTTAAAAAAAATAATTAGGAGCTAGCGTGGTACACTAAGAATGAAACATGTCATATTCTCCTTATTATATCAGTATGAGATGCAGTAGACATATGGTGTATAGCTTTCAGTAAAGTATCTGACAAGATGTCTCAAAACAGTTTTGTAAACAAGAGAAAGAAGTATGGGTTGGGTGATAGTTCTAGTTAATGCACTCATAATTTGTTTCACAATTATTTCAAAATGGTTTTGACTAGTGTAGTAGAATCAACTAGACTAGCACATATCCAGCAGCAAGATCTTCAACATTCTCTCCTTGACTATCAAACATTTTTTAAAGCTGATATTTAGATGAAGATACAAAAGGCAGGTACATAGTAAGAGCAGTAATATTACATAATCAAATTCTTTCTCTCCTCTCCCCTCTGAAATTAACTGGTTGATACAAAGAATTAAAACATATTGGCTAAATTTAAATAAATTCAAATGATAAACTAGATATATTTAAATGATAAAATTAAGATAATTTAAAATGATTAAGTTCAGGTGCTAATCTGGGCTTCTAAATTGAATAATGACAGGGATGATGATAAAGTACCATGACAGCAAGAATAAAGGTTTGAGTGTTTTAGGAGTTGTTCAATCTAATATGAGTCAACACTGAAGTTAACAGGATGTAAACACAAAGTCAATAGGATGATACATAAATTCAGTTAAACCCACACATTTAAGATGCCTGATATTTACAATAAGAAGCCCTAATAAGCAGAGTAAATGGAAGTGCAATGTACTTTTTTTTTTTAAGGATTTATTTGACAGTCCAAGTTACACAGAGAGAGAAGGAGAGGTAGAGACAGAGAGAGGGGTTTTCCATCTGCTGGTTCACTCCCCAATTGGTCGCAATGGCCAGAGATGCGCTGATCCAAAGCCAGGAGTCAGGAGCTTCTTCCAGGTCTCCCACGAGTGTGCAGGGGCAAAAGGACTTGGGCCATCTTCTACTGCTTTCCCAGGCCATAGTAGAGAGCTGGGTCAGAAGTGGAGCAGCCAGGACGCAAACCAGCGCCCGTATGGGATGCCAGCACTACAGGCAGTGCCTTTACTTGCTACACCACAGCGCCAGTCCTGGGATGTACTTTTAAATCTGCCCCCAAGCTTCCTGGTTGTCTACTTTCTAACAAAAGATTTGCGGGCGCCACAGCTCACTAGGCTAATCCTCCGCCTTGCAGCACCGGCACACCGGGTTCTAGTCCCAGTCGGGGTGCCGGATTCTGTCCCGGTTGCCCCTCTTCCAGTCCAGCTCTCTGCTGTGGCCAGGGAGTACAGTGGAGGATGGCCCAAGTGCTTGGGCCCTGCACCCCATGGGAGACCAGGATAAGTACCTGGCTCTGCCATTGGATCAGCGCGGTGCGCTGGCAGCAGCGCACCGGCCGCGGCAGCCATTGGAGGGTGCACCAACGGCAAAAGGAGGACCTTTCTCTCTGTCCCACTCTCTCACGGTCCACTCTGCCTGTCAAAAAAAAAAAAAAAAAAAAAGATTTGCGCACTAAGTCAATAACAACTCTCCCCAAAGTCATATGACCCTTAATTAGTCCGATTCCCATTTTCTCCCTCTGTTCTCTTTTGTGTCAACTGAAAAGGACCTTTGACTACACAGTGGGTGAAACACAGCATAACTGACATGGCTCAAGTAGACAGGAGCACCAAACACTAACAGAGGTATAGGAAAGTCCCCAAGAGATGGTACACACTGCCTGAAGTTTAATTTTTATCTCAATTCAATTTATATGTTTTTAAAAATTCTACCAAGAACAAGTGGAAACTGACTTAATGTTTTGCAATTTATATAACATCAGACAGATCTACCATTTTTCCCACAGCTAATCTTCTATACTGAGAAACTGGGTTGTGAGATAGAGAATGAGCACCTAAAGATAATGGGGGAGTAATCATATAGCTAACACTAAGTCATACAAAGCTATACCCCAAAAGGCAAATATAAGTACTTCCCTCCTGCCCTTTTGAAAAGTATCTTAGTTCTTACTTACAGGATATGAACTAATCTAATGTGGAGATGGCTAGAAGGGACAGAACTAGGAGATTCAATTATCTTATTGACAAAATTTTGCAATTCTTTATGTCAGATTTGATAAGGTGCCACGCCTATTCATACTCAAAGTCTCTATTTTTTCCATAGTATCTTCTGCCCTTAAGCAACACTAGTTATTAAAAGATAGGCAGAACTGGTAGCAATAACCCCAAAATTAAATTCCTACTTCCTCTGCATCCCAACCATTCTCTTTGCAAGAAAAAGTTGGCTGTAGGAATTGACATTTTAAAAATGTTTAAATGACTTCAGCACTTTCTTAAATAATCTGTTTTCTCCCTTCCCATGCTCCTAAAATCTACTTTCATCATTTGACTCTCGGGGCTATACTCTGAGAGGGCCCCTGGTGCCCACCCATCATGTCCAGTCACTAAGAAGTTGGTCAGGCATCCTCTAGACTGAAGTTAAAGTGTGAAATATCTGCTTCACATCAAAATTAAGTAGAGTGTTCATCAAAAATACAGATGCCAATCCACTAAAATAGAATGTCTGTTGGTAGAACTCAAGAATCTGCATTTTTAATGAGCAATGCTTATGCACACTAAGTTTAAGAACCTCTGCCTTGCAATTACAATCACAAAATGATTTACCAGCAGTCAGCCCAGTGCTCAGCAGCAGGGCCAGGCTAGAATTCACCCTTCCCAAGCACCTGGCGTGATCTTCACCAGCTACAGCCCATTGATTTGTTACTAACAAGGAAAATTATTTGGCACTCTCCAGAGAAAAGTCCCACCAATCATAACAATAGCAGCATCCCACCGAGAAACAGGCAGTTAACCCTGTGGTCCCTAATCCCCTGACTTTCACATGAGAGAGACAGAAAGCTTCCTCTGTTGAGTTTCTGATCATTTGTAGATACATTGCTGCTAAAGATTTGCAACCTTGAGAGCAGGTCACAGAAACAACAGGACAAATAAAAAAGGTGCTATTCTCATCAATCAATGAGAGGGTCTGGAAACCAAAATTTGATTATTTGTCTCTGCTTGAGTCTCACTTGAACTCTGTGTTCCTGGAAATTAAATTCACACTCAGGTTGACTTCAGAGAATTTTTCTTTCTTTTTCATTTAACAGCCACTCAAAGTGTTTCTTATCTACAAGAAACTGCACAGGAAGCCCCACCAAAAAATAGCTGTAATTAAAGGTGCAAATGAGCTCACAGAGGATGCTCAGGGAACCAGACAGTAGATATTGCACACCCACTAATTCAGGAAGAGATGTTCTCAAACATTCTTGCTCAGAAAATACAAAGTCATCTATTAATACAAAGTACTCTCCCAATTACTTGATTTGAAATTTGGTTTGGAGAAGGTATGATGACCTGGGATTACCCCAGTCAATGCTACTTTGGGTTTTCTACACAAGTTATCTAATGGAATAAGAAAAAAAAGTGAGGAAATATAACCCATCATTCTTGGGCATGTGAGTTTCCATTGCAAGTTTTATAAGCTCTTTTTAAAAAGTCATACATGAGGGGCTGGCGCTGTTGCCTACTGGGTAAAGCTGCCACCTGCAGTGTCGGCTTCTCATATGGGCACCTGTTTGAGTCCCAGCTGCTCCACTTCTGATCCGGCTCTCTACTATGGCCTGGGAAAGCAGTAGAAGAAGGCCTAAGTCCTTGGGCTCCCACATGGGAGACCTGGCAGAAGCTCCCGGCTCCTGGCTTCCGATCAGCCCAGTTCTGGCCGCTGTGGCCATTTGAGGAGGGAACCAGGGGATGAAGATATGGCATTCTCTCTCTGTCTCTCCTTCTCTCTCTGTAATTCTGCCCTTCAAATAAATAAATCAATCATAAAAACAAAGAAACAAAAAAAGGCCAGCACAGCGGCTCACTAGGCTAATCCTCCGCCTGTGGCGCCGGCACCCCAGGTTCTAGTCCCGGTTGGGGCGCCAGATTCTGTCCCAGATGCTCCTCTTCCAGTCCAGCTCTCTGCTGTGGCCCGGGAAGGCAATGGAGGATGGCCCAAGTCCTTGGGCCCTGCAGCCGCATGGGAGACCAGGAGAAAGCACCTGGCTCCTGGCTTCAGATCGGCGCAGCACGCCGGCAGTGGCAGCCATCTAGGGGGTAAACCAATGGAAAGAAGACCTTTCTCTCTGTCTCTCACACTGTCTTACTCTGCCTGTCAAAAAAAAAAAAAAAAAAAAAAAAAAAAAGTCTTCTTCTGTGACCATCCTGAGAGCCAGCCAGACACTGGCTATTCAAAGCAGAAAACATGGAGCAGCTGATCACACTCTCCATCTGACAGCCAGTCATGGTGTGGCTGAAGCAGTGTGGTTGGGAGAGAGTGTGTTTCCCAGGCCTTACCCACAGCCTGGCCTGCTGTACTCCCCAGGAGTTCAGAGAAACACTCAGGAGAGCAGAATTCAGCCTGTTCCCAGTGGCTGTTGAGTTCTCTCTCTTTGGGAAGCTACATCTAACAAGGGCAATATTTTTGTTTTTTAGCACAGCTAAATGGTTTTTCTTTCTATTATGTTTTTATATTAATTATCAGCAACTGTTGTGTGTAAAAACTGTTGATTAAATATGGATGCTGTTTCAGAGCAGTTGCCAAGTATTTTCTGGTCTCTCTAGACTTCTGCTTCTGCAGCTCATGGACCTTTGCCAACCCCACAGCTTCCAGTCTCCTGTACA
Organism: Oryctolagus cuniculus; assembly: GCF_964237555.1. NCBI lineage: Eukaryota > Metazoa > Chordata > Mammalia > Lagomorpha > Leporidae > Oryctolagus > Oryctolagus cuniculus. The sequence goes on from NC_091443.1 coordinate 63,027,316, forward strand.
TCCTGGGGTTCGTGACTCACACACCTGAAACATGACCTTCCACTCCTGACTCTTTCACTTCTAGACCTTGCAATCCTCCTGAGCGTCAATGAGCATCTCTCCAGCTGCCAGGCCTTCTCTATCCAGCTCCTGCTCGGTTCTCACAGTACCGGGTGTCAGCCTCTATTCTTCCTAGCATCCAAAATCCATGGCATCAGGCCCTGCTGGGCAATGAAAACATGTTGTTATGTAAGTTACTAACCCTCTGAACTTGTTTGCCTAAATGTAGGATACAAATGTTGACAACAACAAAAAAAGGTATTTCTGTTGTGTGTGACAGAAAATCAACTCAAGATCCTGTTGTTTTTGGTTTGTGTAATTTCAAAATGCAGGAGTAGAATCAGGCGCAGGACCTCTGAGGAATCAAACAATATCACCAGGATTCATTCTTTTTCTCCTCACCTGTCCCTTCCTTGTGTTTCTCTCTTTCACTCCCTCTCTCTCTCTCTCTCTCTCACACACACACACACACACACACAAACCTCGCTCTCACCTCTGCTTCTCTATCCTAGTCCTCTTACAACAGAAATATGCTACTACACAGTTCCTGACTTCCATTATCCTGCTCAGCAACCACTTTAGAAAGACTTCTCTACCAGTACCTCTCCAGCAAAGACTCTGACATGATAGCTCAAGCTTGAATCCCATGGTCAAATCACCATGGACAGGGAAACAGGACACTAAAGTCAGCAAGGCCTAGATCCCAGGGTAGGAATGGGACTAGAGAGTACCGTGAGGCAGTCTTATAAGAACCATATGAAATAGAAAGTGGCAGATACGGAAGTTTGGTTCATTTAATCTTCCTTCTGTAATCTGTTTAACCATCTGCTCCCCTCTGCTACAAAGCCTGAAAAGCCAAGTACCCTGCTCTGCGGACAGCTCTGCAGTGGGTGCAAGCTCATGATGCAGGTTCTGTTCAGATCTCTTCCCAAGGAAGAGTGGACATGATCAACATGGGATAGTGGCTGGGCGCAGAGCCATCAGATATGACAGATGCCTTTGGCTCCTCTGGGACAGCTGTGTTATACAGTTCTACTATTTCAGTCCTCATGTCATAGGTGGCCCATGGCAACAGACCCATGGTTTCTGCTAGAACCAGAATGACTGCATATATCTTGACTAGGCGCCTAGCTTTGTGGGATCCAAGCTTAGTTGCCATATCCTCTCATAAATTCTAAAAGCTAATATTTTGTAATAAATTTCTTTGTATATAAACTGGTTAGTTTGGTATGAAGGTAAAACTATCCCCTGGCCCTGATGCATCTGCACACTACATCATATAGTCAGAAGGAAACACACACACACACACACACACACACACACAAACTGGGACCTGAGACTCTCAATTCTCCCAAAGACATACATTTAAAAAAACAATATCTAGTTTTGGCCCCCAAAATAAATCAAATATTGAGCCTTTTCTGTAAATTGTTGGCTCCTAATAAAATCAATTTTATTATTTTACAATTTTACTGACTTCTGCAATGCTGATCTATGAAGATATGCGAACTTTGAGATTCTAACACTTATGTGAGATAGCTGTTTTTCAGAATGAACATAATGAAAGCTTGCTAACCTTGAGATTGTTTTCTTTTAAATACTTGTTGTGTTATACATCATTTGGCAAGTCTGAACTCCCTTGCAATCCATCTTCACAAGTAAACATTTTTCTTTACTAAATGCTTTTACAGCTGTTGTCTTCTTTTGATAGTAGGCTCTGCTGTAACTAGGAACCCTGTAAGGGAGGGCACCATGAGTATGCACATGTTATTGTGGGGAGACAGTCCTGTTAGGAGGAAGAAGTGTAGTGAGAAAATAAAAGCAGAAAATGCCCCCTACATGATTTTATAAGGCTGCTACGATGACTGAATGGAGCAATATGCCTCACGTTAAAAACTATAAAACCCGGTAGAAATGTAAGGTTAATGTAATATACCTGGTTGGTAGTTATCATGCTAGCACATGAATTGAGAGTAACTAAATTACACAAGAAACATTCATCTCCCATTAACAAAACCCTCTTGGTCGGTCCTCATTAAAGGATCTCTATGAACTTCCTAAATGCCTCACATATGTTGTCTACCTAGACAAGGTAACCACTATTTGAAAATCAACATTTCATATTGAGTCATCTACTCCTGCAAGTAGGCAATGACTAAGTGTCAACCAGTAAAAATTTTATGATCACAGACAAGCATCAGGTAGAACCAGCAGGACAAAGAAAGGAAGGATATTTATGCTGTACAACAAATTCAGCATAGTGACTGTCTCTAAAAAACAAAGGATAGAACACTTCCAGCAGAGGGAAAAGGGGAGATTTAACGTGCAACACTTCATTTATTTTTATAAATTATGAAAGCAAGAACACCCAAAAAAAACTAAATTAAATAAATTATAAATAAAATTAAATACTTTAAAATATATGAAATAAATATAAAATGCTAACATCTGTTATTTATAAGTGGTGAGTTTATGATAATTTGTTAAATTTTTTCCTATAGTTTTAAAATTCCTTAAAAGAAAAATAGTGAGGAAATAAGAAAGAAAGACTGCTTTATGTTTCATGCTTTGCCTGTAACTATAATCTTGCCCATAGGGAGAAATTTTTACCAGAAAACAAACTATGAGTTCCAAAAGTGATAATAAAACCGTCATTAGAATGTATTTGAAGTGCCAAGATGCCTAGACACTTGTGGCTTCGTGTGAAAGTCTTTTATAGTGTCTCAGATTGGTGAAGCAAGTTTTCACTGCAAGTGGAAGGAAATGCTTCCCAGGGTTCCTCAGAATATAGTGTGGCCACCAATCAAAGCACTGCTTGACGGTCCAGTATTTGGCACAACCACTAAGATGCAGCTTGGGAAGCTTGCATCCCTTATTGGGGTACCCAGGTTCAGGTCCCAGCCCTGCTCCCTATTTTGGGCTTCCTGCTAATATGTACCCTGGGAGGCAACTACTTGTGGCTCAAGTAATTGGGTTGCTCCTACACATGTGGAAACTTGTATTGCAATCCTGGTTTTCAGCTTTAGACTTGCCCCAGCCCCAGCTGTTGTGGGCATTGGGGAAATAACCAGCGGACAGAGGATCTCTTCATCTCTGGCTTTTAAACACAATGATTTTTTTTTTTTTTCAGATTTATGGAACAACAAATTTCCTGAACAGAAACATTCAAGAGTTTTTAGTAGAGGCCATGAAGAGAAATCTCTCTGTGTGCTGGGGGGAGGAGAGAGGAGAATTTTTTTTAATTGACCCAGTAATAATTGAGAGAGTTCAGGGATATATACTTGGCTATTGAGTGTGGACCAGGCCTTACAATGTATTAAGGAGGCTTTATTTATACTTATTTTCCACTTGACAGTAATCCTTAATAAAGCCTTAGCTTCATGATGGAATTTCAATAGAACCAAACTTTTTGTTTGGTAAAATCTTGTAAAATAACAAGAATCAAATTTATTCATTCATTTAATAAAATTATTGAAGTCCTCCATTATGTAGCAAAAACAGCTCCTCAGAAAAAAATGGGTTTAAGTGTTCTTTCCAGATCTGTCCCTGAATTTCAGACTGACTTATTCCTGCTGGGTACTTTCAAAATTCAGGGTTCTTTTCTTCAGGTTCAAAATCACATTTGTATATAACAAATTTTCCAAAATCCAACTTGAATTTACATATCATTCCAATATTTTAGAATCAGGCAGTTCTTCCACAAGTAAATTTCCTTCAAAGTGCCTCTATTAATCCTAGCTTATTTCAACACAAATATTTGTTTAAAAAAAAAAAAAAACCTAATGCTAGTTTGAATCATATGTCCTCTGGGATCAAGTCTAGAAATCATCCCACTTTTTGTTACTAAATGTATTTTGCTTATTCTTCAACTCCTGATTCTGGCAACATAACAGATCAACTTTCACAAACTTAGCATACTGCTATGAACACTTGAAAGTGCTGGGTCGGCACCGTGGCTCACTTGGCTAACCCTCTGCCTGCAGCGCCAGCACCCCAGGTTCTAGTCCTGGTTGGGGTGCCAGATTCTGTCCTGGTTGCTCTTCTTCCAGTCTAGCTCTCTGCTGTGGCCCGGGAAGGCAGTGGAGGATGGCCCAAGTGCTTGGGCCCTGCACCCACATGGGAGACCTGGAGGAAGCTCCTGGCTCCTGGCTGGACTGGCACAGCTCCAGCCGTTCTGGCCAAATGGGGAGTGAACCAGAGGATGGGGGACCTGTCTCTCTCTCTCTCTCTCTCTCTCTCTCTGTGCCACTCCTTCTATCTCTGTGTAACTCTGATTTTCATATGAATGAATCTTTTAAAAAAAAAAGTGCTGGACAGAACAGGAGCCATCTTTAAATTCATAGCTGATGAAACTGATAAAGGATTAATAACCAAAATATATAAAGAGATCAAGAAACTCAACAACAACAAAACAAACAATCCAGTCAAGAAATGGGCAAAGGACTTAAACAGGCATTTTTCAAAAGAAGAAATCCAAATGGCCAACACACACATGAAAAAATGCTCAGGATCACTACCCATCAGGGAAATGCAAATCAAAACTACAATGAGGTTTCACCTCACTCCAGTTAGAATGGCTTTCATACAGAAATCAACAAACAAAGGCCGGTGAGGATGTGGGGAAAAAGGTATCCTAATCCACAGTTGGTACAGTGACTGTGGAAGACAGCATGGAGATACCTCAGAAATGTGAATATTGACCTACATGACCCAGCCATCCCACTCCTGAGAATTTACCTAAGGGAAATGAAATCAGCATATGAAAGAGTTATCTGTACCCCCATGTTTATTGCAGTTCAATTCACAAACCAAACACCAGTCAACTAAGACTGGAAAAAGAAATTATGGGATGGGACCGGTGCTGTGGCATAGTGGGTAAAGCCACTGCCTGCAGTGCCTGCATCCCATGTGGGTGCCAGTTCGAGTCCCAGCTCCTCTACTTCTGATCCCACTCTCTGCTATGGCTTGGGAAAGCAGTAGAAGATGGCCCAAGTCCTTGGGCCCTTGCACACTCATGGGAGACTCGGAAGAAGCTCCTGGCTCCTGGCTTCTGATTGGCACAGCTCTGGCTTTTGTGGCCAAATGGGCAATGAACCAGCAGATGGAAGACACCTCTCTCCTCTCTCTGTCTCTCTGTGCCTCTCTTCTCTCTGTGTAACTCTGACTTTCAAAATAAATAAATATTTGAAAAAAATTTTAAAAAGAAATTATGGAATATGTACACCACTGAATACTACACAGCAGTAAAAAAAATGAAATTCTGTCATTTGCAACAAAATGGATAAAAATGGAAAACCTCATACTTAGTGAAATAAGCCAGTCCCAAAAGGACAAATACCATATGTTCTCTCTTACAGTGACAATTAATAGAGCACCTAAAAGGTAATCTATAGACGTGAAATTGACACTTTGAGAAGCAATGACTTTGAACAGCCCTTTTGTCAACTGCTGAGGAACAGATTTTTTTCATACTCTTTGTTGTAGAGTTAATCATATGTGCATAAAGTTAATTGAAATAGATCTTAGTAAAAAAAATAAGAATGGAGGTTGGATCAATATTTTAGGACCCTCCCATCAGGCCATATAGGCAAACCTATGGGATGTAGAGAATTTAGAAAAATGGAGGGTTCCTAAAAAGGAACAGGAGGGCATTAGATTGGTACTTGTATCTTGTTCCTTTTTATGGCTTTAAATCCCTTTTTCATCTCTATTCTAATTAATTTTTATATATTTTATAATTAATGATTTGATATCCATGAATCACAGGGCCAAACCATTGACAAAACTGTTTAAATCTCCTGTGACATCCATCTTTCCCGAGCTTATGATCTAACCCATTTCTACCTATTGCTGTCAGTATGTGAAATGCTCAACTTGTCACCATTTTTGCTTAAGATAGTGAACTCCATTTAAAAAAAATTAAAGTATTCTTATATTCTTAGAGACTGATACACTAACAAGTATTAGCATCAACATTTAAACTGGTTTATTGGGGCCAGCGTTGTACCACAGCAGGTTAAGCCACTGCTTAGGACAGTAGCATCCCATACTGGAGCCCCAGTTCAAGTCTCAACTGCTCTGCTTCTGATTAGGTCCCTGCTACTTCACCTGAGAAAGCAACAGAAGATGACCTAAGTACATGGGCCCCTGCTGCTCATGTGAGAGACCTGGATGAAGCTCCTTGCTTCTGGCTTTGGCCAGGCCCAGCTCTACCTGTTGTGGCCATTTGGGGATGCAAGATCTCTCTCTCTCTCTCTGTAACTCTGCCTTTCAAATACACAAATCGTTTTTAAAATAAATAAATAAATAAACTGGCTTATCTGTTTAGCATGCCACATGAGACTATGGAAGACAGATATTGTTAAGCTTGGAAGAAAGGATATTCCTACAAGTTTGTGGAAAATAGAATTAAAAGATAAATTTACTTTGGTGCAAAAAGAACTTTCAATCCACTCTTCCTTGTAAACAACTCAGAATAAGGTCATTGGCATCCAAAATAACAAAAAAGAAGAAAAAAAAAGTATCCATGAAGAGACAGAATAAAACTTCTGAAAACAACAGTTGATTTTCTGAAGATAAAGTTTTTCTTACTTTTTAGTTTTGCCTTGGGTAAAGCCTTCTAGATTTTGCCTAGAGCCAACTCCTACTTTCCCATGTAGGCAAAAACCCCTCTAAGTTTTTGTGCTATAGGACTACTAAAGCTTTTTTACCCAGCTAACATGAAAGTTTCTTCACAATTAAAGTTTTTAGGGTCAGCGCTGTGGTGTAGCAGGTAAAGCCACCACCTGCAACGCTGGCATCCTATATGGGTGCCAGTTTGAGTCCTGGCTGCTCCACTTCTGATCCTGCTCTCTGCTGTGGCCTGGGGAAGCAGTGAAAGATGACCCAGGTCCTTGGGTCCCTGCACCTGTGTGGGAGACCCTGAAGTAGCTCCTGGCTCCTGGCTTCCGATTAGCACAGCTCCCACCATTGCGGCAATCTGGGGAGTGAACCAGCAGATGGAAGACCTCTCTCTCTCTCTCTCTCTGCCTTTCTGTAACTCTGCCTTTCAAATAAAATAAATAAATCTTAAAAAAAATTTTTTTTCACAATAGGCTTCCAGTCACTGGTCAGTCTAAATAGCTTATTCAGAAAAACAGTATGTGGAAAAAGTCTTTGGTAAATTATGGAAGAAATCATTTCAGAGACCAGACAACAAGTTAGTTGCTTACTTCACCTGCATCAAAAACGTTCTACTTCTATGCCTAACTCTCAGCACAGAACACGATATTTTAACAATACATAAGTCCTGCTTGGTTTGGGATCCCTGCAAAGGTTCTGTTTGCAATCCTGAAACAAAGGATTTCTGTAACATAGGACCACAGACTAAGGATGGTCCAGAACCAAACAGGACCAGGTAAAGAGCAACAAGACATTCAACTTTCTGTGTGTCCTCATGCTCCGATGAGTTCATAATCATTGGAACAGTCATGAAGGTGGAACTGCTTTAAATATCTCCAGAGTTAGTTATTTTAGATCACAGCAGTTCCTGTTAGAAACAATGTAGCCGGCGCCGCGGCTCACTAGGCTAATCCTCCGCCTTGCAGCACAGGCACACCAGGTTCTAGTCCCGGTCAGGACGCCGGATTCTGTCTCGGTTGCCCCTCTTCCAGTCCTCTCTGCTGTGGCCCGGGAGTGCAGTGGAGGATGGCCCAAGTTCTTGGGCCCTGCACCCGCATGGAAGACCAGGAGAAGCACCTGGCTCCTGCTTTAGGATCAGCGCAGTGCGCCGGCCACAGCGTGCCTTCGGTGGCGGCCATTGGAGGGTGAACCAACGGCAAAAGGAAGACCTTTCTCTCTGTCTCTCTCTCACTGTCCACTCTTCCTGTCAAAATAAAATAAAATAAAATAAAATAAAATAAAACAAAACAATGCAGTGGAGTTACGATGGATCCAGATTTTTACCAACATCCCAGCAGTTACAGATGACTGGGTTCTAACAAAGGCAAGTTATATTTGCACAGATGAAAAGGACCTAACTGCTAGTTTGGATCAAAGAATCCAAGAAACACAGAGAATGTAATTTCCTGATTCTGTCACAAGTAAGTCACTATTAACACACAGGACAAGTCATTAGTCTCCTCAATGACTCTGAGAAATTCTCTTTTCTTAGATTGTTTTGAAAGCATATAAAGTATATTGCCAAATGTAAAAATATTTACTTTCCTCTTATTACTTCTTATCAAAATTTATGAAAATCCTTCCATTGGATAATGGTATCGAAAGTTTTCATAGGGTCAACAAGATTGGCAAGACATCCAATGAGAAAAGAATCCTGTTTTCAACAAATGGTGCTGGGACAACTGGATATCCACATCTAAAGGATGAATGTGAACCTGAGCTCATACAGTATACAAAAATTAATGTAAATGGATCAAAGACCTAAAGCTAAATGGTTCAAATAGCTAATACTATAAATCTCTAAGAAGTGTATTTTTATAACCTTGGATTAGGAAGTGGTTTCTTAAATATGGCACCAAGAATATAAACAATAGCAAACAACTAGATATATTGGTCTCCTTTAACAACTTCAGTGTTTCAAAAGACACCTACAAGTAAGTGAAAAATGGGAGGAAGTATTTACAAAGCATATATCTGATAAAGATCTAGCATCCAGAATATATAAGGAATGTTTACAACTCAATAATAAAAAGACAAATAGCCAATCTAAAAATTGGCAAAGGATCTGAACAGACTTTACTTCAAAGGAAATATACAAATGGATAATGGGCACATAAAAACATGCCCAACATCATTGGTCATTAGGGAAATGCAAATCTAAGACACAATGAGATACCAGTTAACACTCCCTAGGATGGCTATAATTAAGACAAATAATAACAACAGTTGGCAGGGTTGTCAAGAAATTAGAACCCTCATATACTGCTGGTGGGCATGTAAAATGATGTTCCACTTAGAAAAGCAGTCTGTCGGTTCCTACAAATGAAAAAACATAGACTTAGCATGCAACCCAACAATTCCACTTCTAGGTACATACCCACAAGAATTGAAAACATGTCCACACTAAAACTTATACATAAATGTTCACTGCAGCATCATTCGCAATACCTAAAAAATGAAAGCAACCCTGTTGCCTATCAGGTCCTGAATGGGTAAACAAAATGTGGCAAGTCTATATAAAGAAACAGTCAATAAAAAAAAAAAGGAATGAAGTATTGATACATGGTGCACAATGGATGAAATAAAAAACGGCATGCTAAGCAAAGTAAGCCAGTCACAAAGATTACATATTGCGAGCCGGCGCCGTGGCTCAATAGGCTAATCCTCCACCTTGCGGCGCCGGCACACCGGGTTCTAGTCCCGGTTGGGGCGCCGGATTCTGTCCCGGTTGCCCCTCTTCCAGGCCAGCTCTCTGCTATGGCCAGGGAGTGCAGTGGAGGATGGCCCAGGTGCTTGGGCCCTGCACCCCATGGGAGACCAGGAAAAGCACCTGGCTCCTGGCTCCTGCCAGGATCAGCGCGGTGCGCCGGCTGCAGCGGCGGCCATTGGAGGGTGAACCAGCGGCAAAGGAAGACCTTTCTCTCTCTGTCTCTCTCTCTCACTGTCCACTCTGCCTGTCAAAAAAAAAAAAAAAAAAAAAAAAAAAAAAAAAAAAAAAAAAAAAAGATTACATATTGCATGATTCCACACATATGAAATGCCCGCAACAGGGAAGTCCACAGATAAAGTAGACTAGCTGTCGCCTAAGGCTCATGACACTGAGGAGCAATGGATAGCAACTGCCAGTGGGTATGTGGCTTCTTTGTGGGGTGATAAAAATGTTATGGAATTCAATGGTTGTGATGGTTGCATAACTTTATGGCTATACTAAAAATTATTGAGCTGTACACTTTGGATGAATTGTAAAATGTATAAATTTTTCATATTAAAGCTGTAATTTAAAAAAGAAAAGCTTTCACATGAGAATTTAATTTCCAGAGAGAAGTGGAAAGTGGAAGAATATACACAGGAAGGTCAAGAAAGGAAAAGCAACAGTTATTGACAGCATTTCATTCAGATGGAGTTGATTTTCTGCGCCCCACATAATATAAAAGAATGGTTTGGGAATGTATCCATCATATGGAAATCAAAGCCTAAGTATGAGATGTGAGGCAATTTGATTAACTACATTAAAAGTTCACCTACCCATGCTGACAACTGCTGAACCTGCCATTTCCTTACTCCTCAGATCAGTTCAAGACACTTTATTCTTGATGTAGTCTGCTAGGTTTCTAAGCACACCAAAAACAGAAGCAGCATGTAGAAGTAGGGTTGTAGATATTATTAGTGGCTATAATGATGATTAACTAAAATAATCAGACAATTATGAATTATAAGCACAAACTAGTATAAATATACCTTCCATCAAATATTTAACTAAGGAATTTCAAGAGTTACCCAGCTAATATCTGATTAACCTCAACTAGTACCAAAGCACAAAAATATTTCTCAGGCCCAGCACTGTGGTGCATCCCATATGGGCACCAGTTCAAGTCCTGGCTGCTCCACTTCCAATCCAGCTCGCTGCTAACGCACCTGGGAAAGCAACAGAGGACCGCCCAAGTGCTTGGGCCACTGCGACCATGTGGGAGACTCTGAACAAGCTCTAGTTCCTGGCTCCTGGCTTTGGCCTGGCCCAGTCCCAGCTGCTGTGGCCATTTGGGGAGTGAACCAGCTGTACACTTTGGATGACTTTTAGAATGTATAAATTTTCTCACAATAAAACTGTAATTTAAAAAAGAAAACCTTTCATGTGAGAAAGGGAGATGTTTCTCTCTCGCTCTCTCTTTCCTTCTCTCTGTAACTCTGCCTTTAATAAATAAAATCTTTAAGAAAATATATATTTCTCTATCAAAAAAGTATCATGAATATTGCTGGTGTCTGATATGATTTTGCTGAAAAACTAAAGAAGCATAAGCAAAAAATGGTGTTTTTCCATATCATATGCTGAACAGACTGAAGCAGTCAGTTCCTCACCCTCCTTTGAAACGAATACTTTAATAACCATATCATGGAGTCAAGCCACAGACCAACTGAGCCCTCACTTGGGGGTCATCAACTTCACACTGGCTCACTGTAGGCCACTTTGGTTAAGTGTGTTGGTCTGTTTAAGCTACTGTAACAAAATACCACAGACTGGATGGCTTAAAAACAGACATTTATCTCTAACAGTTCTGAAAGCGGGGAAGTCTTAAGACCAGTATCAGCACGGTCAGCTTCTGGGAACAGCTCTCTTCCAGGCTTGAAGACAGCTGCCTTCTTGCCATATCCTCACGTGGTGGAAAGAGAAAAAGAGAGCAAGCTGCTTGGCAGTGATCCCATCATGAGGACCCCATCTTTGTGACCTCATCATCTAAACCTGATTACCTTCTAAAAGCCTCATTCACAAAACCACTACATTAGGGGTTAGGGCTTCCCCTTCACTTGAGGGGACACAAACAGTCCACGACAGTAAGGAAAGAGGATACAGCTTAAAAATAAGAACTATAGTACATATGGCGGTTTGGCAGGAGGAAGAAGAGATGATTTCTCATTCTTCAAATACTTGTAAGTAACTTTCAGTAACATACATAAATGTTGACTAATGACCAATGCTAATGTTCTCTAAATAAGAGCAAATTCAATTTACAAAAATCTTCTCTGACTCTAATATTGACAGGCACAGTGACAGGCAGGGGAAATTTGGAGGCAATATGCTAGGTCACAACAACTGAACTTTTTGACGTCAAAGCACCAAAGAAACACAGCTCCAAGGTGCTTGGATTGTGAATCAATTAATAAGAATAAAGAAAACAAAAATCAGGGGCCAGCACTATGACATAGTAGGTTCAGTTGCAGCCTGAAGTGCAGGCATCCCTTATGGGCCCGGCTCCTGTCCCAGCTGCTCCACTTCCCATCCAGCTCCCATTCATGTGCCTGGGAAAGCAACGGAAGATGGCCCAGATTCTTGGGCTCCTGCCATCCATGTGGGAGACCTAGAAGAAGCTTCTGGCTCCTGACTTCAGCCTGGCCCTGTCCTGGCCTTGGCAGTCATTTGGCAAATGAACCAGCCGATGGAACATTTCTCTGTCTCTCCCTCTTTTTCTGTGTAACTCTGCCTTTCAAATAAATAAATAATTTTTAAAAAAGAAAAGAAAAATCAACCATGCTGATTTCAATCCAAAGCATGTATTAGAAATGGTGATCCCAAACATTTCTGAGTCTTTGAGTTCATACCATGAACTACTAAAGGTGATGTGAGCTATCTGTTTACTGAAGGGGAATCTAAATTATTTGACTTTCTTTCAAGATCATATCAGAACATCTGACGATATCCCAAATTGTGATTAAAGGTAGAGAAACACTAGTTTATATAAACACCAAAAGGTATAGTATTAGAATAATATATATATATATATATAGGACAGTCAGAGAGTTAGACAGTGAGAGAGAGAGACAGAGAGAAAGGTCTTCCTTTTTTCCGTTGGTTCACCCCCCAAATGGCCGCTACAGCCGGCAAGCTGCACCGATCCGAAGCCAGGAGCCAGGTGCTTCCTCCTGGTCTCCCATGCGGGTACAGGGCCCAAGCACTTGGGCCATCCTCCACTGCCTTCCCGGGCCACAGCAGAGAGCTGGACTGGAAGAGGAGCAACTGGGACTAGACCCCAGGGTGCCGGCGCCGCAGGTGGAGGATTAGCCAAGTGAGCCATGGCGCCAGCCCTAGAATAATATCATATACAATTCTTGTATTCATTTTCAACACAGCAAATAATGTCCCTTGTGGTTTTAAGATTACAGTTATTCCAAATTGCTAAGAATTTTTCTTAATACAGGGCACTAAAAGTTTTTAAAAAAACTGCAAAACATCAATAATATAAAAGCATTATTTTCATGTTATAGTGGGCCTCTGGAAATCCCAGCAAAAGTCTATTTATAGAAGTATATTCAAATGTATTTAAAGGGAAAAATAAAAAGAAAAACTCACCTATGTTTGGAAACAAGGGAAATAAGTAGATCAAATCAGCCATTTGCTAAGTTGTTGATTCTAGATACTATTCCATCCTCCTATAACTCACTTTTCAGCCTTATAGATTTATTTTCTTTTATTTCTAATCTATGACTTTACTCTATTTGGGGTACTTGTTGAAACTATGTTTCCCAAAATGACTTGCCTTGTAACTAAATGCACAAAGCTTTGGAACTGAAACTCTGAGCCTCAGCTGGCTTCACCACAATTCAACTGTACACAGATATATTTGAATGGGTCAAATCCTTAGAGAACAAGGAACCAAGAATACTGTAAGTAGCAAGTATATCAATGTTGTGATTCAGCTAAACTTTTACAAAAACCATAAAAGATATAATGTAAGAAAAAGATCTAACACAAGGGCAGAGTTACATAAGAATTCCTGAATCTGATGAAAGCTACAAAAATGGGAAAGAATTTAGGAAACAGAAGCAAAATTTATTAGATGTCTAGGATTTGCTATGCCTTTAACACATGCCCTGTCTTCTATTTCAATGGTACTCAAATCTTTAGTCAAAACATAGGAAACTTTCTCCCAACACCTTTCCCAATATCTGTCTTCAGAATCAAAGCTACCATGAAGAAAACTATGTATATATTTGCAAGTGAATTTGTGTGTTTATAAGTATGTACATACCTGTACACACATACAGAAATAAAAATACAGCCACTTCTTCCTCCTCAATACTCTACAATTTTAAGTAATTGTGACAATACTGGAATTTAACTCCATACACCATGCCTGATATCTAACTGGTGTTCAGTAAATGTCTGTTAAATGAATGTTGACAGCATCTGGAAAATAGGCATTTGCTTTGCTGATGCGCATTTCACTCAAAGAAATGCATTCTCTCTCTTCTTTCTCTCTCTCTCTCTCTCTCTCTCTCTCTCACACACACACACACACACACACACAGCCTAACTGATATCTACTTCTTGAAAACTGCCCTTGTGACAAAAAATGAAAGATAAATATTATGATAGAGTGGAATGGGGATGAGATGATGACAATTAGAGAGAGTATCAAGGGAAGTTCCAAAACACTTAAAATTCTTCCAAACGTATTCCTTATGATGTCAATTATTTGGTTTCCATGGAATTTCACAAGTGTCTACAAATAGTAACCTATTCCTACTTTGAAACTTTAAGACTGTTCTTGTCTATAGTCTCACATATAATCATTAGCAATCTTTTGCCTTCCCCATAAATGCTACATCACAGAATTCACATTTGAAGAGAAGCCACATTTTTACAAGCAGTATGCACGGTGTTCAACAAATCTCAGGAGAAACGAACACTGATTGTGTCATTCATCAGAGTAGTGAGTACACTTAGTTCCCACGCCAGTGGACAAACGCTGCTGTGAGCCACTCGTCTCAGTTCAGTGATCTTCTCTCCCCTAAACAAGTATACCTAAGTCTGTTGTGTGAGGTTGTCAGGTTTGTTTTGTTTTATCCTGTCTTGAGTCAGGTACTTCATATAGAACATAGGGAAGTAGAGTGGATTTTGTTTTGTAGATTTTAAAAATATCTTAAGGCAACACAGAGTTCAACTTCGAAGGGTTGTTTACCAGCAAAGCAGGTCGAAGTCAGCCATAAAACACGCACCAAAAATAATAATAATAAAAGGTTCTTTCGAAATAATTTTATATAGCCAGAATAGGTAGGAGGGCAAAACACGCCTTTAACAGAGAACGGAACATCCTTCCAGTCATAAGCAAGATTCTGGGGGAATCTTGCTGTTTGTCAACGAGCCAGGCCAGCGCTATGCCCCGGCACCGGTGAGGTGAGGAAAGCCCGGGGCGCGCCGCAGAGGCCCTCCGGGAAGACTGACCTCGCCGGGACGACGCACCCTCCTCCGTCCGGGTGAGCTGGATGGGAGCTGCACTTCCAGCCCCGCGGCTGGAGTCGGCCGTCCCCGCTCAACTCCACCGCAGTTACCCCGGCATTCTCACCTCCCCCGGTCCCGGCACCAAGCCAGGCGCCCGCGCCCCGCGCTCCCCGCCGCGGCTTACCGAGCAACGAGCCTACGAAGATGACGACTTGCACGGTGGTGGTGAACTGGCGGTACAGCTGAGCCTCGCCCAGCTCTCCCGGCGCGGTGCGGTTCGCGCCCGCCGCCTCGGCGCCCGACGTGTTGCGGGGCTCGCTGCCGTTCCGCGGGATCCAGCTCCCGTTATGCCCCATAGCGAGCCCGGGGCTCCGGCTCCGCTCGCCGCCTCGCGCCGAGCCTCTCCAACCCCGGGCGCCCAGGGACGCGCGGGTGCCTGGTCGAGTCCTGCAGAAGCCGGGGCAGCCGGCGGGTCCCCTCACGTCTCCACATCGCCAGCCCCGGCACCCGGGAGGCGGGGAGGCGGGGAGGCGAGGCCGCGCCCCTTGCCTGTTCCCTCCTGGGTCCCCGTCAGCAGCCACATGAAGGCGGGACGGTCAGGGCCCGCTGAGCGTCGTCCGTCCCCTCTTCAGCGGTCAGCCAGACCCACTCGGCACGGGGGGCGACACCGGCGGCTTGCGACGGCCAGGGAGGGCGCTCTCTCCCGTCGCCCCCTCAGCCACTGCTCACTGCGCCTGCTGAGGGCCAGGGCACCCCTCTCCAGTGCCCCTGGGCAGAGGGGCCCGGCACCGCTCCTTAGAGGGTCCGGAACGTTTGGTGCGAGCTATTTCTCAGCCCTGCTGGCCTCAGGACTGGGAGGCGGAGAAGCCCATGAAATGCACCGGCCGAGCGCTCGGAGCCTCGAGGGGACCCTTATGATCCCGACGGTGCCCATGGCCTGAACGCCCTGGGTCTCCTCAATAACCTCGCCCTGTGCGCCTGGCTGTCCCAAGGCGGTCTCCTTGGGTCCAGCCTCTCGCCGGGGGCTCCGACTTCCCGCCCCGGCACCGACTGCAGGGACCCCGTTCCGCAGTCCCTGTTTGCCTCTGCCCGACCAGGCGCCCCCTCTCTCCTCTCCTGACCCACTCCGGCTCTCTGTCGCTGGGACACAGCTTCGCAACCCGATGGGAACAAGAGAGAACGCCCGTGAAAGGGAAGGGGCACCGTCTGCGCTGCCGGCGGACTCTCAGCGCGCGCCCGGGGCAGCCGGGGACGCGCAGCTGGCGGGCACGGTCACGTGCCGCGCGCGGCCCCGCCCCTCACGCTGCCGAGGGCGCGGCGCCATTTTGGCCCTGCAGAGCGTGACTACTTCGGCGGGAAGCGTGGGAGGCGTGGAGGATTTGTGTCTGGCCGCAGGGAACACGCTCGCGACTGCTCCCTGGCTGCGCTTCGTTTGCTGCTGTCGTTCCTGCCCGGTGTGGCACCTGCAGGCCTAGGATTCCGTGGCGCTGCTACCTGCCTAGGGAGCCCAGTCTCCTGGCCCCTCAGTCAAGCCTTGGGTGTAGCTGAAACATTTAAGAAAGATGGACCGGGGGAGCCCAGGGCGTGGTTTTCTGGGCCGTTTTGTTGAGTGTCATTTCTCAAGTGTACGCAGTGTAACTTGGGCCGAATGGATTCCGGCAGTGAAGAGCTGGGAGGAAGCAGCTTCCTGCAGGCAGGTGCAGAAGGTTGGGAAGCTGGGGTAACCAAGTATCGGAGAAGTGAAGAGAAGCCAAACGGGAGGAAGGAAAGTGTGCGGCATCCAGAGCGAGGACCCGGGGAAGAGGAAAGGAGAAATGAGACAGGAAAAGAAAAAGATACTCTTGACTGGCCTTTATGGATACTGGTTTAATACATGAAGTGCATGATTGGAGGCTTTGACATCTATCAAAGAACTGATAGATGTACCCAAGAACAGTGTCTTGAGAGTTGATTAAAATTACAGTTATTTGTTGATTACCCCAAGGATGACTTCGTACAGTTTGGCTACTCTGCTTCCACTGGTAACCCTTATTACTCTTCTTTAAATCTGTGTATTTGTATACGTTTGGATTCTCACATTACCTGCACATGATAATGCTCTATGTAAGCAGTTATTTTAGTCATTTGGGGGATCAAAAAGGAGAAAGGGCAAATTATTAATTACACTAATTGTACAACCGTGCACCCCAAAAAATGCCAATTCCAGTAGTTAATATTAGATCTGGGAGGCCAAACATTTTTCAAGATGAAATCCCTTATACTATAATTATTATATGTCATAAAACATAAATTACAGGGCCTGGTGCCGTGGCGCACTAGGTTAATACTCTGCCTGCAGTGCCGGTATCCTATATGGGTGCCAGTTCTAGTCCCAGCTTCTCCTCTCACAATCCAGCTCTCTGCTGTGGCCTGGGAAAGCAGTAGGAGATGGCCCAAGTCCTTGGGCCCCTGCACCTGCATGGGAGACCTAGAAGAAACACCTGGCTCCTGGCTTCAGATCGGCACAGCACCAGCTGTTTCGGCCATCTGGGGAGTGAACCAACAGAAGGAAGACCTTTCTCTCTGTCTCTCCCTCTCACTGTCTGTAACTCTACCTCTCAAATAAATAAATAAATAAAAATCTTTAAAAAAAAAACAAACATAAATTACAATAATTCAGCATCCAGCATATTCCTCTAGGGACGTTCAGAGAAAATGTATATAAGTAGAGTTGTTTGGTTACAAAATACCCCTTTACCCACTTTCAACCTCCACCACCTATTCAAAACTAAGAATTTGGATAAAAGTGTAGTAAAGAGTCATTTTTGCCGAAATAAAGAGTGAAGAAGGCAAAAAATCTCTCCCGTGTTTTCATTCTGGAAAAAAAAAAAAAAACCTCTAAATTGTCCAGAGACCCTAAATTGGTATCAGGGTATAGATTTAGGAGGATCAGAAAATAACCATGGAGTACCATAATTCTCGGATAAGAGAAAAAAATTCCTTAGGGGCTGGTGCCGCGGCTTACTAGGCTAATCCTCCGCCTAGCGGCGCCGGCACACCAGGTTCTAGTCCCGGTCGGAGCACCGGATTCTATCCCAGTTGCCCCCCTTCCAGTCCAGCTCTCTGTTGTGGCCCGGGAGTGCAGTGGAGGATGGCCCAAGTGCTTGGGCCCTGCACCCCATGGGAGACCAGGAGAAGCACCTGGCTCCTGGCTTTGGATCAGCGTGATGCGCCGGCCATGGCAGCCATTAGAGGGTGAACCAACGGCAAAGGAAGACCTTTCTCTCTGTATCTCTCACTGTCCACTCTGCCTGTCAAAAAAAAAAAAAAAAAATCATTAGGAAAATTCAGGGCCAAGGAGAGGAGTAGGGTGACATGATTCTTATGGTTATATGTTACAGGAGTTTTTACTGATTACAGTGATGAGTCAGGAGGATTTAAGATGAATGTGTGATACAAGAGATTGGATATTGCAATAGTTTGGATGTGTTATCCATCAATGGTTCTTATGGCTTGGTGCTGGTACAGAGGTGCTGTGAGGGAACATTTAACCTCTAGGAAGTGGTTAGGTCATGAGGGCCGTGTCCTGAGAAGAGACTAAAGTGCTTCTCATGGGACCTCAGTCCCCTTGGGGACTGCTATAAAAGAATTTTGTGGCCGGCGCCGCGGCTCACTAGGCTAATCCTCCGCCTAGCGGCGCCGGCACACCGGGTTCTAGTCCCAGCTGGGGCGCCGGATTCTGTCCCGATTGCCCCCCTTCCAGGCCAGCCCTCTGCTGTGGCCAGGGAGTGCAGTGGAGGATGGCCCAGGTGCTTGGCATCTCCCTGCACCCCATGGGAGACCAGGAAAAGCACCTGGCTCCTGGCTCCTGCCATCGGATCAGCGCGGTGCACCGGCCGCAGCGCGCCGGTCGCGGCGGCCATTGGAGGGTGAACCAACGGCAAAGGAAGACCTTTCTCTCTGTCTCTCTCTCTCTCACTGTCCACTCTGCCTGTCAAAATAAAATAAAATAAAATAAAATAAAATAAAAATAAAAGAATTTTGTGATACCTTTAGCATTGTGGCCCTCGCCAGAGCCAAGGAATTGCCAGTGCCATGCTCTTGGACCTGCAAAACTGCTAACTGAATGAACCTTCTCTCTATATCTGTCTTCAGGTGTTTTGTTATAGCAACAGAAGACTAATAGAGACAGGATTTAAAGTGCTTGTAATGTAATAACATACTTGGCTGGTCATCTACCACTGTATAACAAACCATCAGCATTTTTAGTGTCTTGAACAACTCTACATGCTGTCAGCTGAGGTAGCTGGGTTTGGAATCTGAAGGCTTCCATGTTTGATAGTTGATACTGGCTATTGTCTGGGAACTGAGCTGGAACATCTGTATATGACCTCTCCATGTGGCTGCTTGGCATCCAAATAGCCTGACAGCTATCTTCCACTAGTGTGTATTCCAAGAGTACAAGGCAGACACTGCATTAACTTTTATAGCCTAAATTTGGAAATTGTGTAATATCACTTCCATTGTACTCTGTTTAAGCAGCCACAAGAACCACTATATTTAAGGGGAGGAAATGTAGACCACACTTCTCAATGGAGAAAGTATGCAAGTCACATTTTTGGTGTAAGAAAAGCATATGGAATGAGAAGGACTGTTGCAGTCATTTAAGGAAAATATAATCTGCCACAATATCTGTTTTCCTTTGATTTAAAAACATCCTTCAAAATGTCCCTTTTCTGATTTTTGTGTCAATGTGTGGAATTCAATATGAAACTGAAATTTGGGTCAGAAACCTTATAAATTATTTACAGTCCATTTCAATTAACCACATACAGATGTTTTCTTAGTCCATCCTGGCTATGGGTAGCTTACAGACAATAAAACTTGTTCATGTTCTGTAGGCTGGGGAAAGATAAAGTCGCTAGCAGATTCAGAGTCTGGTAACAGCACACTTCTTGGTCGACTTATGGTGCCTTCTAATTGTGTCCTCACGTGGTGGCAGAGCATCTCTTCTCCTAAGGCTCCATTTATAAGGGCACTAATCACTTTCATGAGTACAGTGCCCTGTGGCCTAATCACCTCCCAGGGACCTGTCTCTTCATGCTGTCACATTGGTGATAGGTTTCAATGTATGAATTTGAAAAGGACAGATTTCAGACCACAGCAGGTGTTATGTTGATATGGGCTGGCCAATATTAACATTTACTAGCAATCAGGTACACAGTTATAGGAGAAGTCAGATGATTAGAATCACTAGCATACACATTTATGTGGTTTTCATTTTCATCCAAAAGTTTCTGATGCTATAATAAAAGTAGATGAGTTAAGAGGTGCCCAAATAGCTGAGCAAATGATAGAACATCATTTGTGGATATGTCTGTGAGTGTGTTTCTGGAACAGATTAGCATCTCAATCTGTAGATTGAGTAGAGAATCTGATCTCGCCAATATGTGTGGGCATCATCCAATCCACTCAGAGGCCACTTGAATAGAACAGAAAGACAGAGAAAGTGCAAATTTGTTTTGTCTCTATGAGCTAAGGCTTTTTTCTCTCCTAGTATTGCACATTGGTACTCCTGGTTCTTAGGTATTCAGATTCATGGAAAATGTGTATTACAAAAAATACACATACATCTCAGAAATTTTTACACCAAAATAAACTTTATCTTTTTTTTTTAAGATTTACTTATTTATTTAAAAGATCAAGTTACAGAAAGAGAAGGAGAGACAGAGAAAGAGGGATCTTAAAAATGGCTGCAATTGCTAGGTAAAAGCCAGTGACCAGGAGCTCCATCTGGGTCTCCCATGTAGGTGGCAGTGGGCCAATCACTTGGACCATCTGCTACTCTGCTTTCCCAGGCACATTAGCAGAGAGATGAATGGGAAATAGAGCAGCTGGGACATGAACCAGTGCCCACATAGGATGCCAGTAATCGCAGGCATCAACCACATCACACTACAGCACCAACCCCTAAACTTTATCTTTTTTTTTTTTTTTTTTTTTTTTTTTTTTTGATAGGCAGAGTTAGACAGTGAGAGAGAGAGAGGTCTTCCTTCCATTGGTTCACCCCCCAAATGGCCGCTGCAGCCCTGCGGCCAGTGCGCTGCACCAATCCGAAGCCAAGAGCCAGGTGCTTCCTCCTGGTCTCCCATGCGGGTGCAGGGCCCAAGCACCTGGGCCATCCTCCACTGCACTCCCTGACCACAGCAGAGAGCTGGACTGGAAGAGGAGCAACTGGGACAGAACTGGCGCCCCAACTGGGACGAAAACCCAGAGTACCGGCGCCGCAGGCAGAGGATTAGCCTAGTGAGCTGCGGCGCCGGCCCCAATCCATGAACTTTTAGATGTGCTCTTTGCATATGTGTATGTACATATGTGCATGAATACATACATGAAGAATCTTTTAAAAGTTCATGGAAAATCATTTGAAAAAGCTATGCACTGGGGCCGGCGCAGTGGTGCAGTAGGTTAATCCTCTGCCTGCAGTGCCAGCATCCCATATGGGCGCCGATTCAAGACCTGGCTGCTCCACTTCCAATCCAGCTCTCTGCTATGGCCTAGGAAAGCAGTAGAAGATGGCCCAAGTCCTTGGGCCCCTGCACCCACGTGGGAGACCGGGAGGAAGAGCCTGGCTCCTGGCTTTGGATCGGCACAGCTCTGGCTGTTGGAGCCATTTGAGGAGTGAACCAATGGAAGGAAATCCTTTCTCTCTGTCTCTTCCTCTCACTGTCTGCAACTCTAGCCCTCAAATAAAATAAATAAAAATCTAAAAAAAAAAAAAAGAAAGAAAAAGTTATGCATGGATTTCAAAAATTTTGAAACAAAATAAACTTTTTTTTTAAAAGAAATTGAGAAAGCCATCTCATACAATAGCATTGTATATATTCAAGGTGTACAGCATGGTAGTTTGCATACACTTCTTTTTTTAAAGATTTATTTATTTACTTGAAAGTCAGAGTTACACAGAGAAAGGAGAGGCAGAGAGACAGAGATCCTCCATTCACCGCAATTGTTAGGCCGTCACAAAACACACCAAACACGGGAGTAAGGGAAAGGGTTTATTGGGGAAAACCCAGCAGACCGGAGGGAAGGAGCAAAGAGGGAACAAAGAGAGAGAAGGAGAGTGTAACAGAGAGGAGAGAGATAGGGAGGAGCTAGCGAGGAGAGAAAAGAGAGACGAGAGAAGAGAGTGAGCAGGAGAGAAGAGAGAGCGAGAGAGAGCCACAGGTTCAGGAACAGGTCCTTTTAAAACTTTGCCAGAGGGTGGGCAGGGACGCAGGAGCAGCAAATCCCATTAGGATGGGGGTAGAGCTTGACAACAGTGGTTGGGCCATGTGGCCACCTGGCTTCCAGCAATGGCAGCGGGACCTAGAGCCTAGGATGGTGTCAGGGTGTAGATCGCGCCATAGATAAAACCGTGCCATTTTCCTAACAGCAATGGCTGGAGTTGTGCCAATCCAAAGCCAGGAGCCAGGAGCTTCTTCTGGGTCTTCCATGAGAGTGCAGGGGCTCAAGGACTTGGGCCATCTCCTACTGCCTTCCCAGGCCATAGCAGAGAGCTGGATCAGAAGTGGAGCAGCTGGGACTCAAACCAGCACCCATATGGGAGAGGCTTTACCCTTTACGCCACAGCACCAGCACCAACTTTTTCTTTTTTAAAAATATTCTATTTATTTATTTATTTGAGAGGAAGAGTTACAGAGAAAGGGAGTGACAGAGAGAGAGATCTTCCATATGGTCCTTCACTCCCCAAATGGCTGCAATGGCCAGAGCTGAGCTGATCCAAAGCCAGGAGCCAAGAGCTTCTAATGGGTCTCCCGCATGGGTGCAGGAGCCCAAGCACTTGGGACATCTTCTGCTTTCCCAGGCTGTAGCAGAGAGCCAAATCGAAGAGGAGCAGCCAAGACACGAATATGGGATGCCAGTGCCACAGGCTGAGGCTTAACCAACTACACAGCAGCACTGACTGATGGAACAAAGACATAAGCCTCAGCCATTCTTGATCATTGCTCAGAAGATAAACATTGGAATGTATTCCTTGCCCTTGAATCTCAATTGGATCTCACACCCTATTGCCTTCGTTCCCCACCCTGCATTCTTTTCCAGATTCCCAAGGCCTCAACCAGTTCCAGGAATTCCCCTCCACCTTCTGCCCCCTGCTCCCACCCCCATCCTAGCCCTCCTGAAATATAAAAAGGCCTGGCCCCTGGGGTTGGGGACTTCTGCCATGTGTCCCATCATGTGTACGCCAGCAGTTGGTCACCCACCTCTATGAATTTATTTTCTCTGAATAAATTCCGTCTGGTTGTAAATTTGTACACTGCTTACTCTCTATTCTGCACCTCTTTTCCTAACATTTATGGTGCCCTGTGTGAGGAGGCACCAGTCTTCAACTCTTCCTAACACTGAACCCAACAAACTTACTTTGAGCACAATTTCCCATGAACTTTCTGAAGCACTCTCAAGTATATATATGACATATATATGTATATATGTAGTCATGCATCCCTTAACAATAGGGATATATTCTAAGAACTATATCACTAGGTGATTTTGGTTATGTGAGCATCAGAGTATACTTGCACATACTAAGAAAGCTGTGGTATCAATAGAAAGAATCTCATGGAACTACTGTTGTGTATGTGGTCTATCATTGACCAGAATGTCATTATGAACACATGTTTCTGTATCCTATTGTTTTGGTTCCTCTAGAGAACCCTGACTGACAGATTTCAATGCCAAGAGTGATTCTAGATGAACAGAATTTGAAGGATGGGTTTTCTGAATTGATTTTGGGGTTTCTAGGAATGATTCTGTAATCTGACTACATTTAATGATGCTAAAGACTCTATTTCCAGCTGTGAAGAGCATAATGATAGCTCATGCTATGAACTATTCATAGAGATATGCAAAATATCTGAATCAGATACTCCTGGTCAACCATTTTTAAGAAGCAAGGATTAGGTACCAGAGTTGTGGCATAACAGGTAGGTTTGCCACCTGTGACTCCAGGATCTCTATGGACACTGGTTTGAGACTCAGCTGCTCTACTTCCTATCTAGCTCCCTGCTAATGCACCTGGGAAAGCTGTGGAGGATGGCCCAAGTCCTTGGGCCCCTGCACCCATTTGGGAGATCCAGAAGAAGCTCCTGATTCTTGGCTTCGGCTTGGCTCAGCCCGTTATTGTGACCATTTGGGGAATGAAACAGCAGATGGAAAATCTTCCCCCACCCTGCCTGTGTGTGTGTGTGTGTGTGTGTGTGTGTCTTCCTCTCTGTAACTGACTTCTCTGCTGGAGCTGGGCCGATCCAAAGCCAGGAGCTTCTCCTGGAGAGGGGGAAAAGCATAATAGGGGGAGGAAAAATGGAATAAGATTTAGAATACTTGCAAAGACTGAAGAGGTGAGCTGAAGTAGGGTAGATCCTATTGGTTTTTGTTTTCCATTTCCTTCTTTCTTCTTATCAGTGAAGATCTCCTCCTTCTTCCTGTCCCTCTCACCACACCCTCACTACCTCTATGTGGCCTCTTACTAAAGAGGGAGAGAAGAGAAAACCTGCAGAAATGGAAATATTTTGGGAATAGTAAGCCCAGACAACAGCATGCTAAGGAAAAAAGAGTCCCTACATCACCTGGTCACATGTCTGGAAAAAACAGTTCTATTTCCAAAGGACTTTGTCTATGTAGAAGACAAAGATAATGCAGGTTATTATGTGGACATTTCTATTGTTCAGCAACAGCTTATTCTCTTCCTCCAGACACACAGAAGTCTCCCCTCATCCTTCTCAGTTGACCTTGCAAAAGGACAAAGTCATGTGACTATTATGACTCATGAGATGTGAACAGAGGTAATAAGTCATTTGTAGGCTAAGGCTATGAAAAGCTATTCGTGATTCCCAAGTATCTCTTGTGCTCTCCCAGTGTGATGATGGATGAGAACTTGTGTTGAAATGGAAGAGCCAAAACATTGTGACAGCCTATGT
Source organism: Oryctolagus cuniculus (assembly GCF_964237555.1). NCBI lineage: Eukaryota > Metazoa > Chordata > Mammalia > Lagomorpha > Leporidae > Oryctolagus > Oryctolagus cuniculus. The sequence goes on from NC_091443.1 coordinate 63,052,189, forward strand.
CTCTGAGTCACCACTTGGGAAGGTGGATACCCTGGAGAGCCACTCAGACCCACAATAAACTTTGTAGGAGCATGAAATGAACCTTTATTGTACTAAGCAACCAAGATTTCCAGACTCGCTCATTATCACAGCATAATTCAACCTGTCTTGGCAAATACATTATGAAAATTAGGGCCTGGGGGCTGGTGGTGTGGCATAGCAGGTAAAGCCACCATCTACAGTGCCAGCATCCCATATGGACACTGGTTTGAATCCTGGTTGCCCTACTTCAGATGGAAAACCTGTCTCTCTCTTTCTCTGCCTTTCAAATAAATTAATTAATTAAAAAAAAAAAATAAGGAGCCAGGAGCTTCTTCCAGGTCTCCCACACAGGTGCAGGGGCCCAAGGACTTGGGCCATCTTCTGCTATCCCAGGCCACAGCAGAGAGCTGGTTTGGAAGAGGAATAGCTGGGACTAGAACTGGCGCCCATATGGGATGCCAGCGCTTCAGGCCAGGGCTTTAACCCCCTGTGCCACAGCGCCAGCCCCAACTTACAGTTTTTGATACATTGTAGGACATCAATAAGGGGTGACTATAACCATATATGATCAATTTCAGTGATTGTTATTTAAAGAAAACAAATATTAAAGAGGGAAAAGCATCACTGTTTAACATTTTAAAAAATTCTCTCTCTGAGCACTTAAATAAAAAGCTTCCTAAAAATTATTGATTTTAAAAAGTATACTTTTTAGAGTATACTTGATTTTAAAAAGTATACTTATTTTGCAATTGAACATGATAGAGTGGCTTTTCAGAAAATTTGCTATAGATTTAGAAGTCCAGGATTTTCTTCACATTGTTGGGCTAAATGTGTTTACTTATTATGATTCTTGGTTTTATAAATTAAATTTCTTTTTTTTTTTTGTAAGATTTATTTATTTACTTACAGAGTTACACAGAGAGGGCCGGTGCCGTGGCTCAATAGGCTAATCCTCCACCTGTGGCGCCAGCACACCGGGTTCTAGTCCCGGTTGGGGCGCCGGATTCTGTCCCAGTTGCTCCTCTTCCAGTCCAGCTCTCTGCTGTGGCCCGGGAGTGCAGTGGAGGATGGCCCAGGTGCTTGGGCCCTGCACCCACATGGGAGACCAGGAGAAGCACCTGGCTCCTGCCATCGGATCAGCGCAGTGCAGATCTCTCTCTCTCTCACTGTCCACTCTGCCTGTCATTGAGGGGTAACCAACGGCAAAGGAAGACCTTTCTCTCTCTCTCTCTCTCTCTCTCTCTCTCACTGTCCACTCTGCCTGTCAAAACAAAACAAAACAAAAACCACAGAGTTATGCAGGGCGGGGCGGGGGGTCTTCCATCCCCTGGTTCATCCATCCCCAATTGACCACAATGGCCAGAGCTGCGCCAATCAGAAGCCAGGAGCCAAGAGTTTCCTCTGGGTCTCCCACGTGAGTGCAGAGGCCCAAGGACTTGGGCCATCTTCTACTGCTTTCCCAGGCCATAGCAGAGAGCTGGATCAGAAGTGGAGCAGCCCGAACTGACACCCGTATGGGATGCCAGCATTGTAGGCGGCAGCATTGCAGGCGGCGGCTTTACCCGCCAAGCCACAGTGCTGTCCTGATAAGTTAAATTTCCATCAGAACAATTACCTGTTTAGGAGTAGATGTTTAGTCTATCAGTTGAGACACCCTCGTCCCAAATCGAAGTACCTGGGTTTGATTTCTGGTTCCAGCTCATGACTCCAGCTTCCTGCCAATGCAGACCTGGGAAGTGATGACTGAGTAGTTTAAGGTTTCCCTGGCAATCACATGGGCAATGTGGAATGTGTTACTGGCTCCTGACTTTGGTCCCAGCACAGCCCCGCCCCAACTATTGCAGGCATTTGGGAAGAATGCTCTATTCTTCCCTCCCCTCCCCTACCCTCCCCTCCCCTCCCCTTCCCTTCCTTCACTTCCTCTTCTCCCCTTTCTCTATCCTCAATAAAGAAAATAATTTTTGAAAACCAATTACCAGTTTAAAAGATGCTAATGTTTCCCTTCATGTGTTACAAAGTATCTCCATAACTACTATGGGAAATTTTTTCTTAATTATAAGAATTATGGAGGTGGCCAGTGGTATAGCATAATAGGCTAAGCTTCTGCCTGCAGTACCAGCATCCCATATAGGCACTGGTTTGAATCTTGTTTGCTCCTCTTCCAGTCCAGCTCTCTGCTAATGGCCTGAGAAAGCAGCAGAAGATGGCCCAAGTGCTTGGGTCCCTATATCCACGTGAGAGACCCAGAAGAAATGTCTGGTTCCTGGTTCCGGATCAGCCCAGCTCTGGCTATTGCAGCCAACTGGGCAGTGAACCAGCAGATGGAAGACCTTTCTATCTCTTCCTCTGTCTATCTGTAACTCTACCTCTCAAATAAATAAAATCTTTTTTTTTTAAAAAAAAGGAACGAAACATGTTATTTAAAAAAGAATCTATGGATACATCTTCTAATTTAGTTTCACAGTTTCTAGGAGTTCATAGCTGTTGACTTGCTATTAAATCCATCAAGAATATCTGGGTAGCAGGCATTGGTGAAGTGGTTTAGATGTAACTTGGGATGCATGAATCCTATATTGGAGTGCCAGGGTTCAAGTCCCTGCTCTACTTCCTATCCCAGCTTCCTGCTATTATATGAGAGGCAACATCTAATGGCTAAAGTACATGAGCCCCTGCTGTGCATGTAGGAGACCCAGACTGAGTTCCTGGCCCCTGTCTTTGGCCTGGCCCATCCCTAGCTGTTGTAGGTCATTGGGGAGTGAACCAGCAGACAGAAACATCTCCGCGGCTCAATGGGCTAATCCTCCACCTGCAGCGCCGGCACCCTGGGTTCTAGTCCTGGCCGGGGCGCCGGATTCTGTCCCGGTTGCCAGCTCTCTGCTGTGGCCAGGGAGTGCAGTGGAGGATGGCCCAAGTTCTTGGGCCCTGCACCCACACAGGAGACCAGGAGAAGCACCTGGCTCCTGGCTTTGGATCAGCGCGGTGCACCGGCCGCAGCACACTGCCATGATGGCCATTGGAGGGTGAACCAACAGCAAAGGAAGACCTTTCTCTCTCTTACTGTCCACTCTGCCTGTCATTGAGGGGTAACCAATGGAAAAGGAAGACCTTTCTCTCTCTCTCTCTCTCTCTCTCTCACTGTCCACTCTGCCTGTCAAAAAAAAAAAAAAAACAAAAAAACAAAAAAACAACCTCTGTCTCTGTTTCTGTCTCTCTTCCTTTCAAATAGAAAAAAATAAATTTAAAAATAATAATATCTGGGGATGGGAGGTTAAATACCCCTTTCTTGCCTCTCCAGGAACCTCACAAGTTACATACACACTGACACACACACATACGCACAATGAATATAAAGCAACCAGAGTAAATTTCTTTTTTTTTTTTTTTTTAAGATTTATTTTTTTGGGCCAGCGCCGTGGCTCACTAGGCTAATCTTCCACCTTGCGGCACCGGCACACCGGGTTCTAGTCCCGGTCGGGGCACCAGATTCTGTCCCAGTTGCTCCTCTTCCAGTCCAGCTCTCTGCTGTGGCCCGGGAGTGCAGCGGAGGATGGCCCAGGTCCTTGGGCCCTGCAACCACATGAGAGACCGGGAGAGGCGCCTGGCTCCTGGCTTTGGATCAGCGCAATGCGCTGGCCGCAGCGTCAGCAGCAGCGGCCATTGGAGGGTGAACCAATGGCAAAGGAAGACCTTTCTCTCTCTCTCTCTCTCACTGTCCACTCTGCCTGTCAAAAAAAAAAAAAAGATTTATTTATTTATTTATCTGAAAGGCAGAATTGCAGAGAGAGCGAGAAAGAGAGATTGAGGTCTTCCATCTGCTGCTTCACACCCCAGAAGGCTGCAATGGCCAGAGCTGCACCGATCCAAAGCCAGAAGCCAGGAGCTTATTCTGGATTTCCCACATGGGTGCAGGGGCCCAAGGACTTGGGCCATCTTCTACTGCTTTCCCAGGCCATAGCAGAGAGCTGGATCAGAAGTGGAGCAGCTGGAACTTGAACCAGTGCCCATATGGGATGCTGGCATTGCAAGCGCAGGCTTTACCTGCTACATCACAGCACCGGCCCCCAGAGTAATTTTCAGTAGCAAATGTGCCAAGCTAAAATAGTCAGGAGGATCACCACCTTCAACAGAAGTACCTTGGGAAGCTGTTTAACTGTGCAAGAATACCACCTTTTTGGGGGACTTATCTGTTATAGGTCACTTCAATACTTGCTAAATTCTTTCTTGTATCCCTGATCTTAATAGATATGTACTTTGAGAATAAATTTGATTTTCTTTAAAAGAGCAAAATATTATCTAAAACCAATCCTGATAAGTTAAGCGATCAAGACAATAGCATCCACTGTAGTAAAAGATGAGCAATGACTATAAAAGTCTGTGCCTCATAGTCTAACAAGGAGATAATGATGCAGCTTCAGGATAAGGATATACACTTACTCCAAAATGTTAAGTGCAAGACTCATTTGGCTACATAAGTATGTAAGTAGACACAAACATCATTAAATGATGCAAAAGCCACTAAATAGTTCTTATTTCATTCTTTGTTGAGCAGCAGGAACAGTATTACCTACTCCTGGCTGTCAGACACAGAGAATAGCCAGAGTAGCAAAGTAGCCTTTACCTCCCAGAAGGAGAAGAGAAAGAAAAAGTCAGGGCTGGAAAAGTATTCAAAGAAGTAATGACTGAAAACTTCCTATATTTGGCAAAAATTATAAGCCTAGAGATTCAAGAAGCTGAGCAAACCCCAAACAGTATAGACCCAAAGAAATCCACACCCAGCCACATCATCGTCAGACTTCTGAAGATGAAGATATAGAAAAAGAAATCTTGAAAGTAGCCAGAGAAGTGCCTCATCACTTGAGAGAGAGAAAACAACAAAAATTTTGAATAACAGCAGATGTCTCCCCAAAATCATATAGGCCAGAAAGAAGTGGCATGCTCTATTTCAAGTGCTGAAGGAAAAGAGTTGGCGCCCCAGAATTCTATTTCTAGCAAAAATATCCTTGAGGAGGAGCCAGCGTTGTGGTGCATTAGGTAAGGCCGCCACCTGGGATGCAGCATATGGGCCCTGGTTCAAGTTCTGGCTGCTCCAATTCCAGTCCAGCTCCCTGCTAATACTTGTGAGAAAGTAGCAGAGGATGGTCCGAGTCCTTGAGCCCCTGCACCCACATGGGAGACCCAGATGAAGCTCCTGGCCCCTGGCTTCAACCTGGCCCAACCCTGACCATTGTAGCCATTTGGGAGGCAGATGGGAGATATCCTTTTGTCTTTGTAACTGTGCCTTTCAAATAATAAATAAATAAAAATATTTTAAAAGTGTATCCTTCAGAAATTAAGGTGAAAGTGATTGGAGTTGTAAAAATTAGAAGAAGGCAATTACCAAAATGTGGGAGCTTTTTCCTAAGAAACCAAGGCCAGACAGCAAGACTGGAAGACACAGTTTGGAGGAGCAGGGAAGGCACTGGGAAATAGAAGCTATTCCTGGAAGACCGAATGAAGAATTTAGTGAGGGCCTAGAAAATAAGCGAATTTTAGGGGCATCCTGACAAATACTTTCCTTCTTTCTTTTATTAATTTTGTATTTTTTAGAGTTTTATATTAATGGAATTACAGCATTTTTTTTTTTTTTTTGACAGGCAGAGTGGACAGTGAGAGAGAGAGAGAGAGAAGGGTCTTCCTTTGCCGTTGGTTCACCCTCCAGTGGCTGCCGCGGCCAGCGCGCTGCAGCCGGCACACCACGCTGATCCGATGGCAGGAGCCAGGTACTTCTCCTAATCTCTCATGGGGTGCAGGGCCCAAGTACTTGGGCCATCCTCCACTGCACTCCCTGGCCACAGCAGAGAGCTGGCCTGGAAGAGGGGCAACTGGGACAGAATCCGGCGCCCTGACCGGGACTAGAACCCGGTGTGCCGGCGCCGCAAGGCGGAGGATTAGCCTAGTGAGCCGTGGCACTGGCCTCATATATTTTCTTATGCCTGGCTTCTCTCATTCAGCATAATTGCTTTGAGATTTATCGATGTCATTTCTATATGTATAGTATAGATAGTATATCTTTTTATTGCTAAATAGTATTCCCTTATATGGATATTCCTCAATTTGTTTACATCTCAATATTTCCATCATCATTTGAAAGACAGTTGGCTTGTCTCCTGTTTGGAATTACTAAAAAATAAGGATCTATAAACATTTGCGTGAAAGTATTTGTTGTTTTTAAAGATTTATTTATTTATTCAAAAGTCAGAGTTAGAGAGAGGAGAGGCAGAGAGAGAGAGGTCTTTCATCTGATGGTTCACTTCCCAATTGACCACAATGGTCGGAGCTGCACCGATCCGAAGCCAGGATCTAGGAGCCTCCTCCGGGTCTCCCACGTGGGTGCAGGGGCCCAAGGACTTGGGCCATCTTCTACTGCTTTCCCAGGCCATAGCAGAGAACTGGATTGGAAGTGGAGCAGCCGGGGCTTGAACTGGTGCCCATATGGAATGCTGGTGCTTCAGGCCAGGGCATTAACTCCCTGTGCCACACACAGCGCCAGCCCCTGCTTGAAAGTATTTGAATATACACTTTGATTTCTTTTGAGTAAATACCTAGGAGTGGAATTTCTGTATCATGTGGTAGGTATATGTTTAAATTTTTAACTGAAACTGGATGATAAACCTCAATATAAAACCTAAATCTATAACACTTCCAGAAGAAGACATAGGAAAAAATCTTTGTCACCTTGGGTTAGGCAAAGATTTCTTAGATATGACAATAAAATGATTCATAAGAGAAAAATATCAGTAAATTGAATTTCCTCAAGCATAAGAAGAAATAGAGAAAACTTTATATGGTGATGTATTTGAACAAGATAGTTAACAACCTGGACAAAATGGGCACATACATATCTGTCTACACCTAACAGTGTAAAAGTACAAATTATTTTCAGAATTATAGGAAATGCGAAACTAACCGGTGTTGGCGAGGGGATGTAGGAAAATTGGAACCGTTGTGCAATGTTGGTGAGAATGTGAAAAACACAACCACTGTGGAAAACAGTATAGAAATTACTAAAAATTTAAATGTACAATTATCATGTGATCCAGCAATTCCACTTCTGGACATGTATCAAAAAGAACTGAAAGCAGGATCTCAAGGAGATATTTTTACATCCATGTTCATAGCAGCATTATTAACAATAGTCAAATACAAAAACAACCCAAGTGTTCAGAGATGGATGAATGGATAAATAAAATATGGTATAACCATATAATGGAATATCATTCAGTCTCTGAAAGGAAGGAGATGGCATTTAGCCTGGTGGGTAAGATGTCCTAAGTTTGGTTCTTAGCTCTGGCTCCTGATTCCAGCTTCCTCCTAATGCTCGCTCTGTGAGACAACAAGTGATGGCTTGAGTAACTGGATTCCTAGCAACCACATGGGAGGCCTGCAGTGAGTTTCTGGCTCCTGGCTTCAGCCTCAGCCTAGCTCTGGCTTTTATGGACGTTTGGGGAGTAAATCAATGGATGGGAGCTCGCTCTCTCTCTCTCTCAAATATATATTTTTAAAAGCAGGAAATTCTGATGCCTGCATGTAAGTGAATCTTTTTTTTTTTTTTTTTTTTTTTGACAGACAGAGTAGACAGTGAGAGAGGGAGAGACAGAGAGAGAGCAAGGTCTTCACCCCCAATGACCGTTACGGCCGGCGCACTGCGCTGATCTGAAGCCAGGAGCCAGGTGCTTCCTCCTGGTCTCCCATGCGGCTGCAGGGCCCAAGCACTTGGGCCATCCTCCACTGCACTCCCTGACCACAGCAGAGAGCTGGACTGGAAGAGGAGCAACCGGGACAGAATCCAGCACCCTGACTGGGACTAGAACCCAGGGTGCCGGTGCCGCAGGCAGAGGATTAGCCTATTGAGCCGCAGCGCTGGCCCTGTTCTGTAGGTGAATCTTGAAGCCATTTATGCTAAGTGAACTAAGCCAAGCACACACAAATACTACTTTTTTGCTTCTAAACGAGATGCCTAGAGTAGTCAAATTCGTAGAAACAGAAAGTAGAATGGTGGCTGCCAGTGAGCAGGGATGGGGAGTTAAGTGGTTAATGTATACAGAGTTTTCATTTTTTAAGATGAAAAAGTTCTAGAGATCTGTTACACAACACTGAAATTCCACCCTGGGTGAACTGTACACATAAAAATGGTTCAGATGGGGGCTGGCATTGTGATGCAGTGTGTAAAGCCACCACCTGTGACACTGACATCCAAATGGTTCAAGTCCTGACATCGCTGGTTCAAGTCCTGACTGCTCCACTTCTGATCCAGCTCCCTGCTAATGCACCTGGGAAAAGCAGTGGAGGATGGCCCAAGTTCACGGACCCCTGCACTCACGTGGGAGACCTGGAAAAAGCTCTAGGCTCCTGCTTCGGCCTGGCCCAGCCCTGGCTGTTGTGTCCATTTGGGAAGTGAAACACAGAGGGAAAATCAGTCTCTCTCTCTCTCTCTTTCTCTCTTTCTCTCCCTCTCTTTCTGTAACTCTGCCTTTCAAATTAAAAAAAAAAAAAAAAAAAAGAAAAAATGGGGTTGGTGCTGTGGCATAGTGGGTAAAGCCACCGCCTGCAAGTGCCAGCATCCCATTTGGGTGCCAGTTCTCCAGCTCTTTGCTATGGCCTAGGAAGGCAGTAGAAGATGGCCAAGTCCGTGGGCCCCTGCACCCGGAAGGAGCTCCTCTCTCCTGGCTTCAGGTCAGCCCAGCTCCAGCCCTTGCAGCCAACTGGGGAGTGAACCAGTGGATGGAAGGCTTCTCTCTCTCTCTCTCTCTCTCTCTGCGCCTTTGCTCTCTATAACTCTGCCTTTCAAATGAATAAACAAATCTTTAAAAATAGACAAAATAAGATACTATTACAATGTTTAAAACCTAAAAGACTTACAATACCAATTATATCAAGGATGTAAACAACTGAAACTGATCAACTGATGAGAATATAAAATGATATAACTCCTTTGGGAAAGAGTCTGGCAATTTTTTTTTTTAATTTTGATTAGAGTTGCAAGAGCTTACATGAAAGTTCCGAGACTCATTCAGAGAACCCTCATTTATCCCTTTACCTAAAGTCCCCAATGGTCAACATTCTACCCTTGACAACTGTTCTCTCTCTCTCTTCCCTTTCTGAATCATTTGGGAGTTTATTACTCCCAATAGGTTTATTTATGCTGTAGTACTCCTTAATGATTCAGTAGATATTTCCTAACAAGGTGAACACTTTTCTACATGACCACAGTGTAACTGTGAAAGTCAAGAAATTAACACTGAAATGGGACTGCCATCTAATAGTCCACAGATCCCTTTGAAATTTTGCTGATTGTTTTGGTTATATACTTTATATATCCACCATACAGAACAGATTTTAATTTTAGGTAAATGGAAGATTTTGAACATAGATTGCGAACTGAATGATGTTAGGAAATTGTAACATTTTTAAGATATAAGGATGGTATTAAGTTAGGTTGATACAAAGTCCTTTTCCATTATAGATACATATTCAGATATTTTTAGGAAAATATGTTACAGCTTTTCTTTGAAACACTCCTGAGGAGTGGAGACAGAAGATAAAATTCAGATTGGCAAAATACCTCTAATTGTTGAAGACTGGATGGTGAGTATAGGGGAGGTTAATAAAATATTTCCTCTAGTTTTATGAAGCTTTCCATAATAGAAATGATTTATAAAAAGAAAATTAATGGAGAAAGGAAGGAATTTTAAGGATTTGAGTGAAGAGAGTGATCACATTTTGATCATATTTGTGGTTTAGAAACAGTACTCTGGCTGCAGTGGAAAGAATGGCTTAAAGTGAGGCAAGACAGAAGACAGGGAGCCGTCAGAGGGCTGTTGAAGTGTCCCAGGGAAGACATAATGGTGGCCTGAAGCTAAGTTAATGAAAACAGGATGCAGTGTTGTGGGTAGAGGGATGGAATGGTGACTGGATGTGAAAGTTGACAGAAGGGGGGATCCAGAATTAGGCGGTGCTGTTTACCTAGTTTCGGATCACGGGAAAAGGACTAGGCTCCAGAGGAGGGAAGACGTTTGGAAGTGGCTTGGGTCAAGCTAGTGCATTTGTGTTATCGGGCCAGAACTCAGTGGATAGATGACAGCAAGGCACCAAAACAATCCTTATTTGGGGGACACTGTCAGAATCAGCGAGGTGGGCAGAGGAAACATGCCGCACCTGACCTGGGGTAATGTGATCTTTCTGAGCAGACATGCAGACGCAACAGAAGATGCAGTGCAGCGTCAGTGTCTGCATGGAGAGGTTATTCTATAAATTTCAAAAACTATGCTTTTTGGCAGGATAAAAGAGAAAGACTCCTTGAATTCACATCAAGTGAACTGGGCGGGGAGCATAATTCTTTTCATGGGAATGCAGTTCACTAAGATGTTGGGGTGGAAGGGCAGAGAATGAGCATGGTCAAGGGGGTGCTAAGCTGGGGAGAAAAGGGAGCAGTGGTCACAATTTTTCTCCTAGTAGACCTGTCCTGGAAAGGTTCAGGTGAGCTGGTAAGTGGGGAACGACTCAGTCTGCCCTGTTAAGCGTTAACTCTCACTGGCCAGCCACGCACTTTGGTTAAAAACAAAAACAAAAAACTTGTTTCGTGAAAACCATACAATCTGGCGTGATCAATCCAAACTGCGCGATTTGATCTCTCACGTTCTTGCAGTTCCTCTCCTCCCATTCCGCCAGCAGAACGTAGGCAAGGGCCTCTCCCTGCCTGGGCTCCTACAGGCTGCACCCCTCCGGAGCCTGGCCCAGGCCCCGCCCCCTGCGTGGGCCCCGCCCACAGACACGCCCCCGTCGTGGGCCCGCCCTGGAGCCTATCCGCCGAGCCCCGCCCCCCAGCGCGCCCGGGGCCCACCGCAGCCTAGCCAAGGCCGCCCTGTCGTGGCCACCCGGCAGCCATGGCTGGGGGCCGTGGGGCCCCCGGGCGCGGCCGGGACGAGCCGCCCGAGAGCTATCCACAGCGACAGGACCACGAACTGCAGGCCCTGGAGGCCATCTACGGCGCCGACTTCCAAGACCTGCGGCCGGACGCGTGCAGACCGGTAGGAACGTGGCTAGACAGGCCTGGGCTGGCTCGCTCCCGGCCTCCCGAGTCAGGAGCCCGAGCCGAGACCCTCCCAGATTGGGCCGGTCCTCTAGGATCCTGCCTCCTTTTCATCCCTCAGATTCCAGCCACACTTTGTGTGCCAGCCGCAGCTGGGCTGCAAAACCCCTACCCGGGCCGAATTCTCTTAGAGCCTTCTCCCCAAGCCGGCTGCTTCCTCCTCCCTGGCCCCGCTTCTTACTTCCTCTGACACTGCCTAGCAACGCTGCCTCCTTCCCACCTTGCCCTTCCTGGTCCCCAAAGCCCTGCATAATGATACAGCAAGAGTGTTCGTAGGCGCCCATGGCTACTTTGTAATGGGAAGGCTCTTTGGGCGCTGCGCAGGCCTTAGTTAAGGCCGTCAGTCAGAGCAGTCAAGTCCCGCCCGATTGTTCCCAAGTGCAGCCCCTGAAATCCCCGGCCCCGGTCTCCCGCGTGTCCCGCCCCCAGGAACTCTGTGTGCCTCTGCGCCTCAGCTGCAGTGGAGGGGGAGTTGACGAGTCTGGATCTGGTTACGTGGTCCAGTGTTTTTTCTGTGTGTCCAGAAGTGAGGGCACACTGTAAGCTGCTAATACTGACAGGGGCCCCCACCCTTGCTTGGAGAGTTGATGATGGACCAAACTAATGTTTCCGAATATTATCGGCCTTCCTGCGTCTACCTTTAATCCTGACACGCCACGGCCTGTGCCTTTCCTGCACTTGCAGGATTCCTCAGGAAACTGCATCTTCTGGAGCCGGCAGAGCAAAATGCTCTCCGTCGAGCCCCAGATGTTTCTTCCTAGCTTCCGTCCTTCGGTATTGATTGTTTTAGGCTTCGGGAATATAGCCAGCATCAGGATAGAGAAAAACCCCTGCCTTCAGGGAGCTTGCTCTTCTAGAGCTTCATTTTGAGAGTGATTTTTCACCTGAAATAGTAAAAACTTGCCTTATGCAACCCTTAAGTAACAAAATCATGTCACTTTCTGGTAACCCTGCGCCTTCTCCATCCTAAAACGCTGAGAACCAGGAAGTAGGCCCAGTAAGCAATCAAATTAGGTGTCACAAAGCTATTAATACCCATTCCGAGCTAGTTATTTACTTCATATAAGCTTAGTTACCTGCGCCTAAGGCTGCGGATAATGGGAGGGAAAAAGCAGCTGCTTTGAGGTAGGGATGCCCGTGATCCTGAGAACTTACAGCTGGTCATCTTTATAACAAGACAGAAGACTAAAGCAAAATAGGAGCTGCTAGAGACAGGCAGGAGGATCCACGTGGCTGCCCATGCCCACGGTGCACAGGACAGGTGGCCTCGCCACCTGCATAGGCCCCACAGGCAAATAATCCATGTTCACGAGGATGTGTCAGAGCTTGGTCACTCGACAGGTGCTCATCAGTGCCTGCCATTTGCCAGGCTTCAGGAAAACGTGCTGGTCCACAGTCCTTGACCCTGTTGATTTTCAGACCTCAGAAGTGTTCCTGCTCACCTGCAAGGTCCACGCATTACCCAACACTGCAATGGAACATGAAGATTCAGGTTTCACACTGAATAGGGTAGACACAGACTATTAAGTAACCTCATGTCAATTCAGGCCAAGTTTGCAGCCAATAAATTCTAAAACTTCTCGTGGCAGGTAGGAGGAGGTGTGTTTTAAGTTTCAGGTTAGTAGCACTTGTATATCATTTATAAATAACTCAACATTTTTTGGGTACATACTCAGAATTATTTTACATGAGAAAAAACTTTGGACACCACTAGTTTAAAGTAGAATTTCTAGACAGTTATAAGTTCTCATTATCTTGTTTAGATTTCCATATCAGCAAAGGATGTGCTCATTTTTAATTGGAAAGTTTTTCCAGACTCACCTCCAAAACACTTGTTTCTGTCTCTGGACCGTGAGTAGTGTATGAGAGTACTTCTTTTCCTATATCTTTGCCAACATTATACATCAAGATAATTTACATTTTGGGTCATATTTCAAACATAAGGGATTATCTAACCATGTTCATTTTTTATATTTAAGTAATTTATGTAACTAAAAATTGTTAGCTCAAAACAACCTATTTTTTATTTTATGGTCCCAGTAATTAAGTTTTTTTTCTAGAATAGGTTTCCCATTCCATTTACCAAAAAACTTCTTTGAGATTTTTTTTTTAGTACTTTAACGGCCTCATTTTAAAACTCTCATCAAAGAAATATAGAAATAGCTTTTTCTCTCTCCTTTCTTTCTTTCCTTCCTTCCTTCCTTCCATCCATCCACAGGCAGAGTTAGAGAGAGACAAAGGTCTTCCTTTTTCCATTGGTTCACCCCCCAAATGGCTGCTACAGCCGACCAGCTTTTTCTTTTTAAGTTCTTAACTCCATCTAAATATGGGTCTAGGCCACCCTCCCTTTGTGTACCTCTTCCCCAACTAGCCACCACAATTGAGTTTTTCTGTCTTTTCCACTACTGCTTTTGTTACTGTTTGTACTTTCCGTCTTTTCCACTACTGCTTTTTGGGCCTAGCTTCTTAATCTTTATTCCAGGTTCTTGGCCCACAGAAACAAGAATTCAAAGCAGAGGCATAAACCCAGTGCCCAAGTAAGAGCAGGATTTATTTAAGAGTGATTATGGGCTGCCTTGCATGGAGAAAGTTGCCTATGTGTGTGTGCAGGAGGAGGCGGGGGGTGGGGGGGGATGCCAGAGAAGGACCCATAAACCTGGTCAAAAGCAAAAGAAGTACCCTTCCCAAGTTATCAGTCTCTTTTATGAGATAGGGGATGGTGCCCTGGTTGACTGTATGAATGGGATGTAGTGTATCGTATGTGAGGCGTTCCGGGAGTTTCATGATGCCTACATGTGGTCCTGGTCCTGGATGAGACACAGGTGCATCATGGGAAAGTAGGCATACTGGATTGACAGGTAAGGGGATAGAGTTACAATGCAGGGCTGGCAGAAATTTCAGCTCACCTATTCCTATCTAATTTTCCTGCTTAATTTCCCCCTATCACTTTGAAATGCTACCTTTACATTATATCCAGCTGCTGGCCTTTTTTTTTTTTTTTTTTAAGATTTATTTATTTTACTTGAAAGGCAGAGTTACAGAGAGGGAGAGACAGAGGCAGAGAGAAAGAGATGTCTTCCATCCACTGGTTCACTCCCCAAATGGCTGCAACAGCTGGAGCTGGGCCAGTCCTAAGTCAGGAGCCAGGAGCTTCTCCTGGATCTCCCATGTGAGTGCAGAAACCCAAGCATGTGGGCCATCCTCTGCTATTTTTCCAGGCCATTAGCAGGGAACTGGATCGGAAATGGGGCAGCCAGGACTGGAACTGGTGCCCATATGGGATGCCAGCATTGCAGGTGGAGGCTTAACATACTACACCACAGTGCTGGCCCCCAGCTGCTGGCTTTCTGAGGACAGGTTGACTCCTATGTGCCCAGTGCCTGGTAAAAAGCTCTCAGAACTTGTTGTTGAATGAAATAAGTCTCTAATGTATTTGACTCTATTTGTTCACTCCCTATCCCGTTAATCTGTTTAAGCATCACTATCACACTGCTTTAGTTGCTATAGATTTATAACAAGCCTTAGTATTTAGTGTGGTTGCCATTTATTTATAGAATTTTCCTATTTTTGCCTTAGTTTCCCCTATGACCTTTAGTATCAGCTTACCTGGTGTTTTAGTCCATTTTCTGCTGCTGTGACATATTACCACAGACTGGGTAATCTATAAAGAACAGAGGTTTATTTCCTAGAGTTTGAGAGCCTAAGTCCAAGAGCAAGGGGCTGCACCTGATGGGGGCTTTCTTGCTGTATTATAACGTGGCAAGGCTGAGCAAGTGTGCAAGCTCATGTCTCTCTTCCTCTTCTTAAAATGCCACTAATCCCATCATGGGGCCCCGCCTCTAAATACAACCAACATATCAATTTGGGGATTAAGTTTCTAACATGTGAATCATAGCATCTGGTTTAAAAAATTTTGCTGACAGTGTTTTAGGTTTGTTTATTTAATTTCTTTGAGAGAGATCTCTCCACTGATTTACTCCCAAAATGTCCACAACAGCCAGGAGCCAAGAACATCATCTGAGTCTAACACATGGATAGTAGGGACTTAGTTATTTGAGCCACATTAGCAGAAAGTTGGATTGGAGGTAAAGGTGAGATTCCATTCCAGGCACTCTGATATGGGATGCAAGTTTCCCAAGCAGCCCCTTAGCCTGGCACAATGCCTAACCCCCATTGATGTTTTTATTACAATAATATTACTGTAAGGCCACCACAAAATGTACCAAACACCAGAGTAAGGAAAAGAGTTTATTGGAGGAAACCCTACAGACCAGAGGGAGGGGTCAAAGAAGCAAAAGAGGGAGAAGGAGAGCGTAAGAGATGAAGAGAGAGAGTGAGCGAAAGAGAGAGATCAAGGGGCAGAGAGAGGGAAAGATTGAGAGAGATGGAGAGAACCATGTGTTCAGGAACAGGTCCTCTTAAACCTTTACCGGTGGGCAGGGAAGTAGGAGCACCGAATCCCATTAGGGTGGGGGTGGAGCTGACACTGTTGGGCCATGGGGTCACCTGGCTTCCAGCCATGGCAGCAGGGGCTAGAGCCTAGGATGGTGTCTGGGGTGTAGATAACAAGACTGCACCATTTTACTAATACTTACAAATATTACTTTTATTTAATTTGGGAAGAATTCACATTCTGGGTATTTTAATGTTTGTTTAAAATGTAGCTATAGATTACTTTTTTTTTTTTTTTTTTTTTTTTTTGGACAGGCAGAGTGGACAGTGAGAGAGAGAGAGAGAAAGGTCTTCCTTTGCCGTTGGTTCACCCTCCAATGGCCAACCCGGTCAGCGCGCTGCGGCCAGCACACCGTGCTGATCCTATGGCAGGAGCCAGGTACTTATCCTGGTCTCCCACGGGGTGCAGGGCCCAAGCACTTGGCCATCCTCCACTGCACTCCCTGGCCACAGCAGAGAGCTGGCTTGAAGAAGGGGCAACTGGGACAGAATCCGGTGCCCCGACTGGGACTAGAACCTGGTGTGCCGGAGCCGCAAGGCGGAGGATTAGCCTAGTGAGCCGCAGCGCTGGCCCTAGATTACTATTAAACTATAAGAAATCTAGCATTTTTAAAAATTCTTTTTTTAAAAGATTTATTTTATTTGAAAGGCAGAGTTACACATAGAGGCAGAGAGGAAAAAAAGAGAGGTCTTCCACCTGCTGGTTCTCTCCCACAAATGGCCACAATGGTCAGAGGTGCTGATCTGGAGCCAGGAGCTTCTTTCCCAGTCTCCCACGCAGGTGCAGGGGCTCAAGGACTTTGGCCATCTTCTACTGCTTTCCCAGGCCATAGCAGAGAGCTGGATTGGAAGTGGAGCAGCCAGGTCTTGAATCGGCGCCCATATAGGATGCTGGCATTGCAGGCTGCAGCTTTACCCCTACGCCACAGCACTAGCCACCCCCGTCCCCACTGCTGTGTTTTTGGTTTTTGGGGTTTTTTTTGTTTTTTTTTTAATTCTTACCAGTTTGACAAATAGGCAAGCCCTGAGTACAGATGAGTGAATTTGGTCATTTTTACAAGATCAGTTATGGAAAGTATTGTTTTTAGAAGGTAAGATATGAGGGAAAATCAGCAACTTAGGCATTTAGTCTGCAATTTAGAGAAATGTTATCTAATTTGCATTTTCTGAGCTTTTATTGTCATTATTTTATTTTTGGCTTCTGAGCAGACTTAAAACCAAAAACTTGGAGCCAGTACTGTGGCATAGCAGGAGGGTAAAGCCACTGCCTACAGCACGGCATACCAGATGGGTACCAGTTTGAGTCTTGGCTGCTCCACCTCCCATCCAGCTCCCTGTTAATGCTCCTGGGAAAGCAATGGAAGATGGCCCAAGTCCTTGGGCCCCTGTACTCATGTGGGAGACCTGGGTAAAACTCCTGGCTCCTGGCTTTGGCCTGGCCCAGCCCTGGCCATTGCAGCCATTTGGGAATGAACTAGTGAATGGAAGACTCTCTCTCTCTCTCTCTCTCTCTCTCTCCCTCTCTTTCTCTCTCTCTTTATCCCTCTCCCTCTCTCTCCCTCTCCCTCCCTCCCTCCCTCCCCCTCCCTCTCTCTCTCCTCTCTCTCTGCCTCTGTGTTGCCCTCTCTGTAACTCTGACTTTCAAATAGATTAGTAAATCTAAAAATAAAAAGCTTTCCCAGATTATTCAGCTTCCCCATGGTACTTTACTTCTGAATTTCTTAAATTTTCACACAGACTAGTTTGTTCCTTTGTGTTGCAAGTAATTTTGTAGGAAGGATCTGAAGCAGAGGAGAAATGCAAGGCCATGTTACGAAGTTTTGCCATTGCATTCAAGGATGCTATGAATAATAGGTAACAATAGACCAGACACCTGAAAGTGATTTGGATGGTGTAGTTTTTTAAAAAATAATTATTAAAATAACACATATAAAATTTACCATCTTGGGGCTGGCATTTGGCGCAACAGTTAAGTTTCTGCTTGGAACGCTTGCATCCTATGTTGGAGTGACTGGTTCGAGACCCAGCTACTCTACTTGCTATTCACCCTCCTGCTTGTGTGCATCCTAAGAGAAGTAGGCAATGGCTTAAGTGCTTAGGTTCTTGTCACCCTTGTGAAAGACTCAGATTGCGTTCCAGGCTCCTTCCAGCCTTCAGCCTAGCCCAGCCTCAGCTGTTGTGGGGATTTGGGGAACAAATTAACAGATGGGAGATGTGTGTGTCTGCCTGTCTGTTTCAAATACAAATAAATAAGTAATTTTTAAAGATTTGCCATCATAACCATTTTTAAATGTACAGTTCAGTAGTGTTAAGTATATTCACACTATTGTGTAAGAGAAAATTGTGTAACATTTTCAGTTAGCTTCCTAGATCTCATCCTCACTGCTGTTTATCCTCACTTCATGGGTTTACATGGGGCTGTCATTGATCCTCATGCTTCAGCTTCTGGATCTGGGAACCAAAAATTAGCAGCTGTGTGAAATGGCTGAGAAAATCCTCAGGTTTTAATAGTCTTGCCCCTCGCTAGTGCTTTGAACAGGTGTGCTTAAGCCAGTTTATTTTGTTGGTCCTCAGTGTTAGGAGACGCCCAAGAGAAGCACATTGGACCAAGCTGCAGGTATTCCTGAGGCACCAGATGGGTGGTCCCCAGGAGCTGTGCTGAAAGAGGGTCCCCGGGGTGAGGTCAGTGTTCTCAATCCATGGGGTAGTTTAAGAGCCTGGCTGGTTTTGTTTCTTGAAGAACTGATGCTTTTCCTTTTTTTGGACAAGTTCCACATGAGTATTGCCTCCCCTTTGTTTTAGGGCTTATATGCTTTTTATATGCTTGAGAATTTGACTATTTTATAACAGTCCTGGAAGGTATCCAACTTCAGGAAGCAAATATAATTCAAACTTTATTGGTCTTCTCTCCATCACTACCTACTATTATGCTTTTTTTTTTTTTTTTTTAAAGATTTACTTATTTGTTCAAAAGGCAGAATGACAGAGGGAGAGAGATCTTCCATTTGCTGGTTCACTCCCCAAATGGCTGCAACACCCAAGGCTGGGCCAGGCCGAAGCCAGGAGCCTGGAACTCTCAGGCGACAGAGGTCCAAGCAGTTGGGCCATCCTCTGCTACCTTCCCAGGTGAATTAGCAGGGAGCTGGATGGGAAGTGGCGTAGCCATTACTCCAACTGGTGTTCACATGGGAGCCTGTGTGTCGCAGATGGTGGCTTAATCCACTGTCACAATGCCAGTTCCTATGCTGCTTTCACATCACATATTCAGTTTTCAAAACCATTTTTTTCTCTTGTAGGACTGTGTGTAGTTTGTAGCTGAGACACACTGCATTGTGCCTTCCTCTCCTTTAGTATTCTCAGCGTTTTCTGGTTACACTTTATGTTGTGCTCATTTGCCTGTGGAAATTTCAGAAATTCATTGTTTCCTCGTGCAGGTTAAGTCAGAAATTTTATCTACACTGAATTCTTTTTTTTTTTTTTTTTTTGCTGTTGTTTTAAAGATTTTACTTCATTTATTTGAAAGACATTGTTAGAGAGAGAGAGATCGATCTTCCATCCACTGGTTCACTCCCCAAGTGGCTGTAACAGCCAGCCTGAAGCTAGGAACCTGGACATCCATCTGGGTCTCCCACGTGGGGGAGAGGCCCAAGCAGTTTGGCCATCTTCCACTGCTTTCCCAGGCTCATTAGCAGGGAACTGTGTTGGAGGTGGAGCAGCCAAGGCTTGAACTGTTGAATTGGCACTTAAGTAGGATGCTGGGATCACAGGTGGTGGCTTAATCTGCCATGCCACAATGCCAGCCCTATCAACACTCAGTTCTGTGACCATTTGCCTTCTGAACAAATGAAACCCTGCCCTAACCCACCCCCAGAAACACCAGAGTTGTTACCTGTTCCTAATCAAATCCTGTTCAGACCCAGGAGTCCTTGAAGGCTATACCGATGGCTGAAACACCTCTTGCATCAAAGCCTCTCAGTCTGCTGGAGAAGTCTGGCGAATATTTTGTTGTTATCTCTGAAAGTACTGTTCATTGAGTTTAAGGTATTTTTCCTTCCCCAATGAACCTATAACAATTAAGTTTAGCTACGTATGATAGAAAATTTCAATTAGCAACAAATTATTTTTTGCAATAAAATGCTGTTCCAGCAATCTTAATGTACCCCTTATGGCCTAAAATGTCAGTCTAATTCCAGCCATCACACATGCATTCCAGCCAGCTGGAAGGAGAAAGAAATGAAGTCACGTCCCTTTCCTTTAAGATGACTTGCTGAAAATCGTATAAAACAGTTCTTTCATCTTATTGGCCAGAAATTAATCCAGTGACCACGCTTAGCCACAAAGGAGCCTAGGAAATGTATCTAGCTAAAAAGTTGAGGATTCTGTTACTAAGAAATAAAGAAGAAAGTAGATATTGGGGAACAGTTAGTATTCTCTGCTGAGAAATACCCCTAAATCCATGCTGCGTGGAGAGAAATACCACCCTGGTCATAACCTCTGTCAGCCAGGAGAGAGGCTTCAGAACCAGCCAGTGAGCCTGGTAGCTTCCAAGTCCTGCTTCTCCCACTCCGGATGGCCTTGAGGGGAACTCAAATCCTGATCAGAGCCAGTTGCTAGGTCCCTGCCTAGTCACACGTCATGGTCTGTTCATCCAAGCCATCGCCACAGGAGTCATATGCCTCATAAGGCTGAAACCTCTATGCGTCCAGAAATCTCTTCACTTAGTAGCAGAGCTCTTCTCTCTTCTCTAAAGGTTTGTTTTGGAATTATCTGTAGTGACTGCCATCGTCACTGACGTCCTGCTGGTGGCGTTCTGCTGTGGAAGTTACTGGAACCTTACACCTGCCTGGTGCACCATGGCTGATCCAACCCAGCAGTGTTTGCAGACCATGACTCTGCTTTTTAGGCCCAGGGATCTATACACCCTTGTTCCCCCTGGTGGGCCTAGGGACTGACTGACTCCTTCCCTGAGGCTTGCCAGCAATCCTTACCTGGATTCATCGTGCTCTGTTAAACATTCCTTTAGGAAAGGGTATCCTCAGAGGTGAGCATCGTGGCACAGCAGGTTAAGCCACCAACATGCTTGGGACACTTGCATCCCGTAGTAGAGTGCCTGGTTAGAATCCTGGCTATTCTATTTCCAATCTGGCTTCCTACTGTTGTGCCTGGGAGGCTGTTGATGTCTGCCTAAGTGCTTAAGTCCCTGCTACCCCTGTGGGAAACCCAGATGGAGTTCCAGGCTCTTGGCTTCAGCCTGGCCTACCCGCACTGTTGCAGGCATTTGGGGAGTGAACCAGCAGATGGAAGATCCATTTCTCCCTCCCTCCCTCCCTCCTTCTCTCCTTCTTTCTTCCCTTCCCCCCATTATTCTGCCTTTCAAATAAATAATTTTTTAAAAGATTTATTTATTTATTATTTGAAAGGCAGAATTACAGAGAGGCAGAGAGAGAGGGAGGGAGGGAGAGAGGGAGGGAGAGAGGGAGGGAGAGAGGTGGGTCTTCCATCTGCTGGTTCACTCCCCAAATGGCTGCAGTGGCCAGAGCTGCACAGATCTGAAGCTAGGAGCCAGGAGCTTCTTCCACGTCTCATGGGTGAAGGGGCCCAAGGAATTGGGCCATCTTCTGCTTTCCCAGGCCATAGCAGAGAGATGGATCGAAAGTGGAGCAGCCAGGACTGGGACTGGTGCTCATATTGGATGCTAGCCCTGCAGGCACTGGCTTTACCTGCTATACCATAGCACTGGCCCTTCAAATAAATAAGTCTTTTAAAAGGATATCTTCAGGCCGGCGCCGCGGCTCACTAGGCTAATCCTCCGCCTAGCGGCGCCGGCACACCGGGTTCTAGTCCCGGTCGGGGCGCCGGATTCTGTCCCGGTTGCCCCTCTTCCAGGCCAGCCCTCTGCTGTGGCCAGGGAGTGCAGTGGAGGATGGCCCAGGTGCTTGGGCCCCGCACCCCATGGGAGACCAGGAAAAGCACCTGGCTCCTGGCTCCTGCCATCGGATCAGCGCGGTGCGCCGGCCGCAGCGCGCCGGCCGCGGCGGCCATTGGAGGGTGAACCAACGGCAAAGGAAGACCTTTCTCTCTGTCTCTCTCTCTCACTGTCCACTCTGCCTGTCAAAAAAAAAAAAAAGGATATCTTCAACCTGATCAGCTTCTAATAGGCCAATTTCCTCAAGATGGCTTCCTGTTACAGGGACTCTGGTCATAAATCCATGGCCTGTCCCTACCCTTTATCAAGAAGGTTTGTTATATTCAGATCTACTCTTCTAGGTAAAGACAAAGGGTGGTGTCTTACACATGCAGAGATAACTCACCTCACTTGGCATATGTTATCTATGTGTTTGATGCAAGTTCTTTTTGTATTTACTCCAAGAAAGGCCTATCTGTTGGTTTGCATTTGTATTTCTGCCTGTACAGCTTGTGAAGACCACAGCTCTACTCTATCTTTGTGTTTTCACTCCTTCCAGTCACAGAGGGCCGCTCCAATTTTGTTGCCTCAAAAGCAGATCTGCTATTACTCCTAGGTGTAGTGCTTACTTTGACTTAACTCTCACATTGGGACTGTTGAGTCTTGAATGTTGTCCCTTTTTTTGTTATTGTTGTTTTTTCTTTTTTTCTTTTTCTTTTTTTTTTTTTTTAAGAAAATCTGGGACTGGGCCAGGCTGAAGCCAGGAGCCAAGAGCTTCTTCCAGGTCCCCTACATAGGTGCAGGGGCCCAAGCACTTGGCCCATCTAATGGCTTTTCCCAGGCCATTAGCAGGAGCTAAATCAGAAGTGGAGCAGCCAGGACTTGAACCAGTGCCCAAATGGGATGCTGACATTGCAAGGGACAGCTTTACCCACTGTTCCACAATGCTGGCCCCAAATGTTGTCCTTTAAAAAAGCCATCCACATGGCATTTTCCCTTGTCAACCCAGAAGGCAAGTTGAGGCACACCAAATGTGAGAATAAAGCCATGGTAAAGATGGTTGCTTAGGACAGGTATTCCTGAATGGTGGTCAGAGTAGGCTTCCACAAATTGCTTGTTACAGTTACTTTGGTTAACAAGAATAGCACAAGCTGCTGCTGGCTATTGGTTACCTCCTACTGTCCATTCCAGGAGAAATAGCAGTGAGTAGGAACATGTGCATTTTTGAGTTATTTACTATTCAAATAGTGTCATTGGGTCAGCAAGGTTTAACCAGTACTTTAAAAAAAAAAAAAAGATTTATTTATTTATTTGAAAGTCAGAGTTACACAGAGAAAGGAGAGGCAGATAGAGAGAGAGAGAGAGAGGTCTTCCATCTGATGGTTCACTCCCCAATTGGCCACAATGGCTGGAGCTGTGCCAATCTGAACCCAGAAGCCTGGAGCTTCTTCCGGGGCTTCCACGCTGATGCGGGGTCCAAGGACTTGGGCCTTCTTCTACTGCTTTCCCAGGCCAAAGCAGAGAGCTGGATTGGAAGTGGAGCAGCTGGGTCTTGGACCAGCGCCCATATGGGATGCCGGCACTTCAGGCCAGGGTGTTAACCTGCTGCACCACAGCGCCGGCCCCTTTACCCAGTACTTTTGAAGCTTAGGCGACAAAGGTTCCATAGCTCACCATTCTCTTGGCTAGGGATCCTCAGTGAGCCTCAGTCTTACTTGGTTTTAAATTCCTTTCTCACCCTTATTTTCTTACCTTTTTACTTCTTTTCAGTGATGTCAGTCAGCATGGATTTAGAGTACTTTCCTCATTTGCTGTTGTGAAATAAAGTTTTCACTGGGCACTAACAAAATGAGAAAATGAAAGAATCATGCGTCAGTGAATGTAGATTATGATCCTTCTTAGGATAAGGTTGCATGGTATTCTGAGCTTTTGTGTTTGTACTCTTGGTACAAATAGCCCTGGCTATTGCAGCTAATAGTGAACCAGCAGATGGAAGACACCACCCCACCCCACCCCGGAACTCTGACTTTCAAATACATAAATAAATCTTTAAAAAAAGAAAAAAGATTCTCTGTCTCTCCCTCTCTCTGTTACTCTTTCAATGAATACATCTTTAAAAAAAAAAAAAAAACTAAATGAAATATTTAAAGAGAATGAGGGAGGCAATAGTTTTTCATTTTCTTCTTAGCAACTAAATATTTATTATGCTAAATTCCATCTAATGCACCTACATAAAGCAATAAAAGCTGGCCTGCTCTGATTGCAAAAGATACAAGAGGCCTGGAGTCCTATTGTCCTGTCTCATACTCACTTCTTAGAGGTGCCTCTGAGAACCCCATCAGCCTTTACCCAACCTTTGCTTCCCATGTGCTCTTGTCCTAAAAGAGGAGGCTCCTGCCAAGGTTACAGTGGTCTCTGTTGGGCCCAGGATCCATCGCCTTCCACCCTCTGAAGGGTGTTTCTGCTTTGGGTCCTAATTTTGTCTGTCCTGCTCATCTTTTCTCTTTATCCTTTTTCTGTTCCTTCCTTCCTTCCTTCCTCCCTTCCTTCTTTCCTTCTTTCCTCCCTCCCTCCCTCTTGATCTCTCTTTCTTTTTTAATTTATTTGAAAGGCAGAGCTACAGAGAGAGAGAGAGAGAGAGAGAGAAATATCTTCCATCCACTGGTTCACTCCCCAAATGGCTGCAATGGCCAAAGGCAGGAGCCAAGAGACTAATCTGGGTCTCCCGGTGGGTGCAGGTTTCCAAACACTTGGACCTCTTCTGCTTTCCTAGGTGCATTAGCAGGGAGCTGGATCAGAAGTGAAGCAGCTGGAATGTGAACCAGTGTCTGCGTTGGATGTCAGCGCTGTAGTCAGGGTTTAACCTACTGTGCCACAGTGCTGGCCCCAAGTCCTGCTCTTCTGTAACTTTCCCATCCACATGGCTCATGCTCTAGTATCTCCCATTTTCAAAAAGAGCAAAGTCCTCCCTTGACTTCACACTTCTATCTCTGGTCCAATTCTTTGTCCCCCAACACCTCAACCACCTCATCATTAAAAAAAAAAAAAAAAAGTCACTTTTATTTGACAATAAGAGAGAGAGCACCCTTCCTCTGGTTTACTCCCCAAAATGCTCACATTGGCAGGGGCTGGGCCAGGCCAAAACCAGGAACTGGGAAATCAGGCCAGGTCTGATTTCTGCCTCCCAGGATCTGCTGGCATCTCTGCAAGGCCAAATGTCCTCCCCCTCTTCAGCCTTCATGAAGAGTTGTCTAGACTTGCTTGTCTACTTCCTCTTTAAGCATTCGTTCCTTAACATGTCAGTTCTGTGTTCAGTGCTCATGGAACCTGCCCTTTTGCAAAGCCAGAGTCCCCTCAGCAGTGAATGCTTTCTGCTTCAAGGAGCATTTGGGATGAGACACTTTACTTCTGGTTGCCTCCCTCACATCCCAGTATCTTTGCCAACTTCATCTCTCAAATCCACTTTCTCTCGTCTTTCTTCTCTCCCCTTCTTCCTCACCTTCTCCCTTTCTTCCTCTCTCCTCCACTCCCCCTTTCTTCCCAACACCTCCTCTTTCTCCCCATCCCACCTCCAGGCTGAATTATTATTATAATAGCTTTTGACGTCTGCTGTGCAGGTGGGGGTGACTGTTGTGTGATGATGTGTGAATGAGTGGGTCAAAGACCACAGAGTGCTTACTCCTTGCCAAGACCACATGCATAGAATTGTGTTTAACTGAAAGATCTATGGCTTTTTTTTTTTAAGATTTATTCATTTATTTGAAAATCATTATTACAGAGAGAGAGGAGGATCTCCCACATGGTTGGCAGGGGCCCAAGCACTTGGGCCATCTTCCATTGCTTTTCCCAGGCCATTAGCAGGCAGCTGTATTGGAAGTGAAGTAGCTGGGACTTGAATAAGCACTCTTGTGGGATGCTGGCATTGCAGGCTGCAGCTTTACCCACTATACTACAACACCAACCCCAATCCATAGCTTTTAACAAGGAATATTATGAAGTCACATAAAAACTGAGCTTACAGATGTTATACACATAGTTGATGAGAACATTGTTCACTAAATGATTCTGAGTGCCATATGTAAGATTCACATTATACATTTCTGGTAGAATTTAGTTTTGCTTAGTAGTATGTTGCTCCTAAAAATTCGTTTTAGCCTTTCTAAAACCTTTCTGATAAGATCTCAAGTCTCTTTTTGCCCTGGCTGCCTGGAGGTTCAGAGAAAAAAAACCAAGGCTCAATCATAGCACCTCAGGATTGGCATTGGTAAAGGAGTGGCTTATGAGGGAGATGCAGGTTTTGGAGTTGAAGTGGGCTTGATGTAGCACTGTCGCCGTGCATCTGTGGGAGAGGATCTTAAACTCTGAACCTGAGCTCTCTGTGAGCGCTGAGCACTTGGAGTGCTTCCCCTTGCAGCCTCCCATTTTTCATTATCTGCATTTGACATAAACTGCCTTAAATCCTTCTAGGGGGAAGTGAGTACAAATAAAATAAAGAACAGTAGTGTATTTGGTGAGAAGCAGTTGAATGAAAATGTGCGATTTTAGAAGAGTTAACAGATTTCTCCGTGTCAAGGATTTTCTCTTGTTATTGTCTCAATGTCCTGTGCTCAGAGCGGCTTCTCCATCCCACCACTGTGTCCCATGGCTCTGCTTTACTGTGTTGACAGCTCTCATCACCATCTGAAAGTTTTCATTTGCCTTCTAGTTTGTACTGCTTAGTTGGGATTGTGTGTCTGCCTGCATTATCCCTGCACACACACCTGTTCTAGGACAGGACCAGTGCGTTATCCACATCTCATAACATTTGCTTGAAGAGGAGCCAGGTGGAACATTTGGGTCGCTCCTTAGATAACTGTGAAAAGGAAAATGCATTCTCTTTGGCACAGAATTTGTTTTTTAAAAGTAGAGATGATCATTATCTTGAATGTTAAGAGTGACTTTCTAGAAAATTTTTTTCTTTTTCTCTTGTAGGTCAAAGAACCCCCTGAAATCAATTTAGTGTTGTACCCTCAGGGCCTAACTGGTGAAGAAGTATATGTGAAAGTGGATTTAAGGGTTAAATGCCCACCAACCTATCCAGATGTGTGAGTATTTAATATGATTTCAGTTTTCTGTTTGACAACACAGAAACAGATTGCAATTAATAGTAGTTCCTCTTCCTGCCCCCATGTCTCATAAAATTTCATTTTCTGTCACCTGTAGTTCAACAGAAGTACATCAGCAGATGTCATCATGAAACCTGTCTCATTTTACATTTGCTTATCGATGTAGAATCATCAATGCAGGTAGATACCAGTATTTGCTCAGTGACTACTTAGCTTGCTTCCGGTGTGTTTTCTGTTTATTTAATTTCTTATCACCTCAAAAGAGGGCAAATTCAGATGAGAAGGATACAGGTGTGGTGGCCACCTGACACACTTGTATACCTAGGTTTATAGCATGCCTGGACTGGAAAGCAGGGAGCCCTCTGTGCCTTGAGTGGGTGGTAGGTAGCATTGCCAGGCTTCTCCATGTGTGTTCCATATCATCATTCCCCAGATGTTTCATGAACTGGGTGAGGCGAAGAGGTTTGAACCTACTGTGTGGGGAGCCAGTGAAGGTTTTTGAGAGGGAACGTAGCAAATAAAATGCCCAGTCCAAGTCCCCGTCCTTCTGACCTATTCTGACTACGAATTTGGAGGTTCCCACACCTCCCTCTCAGCTTCAGTAATTTGCTAGAATGACTCACAGAACTCAGGAAAATACTTCACTTGACATTTGTTGGTTTATCAAGAAGAACACAACTCTGAAACAGCCATATGGAAGAGAGGCATAGAACAAGGTATGTGTGTTGGCCAGGCACATGACACCTTCCAACACCTCCATGCATTCAGAAGCTCAGAATCTCTCTGCACCCCATCATTTCAGGGTTATTATGCCGGCTTCATCGCATAGGCAAGGTTGCTTAATTGGGTCATTGGCCATTGGTGATTGAACTCAATCTCCAGCCCCTCTCTCATCTCTGGTGGTCTAGGGTGGAGCTGAAACTTCTCATCCTGTAGTCAAGGTTTGGTCTTTCTGGTGAGCAGCCCCCATCCTGAAGCTATCCAGGTTACCTCATCTACATGAAGTCTACTGTGGCTGAAAGGGGCTTGTTAGGAATAAGAGGCTCTCTCACTACTGTCACTCAGGGAATTCCAAGGGTGAGGGGAGCTCTATGCCAGGACCCAGCATGAAAGACTTAAGAACTTGAAATGTGTGTACTTTTTTAAAAAGTTATTTATTTATTTGAAGAGGGAGAGAGAAAGAATCTTCATTCTTGCTGTTTCACTCCCCCCAGTGTCTACAATGGCTAGGTCAGGCCAAAACCAGGAACCTGGAGCTCCATCTAGGTCTCCCATGTAGGTGGCAGAGGCCCAGATATTTTAGCCATCACCTTTGGTTTTCCCAAGCACATTAGCAGGGAACTGGATCAGAAGCCAACCACCCAGGACTCAAACCTTTTGCATCCATTTAGGCAATGAACCAAGGGTTGGAAGATCTTGTTTCTCTTTCTCTCTCTCTCCTTCTCTCCTTCTCTTTCACTCTGCCTTTCAAATAAATTAATTCTAAAAAAAGCTCTTGAAGTTTAATCAATTAGTATTCTGAATGGATTTTTCACCATGTAGTTAATGTTGCTAAATGAATATAATGATTGCATAATTTTTATAACAGTTGCATTAAAAAGGAGGTTTGATTTGGGAGAATATTCCTATCCTTTGAAATGGTACAAGAAATGGTACAAGAAAGCTTCCCTTTTCTGCAAGATAGTCCCAATGTCCCTGTAAGAGAGCGAATCCCGGGCAGGACAGACCTTACTGGACTCAGGCCAGTAAGGCATTTCAGTTCTTTTTTATTTATTTATTTTTTAAGATTATATATTTATTTGAAAGTCAGAGTTACAAAGAGAGGGAGAGACAGAGAGATCTTCCTTCTGCTGATTGACTACCAAGATGGCTAAGACAAGGGGCTGGACCAGGTGGTCCCACATGGGTGAGGGGCCTAAGCACTTGGGCCATCTTACACTCCTTTTCCCAGGTGCATTAGCAGGGAGCTACATTGGAAGTGTAGCAGCCGGGACACAAATCTGCACCCATATGGGATGCCAGCATTGGGGTTGGTGGCTTTACCTGCTTCACCACAATGCCAGCCCCCCACATTTCTGGTCTTTTCTCTCTGATTTCCATCTTTCCAAGTATTTAATGATTGCAGTAACCTGTCATACTGAGAGATACATATTGAGAGAATGCATAGATAGTTGAGTAGTCAAGGCTTCACTGCTCAGAAAGCTGGGTAGGAGTGATGAATCATCTCTTCAGTGAAATTACATAAATCCCATTTAGTCCTAAAGAGTTGTTATTGGATGTTCACTGGGTGGGAATAAAGGGACACCTGAGAAGTACTTGTGCAATTTCCTCAAGTAGAAAATGTGTGTTGGACAAACTCTAAGGGCTGGGGAGAGAGGGGCTTAGGCACCCCGGGAATGGGCAGGATTTGTAGAGTCCATGACTAGATTTCTACTTGTACTCAAATAGGGGAGCATTTAACCTTGCCTGCAGTCAGCATGGGTGATGGAACACAGCAGGCATGGGAATGCTCAGGAGATCACAGTGGCTCCATCCTGTCTTGCTGTTCTTGTTCTAATTTATACAAGAGCACACAAAGGAGGGCAGAGACTTCAGAATCTTTGGGAAGCTGTCCTAGCCAAGTTGATCAGCATGGGATGCTAAGCTCAAATTGAGAATCGCCATATAATGGTTAAATTACTACACCGGGGTTGGGTGCAAAGCTGAAATGATTACACATACACAAACGTGAAAAGAAACCTAGAGTTGGGGATCCCAGGATAGATCAGAAACAATAGAACTGATGTGAAATCTTAAGTCATAAAGCTGAAACAGGAGAGAAATTAGGGAGATCCCACGCAAACCAGGCAAGTCTGTGTCATCCTGGGAAGCTGGGATCCTGGCAGCCCTGACCAGACTGCTGCCTATTTCTTCCCCATAGGATCTGGTGAGTACAGCATCACCTGGAGTTACTGGGATAGTTTGAGATTC
Source organism: Oryctolagus cuniculus (assembly GCF_964237555.1). Classification (NCBI taxonomy): domain Eukaryota; kingdom Metazoa; phylum Chordata; class Mammalia; order Lagomorpha; family Leporidae; genus Oryctolagus; species Oryctolagus cuniculus. The sequence goes on from NC_091443.1 coordinate 63,081,770, forward strand.
AGGGAAGCATTGCTGGTAGCATGAAGAGTATCACATGTGAGAGAGGTCTGTATAGAATCTGCAGGTTCTGAGTGTGCTTGGAACTTGGCAAATCTTCATACAGACAGACTATACTTTCTGGAGTAACTTCTTTTTGTTTTGTTTCCCCAGAGTTCCTGAAATAGAGTTAAAGAATGCCAAAGGTCTTTCAAATGAAAGTGTTAATTTGCTAAAATCCCGCCTGGAAGAACTGGCAAAAAAACACTGTGGTGAGGTAAGAGTCTTTAAACTGGGATTGACTGAGTACAGTAAACATCTCCATCCTGCTCACCAGCATTTGTCCTCCTGCCTAGAATGTGGTGTTTGTCATTGGCTTCTACAAAAGGAAACATTGTGATTTCTATTGTTAGTTTATAGGATTTATGAGTTACAAGTTGTAGATTATGTAGATAGATGGTGCTATTTGCTGCTTAAGAATTTTTCTGAAAACCATGATGTCAACTTTTTTCAAACTTTAGAACTGTCATCATGATCTGAACTTGATTCAAACCTTTTATTGGAAAATGTTTGCAGACAAGCAATTTCTAACCAAACTTTGACCTCTCCCCTTTGCATAGCAGGAGAGCTTACTGACTTCCTTCTCAGTAATTATCAGCATACTGTACCCCTTCAGTATCTCTTCTGTACCTGGGTGTTCACACTGCATTCAGCCCTATTCCTGAACGTCAGGATCTAGTTGTGTGTATGGATTTTCCTTTGGGTGGCAAACTTTCTCTGGATGGCAAGACTGGGTGACTTATGGGAACAGAGTATTCTTAAGTTTTCCTTAGGCCAGACCAATGCCTCTATTAAAGATACCGAAAGCAGCTTTCACTTTATAGGAAATAATTGAACAACTTTTCACTTGCATTCCATAACACAGTGACTAACAATGAATCAGTGAGGTGCCTCTCAGCTATTAAAATTTTGTCCACTTATATTGCTGTTTCCAAGAACTTCAGTGGTTAATGGGTATAGAAAATGATTTCAGAATAGCCTGGCTTTAAAAAAAAAAAAACAAAAAACTAGGCCTTGGGAATTATTCCAAAATTCTTTTTTGTGCACTGGGACTCCAATATCTAAGTGAAAAATAACACAGAGTTGTATTAAAAATTCAGCTACAGAGAAATGCTAATTTCCTGGATTCATATCTTGTGATTTAAATTTTTTCTTTATTTAATATTTAACTTTCTGTTTTAAGATCATTTAAATTTACATGCAGTTTTAAGAAATAAGATAGAAAGCTCATAGGTATCCTTTAATCAGTTTGCCCCCTACCTTCGTGGTAACGTTTTGGTGACACTGTAGTACAAAATCATAATCAGGATACCAATGTTGATGCAGTAAAAGTGAGGAGATGGTCTGACTCCACCCTCTCCTTCATACCTGGCAACCACTCATTTCTTCTTCGTTTCTGTAATTTTGTCACTTCAAGGATGTGATATGGGTGGGATCATTCCGTGTGTAACTTTTTGGGATTTGTTTTTTCAAGCAGCTTCATTCTCTAGGGAGTCATCTGGGTTGTTGCAGGGCCAGCGGCTGTTACTTTTTATTGCTAAGTAGTGTTCTGTGGTCTAAGTGCAGCACTGGTGATTGAACCATTCACCAGGTGAAAGACATGTAGGTGGTTTCCAGTTTGGGGCCACAACAAATACGCTGCTATAAATGTTCATATACAGGTTTGTTTGTTTTGCAAAATAAGCTTTCATTTCTCTGGAATAAATACCCAAGAGTGCAATTATAGATATGTGGTAGTTGCATGTTTAGTTTTTTTTTTTTTTTTAAGAAACTACCCCCCCCCAAAAAAAAAAAAAAAAAAAAGAAGAAGAAAGAAGACATTGCAGAGCTTTTTAAGACTTGGTGAACTAATTAACGTTCCCACCAGCATATGTGAGTGATATAGTTTCTTCACATTGCCATCATTTGATAGTGCCACTGTTTGATTTTAGCTGCTCTAAAGGATGGTTAGGGTAGTTAATTTTTTTAAAAAGATTTATTTATTCACTTAAAAGACAGAATTACAGAGAAGTAGAGGCAGAGAGAGAGAGAGAGAGAGAGAGAGGTCTTACATCCACTGGTTCACTCCCCAAATGTCTGCAATGGGTGGAGCTGGACCAACCCAAAGCCAGGAGCCAGGAGTTTCTTTTGGGTCTCCTATGTGGGTGCAGAGTCCCAAGCACTTGGACCATCTTCCTCTGCTTTCCCAGGCCATAACAGAGAGCTGGATCGAAGTGGGGCAGCCAGGTCTTGAACCAAGGCTCATATGGAATGCCGGCATTGCAAGCAGTGGCTTTACCCACTCTGCTACAGTGCCAGCCCCAGGGTAGTTAATTCTATATGTTATCTTTAGCTAGGCCTTAATACCCAGATATTTGACCAAACATTATTGTAGATGTTTCTGTGAAGTTGTATTTTAAATGAGATTAACATTTAAATCAGTAGACACTGAGGTAAGCAAATTATCTTCCCTAATGTGGGACTGCTTCCAGTCAGTTGCAGGCCTTAATAGAGCAGGACTGACCTCCCAGGGCCGGGATTGTGGTGTAGCAGGTAAACCTCCTGCTTGTGACGCCGGCATCCCATGTGGGTGCCAGTTCATGTCAAAGCTGCTACACTTCCAGTCCACCTCCCTGCTAATGGCTTGGGAAAAGCAGCAGAAGATAGCCCAAGTGGTCCATGTTGGAGAACCGAAAGAAACTCCTGGCTCCTGGCTTTGACCTAACCCAGTCCTGCCCATGGCAGCCATCTGGGGAGTGAACCAGCAGATGGAAGACCTCTCTCTCTCTCTCTCTCTTTCTCTCTCTGTTGCTCTTTCAAATAAATAAATAAATCTTAAAAAAAAAAAAAAAAAAAAAAAAGACTCACCTCCCCTGCAAAGGGGGGAATCCTACCAGAAAGCAGCCTTCAGACTTGAACTATAACATCAGTTCTTCCCTGTGTGTCCAGTCTGCCAATCTATGCCACAGTTGGGGATTTGCCAATAAATTACCCTATATATGCATAGCCTATTTGTTCTGGTTCTCTAGAGAATCTGACTGATACTTATGTGTGGTGAAAGCTTATTTTTCAATTTGCTGATGGCTAATCATTTTGGACATCTTTTACATGCTACATGCAATTTGTATATCTTCTACTGTGAACTGTCCCCATATCTTTACTCATATTTGTATTGAATCCTTTCCTTTTCTTACTGTTGAGTTTGGCATATTCTCTATATATCCTAGACGCTAAACCAACAGACCTGAAAATTAAAACCAAAACTGGAAACACCTAACTTTAAAAAAAGAATAAAGTAGGAGGAATTAACCTATTCAAATTCAAGACTCATCATATAGTTGCAGTAATCAAAACTGTATGGTGGGGCCAACGCTGTGGTGTAGTGGGCTAAGTCTCCGCCTGCGGCACCAGCATCCCATAAGGGTACCGGTTGTAGTCCTGGCTGCTCCTCTTCTGATCCAGCTCTCTTCTGTGGCCTGGGAAAGCAGTAGAAGATGGCCCAAGTGCTTGGGCCCCTGCACTCGCATGGGAGACCTGGAAGAAGCACCTGGCTCCTGGCTTCGGATCGGCACAGCTCCAGCTGTTGCGGCCATTTGGGGAGTGAACCAGCAGATAGAAGACCTTTCTGTCTCTCCCTCTCACTGTCTATAACTCTGCCTCTCAAATAAATAAATAAAATGTTAAAAAAAAAAAAAAAACTGCAGAGGGAGAGGCTCAACAGATTAGTTAAACAGAACAGAGAGCCCAGAAATAGATCCACACAAACATAGTTTTGAAACCTCAAAAGAAAGAAAATATATTTACTGATACTTTTGCTTATGTATTCTCTTTCACTCCTTCCTTAAATTTCAAGTTTCCCTCCTGGGAAATTTCTTTTGTCATTCTTTCAGGAGAGGTCTATGGGTACCACATTGCCTTAGCTTCCCTTCATCTGAGAATGTCTTGATTTTTCCTTCATTCCTGGAAAGTATTTAGGAATGCATCCTTGCTGTTAGAAGGAATGTAAATAGTTGTTAAAGACATGATAGAGGCAGGTGTTGTGGCTTAATGGGTTAAACCACAGCTTGGAATGCCACATCCCATATTGGAGTGCCTGGGGTCCAGACCAGTCCTTCGTCCACTTTAGATCCAACTTCCTGTAAAAGCACCTGAGAGGCAGCAGATGATAGCTCAAGGACTTGAGTCCCTGCCACCCATATGAGAGACTCATATGGAGTTCCTGGCTCCTGGCTCCTGGCTTCAGCCTGGCCCAGCTCTAGATTGTGGATATTTGGGAAATGAACCAGCAGATGAAAGATTCTCTCTTCCTCTTTGTCACTGCCTTTCAAGTAAATAAAAATGAATAAAATAAGCATTAAAGACATGATAATTTTGTCCACCAATGTTTATGGCAGCTTTATTCACCAAAGTGGAAATAGCCCAAGTGTCCATCAGCAGACGAATGGATAAATAAAATGAGCTGCAATGTGGATGAACCTTGAGGACACTACACTAAGTAAAACAAGCTGGTCACAAAAAGACAAATGCTGTAAGAGTCCATTTAGAAGAGTTACTCAGAAGGCAGCATGGTGGTTGCTAGAGCCAGACAAGAAAACAAAGAGTTGTTTAATAGAGAAGATGAAAAAGTCCGGGGAATGGACGCTGGAGATGGTTGCAGAGCAGTGTGAATGTACTTAACGTGACTGAATGTACACTTACTGGTTAAAATGGTAAATATTCTGGCTGGCACCACGGCTCACTAGGATAATCCTCTGCCTGCGACACCGGTATCCTGGGTTCTAGTCCCGGTTGGTGCACTGAATTCTGTCCCGGTTGCTTCTCTTCCAGTCCAGCTCTCTGCTGTGGCCCGGGAAGACAGTGAAGGATGGCCCAAGTGCTTGGGCCCTGCACCCGCATGGGAGACCAGGAGGAAGCACCTGGCTCCTGGCTTCAGATCGGCACAGCGCGCCAGCTGTAGCAGCCATCTGGGGGGTGAACAAGCAGAGGGAGGGCCTTTCTCTCTGTCTCTCTCTCACTGTCTCAATCTGCCTGTCAAAAAAAAAAAAAAAAAGGTAAATATTCTGCCATAATTATTAAAAACATGTGAAAACAAACTACATCTGAAGCATTTGCATGTAATGAGATTTGAAAGGAATATTAAACATGAGTGCACCATGCAAATCATGCTGCTTCTTTGCCTAAAATTTATTTCTATTAAGTCTAAAGTACTGGAAAGTCTAAAAATATACATAATTTTAAAAGAGTATTTTTTTTTTTAAGATTTATTTATTTGAGAGGCAAAGTTACAGACAGAGAGGAGAGACACAGAGAGGTCTTCCATCCGATGGTTCACTCCCCAGATGGCCACAACGGCCAGAGTTTAGCCAATCTGAAGCCAAAAGCCAGGAGCTTCTTCCAGGTCCCCCACATAGGTGCAGGGGCCCGAGGATTTGGGCCATCTTCTACTGCTTTCCCAGGCCATAGCAGAGAGCTGGAGCAGCCGGGACACTAACTGGTGTCCATATGGGATGCTGGCGCCACAGGCGGAGGCTTCACCTACTACGCCACAGTGCTGGCCCCAAAAGGAGTTGTTTTTATTTTTAAGTAGAAGAGAGTGTAATTATGTACTAAAATGTGGCTTAAGGATTCATTATGGTATGGTATTTACTGATATCTGACTTTTAAAATAATGAATCATTTAATTACTTTAATCGGAGTAGATACTCAAAAACAACTTGTCTTTAGGTACTTCCAATTGCTCCTGAATGATTTTTAATCATTCAGCTCTTTATCAGTCATATAAAAGTAAACTTACATGTACCCCCTGGAGTCTATTATATTTTAATTAGCAGACCGACTATTCATTAGTTCATTCAGCAAACACTTACTGGTGTCTGCTGCATAGCAGCCACTGTTCTAGCACTGGGAAACCGCAGTAAGCAAACCATTAGACCATGCTGTGATGGGAACAGACAGAAACCAGTCATATAACTACGGCCAAGCAGGCAGTCACAGCTTCTGTGAAGAAAAATCTGAGTGAGTGCTTCCAGAAAGTGGTGGTGCGGTGTGATTTTATGTAAGGAGGTCGGGAGAGGCCAGTGAGATGAGATTTGAGCAGAGGAGTGAGGCCAGACAGTGAACCCTGCGGTGTGGGGAAAGCAGGAGGCAAGAGGCACTGTAGGAAGTGGTTCTTCTTTCCATCTGGCCTGTAAATTTTGTCAGATTTACTTGTATAGAAAATACTGATGAATTAAATAGATCAGTGAAAGAAACCCTGCACACTGTGCCTGCCTTTGTTTCTCTTTAACAGAAGAGAAACTGCCTGGCTTTGCTCAGCTTTCCTTAGAAGAGCTTTTCTTAGAAGGAATAATTTGCCTCTCAGACTCTGGACTGGAGTCTCTCGGCTCTAAGTCAGAATATGCTCCTGGTGCAACAGCCTTGGTTTCTTTGTGCTTAGTCCCTGAAAGGTAGGGTACCAGGGGAACTCATGCTATTTTTTTAGGTGCTATGACTTCTGTTACTGTTTACCACTCTGTTCAGCCTCTTTGAAACTTTTAAACATGCAGTTGAAATAAGAATTTTTAAATTGCCTCACTGTAATAAAGAAAGGACTCTGCAAAAAGAGCTTGGCACTCTTTTACCTCTTTGGGGTTTGATTATCAGCCAGTGTGCAGTCTCAGAAATCTTTGTTGCATTTATTTACCAACCCAAGGCAATTTATGGCTCCTAAGGCTAGGGGAAGGTGGCTTCTTGTGTTCACATAAAGGAGTACCTAAGGTGTGTGTGTGGGGGTGTCTTTTCCTCCTGGCTCTTCCTGATTCCATCTGTGAATATTTCCCTAAGTGGAAATGAAATACTTCCTGAGGACTGGTCGTCCCTACTGGCCCATTACCAGCAGGGAGATAGTGAGTGCTGTGTGGACAAATGAAAGCTCAGTTGTTAGCAGTGAATATTCTGTGCTCCACTGTCATCATGCCATTGGTTTTCTTTTCTTTTTTTAAAGATTTTATTTATTTATTTGACAGGTAGAGTTACAGACAGTGAGAGAGAGAGACAGAGAGAAAGGTCTTCCTTCTGTTAGTTCACTCCCCAAATGGCCACAATGGCTGTAGCTGTGCCGATCCGAAGCCAGGAGCCAGGTGCTTCTTCCAGGTCTCCCATGCGGGTTCAGGGGCCCAAGCACTTGAGCCAATTTCTACTGCTATCCCAGGCCATAGCAGAAAGCTAGACTGGAAGAGGAGCAACTGAGACTAGAACCCGGCGCCCATATGGGATGCTGGCACCGCAGGCAGAGGATTAACCTAGTGCGCCATGGCGCTGGCCCCGTCCATTGGTTTTCAAGTTTGGGAAGGTATCTCTTGCTTTCATGCAGTCTTAACTATTTTATCAGACTTATTTATACAGAAATTATTTTATTGGATTTATCATGTAGAAAATGACAGTAAGTTGAGTAGACCTACCAGAAAAAAGTGAAGCCTTTGTACTTATATAGTCAGTGACTTACCTTGATAGTAGCACATTGCAATGAGGCCTTTAAAGGCTTTTTCCTGCTGTGGTTGCATCACATACCTAATTCAGGAACATGCTGATGGCATTGTAAGTTGGTCTCTGACCGCCAGCTTGTTTTGCTGTCCTCAGACCTCTCCTCCTGGGGTCCTGTCTCCCTATTATCTGGTCTCCTGTAGATGATTTTTGTTTGCATGTCTAGGTGATGATATTTGAACTGGCCTACCATGTGCAGTCATTTCTGAGCGAGCATAACAAGCCCCCACCCAAGTCTTTCCATGAAGAAATGCTGGAGAGGCGGGCACAGGAGGAGCAACAGAGGCTGCTGGAGGCTAAGCGGAAGGAGGAGGAGGAGGTGAGACACCCTTGGCTGTGTGGCCCGCCAGCCCGCAGAATGCAAGCTTCTATGTTTCTCTATCTCTCTCTTTCTCTCTGCCTACAAATTTGTCTTCACATTTTGCTCAGCATTTGATTCAAGAAATGTGGGTTCTGGGGCAGAAGTTGGCCTAGTAGTTAAGGCAGCCACACCCCATATCAGAGTGCCTGGGTTCAAGTCCTGACTCCTGACTCCAGCTGCTTGCTAATACACGCCCTAGGAAGCACCAAGTAATTGGGTTCTTGCCACCCACCTGGGAGACCTAGATTCAGTTCTTAACTCCCGGCTTTGGCCTGGCCCAGCCCCAGCTATTGCAGGCATTTGTAGAGAACAAGTGGATTGGAGCTTTGTGTGTGTGTGTTTCTCTCTGCCTCTCAAATGATTAAAAAAGAAAAGGAAATGTGGATTTTTGTGAGATGATACCCTAAGGGGAATACTATGATGGTTCCTTATAGCATGCATCAGTGCTGTCCCTTAAACCCTTAATCCAGGTCCTAAAACAAAAAGAAAAGAGAAAGGGGGCTGTTTGACCAAGCTGTGGTCTTTCTGAGCTTGTCCAACTGCACAGAAAAGCACTGCATTTGAGAGGCTGTTTTCTTATTCACAGCAAGTCTCTCATATCTAAATGAGTAGCAAAACCCAGGGATTAAAAAAAAAAACTTAAGCTGTTTTTTTTTTCATGATCACTAACGATTTGTGTGTTTTCTTTAATCTGTTTTCATAAGAGTATAAACTCCTGTTTTTTAAATCCTTTAAATCAAAGATAATATACCTTTAAATTTCCTTCTTGAGTTCAACTTTTTTTTTCTATGTAGGCCTTTATTCAACTTATTGAGGAACTTATTTTTTGGTGCAGATTGTAAACAAGAAAGCTTAAGTTATTTTTTCCTGGACATTTTCCTAATACATTCATTAAATAACCATTCTTTATTATGTGAATTATGTGATTCATAATACTTCTTTTAAGGTATTTTAAACTATTTTCCTATACTAGATTCTAATATCTGTTTTATTTAATTCATTTTTTTCTTAAGTCTCCACTACATTCTTTGAATTACTGTATCTGTATAATGGTTTAATATCTGACAAGTCAACCCTACCCTTCTTTTTTTTTTTTTTTTTAAGATTTACTTTATTTTATTTGAAAGTCAGAGTTAAACAGAGGAGAGGCACAGAGAGAGAGAGAAAGGGAGAGGGAGAGAGAGAGAGAGTTCTTCATCTGATGGTTCACTCCCCAATTGGCTGCGACAGCCTGAGCTGCGCCAATCCGAAGCCAGGAGCCAGGAGCTTCTTCCAGGTCTCCCACACTGGTGTGGGGGCCCAAGGACTTGGACCATCTTCCACTGCTTTCCCAGGCCATAGCAGAGAGCTGGATCAGAAGTGGAGCAGCCAGGTCTCGAACCGGCGCCCATATGGGATGCTGGCACTGCAGGCCAGGACATTAACCCACTGCGCCACAGCGCCAGCCCCAATCCCACCCTTCTTTAGCCCTTCATCTCCCATTGTTTTTTTCCCAGCTCTTCTCACCCCTTTATTCCTACAGATGAACTGTAGAATTGCTATCCTGAAGTCAAAACAAAGAGGCACTCTGGAGTTTAATTTTGACTGAAATTACACTCGCCATATACTCATATAGGAAGAATTGTCAGCTGACAGAACTCAGGCTTCCTACCTAGGTCTGTTTCTGCATTCATTTTTACCCCTTGCTGAGGCTTTCTGGTTTTCTCTCCATAGATACTACTGTTTCTTATAGTTACTTCTAAAAGTCCTCCCCACCCTGCTTTTTTTCCTTGAGTTTTTTTTTTTTTTAATTAATTTATTTATTTGAAAGACAGAATTACGGAGAAATACAGAGTGATCTTCCATCTACTAGTTTACTCCTCAAATGATTGCAATGGCCAGGGCTGGGCCAGGCCAAAGCCGGGAGCCAAGAGCTTGTTTGAGTCTCATATGGCTACAGGGACCCAAGCACTTGGGCCATTCTCCACTGCTTTCCCAGGCACATTTAGCAGAGAGCTGGATCAAAAGTAGAGCAGCTGGGATGTGAGCTGGCGCCTAAACAGCAGCTTAACCCACTACGCTTATACCACCTGCCTTTTCTTGAGTTCTTACGCCTGGCTCTTTGTTTGGTTTTGTTGTATTTTTTCTGCTACACTTTTTTTATCATGTGCTTATTTTAGTACTTCCTCTTCATTTTGTTACTGCTTATCTCCTGTTTAAATTGAAGAACCTGATTAGAATTTAGAGTTAATAATTCCTATTGCTGTCACTGCTTTTAAAAAAGCATGTCTTTATTAGAAGATAGTGAATGTTCAGCTAACAGTGTTGCTTTGGTATACTGCAATAGTTGGCCTATAATGTAGGGGTACGTTTTTATGTTTTGTATTATTGCTGTTATCATTTTTGGTTTCTTGGAGTTTTGATATTTACATTCTGGAATTTTAGGGGACTTATTAAAAATGGATGGAGATCAAAACACCAGTTTTAATGCTGAGAAATCTGACTGGAGAATGTGGATGAAGGTCTGTGGCAGGTGCGTGTGGTGCCTGGGCCATCACCACCCCAGTCCCAGGCATTGAGGACAGCTCAGACTGCCTCTATGAAGCCAGCCCTAAACTGCATGGTGCAGAACAGGCACGAGTGCACAGGCTTTCTGCAGATGGGAACTTCCAAAGAGGAGGACTGAGACAAGAATGGGGGAAAGTGAAATCCCAACAGTGTCGTTTTAGTAAAAGTCGCTCTACACGGGAACCTGTAGCATGGAAAGTAAATAGCCTTCCCCACACAGTCTTAAAACCTGTGTAGATGGAAATGCCTATTACAAAAGAATTCTGATGTAAACAAATGGACTGCAGAAATTCAGAAATTCATCAGATTTTCTTTCTTTCCAGAATTTAGATGATGTATAGGTTTCACAGATTGGCATTTGATGGCTATTTGCTTTATTTCAGCAACGTGAAATCCTTCATGAGATTCAGAGAAGGAAAGAAGAGATAAAAGAAGAGAAAAAAAGGAAGGAAATAGCTAAGCAGGTACTCTTAAAAATTTTGCTACACTAAAAATTTACTTTTCTTTGGTTACCTCTTCTGTTCCAGCCCCTCTTACTGTTCCCTTTTCACCCATGTTCCGAAGTTCTTAACTTTTCACATAGGTTCCAAGATTCCAAGCATTTTCATTTATAAATTCACATTCTCTTAAAACTGTAACCTGGATATCAGTTCTTAATCCAATTCATATTTGTGCATTAAATTTTTAAGTAAAATTCAATGTCATTACACTTATAAATCTTTGGCTTAAATAAGATTTGCTTTCTAAACCAAATTTATAATGATGTTTCCTTTATGACTGAGATCTAAAGTAGATTTTGCTTGTCTTCTTTAGGAACGCTTGGAAATTGCTAGTTTGTCAAACCAAAATCACACCTCCAGGAAAGACCCAGGAGGACACAGAACAGCTGCCCTTCTACATGGAGGTTCTCCAGACTTTGTAGGGAATGGTAAACATCGGGCCAACTCCTCAGGGAGGTCCAGGTACGTCCCTGGGATTTCTCATTTGGGAAGATGAAAGATGTAGCAGGATTAAAACAACTTGCAGTGAAATTTGATGGATTTTTAAGGTAACTTTGATGGAGTCTTAGTAACTTTTCCAAAGTCTATATATCTTGGGGCCAACTAAAATATCAAGATATATAGACTTTGTTATTGTGTTTTTTTTTTTTTGTTTGTTTGTTTGTTTGTTTTTTTTTTTTTTGCAGGCAGAGTTAGACAGCGAGAGAGAGAGACAGAGAGAAAGATCCTCCTTCCTCCAGTTCACCCCCAAAATGGCAGCTACGGCCGGTGCGCTGTGCCGATCCAAAGCCAGGAGCCAGGTGCCTCCCCCTGGTCTCCCATGCAGGTGCAGAGCCCAAACACCTGGGCCATCCTCCACTGCCTTCCCCGGGCCACAGCAGAGAGCTGGACTGGAAAGAGCAACTGGGACAGAACTGGTGCCCCAACCGGGACTAGAACCCGGGGTGCTGGTGCTGCAGGCAGAAGATTAGCCAAGTGAGCTGTGGCGTTGGCCTGTTATTGTTTTTTAAAGATTATTTATTTATTTGAAAGTCAGAGGTACACAGAGAGAGAAGGAGAGGAAGAGAGAGAGGTCTTCCATCTGCTGTTTCACTCCCCAATTGACCGCAACGGCTGGAATTGTGCCAATCCTAAGCTAGGAGCAAGGAGCTTCTTCCAGGTCTCCCACGCAGGTGCAGGAGCCCAAGGACTTGGGCCATTTTCTACTGTTTTCCCAGCTATAGCAGAGAGCTGGATCGGAAGTGGAGCATCCAGGACTCGAACTGGTGCCCACATGGGATGCTGGCACTGCAGGAACGGCTTTACCCACTACGCCATAGCGCCTGCCCCATGAGTTTTGAGAGAGAAACAGATTGAAAGACAGAGCTCTCATTTCTTGGTTCTCTCCCCAAATGTTCACAATTGCCAGAACTGGGCTAAACCAAAGCTGGAAGCTAAGAACTCAATCCACATCTACCAGGTGGGTAGTAGGTACCCAACTACTTGAGCCATCACCTGTGTCTCCCAGAGTGTACACAGAGAGAGAAGGAGAGGCAGAGGGTGTGTGTGTGGGGGGGTGGTTCATCCACTGGTTCACTCCCCAGATGGCTGCAGTGGCTGGAGCTGTGCCAATCTGAAACCAAGAGCCAGGAGCTTTTTTTGGTTCTCACATTTGGGTGAAGGGGCCCAAGGACTTGGGCCATCTTATACTGCTTTCCCAGGCCATAGCAGAGAGCTGGATCAGAAGTGGAGCAGATGGCGCTTGAACCAGCGCCCATATGGGATGCTGGCACTGAAGGTGGCAGCTTTACCTGCTACACCACAGCGCCTGCCCCACGAATGATTCCTTCTTGAATTTAGTTTACACGCTTTTTTGGTTAAGAAATAAAATGTCGAGGCCAACACTGTGGCGCAGCAGATTAAAGTCCCAGCCTACAGTGCTGGCATCCCATCTGGGTACTGGTTCAAGTCCCGGCTGCTCCACTAATGCTAATGTGCCTAGGAAAAGCAATGGAAGATGGCCCAACTGTTTGGGCCCCTGCCACCCACAGGGGATACCCAAAAGAAGTTCCTGGCTCCTGGCTTTGGATTGTCTTGGCTTCGGCCGTTGCAGCCATTTGGGGAATGAACCAGAGGATAGAAGACCTCTCTTTCTCTCCATCTCTCCCTCTCTCTGTAACTCCATCTTTCAAATAAATAAAATAAATGTTTTAAAAAAAGAAATAAAATGTCTGTGATACACCAAGTTACTTCATGGAATATTCTTGATTCTTTTTCTTCTTTGTTGCTATTTGTCTTTGTGGGTTGGAAAGTCAAAGGACATAAAGTGTTCTTTTTTCTTCCTTCCTTCCCCTTCCTTCTCTGTCCACCTGCCCTCCCTCCACTCCCCCCTCCTTTCTGTCCCTCCCTACTGCACTTTAGTCCTCCTGTCCAGCTGCACCTGTCTCCACCCACCTGTCCCCTCTCCCAGCCCCCAGGAACCACACTTCCACTCTCTGCTTCTGCGAGATCAACTTTCTTATTTCCATTTAAAGTGAGAGTGTGATATTTGTCTTTCTGTGTCTTATTCCAGTAAACATACTGTCCTTCAGGCTCTTTCGTGTTGCTAAAAATGATGGGATTTCACCTTTTTTTTATAGCTGCCATTTTATTTGTTCTCTTAGTAAATACTTTCAGTAGAGACGGCTTCGTCATCAATGTTTTTAGTGGACAATATTTGAAATGACCAGGACTAAAAGCAATAAAATCCAAACCTGTGAGTCAGTACTGCATTCAGCAAATATTTACTAAGTACTTACTCTGTGCCAGTACTTACTCTGTTCTGAGTCCTGGGATTCAGCCAACAAGATGGAGGACTCTGCTTCCATAGAGTTTATGTTCTAGTTGGAAGAGACTCCACAAAAAACAAGGAAATGTCAGAGAGAGATGAGTGCTATGCAGAGAGAATTTAAAACTAGCCTAGGGGCCGGCGCTATGGCGCAATGGGTTAAAGCCCTGGCCTGAAGCACCAGCATCCCATATGGGTGCCTGTTCTAGTCTGGCTGCTCTTCTGATCCAGCTCTCTGCTATGGGCTGGGAGCAATGGAGGATGGCCCAAGTCCTTGGGCCCCTGCACCCACGTGGGAGACCCTGAGGAAGCTCCTGGCTCCTGGCTTCGGATCAGCACAGCTCTGGCTGTTACGGCCATCTGGGGAGTGAACCATTGGATGGAAGACCTCTTTCTCTGTCTCTACCTCTCTCTGTAACTCTGTCTTTCAAATAAGTAAAATAAATCTTTTTTTTAAAAAAGACTGAGTGGTCACTTTATATTTTTTTTAAAGATTTTTTATTTATTTATTTGAAAGTCGGAGTTACACAGAGAGAGAAGGAAAGGAGAGAGAGAGAGAGAGAGGTCTTATATCCACTGGTTCACTCCCCAGTTGGCTGCAATAGCTGGAGCTGGGCCAATCCAAAATCAGGAACCTGGTGCTTCCTCCTGGTCTCCCATGCGGATACAGGGGCCCAAGCATTTGGGCCATCCTCTGCTGCTTTCCCAGGCTACTGCAGAGAGCTGGATCGGAAGAGGAGAGCTGGGACTCGAACTGGCACCCATATGGGATGCCGGCACTGCAGGTGGAGGATTAACCTACTGCACCATGGTGCCGGCCCCAGGTGGTCACTTTAGACTAGGTGTTGAGTGGGGTTTTAGGAGGAGTGGGAATACAAGGATTGGCTCCAGAGCAGTTTTTTTTTTTTTTTTTTTTTTTTTTTTTTTTTTTTTGACAGGCAGAGCGGACAGTGAGAGAGAGAGACAGAGAGAGAAAGGTCTTCCTTTGCCGTTGGTTCACCCTCCAATGGCCGCCGCTGCAGCCGGCGCACCGCGCTGATCTGATGGCAGGAGCCAGGATCCAGGTGCTTCTCCTGGTCTCCCATGGGGTGCAGGGCCCAAGCACCTGGGCCATCCTCCACTGCACTCCCTGGCCATAGCAGAGAGCTGGCCTGGAAGAGGGGCAACCGGGACAGAATCCGGCGCCCCGACCGGGACTAGAACCCGGTGTGCCGGCGCCGCAAGGTGGAGGATTAGCCTATTGAGCCACGGCGCCGGCTCAAGCTCCAGAGCAGTTTTACAAGAAGATTGAGGTGGGTGTGCATGAGAAGGAGCCAGGCAGTGAAGATCAGAGGGAGAACCCACACAACAGCAGAGACAGAGGGCCTGAGGTTAGAATGGGTATGTCCTGCACAAAGTTCAGCAGACTGCTTTTTTTAAAGATTTATGTTTCTGGAGCCGATGCCGTGGCTTACTTGGTTAATCCTCTGCATGCGGCGCCAGCATCCCATATGGGCACCGGTTCTAGTCCCGGTTGTTCCTCTTCCAGTCCAGCTCTCTGCTGTGGCCCGGGAGGGCAGTGGAGGATGGCCCAAGTGCTTGGGCCCCTGCACCCACATGGGAGACCAGGAGGAAGCACCTAGCTCCTGGCTTCGGATTGGTGCAGCGCTGGCCGTAGCAGCCATTTGGGGAGTAAACCAATGGAAGGAAGACCTTTCTCTCTCTCTCTCTCTCTCTCTCTCTCTCACTGTCTATAACTCTACCTGTCAAATAAATTTAAAAAAAAAATTTGTTTCTTTGTTTTTTGCAGTATCAAGGTCCTAGATACCTAATTTGGTCTTCTAAAATTTTGTTTGAAACATCCTTTATCCTTAGTATTAATATGTAGTGCCATAGCTCCTTGGAAAAATTGAACACATGTGTGATGTTTCTAATATTGCAAATCCCCTATCTAGAATAGGTCCATTGATCTTGAAAACAAAGTCATTGCTTCTAAACACCATCATATACAGCGGGATGGCTGTTTCTGCTGGAGTTCAAAAGCCATTTTACTTATAAACAGACTAGTTCATCCCATACCCAGTTATTGATGAATCCCAAGCAGACAGAATGAGCACCCAACATGAGTCTGATCGGCCCTTTGTATTTGGAGGTTCCACATCCATGCATTTAACCAACTTTCAAAGATTTTTTTTTAATGGTATCTTTCTTGAATGTATATGGAATTTTTTTCTTGTCATTATTCCCTAAACAGTACAGTATCACACCTATATAGCATTTCTGTTGTGTTAGATATTATAAGTAGAGATGACAGAGTATTGGGGAGGATGTACATAGGTTCTGTGCAAAAACTGTTTATACAAGAGACTTGAGCATCTATGGATTTTGGTATTCACAAGTGTCCTGGAACTAATTCCCCAGATACAGAAGAAAGATTACATATAGACACATCTTTTGAATGAGAATGGTAGACATTGTTTACTTTAAATTTTACATATTTGTCCCTTCTATTCAAACTCTGGAAACTATTTTTTTTTATTCCCCAGAATTGTTCCTCCTGTCAGTCTATCCCATGTGGCATGTACCACATTTGTTGTTTTCTTGACATGCTTAGTTTTTTGTTTTGTTTTGTTTTGTTTTGTTTTTTGACAGGCAGAGTGGACAGTGAGAGCAGTGAGAGAGAGACAGAGAGAAAGGTCTTCCTTTTGCCGTTGGTTCACCCTCCAATGGCCACCGCGGCCGGCGTGCTGCGGCCGGCGCACCGCGCTGATCCGATGGCAGGAGCCAGGAGCCAGGTGCTTTTCCTGGTCTCCCATGGGGTGCAGGGCCCAAGCACCTGGGCCATCCTCCACTGCACTCCCTGGCCACAGCAGAGAGCTGGCCTGGAAGAGGGGCAACCGGGACAGAATCCGGCGCCCCGACCGGGACTAGAACCCGGTGTGCCGGCGCCACTAGGCGGAGGATTAGCCTAGTGAGCCGCAGCGCCGGCCGACATGCTTAGTTTTTAAATTATCTCTACTTTTTCTTCAATCATAAATACCTTGTCTTATAGCACTCTTAACATAATCCTCTCCCTGTGTTTATATTAACCAGTCATAATGGGGTGATTAATAATCTAAAATAGGGCCTGCATTGTGCACAGTGGACTAAGCCACCACTGAGACACCAGCATTATTGCTGTGGATTCGTTCTGAGAGGAGGAGTGTGGTGGGGGCAAGAGGCACAGAGTCACCACACAGACCCCGGGAGCCAGGTGAAAGCGGCCAGAGGGGAGCAGCCTGCAGACTCGTTTATTTCAGTTGGTACAGCAGTTTATATAACCAAGGCAGCCAATCCAGTCAAGGGGCGATTTATTAGGGCATAGGACCAATCACAGCCTGTTGCCAGGCAGTTTCTGAAGCCATCCAATCACAGCCTGTTGCCATGCAAGCTCCTTTGCCAGTGGCCATCTTGGCATGGCCTTCTCATTCCACCACATTTCCCCCTTTTTATTTATTTTTGAGCAATGGGAGGCATGATTCTTGGCCTACCATTGTTGACTCCATTTCCATGTGGTCTCCATACATGGCTGTGCCTGTCTTAGGTTGTCCCCCAGATGATCTTACCCATTGTTGACTAACCAGCACTCAAAACAGGAGACCACAGGAGTGCTTGCTCAGATGGGGGTAGGAATGAGGAACAGTGGTAATCAGGAATGGCATGACCACATGCAGGCTGTGGGCCATTTAAGTGGCTGACCAGAGCTAGTGGGGTATAAAGCAGTAGCAGATGTGGCTATGGGCAGTTCCTCAGGGTAGGATGATAGGGCAGGTGTGTCTGCTAACAAGGAAGACTCTCAGTCTTGTTCAGCTAGTTCTGGTTGACTGTCAGTTGCAGGCTTGATGTTTCTGGCTGGTACCCAAATGGGCTGTCCCACCTTCTCTGGAAAGACACAAGCATATCCTTGGCCCTTGGTTAGCAGAGGGTGTGGTCCCTTCCATTCTCCTATCAGGGGGTCTTTCCACCTAACCATAGGGGCTGGGGTCTGGGATGGAAAGGATCCCCAGTGTTTATAAGCTGGGCTGACCCCTTGGGAATCAAAACTAAAAAAAAAAAAAAAAAAAAAATTGATAATGAAAAGAACTTCAGTCAAAGCAAGCTGTGGGTCTGGGGGCATATGATTGTTTTTCTGTCTTTGTAAGAGATCTTTAATTGTCCTATGAGTTCTTTCAATGATTGCTTGTCCCTGTGGGTTGTATGGGATACCTGTGGCAGACTGTATGTTCCAAGACCTCAGGAAGGAATTAAATTCCTGTGATGTATACACTGGCCCGTTATCAGGCTTTATGGCCCAGGGAACACCAAGGACCAGCATGGCTGACTTAACTGCCTTTATCACATTACTAGCCTTTTCTCCAGATTGGGCTATTGCAAATACAGCCTTTGAATAAGTATCTACCACCACATGGACAAACTTAAGTTTACCAAAGGAGTTAATGTGGGTGATGTCCACTTGCCAGAGCTTATTAGGAGCAAGGCCTTGCGGGTTCACACCTGATTGTTGCAGTGGGCCTAACAGGGCAAGGGGGGCACAATTCTTGCAAGAGCATACTAGGTGTTTGCATTGGCTCATTGTTAGCTCTAGGAAAAGCAATTTTATGTTGCTTGCTGACATATGAAATTTTTGGTGTAGAATATGGGCTTGTTCTAGGTGTCCTATGGAAGCTATGTTGCAGGAGATAAGACAATCAACCTTTTTGTTGCCTTGGAAAATAAAGCCAGATAACCCAGTATGTGATCTTACGTGTGAGATATACCATGGGTGTTTTCTATTCTCAGTTAGCTCCTAAAGTGTTGTGAACATCTGGTCAATTGGCTTATTGGTCAGGTTAAAGACTGCAAAAGGTATCATCTTTGCTACCTGTACTGAGTATTTGCTGTCCAAAAATATATTTACCAGCCCATCCTGGCTAAGGAGTAGAACCTTGACTATTGCCCTTATTTCTCCCAACTGTACTGATTCCCCTATGGGGTTCTACATGGATCTTATCTTTTTCTGTGGAGGATTTGATCACTATTCCAAACAGTGACTTGTTGGCGTCTGTAAACACACACGGTGCCATGGATATAGGTTGATGAGAAGGGAAAGCATGTTTTGAATAGTCTATTTCTAAGGTTTGTGATGTCTGGAGTAGTCTGTCTCTTGGCAGGTGATTGCCAACCTGTCCTGGGAAATTTTATTTTCTTTTTTTTTAACTTTTATTTAATGAATATATATTTCCAAAGTACAGCTTATGGACTACATTGGCTCCCCCCCCCCCACCGATGACTTCCCTCCCACCCGCAACCCTCCCCTTTCCTGCTCTCTCTCCCCTTCCGTTCATATCAAGATTCATTTTCAATTTTCTATATATACAGAAGATCAGTTTAGTATACATTAAGTAAAGATTTCAACAGTTTGCACCCACATAGAAACACAAAGTGAAAAATACTGTTTGAGTACTCGTTATAGCATTAAATCTCAATGTACAGCACATTAAGGACAGAGATCCCACATGAGGAGTAAGTGCACAGTGATTCCTGTTGTTGACTTTACAAATTGACACTCCTGTCTATGGCATCAGTAATCTCCCTATGCTCCAGTCATGAGTTTCCAAGGCTATGGAAGCCTTTTGAGTTCTCCGACTCTTATCTTATTTGGACAAGGTCATAGTCAAAGTGGAAGTTCTCTCCTCCCTTCAGAGAAAGGTACCTCCTTCTTTGAAGACCTGTTCTTTCCACTGGGATCTCACTCACAGAGATCTTTCATTTAGGTGTTTGGTTGGTTTTTTTTTTGTTTGTTTGTTTTTTGTTTTTTGTTTTTTGCCAGAGTGTCTTGGCTTTCCATGCCTGAAATACTCTCATGGGCTTTTCAGCTGGATCCGAATACCTTTAGGGCTGATTCTGAGGCCAGAGTGCTGTTTAGGACATCTGCCATTCTATGGGTCTGCTGTGTATCTCGCTTCCCATGTTGGATCGCTCTCCCCTTTGTTTATTCTATCAGTTAGTATTAGCAGGCACTAGACTTGTTTATGTGATCCCTTTGACTCTTAGTCTTTTCATTATGATCAATTGTGAACAGAAATTGATCACTTGGACTAGTGAGATGGCATTGGTACATGCCACCTTGATGGGATTGAATTGGAATCCCCTGGTGTGTTTCTAACTCTACCATTTGGGGCAAGTCAACTTGAGCATGTCCCAAATTGTACATCTCTTCCCTCTCTTATTCCCACTCTTATATTTAACAGGGATCACATTTCAGTTAAATTTCAACACTTAAGAATAACTGTGTGTTAATTACAGAATTAAACTAGTAGTATTAAGTAGAACAGACAAAAAAAATACTAAGAGGGATAATGTATTAAGTTGTTCATTAACAGTCAATGTCCTGGGAAATTTATCATTAAACTTTGAAAGAGCATGCTATTCTGCATAAATGTCGACAGTTCTAATTGTGATAGGAGTAGGACCGCTATGTCTGCCTGTGTGTTAAATGTTTTATTGGCATAATATCTTAATTTAAGTCCCATCATAAGGATGGCATCTACTTTGTTAACTATTTTACGACACTCACTCCAGGCTATGTGCGCCCAAAAAAGTAGTCCATATTGTTGCCAAATAACTCCTAAGAAGGCCTTGAGGGTAGATACGATTATGGAAAATAGAGGCACCTGAGGGTCATATCTAAAGGTTTTTAAATTTGACAACTGGGTGTTGATCTTTTCTATAGTGGATTCGGCTGCTGGTGTCAATGTGAGTTTTAAAGAAGGGCTGTTCCGCTTCGTCAATAAATCGAATAGCGATCTAAGCTCTGCAAGTGTTAGGGGGAGGAAGGGCTTCAGCCAATTGATTTGGTCACATAGTTGCTGAAGTTAATTAAGTGAGTATTTATACTTGACTTTTAGGTTTGGACCCATTGGAGATATATGAGAGGAGATTTGATAACCCTGGAATTGAAATGGAGGAAAATGTTGTACCTTTTCTGTTGCAATAGACAAACCCAGGAATTGTAAATTTCTTACTGTCTCACTTAGGCCTTCAGAGTTGTCACATTCTTGTGAACAAGTAAGATATCATCCACATAATGTATGACCAAGCACTGATCTTTAAGTGTGCTGGTTGCATGAGAAACATATCTTTGGCAAATGGCAGGGCTATTTTTCATGCCTTGTGGGAGTACTGTCCACTGAAATCTTTTTGCAGGGAACTGGAAATTGGGTTCCCATACTGTAAAGGCAAAGTAGGCCTTATCCTCCTCCACAATGGGAATGGAAAAGAAGCAATCTTTGATATCAATGGTTGGCATGGCCTTCTCATTTCACCACACAGCATCCCATATTGGAGTACTGGTTCTGGTTCTAGCTGCTCTGCTTCTGAGATAGCTACCTGTTAATGCATCTGGGAAGGCAGTGGATGATGGTCCATGTAGTTGGGCCCCTGCCACCCATGGGGGAGACCAGGATGAAGTTTCTGGCTCCTGACTTTGGCCTGGCCCAGACCTGATTGTCGCAGCTATTTGGGGAGCAAACCAGTGGATGGAAGATCTCTCTCTCTGTGTCTCTCCCATTCTCTGTCACTCTGACTTGCAAATAAATAAATAAATCTTTTAAAAATATTGTAAACCGGCTGGTGCCGCGGCTCAGTAGGCTAATCCTCCGCCTTGCGGCGCCGGCACACCAGGTTCTAGTCCCGGTCGGGGCGCCGGATTCTGTCCCGGTTGCCCCTCTTCCAGGCCAGCTCTCTGCTGTGGCCAGGGAGTGCAGTGGAGGATGGCCCAAGTGCTTGGGCCCTGCACCCCATGGGAGACCAGGAGAAGTACCTGGCTCCTGCCATCGGATCGGCACGGTGTGCTGGCCGCAGCACACCAGCCGTGGTGGCCATTGGAGGGTGAACCAGCGGAAAAGGAAGACCTTTCTCTCTGTCTCTCTCTCACTGTCCACTCTGCCTGTCAAAAATAATATATATATATATATATGTATATATATATATAGTAAACCAGGGCTGGCACTGTGGCGTAGTGGATAAATCCACCACCTGCAGTGTTAGCATCCCATATAGGCGCCGACTCGAATCCTGGCTGCTCCACTTCCCATACAGCTCTCTGCTATGGCTTGGGAAAGCAATAGAAGATGGCCCAAGTCCTTGGGCTCCTGCACCTGCATGGGAAGACCCAGAGGAAGCTCCTTGCTCCTGGCTTCGGATCGGCACAGCTCCTGCCATTGCAGTCATCTGGGAAGTGAACCAGTGGATGGAAGACCTCTCTCTCTCTCTCTCTCTGCTTCTCCTTCTCTCTCTCTATAACTCTTTCAAGTAGATAAATAAATATTTTTAAAAATATTGTAAACCACCTTAAAACCAAGCATTTACACACTATAGACTGAAAAACATTGAGATGGCTTAAACTAAAATGACTGCTGGCCAGTGCCGCGGCTCGCTAGGCTAATCCTCCGCCTGCAGTGCCAGCATACCGGGTTCTAGTCCCGGTTGGGGTGCCGACTCTGTCCAAGTTGCTCCTCTTCCAGTCCAGCTCTCTGCTGTGGCCCAGGAGGGCAGTAGAGGATAGCCCAAATGCTTGGGCCCTGCACTTGCATGGGAGACCAGGAGGAAGCGCCTGGCTCCTGGCTTCAGATTGGCGCAGCGCCAGCCGTAGCAGCCATTTGGGGGGTGAACCAACGGAAAAGGAAGACCTTTCTCTCTGTCTCTCTCTCTCACTGTCTAACTCTGCCTGTTTAAAAACAAAAACAAACAAACAAAAAAACCTAAAATGACTGCTAAGACTGTTGTTGGAGAAGACAGAACAGAACTGACACTAAGTCTAGCATATCATCGTGAACCTTTGCTTCTGACCTTTTCTCCATAAATCTCAATGTGCTCCTGGTGGCACATGGTGGCACAGATTACTTCAAAAGCATATGTTTAAGCAGAGCTATGCTGTATTCATTATTCTCTAGTAGTTAGGACATGTGGACTATGTGTGGTATAAGAGACCCTATCATCATACTTAATCTTGACATCAAGGTTGAAGGGAGTTGGGGAAGGGGAATGTTGTGTAGTACTGGGAGTAGACAGATGATTTACAATGGAGTATTGCACGTGTACAGGAGAAAGCTGCAGATGACCTGACCAGGGCAGAGGACGTGGAGAGAAAGAATGGCCCTTGCAGATCAGTTAGATGCAGGAGATCCAGGACCAGGGAGACTGAGGTTCCTGAGCAGCAGGACAATGTTGATGACTCTGCCACCAACCGAAGTCAGAGAAGCAAGGGGGAAAAGTCAGGTGGGGAGTGAATGGGAGGGAGGAGGGAATTTTATTGACATCGTGATGATATGAGGAGTAAACAGAAGGTGCAAGACATGGACAGTGAGTATAGAAGTTGGAACATAAAGAACAAGATCAGGTGAGTAGTGCAGGATAGAAGAGATTTATAGGCTGAGAAGGAGCCACTCCAGAGAGGCAGATTAATGTACAGGAGAGAGGGACCAACTGATGGGCCAAGATCCCAGAAAAAACTGTAGGGACAAGAACTGAGGATGAGGCACTCATCCTTCCTTAGGACCACTCCAATAAAGAAAGAGTGCTGCCAATGCCAAGTTCCTTTCTAGGTGGAAGAATATGAAGTGTGGACTTCAATCTTCATTGCTTCATGTTTTCAGTGAAAGTCAAGGTCAAGATTATGTTTAGAGCATGATTTCTCCAGAGACTTAGAAATCTCCTTGCATGCTTTATGAAGGCATTTCTTTCCTTCCTTCTTTCTTTCTTTCTTTCTTTCTTTCTTTCTTTCTTTCTTTCTTTCTTTCTTTCTCTCTCTCTCTCTCTCTCTCTCTCTCTCTCTCTCTCTCTTTCTCTCTTTCTCTCTTTCTCTCTTTCTCCCTCCCTCTCTCCCTCCCTCCCTCCCTCCCTCCCTCTCTCTCTCTCTCTCTCTCTCTCTTTCTTTCTTTCTAGATTTATTTTTTATTTACTTGAAAGGCAGAGTTACAGAGAGAGGAGGAGAGACAGAGAGAGGTCTTCCATCTGCTGATTCACTCCCCAAATGGCTGCAACCGCTGGGGCTGGGCCAGACTGAAGCCAGAAGCCTAGAGCTTCTTCCAAGTCTCCCTTGTGGGTGCAGAAACCCAAGCACTTACCATCTTCCACTGCTTTTCCAGTGCATTAGCAGGGAGCTGGATCAGAAGTGGAGGAAAGAGGCTGGCATTGTGGCATAGTAGGCTAAGCCTCCACCTGCAACACCAATATCCCATATGGACACCAGTTTGAGCCCCGGCTGCTCCACTTCCAATCCAGCTCTCCACTATGGCCTGGGAAAGCAGAAGATAGTACTTGGGCCCCTACACCCATGTGGGAGACCCGGAAAAAACTCAAGGCTCCTAGCTTCGGATTAGCCGACCATTTGGGGAGTGAACCAGCAGATGGAAGACCTTTTTCTCTGTCTGTAACTCTACCTATCAAATAAATAAAATAAAATAAAGAAGAAGAAATGGATCAGCCAGGACATGAAGCAGTGCCCATATGGGTTGCCAGCATTGCTAGCAGAGGCTTAACCTGCTATGCTATAGCACGGGTCCCTCAAAGCATTTCTTACGAGTACCCCTGATCCTGATCATCAAGAGCTCTCTCTCGGGGCTGGTGCTGTGGCGTAACAGGTGAAGCTGCCACTTGTAGTGTTGGCATCCTATATGGGCACCTGTTCGAGTCCCGGCTGCTATACTTCTGATCCAGCTCTCTGCTATGGCCCGGGAAAGCAGTAGAAGATGGCCCAAGTCCTTGAGCCTCTGCACCCATGTGGGAGACCCGGAGGAAGCTCCTGGCTCCTGGCTTCTGATTGGCACAGCTCTGGCAGTTGGGGCCAATTTGGGAATGAACCAGGGGATGGAAGACTCTCTCTCTCTCTCTGCCTCTCTGTAATTCTGCCTTTCAAATAAATACATTCTTAAAAAAAAAAAATAGCTCTCTCTGTTACCTGCAACCCTCCTCCCCAACATAGAAATTATTTTTGCATTATAATATACCTTCTTGCCTATTGTTCCCCACCCAGAAAAAGAAATAGAGGAGAAAAAAATGAGGAAATCTTGAATTTTGAGTATTTTGCAGAAGTAGAAGCGAATGACAGGGAGTATCTGTCAAAGACAAATAAGAGAATGAATAAGCATTCGATGGTTGGGGGCCCAGTTGGAATACAGGAATACATTGGGGTTCTGATCCCGCCTGTTTTGCAGTGTCTCCAGATGTACATTTTTATGGAATGAAGAGTCGTGTGGTTGATGTGGGGCTGCTCAAAATCACTGCTGACCAGTTGAACTTTCTTTCACAGAGGAAATGTTCTGTATCTGTCCTGTCCAGTATAGTAGCAACAACGTAGTCATGCGTGGCTGTTGAGTACTTAAGTGTGGCTACTCTATTAGGACTGAATTTTTGACGTGTAACATAGATAGCCACAAGTGACTTGTGGCTGTATTAGGCAGCACAGACCTACAGTTAGGAGTTTGTAGGGGTCATGTGGAGGAGATGCCAGTGGAAAGTGCAGAAACAAGCAGCTTCCCCATTCCCACTAGATGCAGATGTTAGGCTGAGTCAGCTAATAAGCAAGAGTCAGTGCAGGGGCAAGAATTTCCTGTGTGAATTCTCAAGTTTTTAAAAAAATTCATTATCCAAATTTATTTTCAAGGCGAGAACGTCAGTACTCTGTATGTAGTGGTGAAGATTCGCCTGGCTCTTGTGAAATCCTGTATTTCTGCCTGGGTGGTCCTGATCAGCTCATGGTGCACAAAGGGAAATGTGTTGGTGAGTAAGCCAGCTAAGTTACTGTAATGTCAGAAGTTGGTCGTGAAGGAGATGGGAGAACAGACCCCGGGTTGTCTAGACCAGAGCAGTCCAGGGAGTCTGTCAGCCCGGTGGTCGTTCCAGCTCCCATGCTTCAAGACTGGAATGAGAAGTCAAAGATTCCTGCCTAATGCAGATGACAATAAAGTCCTGTGCTTATGAAATACTGTCAGCATAAAGACAGTTTTAAATTTGTCACCATAATTACCCTAGCTTTTTAAAACAGAAAATGGTTGAAATATTATCAATCAGTAAATTTTTATGTCATGAATATCTAATGCTGATAAAATACATGTAATAAAATGAGTTCTAATGTCTGTAATCTTTAATGATCAAACCTCAATTTCTTGAGTTGACAGCCATCTGCTTAGCATTTTCCTGCTTTATGTCTTATACCTGGCCAAGCAAACTACTGTATTTTCTAGACATGTGTCTTTTCTAGCAGTTTGGTCTGTTTGGAGTGGAGCTGGTTCAGCAGTCCAGGATTTGGATTGCTAATACTAAAATCAAGTTTGCAGTAGGCGCTTCCTTCATCCCAAATGTGCCTCGTGTCTTCTCAGCTCTAAGGATGTAGCCACGATATGCTTATGTATAGTGAATTTGGCATTTGATTTTATTTTTCAATCCCATGAATGTTCTCACCAGAGCTAACAGGAAACCAAATTATCTGCATTGAGTTTGCTTTCTTTTGGCATCTTTTCCCCTTGCTCTTAAAGGAGATACAGGTAAGGGAGAAAGTCTCCAAGGGGTAGTTATCAGGTGGTGGGAAAAGAAACCAAATATCTGAATAGCTTATGATCCAGACATTTAGCTTTGGCCAACTGAAATGATTCTGCACATACATGGAGATGCCAGACTCAGACAAAGTAACCATTTGGGCAGGGTCGAGACCTTGGTAGAGATGGGTGCCTGTGGGCCTGAGACTGCCCTCGACTCAGAGGCATTTCAAATTCATGAACTGACAGCATAAAACTTGCTACTTTTAATAACCTGGGGAAATCAAGAAGGCAAATCAACGTGGTCTCTTATTCTCACTGGTACTCATTAAGCAGATTCACCTTGGTTAGTACCTTCATTAGGAGACACATTTGCAAATGGAGAATTTCTTATAAAATCACCAAGTAAATTATTTATTTTGTTTTCTCACAATGGATCTGGTTTTGAAAACATGCCCTAATTTTCTAGTTTCTTAATAAAAGATCAACTAATTTTTAATTTTGAATGAGAATATTTTATTTTAAAAACCAACTAATTAATTTTTAGCTTAAAGTTGTTAGAACTACAGAGAATAGAGAATTCACTTATAGATATGGACAAAGCAATACAGAGACTGTACAAATTGTCATTGTTAGTATGTAACAGTTTCAGTGAGAGTTGTTTTGGTAATATATTTCCCTTTAGTCTCACTGCAGTGTTTTCTTTTATTATTCTTATCATGAAAAACCGATAAGAAGAAGATGGGAATAAATTATAATTTTAAAATTACTAGCAATTATGGAATGCATACCTGTTCCCATTAGGGAAATAAATATTGCAAGAGGGTAACAAAATTTAATTAGACTTTATGTAAATAACATCACACTCCATCCCATAAACATTTAATGTTTTCTGTCTGCAATGGACTGCTTAGATTCTGCATTTCTCAAGTTGCTTCCTTTACTTGACAAATTTTCAAACATCAGGGTTTTTCCTCTTAGGAAATAACTGTCAGGAGTTATTAGGACAAGTGTAGTAGAAGTTTAGTCAACATCTTTAAATTATCAGCATTTTTATGATGTAAAAACTACTCAGACAAAAAAGTCTTGTTGAGCTAGTTCAGCCATATTTCTCCAAAATATTTTTGCTAAGGCCATTTTATCTTACATATAAAAGTTACTGTACTTTTTACATGGAAAATATTTATCAGTGTTTCTTTCAAATTATTTTTTCATTATGAAGACAATGTAACAGCATGGAAAAAGGCAGAATGCTTTATATTAGTGGTTCTCAACTAGAAACACTTTTGTAGCCTGGGGGACATTTGGTAATGTTTGCAAACATCTTTTAAAATGTTTTGTTTTCTAATTTATTTGAAAGGCAGAGAAACAGAGGGAGAGAGAGGCAGGCTGACAAAGATCTCCCATCCACTGTTCTACTCCCCAAATGCCTATAAAAATCGAGGTAGGGCCAGGACGAAGCCAGGAGCTGTGAATTTA
Organism: Oryctolagus cuniculus; assembly: GCF_964237555.1. Lineage (NCBI taxonomy): Eukaryota > Metazoa > Chordata > Mammalia > Lagomorpha > Leporidae > Oryctolagus > Oryctolagus cuniculus. Next base: position 63,109,532 of record NC_091443.1, read on the forward strand.
ATTCAGGTTTCCTCAGTAAATTGTGGGGACTCAACTACTTGAACCCAGGCAAGCATTTTTGAAGGTCAAGACTGGGGGTGTGGGTGCCATTGGCATCTAGTGGATAGAGGCCAGGATGCTGCCACACCCCCTACAACAGAAGATTATCTGGTCCAAAGATGTCAGTAATGTCACAGTTGTTGGATGTGCTACGATTTGGTAAATTAAGAAGAAAGGGATAGGATAGAGGAAATGAAAAGAAAAATAAAGCAAAATTGTGATATTTTTCTCCTTTTCCAATATTTTTATAATTTAGCCTCTAATAAAAATAAAGATTTCTTGTTTCCCGAGACAGAGAGAGCTCCTATATACTACTGGTTCACTCCCCAGATGCTCTCAATGGCTGGGACTGAGCCAAGCCAAAGCTCAGGGCCGGGAATTCAGTACAGGTCTCCCATGTGGGCAGCAGGAATATAATTACTTGAACTATCACCTGCAGCCTCCCAAGACATGTACCAGCAGGAAGCTGGAATGGGGGTGGAGCCAGGGCTTGAACCCAAGCATTCTGTTATGGAATGTGGCATCCCAGCCAGCATCTTAACCATTCAGCCAAATCCTGCCCTAAAAATATAGTTTTTGTGAGAAAATTTTGGTGTTACAAAAAGCTAGTGCTTCCAAGTACAAGTGGAAGCCACGTACCTATCAGTAAATAAAATGTCTCATTCTACCTTCAAACTTAAACTATCATTTCTGGCTCTTTCCCTGCAGAACACTTACTAGTTTATATTTACTGAGCATATTGCAGTATTATATTTAGAAAGTCACTGATCTATTCAAATTTCCAAATCATGAAAGCCCATTTTTACCAAGCACACTGATCTACATGGGCAGAATAATCTTAATGGAGCATTCCAGATTCTGTAATCTTAGTTGGTATTTAGCTATGTGAGAGGGTACACCAATAGATACAGTCAGCAAAGAAGAATCGGGTATGAGAGTCGCATTTAGAACAATGGCTAGAAGGAGAAAACTTTGGTTTCCTGATTTACTCAAAGATCTCACTGCTGTTTCTTGTCCCATTATAGGAATTAATATTTTAGGATCCAAGGTATATTGCTAAGTATTAAAAATCGATTGCAAAGAGCATGTATTCCGTGAAATTATATTTTGCATAGTTAGCACAAGCCATCCATTGTTCAATGAATGAATGCACCTTCCTCCTCTTTCCTCCCCCACCCCACAGAAAACATGCCAGTGAGATTTTAATTTCATTTTCTGTTTACTGTGCAGGCAGTGATGAGCAGCTTGGAAAATTAGTGTACAATGCTCTGGAAACAGCCACCGGCAGCTTTGTCTTGCTATATGAGTGGGTCCTTCAGTGGCAGAAAAAAATGGGTCCGTTTCTTACCAGTCAAGAAAGAGAGAAGATTGATAAGTGCAAAAAGCAGGTGGGCATCCAAGATGGCTGGCTGAGCAGAAGGCCTTGCCTTGAGCTTAGGAGGTAGCAAAGCAAAGTAGCTGTGCATTCGATTGGTTTGTAAAGATGGTCCGAACTCTTCAGCTGGGCCTAAACACTGTTCCATAGCTGTGCTCCTCACAGTTGTCATGCTTTCCCTGTTCTTTTGAAATACTGCTTCAAAACAGAATTTGGAGGAACTGGAAAATTTTAATTAATTTTTTCATTCATTTGAAAGAGTTAGAGAGAGGTAGAGACACAGAGAGAGGTCTTCCATCCACTGATGGAAGAAGCCATCACTCCCCAGATGGTTGCAACAGCTGGAGCTGTGCCAATCCGAAGTCAGGAGCCAGGAGCTTCTTCCAGGTCTCCCTCATGGGTGCAATGTGTGAGTTTTCTACTGCTATCCCAGTCCATAGTAGAGAGCTGGATCCGAAGAGGAGCAGCCAGGACTAGAACCAGTGCCCATATGGGATGCCAGCACTTCAGGCCAGGGCTTTAACCTGCTACGTCACAGCACTGGCCCCAGAAAATTTTATTTATAATCACAACTTTAGGGAGAATATTTAATATTTCATATGGCAGTGTTGCATAACAAAGAGATTAAAAGACAGTAGGTAAAGAATGATGGTGGTATTTTCTTTTTTTCCCTGCTGTGCAACCCACCTTAGTGCCAACAACCTTTGGACAGAGGCCAGGAGATGATTTGGGACCACAATTTGCTCTGGCATGTGACCGTGAGAGGCCCAGGGCAACGGCCCGCCATAAATCCAAACCCATGCATAAGAAGGGTGTTTTGAAATGTGTGTCTAGGTATAATAAGGAAAACTGGAATACACCAAAATCATAAAATATCTTTTAGTGGGGGCTATATAGACAGTTTGTGGGTTTTCTTCATTTGTGTTAACTTTTTAAATTTTTGGCAGTGATCTTTATTATCCAAAAAGGTTATTTTATGGATAAGTCATTTTAGCTAAATGGGTTAAGGTGCCCTTGTCCCATATCAGGGTGATTGAGTTTGATACCTGGCTCTAGTTCCTGACTCCAGCTTCCTGCTAATGGAGACCCTGGCAGGCAACAGTGATGGCCCAAGTAGTCGGGTATCTGCCACCCATGTGAGAGACCCAGATTGCATTCCTGGCTCCCTGCTTTGGCTTCAGCCTAGCCTTAGCCATTGCAGTCACTTGGGGAGCTCTGTCTGCCTCTCAAATAAATGTAAAGAAAAAAATTACTATAAAGTTAATGTTTCTTATTTCTGGTGGCCAGGGAAATGGAGTTGAAGCTCTTCACGAATTTCATAGTCTGTCTTTCTTTCTTTCTTTCTTTCTTTCTTTCTTTCTTTCTTTCTTTCTTTCTTTCTTTCTTTTTTTTTTTTTTTTTTTTTTTACAGGCAGAGTGACAGAGAGACAGAGAGAAAGGTCTTCATTTGCTGTTGGTTCACCCTCTAATGGCTGGCGCGCTGCGGCCGGCACACCGCGCTGATCCGAAGGCAGGAGCCAGGTACTTATCCTGGTCTCCCATGGGGTGCAGGGCCCAAGCACTTGGGCCATCCTCCACTGCACTCCCTGGCCACAGCAGAGAGCTGGCCTGGAAGAGGGGCAACCGGGACAGAATCCAGTGCCCCGACCGAGACTAGAACCCGGTGTGCTGGCGCCGCGCAATGCGGAGGATTAGCCTAGTGAGCCGTGGCGCTGGCCCCATAGTATTTCTATACTAGATTTTGAGATTAATGAAGTTGAGATTAAATTTTCTCTATCATTGACCCTATTGTTTAGAGCAGGACTCTAGTTGGGGCATATTTGTTCTCCTCTCATTTGAAAGTATTATTTTTTAAAAAAGAAAAGAAAATATTATTTTCTACCAAACATTTTGATTTTGAAGTGAAATACCACTTAATATTAGCTGACTGATGTAGTATCATATCTTTTTTTTTTCCCCTCCTGATCAGATTCAAGGGGCAGAAACAGAATTCAACTCACTGGTGAAACTGAGCCATCCAAACATAGTTCGCTACTTTGCAATGAACCTCAAAGAGCAAGATGACTCCATTGTGGTAGACATTTTAGTGGAACACATTAGCGGTGTCTCTCTCGCCACACACCTGAGTCGCTCAGGCCCCGTCCCTGTGCATCAACTGCGGAGGTACGCAGCTCAGCTCCTGTCCGGTCTCGATTATCTTCACAGCAATTCCGTGGTTCACAAGGTCCTGAGTGCATCTAATGTCTTGGTGGATGCAGAGGGCGCCGTCAAGATTACGGACTACAGCATTTCTAAGCGCCTTGCAGACATTTGCAAGGAGGATGTGTTTGAGCAAACGCGAGTTCGTTTTAGTGACAATGCGCTGCCTTATAAAACCGGGAAGAAAGGGGATGTTTGGCGTCTGGGCCTTCTGCTGCTCTCCCTCAGCCAAGGACAGGAGTGTGGGGAGTACCCTGTGACCATCCCTGGTGACTTGCCAGCTGACTTTCAAGATTTCCTGAAGAAGTGAGTACCACTGAGATTCTGCTGAACTCTGCTCCTGTGCTTTGGATGGCGCTCATTGTGCCAAACATCCAAGTGATGTGGAAGCTGACAAGTGAGGAGCAGGACTAGGGCTAGTGCTCTGCTCTCCCAGGGCATCGCCAGCCTCCTGCATTCTGTCTTCTCATCTATGGGCCTCATTCCCTTAACACCCACAGTCTCAATGGCCTTGGGCATAATCATTGCTCTTCAAACCAGTGTTGAAGGACTGCCTGTGGTCTAGAAAGAACCCCCAATGCCATCTGTCCCAGCAGGGATTGCCCCAGTGAGAAATGCCCCAGGTATTCCACATGGAAGACCTTGTCTATCTGCTTCTGCTGCTGGTTCCCAAGGGGTCAAAGACAAAGTCTCCCCTCAGAAAACAGCTTAGGAGTATGCTTCTGCCCACTGTTCTCCCTAACCAATTCTTTGACTGTCTCACTCAGCCAAGTCATTGAATGCCAATGACTTTCTTACTCTGGCCAAAAGCTTTTCAGTACCTGTGAATCACAGTGCATGTTTACTGCAAAGCCAAGCTTTTTCTGGTTTGAGAGAGCCCTTACTGAGAGCCTTTCCCTCAGACCTCACGTGGTGCCCAGGGCCTTCAGTTCCACGTCTCTGTTTCATTGGTGCCTCTGTGCAGTCCTGGGACAGGTGCATTCTCTCAGTTTCTGTGAGGTGGGCGATGAGATCCCTTGAGTCCAGATTGTTTCAGATGCTCCCCTGTGCAGCCTCCAGAAATTGACCTGAACTTGTTTCTATTCTGTGTGACGCTCTATATCTTGTTTCTCACCTGCTTTTTCTTATTAGTTTAATTGACTTCATTCAGTTTGCATTTCTTCACTTTTCTTTCCCTGTCCCTATCTACCGCAATTGCCAGTTAACCTGATCCGTTTTGTCTGTCACTCACTGTCTTACCCATTACAGATGTGGAAGTATTTGTATTTAAATGAGATTGGGTTTTTTGAAATAGAAGTAGACATGCTATAAATAGCATGCAAAGGGACCAACTTCAACTCTTCCTGCTTCCTGCTCTCCTTAAAATGTATAAGAATCTTGAAATTTAAAGAAATCTTTTATGGTATCTTTTAAATGCAATAGAACTTTTGAACTGAAATGCACCTTAGCAATAAATTTGTCTGACAGGACAATATGAGGATAGAATCAAAGATGGAAACACTTGTCTAAGTTTTCAAAATGGCCCAGTGACTTCCTCTTTGGTCAAGAGCAGTTTAACAAAGGTTAGCACTAGCAGTATGTGCTTTTTTTTTCTTTTTTTTTAATTTTTTTATTTTTCTGACAGGCAAAGTTAGAGAGACAGAGAGAAAGGTCTTCCTTCCGTTGGTTCACCCCCCCAAATGGCCGCTATGGCCGGCGCACTGCACCAATCCAAAGCCAGGAGCCAGGTGCTTCCTCCTGGTCTCCTATGCGGGTGTAGGGCCCAAGCACTTGGGCCATCCTTCACTGCCTTCCCAGGCCACAGCAGAGAGCTGGACTGGAAGAGGAGTAACTGGGACAGAATCCAGAGCCCCAACCGGGACTAGAACCCGGGGTGCCAGCGCCGCAGGCAAAGGATTAGCCAAGTGAGCCGCAGCGCCAGCCTGTATGCGCTTTTTAAAAACCGCACTGGGAAGTTTAAGTAGCATATATTTTTTACATTTAGTGGCAAAATGATAGACTTATAGATACATTTTGCTAGTTCTTTCTCTCTCTCTTTTTTTTAAGGTTTGTTTGCTTGAAAGGTAGAGATACAGAGAAAGAGGTCTTCCAACCACTGTTTTACTCCCTACATGGCCACAACAGCCAGGGCTGCACCAGGCTGAAGTCAGGAGTTGGGAGCTTCATCCGCATCTCCCATGTGGGTGGCAGGGCCCCCAGCACTTAGGCCATCTTTCGTTGCTCTCCCTGGCATGGATTGGAGAGGAGCTGGCACCCATATAGGATTCAGTGTTTCAGGCTACAGCTTACCCTGTACATCACAGCACTGACCCTGCTGGTTCTCTTCTTATAATAGCTTTACACTGTCAGTTTTACACTTGAAATCAGCACTATGTCTTATTCTTTTTACGTGATTGTCCTTAGAGCATTTTGTATATTCTTCTCTCCTAAAGGGCTATGATAGACTGCACGTGGTTACAGAGGAGCTGCCCAGTTAACAAAAGGAAAAAAAATCATTTACAGAGAATCAAAGGATAGCAACCTTTCATTTCATTTCATTGTAGTGATATTGGTGAACACCCTTTGAGGAAAGGTTTTGTTTCCAGTCAGTCTTTGTGGTAAGAGCCAGACAGCTGGGTGAGATCCTGCCTGTAGCCTTGTGGAGTGGCAGAAACACCCTACACTGTGTTTCCTCCTCTGGAAAGGGGGGATAGCACCCTGCCTCGTGGTGCTCGTGGAGACTAAGGGAGTAAGCAGATGTGACGCGCTGCCAGCGGTGCCCGGCCCTGGGCCCACACTGAGTCCCTGCCAGTCCTCATCAGCAGCCTTGGTTCTGAGTGCCATGGACACATGCCGTCCCCGGGCTTTTGTTCCCTGCTGCTGCACAGCACGGCCGTTTGCTCCTTGGGGCTATTGTGTTCAGAGAATTCCACCATTTTAAGTGAGTTCTATATAAAATCTCTTAAAAATATAATCCGCTGTAGATGGGCTTTAAATTTTCCCTGATCCAGATTTCGTATCATTTACATCACATTAATATTACTCTTGGGTTAGAGTCAACAGTGCAGTTCAGAAACTCAACAGAAGAAAGCTCTACTTCCAGTTCCAACTTCTTGCTAATACATACCCCGAGAGGCAGCAGATGACTGCTCAGGTACTCGGTTTCCCTGCCACTCATGTGGGAGACCCAAATTAAGTTCCAAGTTCCTGGCTTTGGCTTGGCCCAGCTCTGGTAGTTGCAGGCATTTGGAAAGGAAACCAGCAGATAGAAGGTCTCTCTCTCTCTCTCTCTGCCTTTCAAATAAAATGGAAATTTAAAAAGAAAAGAAACTCAGCAAGGTGTGTATTGATTGGGATGCTTTTTGCAGCTTTTTTGGGTACAAGTGAAAAATGGGAAACAGTTCCAACATGTACTTGCTTAGAAAGATCTCTGAGACATATAGTTGAATGCAAAAAGCAAATGGAAGAATAATATGTATAGGATGATGGTTTTTTTTTTAACAAATCAACATCCAAAAAAAAGTACTATTTTGATTGGATTGTTGTATGTTGTATAAGTAAGTGCATAGAAAAAAAGGTCTGTAATTATATGCACTAAGAGATTGCAGGATTGAGGGAATTGAGTCAAAGACTTTATCTGTATTGTTTTAATATTTGTAAGGAAAAGATATTTATATTTTACTGATACAATAAAAAGTAAGTTTAATCTAGGGGAAAAATACAGTATCTGATACAAAGGGTCTTACTGGAATCTTCTCTTGCCCTTGTAGATTTATGAGTACTTTTTTTTTTAAAGATTTATTTATTTATTCGAAAGTCAGAGTTACACAGAGAGAGAAGGAGAGGCAGAGAGAGAGAGGTCTTCCATCCACTGGTTCACTACCTAATTGGCTGCAACATCCAGAGCTACGCTGATCTGAAGCCAGGAGCTTCTTCCAGGTCTCCCACGTGGGTGCAGGGGTCCAAGGACTTGCACCGTCTTCTACTGCTTTCCCAGGCAATAGCAGAGAGCTGGATCAGAAGTGGAGCAGCTGGGCCTTGAACCAGTGCCCAAATGGGATGCCAGCACTGCAGATGGTAGCTTTACCCACTATGCCACAGCACTGGCCCCAAGAGTGCTTGTTTTTAAAGCTGTGGTGTTAAAAAAATATTGTTACCCTTTATGATCATTGCTATCACCACTGTATATGTACAGTTTTAAGTCCAGGACTCCCAATGGCTGTTGATTTTTTTTAATATATTGTTTATATAGGCCAGCGCCGCGGCTCAATAGGCTCATCCTCTGCCTGCAGCACTGGCACACCGGGTTCTAGTCCCGGTCGGGGCACCGGATTCTGTCCTGGTTGCCCCTCTTCCAGTCCAGCTCTCTGCTGTGGCCCGGCAGTGCAGTGGAGGATGGCCCAAGTCCTTGGGCCCTGCACCCACATGGGAGACTAGGAGAAGAACCTGGCTCCTGGCTTTGCATCAGCATGGTGCGCCGGCCACAGCAGCCATTGGAGGGTGAACCAACGGAAAAGGAAGACCTTTCTCTCTGTCCCTTTCACTGTCCACTCTGCCTGTCAAAAAAATAAATAAAAAAGAAAAAATATATTGTTTATATTATATATAATGGTCAAGTGCTACCAAGTGGCACTACTTGAGTCATGTTTATGGAAGCTAAACAGCAGTGGTTCTCAGAATTTAGCTTGTGTTCAGATCACCTGAAAAGGCCATGTTAACAGAGATTTTTGAGCAGACTCCCAGAGCTGCTGATTTACTAGATGTGGAGTAGAGTAGCATTTGTGTTTCCAGTAGATTCCTAGATAATACCAGTGCTACTGAGCAAGGGCCCCATTTGAGATCCCCTTAGTTAAAAGTGTGACTTAGTTCTTACTCCTCAAAAAACAAAACCAGTATTTATTAGAACACTAAACCACAACTTCATAGTTTCCAGGAGTCAGGACTAAAAGAAAGCATGTGGGAAAACGCAGAACTTTTTAAAAGTGTTCCTTCATTGCAGTCAGCTTACTTTCTTTTTTTTTTTTTTTTTAAGCAGAGTTAGATAGTGAGAGAGACAGAGAAAAAGGTCTTCCTTCTGTTGGTTCACCCCCCAAATGGCTGCTAAGGCCGGCGTGCTGCGCTGATCCAAAGCCAGGAGCCAGGTGCTTACTCCTGGTCTCCCATGCGGGTGCAGGGCCCAAGCACTTGGGCCATCCTCCCCCTGCACTCCCGGGCCACAACAGAGAGCTAAACTGGAAGAGGTGCAACCGGGACAGAATCCAGTGCCCCAACCAGGACTAGAACCTGGGGTGCCGGCGCTGCAGGCGGAGGATTAGCCAAGTGAGCCGCGGCGCCGGCCAGCGTACTTTCTACCTTGATGAACAGGCAAGGTTGTCACATTGGGTCCCAGACATGTATTAGCTCTCTGATGTGCCTGGTCTTTGGAAGCATTATTTATGACTGGTCCTCAGAAAGGCATGGCGCGTCATTACGCTATTAATGGGAGTGAAAATTCATAGCCTACTTGTGCTTTTATTTATTTATTTATTTATTTATTTATTTTTTTTTTGACAGGCAGAGTGGACAGTGAGAGAGAGAGACAGAGAGAAAGGTCTTCCTTTTGCCGTTGGTTCACCCTCCAATGGCCGCCGCGGCCGGCATGCTGCGGCCGGCGCACCGCGCTGATCCGATGGCAGGAGCCAGGAGCCAGGTGCTTTTCCTGGTCTCCCATGGGGTGCAGGGCCCAAGCACCTGGGCCATCCTCCACTGCACTCCCGGGCCACAGCAGAGAGCTGGCCTGGAAGAGGGGCAACCGGGACAGAATCCGGCGCCCCGACCGGGACTAGAACCCGGTGTGCCGGCGCCGCTAGGGCGGAGGATTAGCCTAGTGAGCCGCGGCGCCGGCCCTACTTGTGCTTTTATTAGACTTCTAAAAAAATCACTCGATGAGGATAAGCCCTCCTGCATCCAAAGACTACACTGTTTTTTAAAAGATTTATATATTTGAAAGACAGAGACACAGAGAGCACTGCTATCTACTGCTTCAGTCCTCAAATGTCCCCAACAGCCAGGGCCAGGCTGAAGCCGAGAAATGGGAGCTCAGTCCCCGTCTCCCACATGGGTGGCAGGAACTCAGTCACTTGAGCCATCACCACTGCTTCCAAGGTCTGAGCTAGCGGGAAGCATGAGTCATGAGCCAGAGGTGGGTATCGAACCCATGTGCTTGAATGTGCATTGCAGGTATCTTAAACTGCTAGCCCAAACACTAGCCCTTGTTCCTTTTTTTTTTTTTTTTTTTTTTTTTAATTCCCTACTTGCCCCCAGCTTGTGCTCAGCCTGTAAATCCTGCAGGCATGTTTATTCATTTAAGTTTACTTATGAGTGCATTTTGGTTCCTAAGAAACATGAATTTTCTAATGTGTATCTTTAAAAACGAAACCCATAGCAGAATGCCTTGGATTAAGGAGTTCCATGTTTATTTTGCACTTTGCTGAGATCCTTCTTCTTCCCACTGAGGTGCGTTTGCTTAGATGACAAGGAGAGGTGGAGCCCTCAGCAGCTGTTGAAACACAGCTTTGTAAATCCTCAGCCAAAGACGCCGTTAGTGGAACAGAGTCCTGAAGGTGAGTCTGTAACTGCTCGTTTTTGATACCCTGTTTGACATGGCATTATTTTGAAAGTACCCACCAACATAATGCTGAAAGGGGCCACACTGATTTTTTAAACTGTGCCGAACTACACTTGAATCTGTTCATTGATGAGCAGCCTCTGTGTGCGTGAGATGGCTTTGCTACCCTGACTTTTCCAGTCTCTACTGCCAAGTGTCCACTGGCGTAGGCTCTCTACAAGTGCACTCCCCTTTCTGTCCTCTCACCCTCTTGCCAGGTAACTGCATTTTCCTGCTGCTCCAGATGAAGCAGATTAAGGGAGCTCAGCAGAGACCGGGAAAGCTCAGGAGGCCTGGGTTTGGGTTCCGGCTCTAGTTCCTCCACCTGTAAACCTAGGCTAACTCTGCATTTCTGCCTGCGTTATGGAGGGCAGAGAGAGGAATGGTGCTGCAGGGCCACTCAGGGAAGAGCATTTTCACACGACTTGTTGGGGCCGCTTCTTCCAGTGCTTGTGTCGGTGTGGGATGTGGTAGCTCTTCCTCCATTTCTCCCGCCTTATTTGCCTCTTACCTTTTGTTATATCTCAGATTCTGGGGGCCAGGATTACGTTGAGACTGTCATTCCCAGCAACCAGCTACCCAGCGCGGCATTCTTCAGTGAGACCCAGAGACAGTTTTCCCGGTATTTCATTGAATTTGAAGAATTGCAGCTTCTTGGCAAAGGGGCTTTCGGAGCTGTCATCAAGGTGTGGTCCCCAGTCCCCTTTACAGCGCCTTCTCTGCTCCATTTCCACCGAGGTTTAATGACATAACTTTTATTTGAGGAACAGGGAGGGAAGTGAATACAGGTATTTGAAACTGTGATCGAATTCTCCTTCCTGGGGTGAAGGGTCTATTTCAGGTTCCACTGCACACATTAAGAACTCATGGTTCTCCTGTCCTTGCGTGGTGTAGAGCATTACCATGAAAACCACATAATTATCACAGCACTTCAAGTGGAGTCAGGACCGCTACAGAAGGAGCATTTTTATGTACTTTGGTTCAGAAAGAAAATTGTTCTCTTTTTCTCCCACTTGCTGTTGGAGTTGCTATGGAGAAAAGGGTTCCAAGGTTAGAACAGAGATGGAACTCAAACTAGGAAATGGCCCAGATGGTCTGGCTGGCTTTTATTTTCTTATTAATAAGAGTGGAAGATTACTGATATGTTATTAGGGTGCACTGTTGTTAGGTCTTGCTTTCTTCATTCCAGTCTATCTGGGTGACTTTTTTTAATACCTGCCGCTGGCAGAAAGAAGATTGAGCTGTTTTTATATAATTTTAAGTATTTTTTCCTAATTTAAGAGACCAACATTATTACTGTTATTAAGTCCATAAAAGGTCCGTGTCATCCATCACCTCTGACAGTGTGGCATATGTCTACTTAGGATTCTGGAAATGTTATTGGGAAGCATTATCCATACTGTGGAAAGCTTTTTACACCAGAAAAAGAATTAAATTGGTTTTTCTGCAATGAAAGAACAGCCTTGAGGAGGATAGAGATCCTGATCAGAAAGATCATAGTTTCCCGGGGACTGCAGTAAATGCAATCCCTTTAACTCACAATGTCATTTTTCTCAAGTCTTTTAACTTCTTTATGTTTTATATTCTTAAATGCAAAAAATTAACAAACTTCTTTTCCTTACAAGTGTGTACTTAAAATGATTAGTAAGCTCGTATTACATATCTTAGTGTTCACCCCCAGGTTTTTTTGCTATAGTCTCCCTATGAGAACCCCACAGCCCTTGCACCTCACCTCTGGAATGCCAGATTAGGGTAGGCCAGTTCGCTCTGTGAACCAGCATTTCATTTGTGGTGGTACCTATTATTTCATTTGCCACTTGGCATTTTTATAGATGAATTCCTTGGATTTTTCCAGTAGATGAAGCTCCACAGCCCAGCCCAATCAGTGACTCACAGCATATGTGATGTGTTCTAAGACTTGGAATTGAAAGTCAGTGCTGAGGAGGCAGGCATTGTGGCATAACCAGTAAAGCTGCCATCTGCAGTTCCAGCATTCCCTAGGGCATCAGTTCAAGTCCCAGCTGCTCCACTTGTGATCCACCTCCCTGCCAATGGCCTAGGAAAGCACTGGAAGATGGCCCAAGTCCTTGGGCCCCTGCACCTGCGTGAGAGACCTGGAAGAAGCTCCTAAATCCTGGCTTCAGAACGGCCCAGCTTCCACCGTTGCGGCCATTTGGGGAGTGAACCTGCATGTGGAAGACCTCTCTGTCTCTCTCTTCCTCTCTCTGTGTAAATCTGACTTTCAAATAAATCTTTAAAAAAAAAAAAAACCTGCTGAGACTTCCCTCTATCAGCTTCTCTGTTGATGCGGCAGTAAGAGAACACAGGGCTCTCAGTTTCTGGAGCACATTCTGTATTCCAGGTGCCTCACAAACCTTGTTGTTCATCTCAGATGTTCTTACGAGACAGGTGTAGACCCCATTTTTCCAGACAAGAGAACTGGGCTCAGTGAAGTGACATACTTCTAAGAAATGAAACCACATTCACACCCACGTCTGTTTTACTCCAAAGCGTATGTTCTTGTCACTCTTCCCACACAAAAAGGTGATCTGAAACTCGGTTTTCTTGTACTTTTTTCTTGTGTGGAACCATTTTTAAGAGCCTAGTTGAAACCTGTGAGCCAAACAAGAGGAACTATTCTGTTGTGTCTTTTGTAATCAACTAGTTTCTTCTCTGCCCGCGGCCGAGTTGTTGGTTTCCTGTAGCATAGTAGCACCTCCGTTGGTACTGGCATGTCCCAGTGAACAAAACCTTGGGGAAGTTACTTCAGTCAACCCAGCTGCATAGCGACACTGCCTGGGATAAAGGTGCCTCAGTGTAGGACGTGGCAACTTGCCTTTGAAACTTTTTCTTGCATTTTTCTCATTTTATTTTTTTTTAAGATTTGTTTGTTTATTATTTGAAAGGCAGAGTTACAGAGAAACAGAAAGAGAGAGAGACATCTTCCATCTGCTGGTTCACTCCCCAAATGGTCTCAACAGTCAGTCATGGCTGAGCTGGCCCAAAAGAAAGCCAGGAACCAGTAGTTTAATCTGGGTTTTCCACATGGGTGGCAGGGGCCCAAGTACTTGGGCCACCTTCTGCTGCTTTCCCAGGCCATCAGCAGGGAGCTGGATTGGAAGTGGAACAGTCAGGGCTCAAACCAGTGCCGGTGTGGGATGCCGGCATCACAGGCAGCAGCTTAACCTGCTGTGCCACAACATCAGCTCCTTTACTGTGTTCTTAATTATAGTGTTCTAGTTTCAGCATACATCATTAACTGTAAATCTTAGTTATGTAACCAAAATCAAGAGGCAGTAATTTTATTCATAGTAATTGCTATTATTTTTTAATTAACCATCTTTTTTAAAATTTTTAAAATTTATTTAGTTATTTGAAAGATGGAGGTAGACAGACAGAAAGAGGTCTCTCATCAGCTGGTTCACTCTCCAAGTGCCTGCAATGGCCAAGGCTGGACGGGACCAAAGCTAGAAGCCAAGAACTCAATCCAGGCCTCTCACGTAGGTGGCAGGAAACCAACTACTTGAGCTGTCACCTGCTGCCTCCAAGGATGGGCATTAGCAGGCAGGTGGAATCTGGGGTGGAGCCAGTACTTTAACCCAGGCACTGTAGCATGTCAGTGCCCAAGCAGCATCTTAACCATACCAGGCACCCACCCCAACAATTGTCATTATTTACTAAGCACCTTTCTCACTGTGGCCTTGATACAATTGCTTTGCTCAGGTTATCTGATTTAGTCCTTACAGTCTCTGGGACCATGGAAATGATATAAATGCCATTCATAAATAAGAAAATTGAATTTTAAGGAAATCAAGTAATTTGCCCAAATTCAGGCAGCTTTATAGATCAAAGAGTTACCATTTGTATTGTTTTATTAAAATGTCTCGAGTTTAGTTTGTCTTTAGTGAGTTTAAGTATTTAAGCAAATCAGAGAAAAATTAAAATCATCATTTGAAACTTCAGACTAACTTTAGGAAATAATTATTTTAAAAACCAGCGTTTTTTTAGAAATGCAGGCTGTGGGTATGATGTTGGAAAAGCAGGGAAGTGATAGCAGTAAAGTGAACGATTAAAATGTTTCCCCCCAGCGTCTAGAGTGTGGGGACTGTCGGGGCTTTCTTCAGTTTCAGGTCCAAGCCTGAGGTTCTGACTGTCCTTGGGCGCGGTGGGGTGACACGAGATAAATGACAGCGCTTTCTCCTGGCCACGCGGCAGGTGCAGAATAAGCTGGATGGCTGCTGCTACGCGGTGAAGCGCATCCCCATTAATCCCGCCAGCAGGCACTTCCGCAGGATCAAGGGTGAAGTGACGCTGCTGTCGCGCCTGCACCATGAGAATATCGTGCGCTATTACAACGCCTGGATCGAGCGGCACGAGCGGCCGGCGGGGACCGGGACACCGCCCCAGGACTCGGGGCCCCTGGCCCGGGACGGGCGAGCCGCACGCGCGCAGGCGGCGGGCGACACTGGCGACACTGACGGCCCGGACAGTGTGGAGGCCAACGCCCCGCCGCCCATCACCAGCTCGGTGGAGTGGAGCACATCGGGCGAGCGCTCAGCCAGCGCCCGCTTCCCGGCTGCGGGCCCGGGCTCCAGCAGCGACGATGAAGACGACGAGGACGAACACGACGGTGTCTTCTCTCAGTCCTTCCTGTAAGGGACGCGACCCCTGCTGTCATCCCCACCCAAACCCAGGCTGGGCTGGGGGATTCACGTACAAGTCTTGGTGTGGTGGCCATGGCAGAACACACACACAAAGTCCACCCATAGAGAGTAATCAAACGGCATCCAAAGGACTTCTCCACACTATTCAGGTCTCCAAAATTCAAGCCCTGGAGAAAGGACGATAGAAATGACCCCTGACACCTCATCTTAGTACATATAAGACAAGGGCTTCCAGCTCTGTGGAATGTTTCAGAATTAGTTAGTTAATCCCAAAAGTGCCAAATCATGATTAGGAGACTGAAGGGTAGGTGTCTCAGAGCCCAGCCTGGCCTTCTAGGTTCATGATTTTATTTTATCTTAGCTATTACATTTTTTTCAGGAAACTATCTGGCTGGGTTTTATTTAAATCAAGAATTGTGAGTGTACTGTTGTGGACAGGTTTATGCCAGTGGGCTCCTGGCACAGTCCCTCTAGCCTCTATTGCTTTCTAGCAATTCACACATGTAGATTTTTTTAGAAGTATAACCATGATTCTGATTTCTCTATTTCTCTTTTTAAGACCAGCTTCAGATTCTGAAAGTGATATCATCTTTGATAATGAAGATGAGAACAGTAAGAGTCAGAATCAGGTAAATATATAAATAGAAATTACACCATTTTATTCATCGTAGAATGGATGTGTAAGGAAACTACTGTCTGATGTTCTAAACCTCAGGTAAAATATTAAGGCCTTAATCTGATATGCAAATGTAGAAGGTATCCATTTTAAAACATGATCATTCATTTAAAATGTGGTTTTAATTAAATAATTAAATAGGCCTTTATTTTTCTATCTACTTGTAGAAGAGAGAAGCAAAATGAGGGTGCATTTTGCATGTGTGATGAAAACAGTTTCCTAAGGAATGTTAGATTTTTAAGTGGTTGGAAATTAGAGTGGAATGCAAGTAACTGAGTAACTCAGCAGTCTAATCATGGAGTTACCGTGGTCGCTGTCACATCAGTTAACCTCGATTCCCTATTTTCATAGACCACCCCCAGAACAGCGTTGTACCACAGTGTGTTGTGATCCTGTAATGGGTTATGAAATCAACTTTGAGGGCCACAGCTTTATTTTTAATGCTTTGGAGAGGAGCAGAAAACACCCAAATGCAGCACACTTCTAGTAATGGTTAGCTTAGCTGATGGAGCTTGTCTCTCATAAGAGTGTGTACGGGGTGTAAAGCAAAGTATATTGTGGTCAGAAACATCAGAAAATCACTGCTCCAAGCTCCCACCCCACTCAGTTCTGCACTCTCTCCACACAGCCTTGCAGAGCCCCTCTGCTGGTGCGTGGAGCTCAGAGTGAGGCTTTCTCACCCCAGAGCTGTTGGTTGTTGCTGCAGAGAAACATTCTACATCCAGGGTTGAATGTGATGACTTTATTACCAGGAATGAAAGTATAATTACCAGCAGTTATAAGGGTGCATTCATAGTAGATCTGGAAAAGTTTACGCATAGATTCTGTTAGGTAAGTGTGGGGAGCAGCCCGGACTGGACTGAGTTACTGGAATTAAGACTTATTCTATGCATCTGCTCTCCCACAATATGGCGCTGGGAGAGGAGTAAACAGCTTCCGCACAGCTGCCTCCAGTTCAGCTAATAAACTGTAGGACTTGCTCCTGATTGGAGGAGAGCAGCGTGCTCGGCGTGTGGGCAGCCGAGTTGGGATTGGCGGAGGAGGACTATAAAGGAGGAGAGAGACGGCATGCACCAGGAACATCTATGGGGAACATCTAAGGGGAACATCTGAAGGAACACCTGTGCAGCCCCCAGAAAGCCGGCCGGCGGTGTGCCGCTCCCCTGCGGAAGTGGGGAATGTGGCCAGGGGGAACTGCCCTTCCACGGAGGTGGAAGGGATAGTAGCCAACCTGGGAAGAACCAGCAGCAAACCCGGGGAGGGCCGAGCAGACGAAAGAACAGCGCAGGGTCCTGTGTCGTTCCTCCACGAAGAGGGGGAGCGACAGTAAGCAGTGAAACTGGTTCAAAAGGTTTGAATCTATTAGCTGGTGTTTTGTTGTTGTTGTTTGGGGGTAGGTGTGTGCCTTATCAATTATAATCATCTTACTATCCTCCCAGTTTAAATATATTAATTGTAAGTTTAACCAAAAATGATAGCATAAATAATCCAGACTACTACAAAAGCAAAAGTTATGTTTTGTCTTGGTGTTAATTAGCATTTAATTATGGGAACACTCGGTTGTATTGCTCAGTTGAGGGCAGCATCCCTTGGGTGCTCTAATTGATGGGTAGGAGCCTCTAAGAGATGAATAATCTTTTACAAATAATCTCCAGAGTACAGAAGAGATTCGAGAGTAAAGCCTACTTATTTCCAGAACAGGGCCTTTTTTTCCTTTTGATAAAGGAAATATGTTGGGAAAATCCCTCAAAAAACCTCAAAAAATCAGAAATGGACAGATGCTACTGGTGCTTTTTCCATATTTGAGGATAAAAGTACTTAAATGCACCTGTAAGAAGAGAGAAAAATTTATTTTAAAAAAATGTACTTTGTGTGAGGAAAAAACCAGCTGTAGAGAATGAACAGATTAACCAGATGGACAAGCAGTGCAGAGGATCAGACTGTGTAAGCAGCAGCTGAGTGCTTCCTCTTCAGGGGTGTAGGCTGCACAGTGCTGTGATATGGACCGTATAGTCACACTTAACTTGTCTCCAACACCAAAGGACGGAACTCCAGGGAAACTCAATCCAAACTGGATTAACCTGTACACATTCTGCCCTTCTTAGCTGGGAAGGGTATCAGTGTAAGAAAAAACTGATTTAACAAGATATTTCTCTGTAGATCATGTATTTTTTTCCAGAAACCTTTTATTTAATGTATGCAAGCTTCATGCATTTCATAAATACAAGTTTAGGAACACAGTGATTCTTCCCACCATACCCTCCTCCCACCTGCTCTCCCACCCTTCTTCTTCCCCCCTCTCCTATTCCCATTCTTATTTTTTACTAAAATCTATTTTAAATTAACTTTATACACAGAAGATTAACTCTATACTAAGTAAAGAGTTCAACAAAAAATATGGAAGAAAAAGCCTGTTCCTCAACAGTTTTTTGATTTTTCTTTTGATTTCTTCTATGACCCACTGTTCGTTCAGGAGCATGTTGTTCGGTCTCCATCTCCATTTGCACATATTCTAGAGATTCTTGAGTGTTCATTTCCAGCTTCATTCCATTATGGTCAGAGAACATGCATGGTATGATTTCAGTTTTTTTTAATTTGGTGAGACTTGCTTTATGGCCTAGCCTATGGTCTATCCTAGAGAGAGTGCCATGCACTAGTGAGAAGAAGAATGTGTATTCTGCAACTGTAGGATGAAAAGTTCTGTAGATATCTGTTAGGTCCATTTGGTCTATAGTGTTGATTAACTTTTGTTTCTTTGCTGATTTTTTCTCTGGTTGATCTGTCCATTGCTGAAAGTAGGATATTGAAGTCCCCCACTACTATTGTATGGTAGTCTGTGTCTCCCTTTAGATCCATTAACATTTCTTTTAAATATCCAGGTGCCCTGTAATTAAGTGCTACATTTATTATTGTCACATCTTCGTGTTGAAACAATCCCTTAATCATTACATAATGCCCTTCTTTGTCTCTTTCAACAGTGTTTGTGTTTAAGTCTATTTTGTCTGATATTAGGGTGGCTTGTTTTTGGTTTCTATTAGCATGGAATCTTTTTTCCCATCCTTTCACTTTTAGTCTGTATGTATCTTTGTTGATGAGATGTGTTTCTTGTAGGCAACAAATAGATGGGTTTTGTTCTTTAATCCATTCATCCAGTCTGTACCTTTTAACTGTAAAGTTGAGACCATTTACATTCAGGGTGACTATTGATAAGTAATGAATTGGCCTTGCTGTTTTTCCATAAATATTCCTGTTGTTTACTTTAGATTTCCTTTGTACTTTTACTGGGAGATTTTCTGCCTTCACCTTCTTTCATATTGATGAATATGTTTCTGTGTTTCTGTGTGTAGCACATCCTTGAGCATCTTTTGTAAGGCTGGATGAATGGTAACAAATTCTTTCAATTTCTGTTTGTTATGGAAGGTCTTTGTTTCACTTTCATTTATAAATGAGAGCTTTGCAGAGTATAGTATTCTGGGTTGACAGTTTTTTTTTTTTTTTTCCTCTTAACACTTGGAATATATCTCACCATTCTCTCCTAGCCTGTAGTTTCTGATGAGAGGTCGACTGTGAATCTAATTGGAGAGTCTCTGAAAGTGATCTGGTGTTTCTCTTGTTCACATTTTAGAATCTTTTCCTTATGTTTTACTGTGGAGAGTTTGACTACAATGTGTCATGATGAGGATCTTTTCTGGTCATGTCTATTGGGAGTTCTGTACTTGGACATCCCTTTCTCTCTCCAAATTAGGGAATTTTTCTGTAATTATTTCACTAAAAAGAGTTTCTAATCCATTCTCACTTTCCAAGCCTTCAGGAACTTCTAATACCCATATGTTTGGTTGTTTGATAGTATCCTATAAATCCCCAACACTGTTTTTTAGTTTTCTAATTTCTTCTTCTTTTTTTTTTTTTTTTTTTTTTTTTGGTCTGGCTGTAATATTTCCAGAGATTTGTCTTCTAACTCAGATATTATTTCTTCTGCCTCACTGAGTCTGTTATTAAGCCTTTTCATCGTATTTTTATTTGATCTATTGAATTCTTCATTTCCAATATTTCATTTTGATTTCTCTTTAAAATCTCAATTTCATGTGAGAAATTTTCATTCATGTCTTGTATGGATTTCTTTAATTCGTGGATTTGCTTCTGATTACTTCAAGTAATCCTACAATCAGTGTTTTTGAATTCCCTTTCTACCATTTGTTCAATCTCTTCATTTTCACATTCTAGTATTGAAGTGAAGTATTGTTGCATTCCTTTGGAGACATCATGTTGTCTTTATTTTTGTTTCTTGAATTGCTGTGTTTATTTTTAGGCATTTATGGAGACACTTGTTGGTGGTTTTTGTTTTTGTTTTTGTTTCTCACTGTGGTGGCTTTATCTTTGGACTATGCCTCTGTGGCTTAGTGGAGCATCTTCTCTTTCAGTGAATACCCAGAGGTGTGTGGCTGGGTGCGGCCAGGGAGTCCTAGTCAGTGCTCCAGGGTAAGGGGAGTGTCCAAGGTGATACTCAAATTGGGCATGGTAAATTTTTTTTTTTATCAGAGGGGAGGTTTATTCTGCTCTGTTGGAGTAGTCTCACGCTCACCTCTTCTCCTCCAAGGAGATCAATGCCTGGTCGCTATTTGTGCTGCCACATAAGCACACACAGGATCCATATAGTCCTCAGTGTGAGCACAGATCCCGCAGCAATCACCCTCACCAGGAAATCAGGGAGCCCCAAGTGTGTGATGTCACCCACAGTGACTGCCCAAAGACCCAGCCACACCCTGAGCCTCCCACACAGCCAGTGCTTCACAGTCCCAGCACATAAGGCTTCCACAGTCATGAGCACCCAGTCCCCATCAATTCTCCCAACCAGAATCAGGCATCTCCTCTTGGCTGGTTGCTGGGTATGTGGACACAAGCAGTGCAACTGTTAGGTATGTCCAAAGTGGCGCCCATACCCTCTAGGCTAGTTACAGGATGCTGGTGCCTCTGATCAGGGAGAGAGAAATGTGTTCCCTTTTTTTTTCCCCCCTCTAGGTTGTCAGGTATACTGTCCCCCACAGTGCTCCAAGCCAGAGTCATGCCAGGCTCCTCCCTCAGCTTTATCGCCTGCAGCTTTATGGGCTGCAGTCTAGTCTGACCTCACTGTCCAAAGCTGGTGCTGAGGCTCTCGGCTGCTGGAGTCCTGAGTTGTGCACATCTAGAGCTTCCATGAAGATCTATGTAGCATGAAGTTTCCTCTGCTGTTTTCTCCCTGACTCTTCTCTGAGATTGCACTCTCTGTTTGTTTTTCTAAACTATCTTCCCCTAGACTAGAGCACGAAATTCCCTCCCTATTCCACCATCATGGTTTTTCTGTCAGATCACACATCTTTACTGCCTATCTGCTCCTTCCCCATCACTCTGTAGCCACAGACCTGTGAACTATATAGAAGACTCCGGTGACAGCAAACTTGCTTTTAAGATACTGCAAGCTTCTAAAGGACAGAGTTTGAGTCCTGGACACCAACCCTCTCACTAAGACAACAGTATGGCCGTATCTGTGGGAAGTGGACACAATTTCTTGAGGATGGTGGTGGTCTGGTTTAATTTCTCCCCCAGTTTGAGTTCTTGTGTCTTCCTCTTGGGTTAGGATGAAGACTGCAGAGAGGAGAATGGTGGCTGTGAAAGTGAGCTGTCAGTGACGACTGAGGCTGTGCACTACCTGTATATCCAGGTGAGGTCCTATTGTGCAGCTTGCTATATACGGCAACTCCCTTTCAAGACAGAACAGAAGAAGGATTGCTGGCTCTATTAGCTTTTTGTTGCTTTGAAATTCTCAAGAGAAGCTTCGAGTTTTGAGGTTCATCGTTCAAAATCAAGTGGCCCCTTTGGACTGGCATCTGGTGGAAGCTGGAAATGGCAGAGGTATAGAGTGATGATCATGGCGTGAGCTGGGGAGCAGAAAGAGACTCCAGGCTGAACTCAGCTTAAATAACCAGCTCTCCCATAAGAACTACCTTCTGCGGGCAAGTCCATGGGGCCCAACTCCCAGCCACCATAATTAGATCAAGTCCACGTTCTTCTCCATCAACCATTAACACGGTAACTGTTACATGAAGACTTTGAGGTTTCAATATCTGCATGTTTGGGTGGCCAAGTCCTGCTCAGTGCATAACACTAGCCCTTCCAAAGGTGAATGTCCAGGGAGGATTATGGCAAGGAGGTCTCTTTCCCCAGCCTTTCGAGAAGTGCCATAGGGCAGCTCTGGACTCAGGCTATGTAAACTCACATCTTGGATCTACCTGTCACAGCTATGTGAGCTCAAAGTTCCTTGACATTCTGCACCTCCATTTCTCGATCTGTAAGTTAAATAATAGTTGCTATCTTGCAGACTTATGAAGATTAAATAGGTAGCATATGAAGTGCTTACCCACATCTGAGTTCTGTAAGTACTAGACTGTGTGTTTAGAAACTCTACTTTGTCTAACAAGTGAAATCAGGCTATACATATAAGATACAATGTGCATACATGCCTGCATGTACAAAAGAAACACCAACATGGCTACAGGCAAAGTGGGTCTTCCAGAAACGTGTGGAAGAGAAGACCAGTTCCAGTGAGGCATTACTGCAAGCAGCCTTGGCTTTGGCTTGCCCAGGCAGCTCATCCTGTACAGAGGGATTCTGCCAAGGAGGGCTTTCTGCTGTCCCACATGAAGAGCACTGAGGGGGTCCTGTTAGTGTTTCCCATCCTTACTGCAAGTAGGCAGATCTTTAAGTGTGAGATACAGGACTGAACAGAAAAAGGATTCTTCAGAAGAATGACCATGTCTAAAAAGAGGTAGTTGCTTTCCTGGAGTGGAGATGGTTTTAGGTATTCTCTAATATAGATATCTTTAGGGTACCACTTATACAAATAATAAAGCATTGACTCCCAAACCACTGTTTATTATCCACTGTGTGCGATTCCTTTCTGAACAGTTGCACTTAGAGTGATGGAAAGGAGGTGCAACCAAGGTACATGGGGATCATGACTCATAGAGGTCCACGTGAGGCCCTAACCAAGACCTGGAGGATGAGTCGGAATTTTCCAGCATTATTCAAAGGGTGATAGAGTGAAGGGTGATCTTCCTCTGTTTCAAAACAGTAAAATCCTTCTTGGGCATTCTCAACTCTGGCACTGGTTACAACATGGGCTAACTGCATAAATCAAGTGCTACATGGTGGTTTAAGTTTTAAATGGTCCTGATTCATTAGTTCACTTACAAGGACATGAGACAGAACTCCTTCTGGACTGTGTTAATATTTACAATGTTTTGCTCTAGACTTGAAGGTCATCTGTCTGATGTGCAAATAAGAAAGGCTAATGATATCATTAAATTAATTAGCCCTTCTTGGAAATTTTGGTTTAGAATCATTCTTAAAACAATAAATAAAATTTTACTGCATTCTCAGTTTTTTCCTATTATTTGTGATAAAGATCTTAAATAAATAAGTTACTTTCTTTTAAAACAAGCAAACAAAAAAGATTTATTTACTTGAAAGGCAGAGTTAACAGGGCGATCTTCCATCTGCTGGTTAACTCCCTAAATGGCCACAATAGCCAGGGCTTGGCCAGACTGAAGCCAGGAGCCAGGAGCTTCACCCAGTCTCCCACCTGCGTGGCAGGGGCCCAAGCACTTGAGCTATCCTCCACTACTTTTCTCAAGCCAATAGCAGGGAGCTAGATTGGAAATGAAGCAGCCGGGACTCAAACGGACACCTATATGGGATGCTGGCACTGTAAGTGGCGTCTTTACCTGCCACACCACAGCACCAACCCCAATAAGTTACTTTCTTAATGAACAGTAATATAAAAAATAAAAATAATTAAGTTGGGGTGCTAAGGTAATGCATATTGATCCCCAATGTATTTTAATACTTAGTTATTAACATTATTGTTAACAAATACATATTTAACCCAAATAATTTTTTTAATACTGTTGGTTTCTTTTTTCAGTGTGCAAAATCAAGTCTTTCCTGCAACTGTTTAAAAACCATGAAACAAGTTTTTAAATGTAGAATAACAATTATAACTATCTTGTTAAATATGAGCTTTCTGCGTAACCAGTCCCTGCCTGCTTTGTTCTCATCCGTAGATGGAGTATTGCGAAAAGAGCACTTTACGTGACACCATCGACCAGGGACTATACCGAGACACCATCAGACTCTGGAGGCTTTTCCGAGAGATTCTCGATGGACTGGCTTATATCCATGAGAAAGTAAACTCCGCAACATTCCCTATCTAAAAATTGGTTATATAAATTAATGACTAAAGGAGAAAATCAAATGTTAAGGGTGGAGAGTAACTGAAATAGAGAACTCTGGGTGTACTGGGAAAATCTATTTTTGTAGGAAATGAAATAAAATGTCCAATGACAAGAAAACAGTACAGTGCTTCCAAGCTCAGCAGCAGTGTTCAAGGTTAGGACAGGGATCTTCAGACTGTGGTCCACAGGTCAAATCCAGCCCACTGCCTATTTTTGCATGGCCTGCCAGCTAAGAATAGCTTTTACATTTTCTGCGTGGTAGTTAAAAATCAAAAAAAGAAGATATTTCATGGTACATGAAAACTATATGAAATTTACATTTCGGTATTTATCAGTAAAGTCTTATTGAAATATAGCTGTGCTTATTTGTTTAGGTGTTGCCCATAACAACAGATTTGAATAGTTGCATTAGAAACTATATAGCCTATAAAATCTAAAATATTTACCACCCGACCCTTCACCAACCTCTGGGTGAGGAGAAAATATTTGAACCTGTGTGGAATGTGAGAGTCATTCCTTGAGTGGCTCAGAATAAAGTGAGAATATGTGATACCAAGTTCCTTGGTTCTAAGGGAATTAGTATTACCCTTCCAAGGAACATGGAGAAGCCAAAAATCATCCAGCAAGGAGAAAAAAAATAGACTTTCTGAGTAACACCTGCCACATGTATAAAATGTCATTTTAAAGCTGGAAGTGGTGATGGCCTTATAAATACCAGTGGGCCTAGTTTCAAGATAAAATAGGATTGTCTAATGCATTCACCAGTATAGTTTTTTTTTCCTTTGCCTGATTTTCTTTAATCTTAAAATGTTTATATTGTGCTGTATTTATACTGAGAAGCCAGGGCTGTAATTTATACATATCTACTTTTCATATGATTTGGTGGGAACAGAGTTTGCAAGGTTGGGAAAGAAATGAGTTCTAATGAAATCCATTGGAACTCTATGACTGTAATAGCACTGTGGGGGCTAGAACCATACCCCATGCTCCATCCCTCTCCATCTCATTTGCTAACCATTTGCTGGGCATCTAACACTGTGCTGCACTTAGAAATACAGAGAGCTCTGAGTATGGGACAAACCTCATTCCTGACAGAGACTTTAAAAAAAAATTATTTATTTATGTATTTGAAAGTTAGAGTTACATGGCCGGCGCCGCGGCTCAGTAGGCTAATCCTCCGCCTGCGGCGCCAGCACCCCAGGTTCTAGTCCCAGTTGGGGCGCTGGATTCTGTCCCGGTTGCCCCTCTTCCAGGCCAGCTCTCTGCTACGGCCCAGGAGTGCAGTGGAGGATGGCCCAAGTGCTTGGGTCCTGCACTCACATGGGAGACCAGGAGAAAGAAGCAGCTGGCTCCTGGCTTCAGATTGGCACAATGCACTGGCCACAGCGCTCTGGCCGTAGCAGCCATTGGGGGGTACTGGCCACAGCGCACCGGCCATAGCTGCCATTGCGGGGTGAACCAACGGAAAAGGAAGACCTTTCTCTCTGTCTGTCTCTCTCTCTCAGTGTCCACTCTGTCTGTCAAAAAAAAAAAAAAAAAAAAAGAGTTACAGAAAGAAAGGGATAGAGAGAGATCCTTCATCCTCTGGCTCACTTCTCAAATGGCTACAATGACCAGAACTGGGCCAAGCCAAAGCCAGGAGCCAGGAGCTTCCTCTGGGTCTCCCACTAGGGTGCAAGGGCAAGCACTTGGGCCATTCTCCACCCAGGCACATTAGCAGGGAGCTGGATTAGAAGAGGAGCAGCTGGGACTCAGAGCAACACTCGCATGGGATGCCAGTATCATAGGTGCTGTGCCGCTACACACACTCACTCTGATGGAAACTTATTGCTTTAGGAGGGAGCTAGAATTTATCTTCATGTTACAGTAAAAGGAGTCATACAATAAAGTGTTTTATTACATTTCATTGTTTCTTGTATTATAATGCATGGAGCAGTAGGCAACAGGAGGGTCCGACATTGTGGTGTAATGGGTTATGCTGCAGCTTGCAATGCTGGCATCCCAAATGAGTGCCAGTTTGAGTTCTGGCTACTCTGCTTCTGATCCCACTCCTTGCTATTATGGCTGGGAAGGCAGTAGAAGATGGCCTAAATACTTGGGCCCCTGCTCCCCACATGGGAGACTTGGATGGAGTTCCAGGCTCCTGGCTTTGGCCTGGCTCAGCCCTGGTCATTGTAGTTGTTTGGGGGGTGAACCAGTGGATAGAAGATTCTTCTCTCTGTAACTCTGTCTCTCCAATAAAATAAATAAATCTTTTAAAAAAAAATGATAATCATTCAGCACCCTCTGTATGTGCTGGGAATGCAAAATTGAACCATCAGAGTGACTGTGGGAGACTTGTGAGTTGGCTCTTGTCAACGTTGGTGCAGTTTGATTGAGTGGAGGAAAGGCCCTGGGCCAGAGAAACCTTGGGGAGAAAGGAATAAAAGGAAGAAAGAAAATGATATGACCAGAGCAGGCCTTTTGTGATACAGCAGAGGGAAAGGAAATTTGGTGAACCCAGTGGAGTGGCCCAGAATGCCAGAGGGATCAGTAGCAGGTGGAGCTGAGAGAGGGTGGCGAGGTCATAGGAGAGCTGGGAGACATTGCAGAGACCAGATAGCCTGGGCCAGCGTGGCCGGTAGAAGCCCTCGTCCCACTCTTGTTGCTAGCTTGACCTCTGCAGTTCAGAAATGGGCACAGCTGCACACGATGCCTGGCAAACGGTTGTTGGTTTCTCTTCTCACAGGGAATGATTCACCGGGATTTGAAGCCTGTCAACATTTTTTTGGATTCTGATGACCATGTGAAAATAGGTGATTTTGGTTTGGCGACAGACCACCTAGCATTTTCTGTGAGTATCTTAGAGACTGGACTGACCTGAAAATGAGCCCAGCTGCCCTGATAATCCTGAGTGGGGCAGGGAGCTTGCTGAGTGCTGCTGGGTGAGCCTCAGGAACTCAGTCTGCAGATGATCTCTCAGGCTCCGAAATGGTAAATGCATTGTGGTGAGTGAATTCTACTGGAGGGACAAAAAATTATTGCCTTATGGATGATAGGTCAAAGACATATAATATTGCATGAAATAATTTGGTGTTTTGGTCTCTATGCCAGGCATGGGGCTGGATCCTGGGCCCATAAAGGGCTTTTAGTTAGTTTGGGGCAATGAGGCCCCAAAACATAAAACACCAGGGGAACCAGTCCTAGACAACATACAGTTCAGAAGAGGTCTTTTCTTCACAACACCGCACAGTAGCTGTTTGTTAACATACAAGGGTGATTAATGTGAGGTGGGAGAAACAGTGACTTGAGAGAGAAGAAAGGAGAAAACTTGTGTACAATTGTGAGGATCAAGAAAGGCTGTGGTGTAGCGAGTAAGGCTGCTGCCTGCAACGCCAGCATCCCATGTGGGCACCAGTTCAAGTCCTGGCTGCTCCACTTCTGATCCAGTTCCCTGCTGATGTGCCTGGGAATAGCAGCAGAGGATAACCCAAGTGTCTGGGCCCCTGCATCCACATAGGAGAACTGCAAGAAGCGCCTGACTTCAGTCTGACACAGCCTGGCTGTTGCAGCCACTGAGAATGAACCAGCAGATGGAAGAAGCTCTCTCTGTAACTTTGCTTTTCAGAAAAATATATAAATCTTTAAGAAAAAAAAGAAAGAAAGGCTCTATGAAGACAGAGGTGTTTCAGATGGGCCTTGAAGGATGGATGAGGGTCCAGCAGGCCAAGGTTGAGAACAGGGCATGGTGACACCAAGACAGGAGATTCCAGAGAGAAAGAGCAGCATAAGCAAATGCCGTGGGGTGAGCAGGCATGGTTAATTGAAAACCAGCACATTGTACAATAGGCTGTAACTGAAATACACAGGAGTGTAAGCAAGGAAGCTGGAGACGGAGCCGCCTTGAGTATCACAGGAGGCTTTTTACAGAATCTCAGAAGTTAGAGTTAGTCGGCACCAAGCTCAGTAGTGAATGAAGCTAATTCCAAGGATGGGCAGAGAAGGAAAATAGGATTTGGACTAATGGCAGGAACAGCTGTAGGGACTGGATTAGAAGGTGAGGTTTGACGAAATGGAGAGGGAGGGGGACAGTGAGGACAGGGTCCCAGCCAGAATGTGGGTTTGTTGAAGGGTGCTGAGACCAAGCAAGGGCCAGGTGGTGGTGGAGACCTTGATCTCCAGATGGACCTCACCTGCTGTCTGGAAGTGTGGTATTCAGAGGCAGGTCAGAGCACAAGTCTTGGAGCTCAACGGACTGGACTGGACTCCTGCTGCTGCCATAAATTAGATCATGTCAATATCATGTCTGTCAGATGTGCCTAGTTCCTACCTCAAAGAGTCGTTAGCAAAATAAAATAAGAATGCAGATGAAGCCGTGGAACATGCCTGCCTGCGCATGCTGAGTGCTGTCACTGCTGGTGGCGCTTGCGGCATAGTGAAGCCTGTGCAGGGAGGTCACGGCAGAGGTGACTGGGTGGCACCCGAGACAGCACTGGCAGCAGGTACAGCAAGCAAGGTGAGACACACTGGGCATTAGCAGAGAGTGATGGTGGCACACACTAGGGGACCAGCCTCAAAACTGACCCAGAGAGGGAAGCAGAAGCAGGAACGCTGCTGGGAAGATGAATTTGTTGTGGATACCCTCTGCCTCTTCCGAGTGCAGGGACTCTGTCTTGCCATCTGCGATAGGAAAATGCAGAGGTTTCTCTAAGCGCTTGGGTATTTCTGTCCTGACGAAAGAGTTGCCTGATGAAGTGCCCTTCTCCCCCTTGATTTCACTGGGTTTCCTGTGAGCCTTGCACCAGCAGGGTAACTCAACCAAAACAAATTTAAAATTCAAAGAAGATATTATTTTAATTACTGTGAGTCCCATGTAATAGCTTTTCAGTCTTCGTTTTGAAATGCGCAAGCCATTTCTGGGGAATAATATAACATTTTAATTCAGCATTTGGCTTATTTGCATTTTTAGGCTGACGGCAAACAGGAGGATCAGGCAGACTCCTTGATTAAATCAGACCCTTCAGGTAAATGTGCTGAAATGCAGACAACGAAATCTCTTACCCTGAAACTTGCTTTACACCTGTAACGGTTTTATTCTGAAGCCAATTGTAATTGTTCATTCAGTTAACATTATGAAAATGCTTTTGTTCTTTTTTCCTTTTCACCATATAAATTGCTCAGAACTCTGAGAAGTTAGAGCTTCAGCTAGTGGAATAATGAGTTCCCACGGGTAGACAGTTCTACTTTGTCTGACCCTGAGTGGGAGTGAGAGGTTACCCCATGACCTGGTCCATCTAGGGTCTCGTGAGGCACCGCCCTCCTCCACAGCAGCGAAGACATCTGTGTGAGGAGCAGTGTGTGTGCTGGACATGACTTACAATGACCGTTTGGTGTGGTGCTCGCTTGCTGTTTCCTGGGAGTGGAAGACAGCTCACAGATCATGCCTTGTTCTTAAAAAGCCTTTCTGTAATTTGCCTTGTCCATGAAACCCCACCACTGGAAAGATTTCCTCTGTTCTCCACACAGGCCGCTTGACCGGGATGGTTGGCACTGCTCTATATGTAAGCCCAGAGGTCCAGGGGAGCACCAAGTCTGCATACAACCAGGTACAGGGCTTTCTGGGGAGAATGGGAAGGTCCTGAGTGTGAGGTAACAGGACACCAAGACCCAGCCCTGGGGCTGGCATTGTGGCACAGCAGGTTAAACCATCACCTGCAATGTTAGCATCCATGTCAGAGCTCCAATTCGAGTCCCAGCAGTTCAGCTTCCAATCCAGCTCCCTGCTGATGTGCCTGGGAAAGCAGCAGAATACGCCCAAGTGCTTGGGCCCTTACCTCCCACATGTGGGACCTGGATAGTGTTCCTGGCCCCTGGCTTCCGCCTGGACCAGCCCCAGCTATTGTGACCATTCGGGGAGTGATCCAGCAGATGGAAGATGTTTTTCTCTCTCTGTCTCTCCCTCTCTCTGAAACTCTGACTTTTTACATTAAAAAAAAAAAATCATAGCACTTAGGATTAGTTATGAACTGAAATTCAGCCTGGAGCACTCATTGCTGCGCCAGGCAGAACATGTGGTCCTCAAGGACGGTGGCTGAAGCTGGCACTGTTGCTGCCGGGAGCTTATTGTGCACCCACACATCCATCCAAAGAATATGTGCACAAACCCTTATCCTGGGCAAGGTCCCGGGGGCACAGGGAACAGGCAGTCAGGTGAATGAGACGGATGGCAAAGGAAAAATGAAAGAAATAATCACAAAGTGTGCTGAGGGCTCAGGAAAGAAGAAACAGAGGGCGTCTCCTGTAGACTGACGTTGAGAGGGAACATTTAGGACAAAGGATGAGAAGGGACAAGCCATACAGAGCTGGGAGCTGGAGCTGGAGAGCGGGGTGAAGCAGGGCAACAGCGAGCACACAGGAGACGTTGGGTCAGGGAGCAGTTGGCACATGTGAGACCGTCTAGAGACAGTGTAGCTGTGGTGTGGTGAGCCACCTGGGGAGACGCGAGCCCTGAGGCTGCAGGGGAGGCTGGGGGCAGACCGTGCAGCGCCAGCTTAGCCGTGACAGAGGCTGGGTTTTCAGGTGAAGGGCACAGGGAGCCACCAACGAATCGTCAGCAACAGGTCTCGCCGCAGTTGAGCCGAGAAGCCTTGCAGAAGCCGGGGCAGAGCAGCCGGCAGACGGCACTGGGGCCTCGCGGCAGAGGTGCCAAGGGTGCTGCCAGAGAAGGGGAAGAGGAGGCGGTCCTGCCGCTGTGCATGCTGGGAGAGGAAAAGCAGAGGGGAAGTTCTGGCACAGGTGTCTGCCCTGGGCACCCTAGGGGGAGGGTGGTTGGTTGAGGTGAGGAAAGCTGGGGAAGGTATACGGAGAGGAGGAGATGGCGGCAGGGGCGGTCCTCTGAGGCGTGTTTGAGACTCCTGATGAGAAGTCCAGTATCAGAGATGTCTAGGAGGTCGTCAGGCACCCGAGATTCTAGTTCCGGGGAGAGGCTGAAGTCAGAGGTGTGGATCTGAGTCAGCAGCACACATACGCAGTTTCAAGCCCTGAGACTGTGAGATCACGTGGGGCAAGGGCACGAGCACAATTTTAAAAACACATCAGGCAGGCAGTGCAAATTAAAGCAGGTTCCCAGGCTTGCAGTGAGAACTCCAGGCTGGTTTTTCAGACCAGGAGCACTGGGCAGCAGCAGAGTTGTGGCAGACCCCTCAGTACCTGGGAGGGCACCTTACTGTTGTGCACCGGGGTGAGTCTGGGAGAGTATTGTGAAATGCTTGAAGACGCCCTACTCTTTGGACTGGCTCTTCTCCCATTAGAAATTGACAGGGAGGGGAGCATTGTGGTGCAGCCGGTTAGGCCACTGCCTGTGATGCCAGCACCCTGTATCAGTGCTGGTTCAAGTTCCAGCTGCTCCACTTCTGATCCAGCTCCCTGCTAATGCTCCTAGGAAAGCAGTGGAAGATGTCCCATGCTTGAACCCCCACTCTCATGTGAGAGACCCAGAAGAATTTCCTAGCTCCTGACTATAGCCTGACTTAGACCTGACTTCCCAAATGAAGTCGGTTCACTTCATTTGGGAAGTGAACCAACAAAAAGAAGTTTGTCTGCTTGTCTCTCTGTAACTCCTTTCAAGAAATAAATAAATACATATTTTTTAAAAATTATCTAAAGGAAACAGCTCTGGTCCTCCATAGAGACTGCTGTAAAAGGGATTCATCAGTGGGGCCGATGCTGTGGCGTAGTAGGTTAAATCGCCGCCTGCAGCACTGGCATTTCATATGGGTGCCAGTTCGAGGCCCAGTTGTTCCACTTCCGATCCAGCTCCCTGCTAATGTCCTGGGAAGGCAGTGGAGGATTGCGCAAATGTTTGGGCCTCTGCATCTACCATTGGAGCCCCAGAGGAAGCTCCTGGCTCCTGGCTTCAGGTCGGCCCATCTGGCCATTGCGGCCATTTGGGGAATGAATCAGCGGTTGGAAGAATTCTGTCTCTGTCTCTTCCTCTCTCTGTAATTTTGCCTCTCAAATAAATCAATTTAAAAAAAAAAAAAAGGAATTCATCACAGCATTATCAATAATACTGAAAAATAAGTGCCTAAAAATGGGGAATTGATTAAATAGATTAGGGGACTTTCATGTCATTGAATACCATCCATCACTAACATTATGTTTTGGAAACTTGTTCCAGAAAAATGACATTGTAATATTGAAAAACATCCTCACCATATTAAGTAAATAACAGAACCAATAGTGGGTCTAGTTCTGTTTTTTAGACATAAACATGGGCCTATTTTAGACACCAGTGATACGTACCCAAGTGGAGGGGTGACGGTAGACTGCTCCTCTTCTGGACGTCTTGGGTTTTCTGCAGCTAGCCTCTGTAGGAAAGGCGACAATTAATGTTTTTACAACTTTGGAGGTCACTGGTGATGGTTTGAGAGGATTTCCTGCCCATCGCTGAGTCCCAGTTCACCTCAGAGCCTGTCTTGAGAAAGGCTTCTGTGTCCTGGGAAGGGCCCGTGTGCCTCCTGGCAGCTGGCACTGCACAGTCCTCCTGGGGCTGCACCTTCCCCTCTGCAGCTCCCCGTGCAGACCTCCTCTGCTCTGACTGGCCCTTTTACTCCTTCCTTCTTTTTATTAGTGACATTTGTGTTTTTTTCTGTATTCG
Organism: Oryctolagus cuniculus; assembly: GCF_964237555.1. NCBI lineage: Eukaryota > Metazoa > Chordata > Mammalia > Lagomorpha > Leporidae > Oryctolagus > Oryctolagus cuniculus. The sequence continues at coordinate 63,142,018 of NC_091443.1, forward strand.
TTGATCATTTCATCATCATTTTGATTATTTATGTCTTTCTAGGTTGAGTTTGCTCTTTTCTTTCTTTGACTTCTATTTTATTTATTTATTTTGTTTCCCAGCTTTACTGAGGTATAATTCACAAATAGAAATGGCATATGTTTAAGGTATTAAGCAGGATGATTTGATCTATGTAGACATTGTGAAGTGAATATTCCCATCAAGCTAACTGGGATAGCTACCACCTCCTAGAGTTGCTGACTCTCTTGTGTGTGATGAGAACAGGTGAGATCTACTCCCTCAGTGATGCCAAGAATTCAATATGGTGTTATTAATAGAGTCACCATGCTCACATTAGAGCTCCAGAATTTCTTCATCTTCTAACTGAAGGTCCATACCCTTGCACCAACATCTCCCCTTTGCCCCCAGCCCCCGGTCCCTGGCAAGCACGACTGTACTGTTAGTTTGTGAGACTCACATTACAGAGAGCTCCTGCAGAATTTGCCCCTCTGTGCCTAGCTTTAATGCATGAAGCATGATATCCTCCAGATTCATCCATGTTGTCATGAGCGTCGGAGTTAATTCCCTTCTTTATTAAGGCTGAATGCTATTTTGTTGTATGTGTGCCAGCTTTTCTTTATCCATTTATCTGTTGGTGGACACTGAGGCTGATTCTGTGTCTTGACTAGGAGGAAAAACACTGCAGTGAACATGGGCATCCCTCTTGGGATAATGATTTGCTTTCCTTTGAGTACATGCAGAAGATTGTTGGATCATTCATATGAAAGTTCGATTTTTTACTTTTTGAGGAATCCCCATGCTTTTTGCATAGTGGCTGTGCCAGTTTACATCCTACCTTCAGGGTACCAGAGTTCCCTTCTTTCCACATCCTCACCAACGTTTGCTATCTGTTCTTTATTAATAGATTATTATTGTATATTAATTTAGCCCTCCTTGCAGTTGAGATGATGGCTCATTGTGATTTTGATTTGTATTTCTCTGATTAATGATGTTCAATGTCTTTTTATTGCCTGTTGACCATTTGAATGTCATCTCTAGAAAAATGTCCATTCAGGTCCTTTGCCCAATTTTGATTAGATCAGTAGGGTTTTGGTTGTTGTTGAGTTGTATGAGTTCCTCATGTATTTTGGATACTAACTCCTTGTCAGATGTGTGGTTTGTGAATGTTTTTGCTCATTTCTTAGGTTGCCTTTTAATTGCTTTGTTAATGTGCTAGGATTATTTACATTATCTCTCTGCTGTGCCATTCTTTTGTCCTCATTGGTCGAGTCAGTTGCTGGCCTCATTTGCTGTCAGTCACTGGCATTTACTGGAACCTGCAGATTTGGGTCTGTGTTTCACTTTCATGATGATTCATAAAGATACAAAACAAAGCAAATTCTTGTGACAACTTTCAGTTGTCCTTACGGTTTGGCCATTGTTTTTTTCAGCCAGCGTTTATCTGTGTCTGTGTACATAGCTAAACTAGTTACAATTTCCAAGAAAAATATTGAGACAAATCATGCCAAATATTTTATTATCTTCTAAACATAAGATATTTCATCTGGTCTTTCTACCCATAATATTTTTGGAACAAGTCATCAAATTTTGTCTAGTGTGGCTTGTTTTGAACTTATATAAACTTTAACCTAACAGTGATCATGTTTTAATTTTCTGATAAATTATACTTTCATATCAAATATAAATATAATTCTCTCTAAATATAACTATTTTTCCCCTCAGAAAGTGGATCTCTTCAGCCTGGGAATTATCTTCTTTGAGATGTCCTATCACCCCATGGTCACAGCCTCAGAAAGGATCTTTGTCCTCAACCAACTCAGAGATGTAAGTATCAGAGGTTTCAGTGCATAAATGTCCAGTAGCCTGATTCTTAGTGTGAGATCACAATTCAAAGCAAGACAGTTTTCTAGTAAAAAGTTCATGGAAAACAGAATTAAAAGATAAATTTATGTGGCTGATGTTGTAGCACAGCAGGTTAAGCCACTGATTGCGATGCGGGCAAGCTGGCCATTTTTGCCAGAGTCCCAGCTGCTCTGCTTCTGATCCAGATCTCCACTGCTGTGCCTGGGTGGCAGCAGGAGATGGCTGAAGCTCTTGAGGCTCTGCCGCCCCTGAGGGAGGCCAGGATGGAGTTCCTGGCTCCAGCCTTCGTTGTGGCCCAGCCCTGCCTATTGCAGTCATTTGGGGAATGAACCAGTGGGTGGAAGATCTCTCTCTCTCTTTTTCTCTATCTCTCATCACTCTGCCTTCCAAATAAATAACTAAAATAAAACTTTTTTTTAAATATAGGTTTATTTTGATGCAGCAAAGTTTTTGATTGCATATTCCATATGAGCGGTCTTCAGAAAGTTTATAGAAAAGGTGTATTATGAAAAAATTATGCATGAATTTCAAATATTTGTCGCATCAAATAAACTTATCTTTTAATTCCATTTTTTTTCATGAAATTTTTGAAGCATCCTCATATGGAAGAGGTTGTCCTTCTGTAATTTCAGTAACTCATTTGCTGAGCCATGCCAGAGTAAACCAGTTCTCTCATTTGCAGAGAAATATTTCTCTTTTCAAAGGAAGTTACCTCATTTAAGTTCTCTTTTTAAAAAAAAATATTTATTTATTTGAAAGTCAGAGTTACACAGAGAAAGGAGAGGCAGAGAGAGAGAGGGGTCTTCCATCCTCTGGTTCACTCCCCAGTTGGCTGCAATGGCTGGAGCTGTGCTGATCCGAAGCAAGGAGCCAGGAGCTGTCATCACCTAGGAGGGGTCTTACTGGTCTCTCTTCTGTATTTCTAGTTAAGTGAAGACCACTTCTGCTTGTATACCTCCAATGAAGTGAAGTCATCCCAGTGTTGTTTTTTGAAAATCTTACTTGGCTTATACTTCTAAAAAAAATCATTGAGAGATTTACTCTTGATTTGAATATAAAGGAAGAATACAAATGTATTTGCATGATACCAATATTTTACAGCAGTAGAATGTGTTCTAAAAACAATGGGTATTTAGTTCTAGAAATTAAAGATTCCTGCTGAATGTACCCAATATAGTAATGCCTAAAGAAAAGTTCAAATGAGTCTGAAAAAAGTATCAACCACTGGAGTTTTTTTTCCTCAGTGAAATTTTCATTTGTGTTTTGGAATTAAGCCTTGGCTTTACTACTGCCTAAGCTAAAAAGAGCTAATATTACAATGGGCAAGGTCAAGAGTACCTTGAAGAAAATGGCATTAAATGAATCCTAGGAGGCTCAAGTGCTTGGGTCCCTGTCACCTACTCAGGAGACCTGGATGGGGTTTCTGGCTCCTGGCTTTGGCCTGGGGCCTAACCCTGGCTATTGCAGGCATTTGAGTATTGAACCAAGGGATAGGTCTGTGTTTGGGGTGGGGGGGGTGTTGCTCTCCCTTTCAAGTAGATGCGTATAAGTAAATAAACATTCTTAAAAATGACATTAAAGTGAATGTGGAGTATAAGGTATGAGTGAGCTTGATTGAGATAAACATGATGTCTGGAGAGCTACTTCTTCCTTACTGAGCAGAGCGGAATATTGGTGAACTTAATCACGTACATTGTGACTGAGAATAATCCTCTAGAGACCTTGGAAGACTGTTGAGTTATTTTACTGCCAATACAGTATTGACAGCTGTGTTCCTAAGTGAAGGAGTAAAGTGATGACTATCACCTTGCCATGATTGGAATGCTCTTACATAAATACACTCTTGATGTATTGCCTTTCTTTGGTCTAAAATTCATATTAATTCCCTCATGTCTAGAATATCTAGGGACTGGCACCATGGTGTAGTGGGCTAAGCCTCCGCCTGCAGTACCAGCACTTCATATGGGCACTGGTTTGAGTCCTGGCTACTCTACTTCAATACAGCTCTCTGCTATGCCCTGGAAAAGCAGTGGAGCCCAAGTGCTTGGGCCCCTGCACCCACATCGGAGACCTGGAAGAAGGCTCCTGGCTCCTGGCTTTAGATCAGCCCAGCTCCAGCCAGTGCCGCCATTTGGGAAGTGAAGCAGCAGATAGAATACATTTCTCTCTGTCTGTCCTCCTCACTGTCTCTAACTCTACCTCTCAAATAAATAAAATCTTTTAAAAAATTATAATTGAGACCCTATTTACCAGAAAAGTAGAGGTTTCAGTGTTAATGTTTTTTTTCTTACTCTGTATTAGGGATTGGGTATTTTTTGCCTCTTTTCATCTTTGTGTTTAATAAAACTACTTTGTCTTTCTTGGAAACCATTACATTTTCAAATACTTTGTCCTCAGATAAGAAGCTTTCTATGATCTAGGTTGTCATCTGGGTAAACTTTTATTAAAAACTTGCCTGGGGATGGATATTGTGATGCAGCAGGTTAAGCTGCCACTTGGAACAATTGAAGCCCCGGAATCGAGTCCTGCCTCTACTCCAAGTCCAGCTTTCTGTTAATGCATACCCTAGGAGGCAACAGTTGATAGTCCAAGTCCTTGGGTTCCGGTCATGCGTGTGAGAGATCTGGTTTGAGTTCTTGGTTCCTGGCCTTTACCTTTCTCAGACTTAGCTGTTGTGGGCTTTTGGATGGTGAACCAGCAAATGGAAGCCATCTCCTGTCCTCCCTTCTCTTCTCCTTCCCTTCCATCTCACCCCTCCCCTTTTCTCTCCTCTCTCTGTCTTTCAAATAGATAGAAATAAGTAAATAAATTTTTAAAGATATACTTCTATACGTGGAAGAATGAGCACGAAACTTAAAAAAGCGACCACATTTTTCCTTTCTAACTAATTTCTACTCCCGTGTTTAATTTTTCTTTTGAGTGGAGAATAAGTACTTTCACTGGGGCAGTCTGCCAAGCACTTGCTGATTTGAATGTAATACTCTTTCAGCCCGCTTCGCCTAAGTTTCCAGAAGACTTCGATGATGGAGAACATACAAAGCAGGTAATGTTCTGATGCTTTAATTAGTGTGTCTTCAGTCTCGGGTTTTAATTACTGTTTTTCTTCTTTTTTCAATTAACAGTCTTCTGCCACTCATTCTCTGCTGTTCTGGGAACAGAAGCCCTTAAAATATTATTAGACTTGAAATACACCATAAAAATGGCAATGGCTGGCAGAGAAAATTAACAAACTATGGGGTTCTTTCATGTGGTTCATTGTGCTTTTTAAAGTGCTATTTGGACCTTGGTTAAGCTGTTGGGGGAAAAAAAAGAGAGAAGGAATGCTTTTACAGCTCATTGTTTTAGAAGAAGGTTGGGACTTAAGGAAAAGGATACATAATTTGTAACTAATTTTGTTCACTTTTGTGAGATTGTGGAGGAAATTGTACCTCTTCTAGACAGTCTGTTGTCACAGTACTTCAAAGCAGGATAGGTCTCCTGTACACCATAAACATCTTAATCTCTGGCTGTGTGTATTTAACACATGTCCCAGGCAGCCCTTGGCAGCCAGCTAGTATGGAAGAATAATCATTTGTGGGTTTGTGTTGTGCCTCTGCTGTGCTTTCTTCTCGGTGCTGGTAGTTTATCTTGGTGAAACCTTCAATGGTTAATAACCTTGTCATATGGAAATGCATTCCTTAAACTGACTTCTACTGAGAGTGATAATCAAAGCAAAAATTACTTATTTCAGTCATTTACGTTGAGAACAGAAACAAAGATTGAATGTTGCAATCATGTGCTACTTCTTGCTTACTGGTTATTTATCTGCATGGACACTTAACTTCTCTTAGCTTCAATTTTCCTCACCTCTAAAATAAAAGGATTAAGTGTCCTTTGTTTATACTCACACTGACATTCTGCAATTTGGTGATGTTGAACATGATGTTTATGTGTGATACTATGGACTCACGCTGCCTTATCTATTGAATCAGCAAACCATTAGAAAATACTTTGAGTCGTGTTTCTGTGTCTTTTGTTAGCTATCATTATTTATTTGGACTGAGTCATTTTCTTTGTTTCTGGGTGCTATAAGTAGTGTTCATTTCATAGCCTTTCCTCATAACAAGATCCGTCTTACTCAGTATCTCCCCATGTGTACAGCCATGGGGGCCCAAGAACTTTATTAAACTACAGACGTGAGAGCTGCTGCACAATCGTTGCTCACGATGAGAACTCTCCTGCTATCATCAGACATTTGTTAAGTATCCTTGAACACTGGCGTTTGGATTAAATAAAATTGGTACCAAAACAGCAGCAGCAAAACCACAACCACTACTGCCTCTCACATCATGATCAGTGCCTTTTTTTTCTGAAAGTAACATAGAAAATGCTGATAAACTGAGCATAATATAATTTTTGCAACATACAGAAATTTAACAGTATGACAAGGTCTGTTATGCTCAATAGGGCATTTTTGTTATTGCTAGTTTAACACAACTTTCCTAAAATGTGTCTCATGTCAGTTCCTCTTTTTTTTTTTTTTTTTTTTTTTTGAAATATAAAAGTTCTACATCATGCAAAAAAGTAATTACCTGTGTTTTAATTCCATCCTGAGTTAGGAGAAAGGATGAGCTGAATGGGGTGGGGAGGGGACTGGTTAGTGGTGGTAATTTTAGACATGTAATTAGAAAATGCTTAATAAGTTCATCTAAAAATTGTGGCTTTTCTGACCTGAAATATTCCTGTAACTCCTTATAAACAAGAGGATTAACAATCATTAAGGAACTTTTCAAAGGTTTAGATTGCCCTGAAATATTTCCCTGCTTAATGAGGTCATAGCTATGAAGGTGAAACAAGTGAATCACAAAATCAGAATTCCTGGGAATGGTAATCATGCAGTAGTACAAATAAGTAGAAAAAAAAATAAAACCAACACATTTGACATTGCCTTTAGGATTCCAGCATTGTTACTTCTACTAAAACTAGACGTGCAGAGCTATTTGTTTTATATTCTTGCATGGGTTTTTTTGTTGTTTTTTGTTTGTTTTGACAGGCAGAGTGGACAGTGAGAGAGAGAGAGACAGAGAGAAAGGTCTTCCTTTTGCCGTTGGTTCACCCTCCAATGGCCACCACGGCCGGTGCGCTGCGGGCAACACATCGCGCTGATCCAAAGGCAGGAGCCAGGTGCTTCTCCTGGTCTCCCTTGCGGGTGCAGGGCCCAAGGACTGCACTCCCGGGCCACAGCAGAGAGCTGGCCTAGAAGAGGAGCAACTGGGACAGAATCCAGCGCCCGACCGGGACTAGAACCCGGTGTGCCCGCGCCACAGGCGGAGGATTAGCCTAGTGAGCCGCGGCACCAGCCTCGCATGTTTTCTATACAGTATTTTGTGGGTTAGAAGGTCTAAGTTCTGCTTCTATGTAGCTGTTGAGTTGAGGAATTTTTTCTTATTGTTTGTGACAGTAAAATACAAAAAGAGCCTTTACCTTTTAAGAAATACTCATATCACTTTGTTATGCAACTCTCTGGCCATAACAAAGTACTGGGGGAAAAAAATGAAACACCCATTGTAATGTACCATCTGAGTGCAGGAAGTGTGGTGTCCTTTCTTTGACCTGAACTCACCACCGACATGCCAGAATTCGTGAATTCTCTGTTGCATCCCTTCAGCAGTGTGACTGGGTTTCATTTTAGAAATCTGTCATCTCCTGGCTGCTGAACCACGATCCGGCCAAGCGGCCCACGGCCACAGAACTGCTCAAGAGCGAGCTGCTGCCCCCGCCCCAGATGGAGGAGTCGGAGCTGCATGAGGTGCTGCACCACACGCTGGCCAACGTGGATGGGAAGGCCTATCGCACCATGATGGCCCAGATCTTCTCCCAGCGCATCTCCCCCGCCATCGACTACACCTACGACAGCGACATCCTCAAGGTGAGCTGAGCAGAGCCTGGTCCACCAGGGGTTGAGTCAACTCCTTACTTCTCAGGGTTTCTCTTAGTGCCTCCAGTGTAAGTCCCTGGTTTGAGATCTGGGAAGCCCCTGAAAGTACATGAGAAAAGTGTGCAGGTGCATCATCCTGGGCAGAAGTGCCACCTTACAGTCACTTACTTGAAGTTCTTAGTCCATCCCCCCTGCACCCGCCCAGCAGTGCCCTTAGAGCTGGATCCCGGGCTCAGCTGCCTGGAACCACAGACGTCCAGCTAGTCAAATGCAGTGCAGTAGCATCCAGTGCAGCTGCCAACGCCCTATCCAGCGGCTTAGAATCTCCAGATGTGAAGCACTTCCAGAGCCTCTTTAAAAGTTTCTGAGGTGCAGCCAGGTGGTCAGTTTGGGGAGCCTCTAACATCTTATTACTTTAAAAAAGAAAGTCTGAAACAAAACAACAAAATCTTTAAATCTGACAAAGTTGGGTGAGTAGATAAGATATTTGTTCTATTACCTATGTGTTTCTATATGCTTAAAATACGATATAATTTTAAGATATAGTAAAGAAAATAGTGGTAAAATCTGTGGAAGGTCATTAGAGATTTTAAAGACCAAACTAATACATTGCTGGCTGGCAAAATTAGAAAGATAATTACAATATTATGGGTACCTTTTATTTTTGTCCTTACACTTATCTATTGTTTTTAAATTTTCTCTGTTAAACTGGTACTACTTTTATAATAAAACAAATGAAAAAGAAAGCCTTTGACAAAAGATATAAATGCCACCTGGCTTTCAACAGCTCTCACTGGCTCATCTGAAGATGTGGGAGGTGCCCTGCGACTCCTGGGGCGGGGTGGGTGTGGGGAGCATAGCCTCAATTCGCTCTTGAAAAGGCTTGTTAATGGTTCAGAGCTGGGACTTTGAAGCCAGCCACTTCCCTTTGCTGGCAGTTAGCCCTTGCATCCTGCAGAAGGGCATACCACAGCGCGTGTGGCCTTCCCCCGTTGCTTCTGTGAGCCTGAGGATAAGCTGAACAGCATCAACTTTGAGCCACAGATTAATGTTTTAGGGACTCTCTCTGATGAGCCCTTGAGGGTGACATCTTGACTGGTCCTGTTTTAGGGCAACTTCTCAATCCGTGCGGCCAAGATCCAGCAACATGTGTGTGAAACCATCATCCGCATCTTTAAACGACACGGTACATCCTTTTTAAAATCATGTTTAAATCATGTTTAAAATCATGTTCCTTTCTGTTAAGATGTTTTCTTTTCAGCAATAGAAAGCACCATTAGTGGATTTGGGTATAACCAAATCTGACTTTAAAATTCAGTTCCAAGCAGTTGACATCATGTAAAGTTTCAACTTATTTTGATAGCTTACCTTGTTGAGAAGAAACTGATTTGAATATTACAACTTTGCTACTAAAATATAGTTGGTTTGTGGAGTCAGAGATTTGACTATATATATACTTAGCCCTAGGTGAGCTCTCCACTTGTAAGTTTAGAGACTTGAAACAAAACTGCTAATGATTTCAACTTTCCTCATAGCAGATTGCTTAACTGTCAGATTGTGTTCATTTTAGGTTGCCTCGTAAGAAGAATGTGAACTCACTGAATTTTTTTTTTTTTTTTTGTGGCTTGGTATAGGAGCTGTCCAGTTGTGTACCCCACTGCTGCTTCCCCGAAACAGGCAAATATATGAGCACAATGAAGCTGCCTTATTCATGGACCACAGCGGGATGCTGGTGATGCTGCCCTTCGACCTACGGGTGAGCTGGGGACACTCTGCTGACAGTCTAAGGGTGTCTGTGTTACAGGATGGCCCCTACCCACCCTTGTCTTCCCCTAGGCTTCTGTTCTGTCACCTTCTGGAAATGTATTAAGGAGTTACCAGGGTAAAAGCATTATTGGAGTTTAGTAAGCATATCCATCCACCTTAATAATAGCACAAGTGTTTTTGGCTCAAAGAACCAGAACCCTGCATTGCAGGTACCATGTTTGCACCTTGTGTTGGCTTCTGTGGCTTAGTGAGTTAAGCCTCTGCTTGATGTGCTGGCATCACATATGGGCGCTGGTTCAAGTCCTGGCTGCTCCTCTTCCAATCCAGCTCCCTGCTGATATCCTTGGAAAGCAGTGGAAGATGGCCCAAGTGCTTGGGTCCCTGCACCCTTATGGGAGACCCAGAGGAAGCTCCTGGCTCCTGGGTTCAGGTTGACTCAGCTCTGGCCATTGCAGCCATTTGTGGAGTGAACCAGCAGATGGAAGATGTCTCTCTATGTCTCTCCCTCTGGCTGTAACTCTGCTTCTCAAATAAATAAATAAATCTTTCTTTAAAAAAAAAAAAAAGAAAAGCAATATCCATTTTGATCGAATTATCACAAATGACCCTTTTTCGTGAAAAAAAAAAAGACACCAATTGACTAATACCAATTTTAATTAAGCAGAGCATATTTAACTAAAGCTTAATTGTTCTCAAACTTAAAAGCCTAAGAAAGGCCCCAGTGAGTAAGGTTGACGGTACATATAGCATTGAAGTCCACTGCTGACGTGAAGCACTTGAACACGTCCAGGCGTGTGAGCGGTGAGTGACTCCTGAAAACCACCAGACTGTCTGCTTTAACAGGACCACCATTTTGGTATAACATATATCTCAGTAAAGCTATTATTTATTTTTAAAAAAGTGTGGTACTTGGCGCATCTTGACATTTACCTTTAAAACCTTATTTTTCAGGTCCCTTTTGCAAGATATGTGGCAAGAAATAACATACTGAATTTGAAACGGTAAGAACCAACCAGGACCCCATTTGGTGGTAGATGATGGGAAGGAACGGAGGAAGGGTGTTTGTCTTCTGTGATCCTTATACGGTGAAGAATTCTGTGTTCAAGATACTGAGCTTGGAATATGCTCCAAAAGCCACACCACGGTACCCCTCTCTGTAAGGGGACCAGGTCTACAGGCTTCCTCAGCCAGGAGATGGCTGTGACATTCCTGCAGTCTCTCCTGTGCTGCCCCCAGGCAGTGTCACTAATTATTGTCACAGACAGTTATTTGAAGAAAAAATCTAGCCTTTATTGGTCACAGATGGCTTCCTTTAAAATTTAATGGGAGAGACAAACAGCCTGTGTTCTCTGTGTGAAAACTGCCTGCACAGGTAACAGAACAAAAGCTGCTTGAAGAGAAAGGGAGTGAACCCAGCAGGCCTGCTGCCCACAGAGGAGCTCCAGGCACTCAGCACTGGGAAGGAATTTCCGTACATTCAGATGCCACAGGGCTCAGACACTGAGATCTTCATAAACTGGTGCAGTACTGCTGTCAGTGAGGCCCCCACTGCTTTCAAACGAGCAGAGCTCTTTACATGTCTTTGTTCTAGCTCTAAGTGAACCATTAAAGTCATCAACCTAAGGTGTGGGTATCCCTGGGTACAAAGCCATCACTTAAGGTAAAATTATTTTCTGAGTGTAATTTCACCTCTACTCATATTTTATTTTAAAGATTTTAGTTATTTATTTAAGAAGTAAAGTTACAGACAGTGAGAGGGAGAGACAGAGAGAAAGGTCTTCCATCCACTGGTTCACACCCCAAATGGCTGCAATAGCCAGAACTAGGCAGATCCGGATCCAGGAGCTAGGAGATTCTTCCAGGTCTCCCATGCAGGTGCAGGGGCCCAAGTGATTGGGCCATCTTCTGCTTTCCCAGGCAATAGCAGAGAGCTGGATCGGAAGTGGAGCAGCCAGGACTTGAACCAGTGCCCATGTGGAATTCTGGCACTGCAGGCGGCGGCTTTACCCACTACACCACAGTGCTGGACCCTCTACTCATATTTTAGACATAAAAAAAGAAACAAACAAAAACCTATGTCCCATAGTTTACATAGTGGCAAGCCTGAGAGTTGGAACCTGGATCAAAGGCAAGACCCAAGTGGAACATATCTGTCTTTAAGCCCTCTTGATCATATCATGGATTAACAGCTTTTTTCATATTTATTTCTGTTATCTTGTTCAGCAGTTCCTCATACAAATTGATTTCTGTTAACCTAGAAACCTGGATTTCTCTCTCCCAGATACTGCATAGAACGCGTATTCAGACCTCGCAAGTTAGATCGATTTCATCCCAAAGAACTTCTGGAATGTGCATTTGACATCGTCACTTCTACCACCAACAGCTCCCTGCCCACTGCTGAAATCATCTACACCATCTATGAAATCATCCAGGAGTTCCCGGCCCTTCAGGTTCCTTTCCTTATTTTCACATTCCACGGTAGCTGCTGCGGGAGTGCTTCTCCAGGTGGGCGGGTAGGGCCGCACCTACAGGTGCACTGGCAGTGAGTGAGGTCTTCATTCCCGCACCTGGGGCATGTTGGATGCTGTTGCTTTGGAGGTTCATCTTGGGCTCTTACCTTCCTGCAGGAAAAGACTTGGTTTTGGAGGATGAGTGCTGTTTTCTCTGTCCATCTTTCCCAAATGCAGGGAATCATGCTCAGATTCCTAGGATGCTTTAGCACGTTCACACACCGTCCATCAGTGGCTCACTGTCTCTGACACAGTCTCTGGAACCCCCACCTTTCCTGTGTACCATATTCACTCACTCCCCAGGCCTCAGCCTCACCTTCCTGGTCTTCCTGCCACTGTTGGTCATGGTGTTCCCTCATCTACAAAGTCTTGTCTTCACTGTTCCCCACCCCAACCCCCGAAGCCTGACTGCTTCCCCACTGATTAGCTGGCTGCCTTTTCTCCCTGGCTCTCAGCTCTTGATCTGACATAGCCACACAGCACCTTAGGTTGTGCCAGCAGCTTTCTCCAAGCACATGGTGTGCCTCTTCGGGCAGAGCACACAGGCCCGCTTGTCCATAGCCCATACGATGCCCAGCTCAGCCCCCAGCTCGCCGCCCTGCTAGTGCTCATTTGCTGCCTCTTGTGCACAAAGGTCATGATAAGTGTCCCACCAGCCTGTGCCTGTAAGTTGGTTACCATTGAACCAGATCCTCCCCAACTTGAAATCTCTGTGCATACTCTGCTCCTTCACATAGCTGAAATTAGCCAGAGGACTTTTGATGCATATAATCAAGCATTAAATTATATTACATTCTCCAACTGCAACCATGTATAAGGAATGCATATGAAAAAATAAATCAGCAGTATGCTAAAATTCAGTCCTCCCACTGTGCTAGGATGGCAAATTGTTGTCAAGAGTCCAGGTTTGGTCATGTACGTATATTGCTTTTTTAATGAAAACAATAACATTTTTCTCTGTACCCCAGGAAAGAAACTACAGTATTTATTTGAATCATACCATGTTATTGAAAGCAATACTATTACACTGTGGGATCCCAGAAGATAAACTCAGTCAAGTCTATGTTATTCTGTGTGATGCCGTGGTAAGCACTTAATAACTTTGACTTGATGTTGATGATGAATAATGAGAGTTCGTGATTATTTCCTCACTGTTGCAACCATAAAACTGAACTGGGAAATTTATCTCCTTCCTTGCTCTAAGGCAAAAGAACCCTTGGCTGTAACTGTATAAACAATTAAGGAGTTTTGGTTGAGGTTTCCTTCTGCACTAACCCCCATACTACTGGTCACCTCCAGCGTGCGTTTTTTTTAAAAGATAATTTCTAACTTTATAAATCAAATTATCAAATTATCTTATTTAATTTGTGAGATAGTAAAGTTTTTTATTTTTGTAAATATTTATTTATATACTTCTTAAGCAAGAAGTCATGAAGCGAATGGTCCTGATGGTTGCCCATCGAGCACTTGTCAGGTGCCGTGCCTTGTTTTAAGTTCTTTCTGTGGTTGACTCACTTGCTCCTCACAACAGTGGCCCTCCTTTACAGAGGTCGACAAGAGAAGGTCAATGCTGACTGCACTTAATTCTTACAACCTGCCTATGCTTATCAGTGAAGTCATTGATAAGGTTGCACTAATTGAATCGGGGGCCTCATTCACCACCTCCTTTCTGTGGGACATCTCCAGTTACTCTTCTCTAATTTAGCCGTGCTGTGATATGACTACTGCTTTATAAGTGTGTGCAGACACAAAGCCTGATGGGGAAACACTGGGGAAATAAATTAGTTTATGTTACGGTGCTGGGTGGAGATGAATGCTTATCTTTTCTAATTTCTTTTCGTGTTAAGTTTTATTTTCATAATAACTAAGAGGCATCTGCTGGATTCAGTAACCACCAGTGCCAGACGGTCTATGTTGAGGCCAAGTAAACAGTGGAAGTCCATAATGGCTTGTTGTTCTTTATACACCGAAAGGCTTCCCAAGTGTTTCTTCCATCCGGCAGCTGGACATCAAGGGCCCAGACTTTACTGTTTGTTTCCTAGTGGTTCCCTCCTCCCCTAAAGAGCTGCTGCTGTTGGCAGTGACAGATCCAGTATCAGGCCAGCCAGCCACTGGCAGGGATGGTGCAGGGGCTCTTTTTTGTTCATACCCCATGGCCACAGCCCGTCTGCCAGCGTGGGAAGAACTGCTGAGAGGCTAGCTTTTACCAGGGAGACACAGGTCAGAATGACTCCCTGCCTGTGCAACAGAAATGCCCGGGGTGCGTGGATCTCCCCACCATTTAGCGAGGTTGACATTCTTCCTTGTAATTCTCTGATGTCAGAGTTTTTCTAAAATTAAAATAATGTTAATTATGATTTTATGTGAATCCAGAGGGGGAGGATTTTTAAATCACTGAATTAAATCTCTGCTTTCCAATTAGGAGCAGGTCTAAACTGAAGGATGCAGTTGTGAGAATTAGCCCCTAAGTTGTACCTCATTCAGGGCCAAATGTGCTGACGCTCATCGCTGCCTTTTCCTTCTGCCTTAGACAGAGAAGCTGACGAGGAGAGAAGTGGAAGCTAAATTTTGTAATCTGTCTTTGTCTTCTAACAGTGTAAGTACCTCCTGATGGTGTTATCACAGCCAGCTCTGTAATTCTGTGACACCAGGAAATGTCACCGAATTCTTGCCACAGGAAAGTGGTAGCAGCCCCGCCGCCCGCAGGCAGTTTTCCCCCTGAGTGCTGGGTACCATGGCAACCTCTGGGCGCAGAAGAGAAGAGTCTCTCCATGCTTCTGGATGCACTGTCCTCACTGCTCTTTCCTGGCCACCAGACACTTGTCTCTCACACCCTTGTCAAGCCCGTGCTTGGCAGAGGCTCCCGCAGAGCCGATCCAGTGCTCGTTGTCCCCTTCTGAAAAGGGATTGCACGGGACAGGGGGCCCCAAGCCCTGGGCGACCCCCACCCTCACCCCTGGGTCTCCCAGCTCCTCACAGTTGCATCATGGCTCTCACTTTTCTGGGACATTTCCTACCCCTAAGTCTTCTGTTGATCCCATCAGCAATGAGAAACTCTCACCAGGTAAATAGGTGGGTCGTATCCCCTCCTCGGGCATCAGCTCTGTCCCAAGAGTAACCCACACCTAACGGAGTAGCTGAACAGCAGAGGATAGAGGGAATTGCTTACATTTTCTTAAATCTTAATATAGGAAGAGACATTTCTGATTTCCCAGATTCCTTCCAGTCCCAGTCAGCCTGACACTCAGTTGCATGACCCTATGCTATGGTGATCGACAAAATTCCCACATGTGATAGACAAAAATATGGCCACACACAGGCCTGGCAGGCTCTCTCAGTCTTTTGGATGCCCACAATATAGTGCCAGGGATATAAAAAGAAGCTGGGGAGTTCACAGGTGGCATCAGCTTCTTAATTCTTTATTGGCCTTAAAAAACCACAAGTGGCTATGCACAGCATCTCTCTGCCCTCAGCTCATTAAAACAACTTTCACAGGGTACGCACCCACCACAGTTTAAAAAAAATCAGCCAGCTTGCAGAGAAAAAAAGAGAAAGAAAGCCAGATGTACAGCCACAGGATTTCCCAAAATTGAACCAGGATAAATCTTTTTCCTTTTTTAAAGATTTATTTATTTATTTGAAAGGTAGAGTTACAGAGAGGAGGAGACAGAAAGGTCTTCCATCCACTGGTTCACTCTCCAAATGGCCAGCTGCTCCACTTCCAATCCAGTTCCCAGCTAATGCACCTGGAAAAGCAGCAGAGGATGGATCAAATACTTGGGCCCCTGCACCCATGTGGGAGACCCAGATGAAGCTCTTGGCTCCTGGCTTCAGCCTGCCCAAGCCCTGACCATTGTGGCCATTTGTGAAGTGAACCAGCCGATGGAAGACCTCTCTGTGTCTCTCCCTCTCTCTCTCTGCAACTCTACCTTTCAAATAAAAATAAATTGTTAAAAATTTACAATTTTTGTGACAATTTACAGTGCTTGCATACCATCTTAAAATAGTTATTATTTGGCTTAATAATTTTCACCTTAGCTCCTGTGCGTTTTCTTCCTGGCTGTGTGATCCCAGTCCTCTGCTCTCACTCCTGCTGTGTGCCAGGGACCACCTGACCACAGTGGAGCACCTCAGGCCACTGCCCTCTCCATGCAGATATGAGCGCGGTGGGGGAGAGCCAGGACCTGGGCTCCAGGTCTGACCAGGGGGCAGGAGACAGCATCCCAAGGCTGATAGGAATTATTCAAGCAAAGAGAGGAGAAAGAACGCCTGGCTAACTCATGAGTATTAGATCAAGTCAGACTTCGCCCCGCCGCCCCCTGCTTGTGTGTCTGTAGTACTGGGAATTCATGATGCTGAGAACGATAAAGAGGACCACCACTGGCCCAAGAACACACCCCTGAGGCTGTTGTGGTGCCTGCTTCGCTGGGGTCAGCGCGTGAATAAAGGGCACTCCTGAAAGGTGCATTAGCGCTCTGAGGAAAGGCTGATCCTTCAGATGCGGCAGAGCCTAAAATCCCCTTTGACCCACAATCCCCACGCCTGAAAGGCTACACACTGTGCCCTGTCCCCGGCATGTACAGAACACAAGGCCCAGGCAGCCTCCCTCCCTGCGGGGGCATGGCCACCAACCAGGCCTCTTTGTTTTCCAGCTGTGTCGACTCTACAAGTTTATTGAGCAGAAGGGAGACTTGCAAGACCTAATGCCGACAATCAACTCATTAATAAAACAGAAGACAGGTGTCTCCCAGTTGGTGAAATACGGCTTGAAAGAGCTGGAAGAGGTCGTCGGGCTGCTGAAGAAACTTGGCGTGAAGTTACAGGTTTGCAAAGCAAGCGGTTGGCACTGGCAGTGCACATCTGTGGCATTAACAGTGGCACCAGAGGGAAATGGGTTGTGTTTCCTTAATGCTAGTAAGTGTTTTGTTTTCAAAAAAACAAAAAGGTAACTTTCTCCATTTCGAGACATTTGACGCTGTGGTAATAATTTGGACTGAAATAATTTCTTTGGGAGCGTGGCGATTCCTGGAGTGCAGCAATTCTTACGGGGTTAGTCTCAGAGAAGGGGCTATTCTAGAAGACAGCAGAGTTTGCTTTCCTGGCAGGCTACACACAGTTAAACAGACCTGGTGCAGAGCGTGCCGCTCTGTTTATGCTAAATAAACCCTTCCAGTGCTGTTGATGAGAACAGTGTTTTCGCACGTGAGCTGCACGCAAGCCCTTACACGGTGCTGTGGCATCTCACTTCTCAGGTCTTCATCAACCTGGGCCTGGTTTACAAGGTGCAGCAGCACAACGGGATCATCTTCCAATTTGTGGCATTCATCAGACGAAGACAGAGGGCTGTACCCGAAATCCTTGCTGCTGGCGGCAGATACGACCTGCTGGTGAGGGCTCACCCTTCCTTCCTTGGTTCTGGCTTAACCTGATTTCTCCCTCAGCTTATGTTGAAATTTTTCAAACCTATACACACAAAAACATTGAACCTGTAGTAGAAATGAATACCTCTGTATCTTTCAGCTAGGAACAGAAATACAATGTGAACTGTATTTGTAAGTTTTTTTTTTTAAGATTTATTTATTTTATTTGAAAGGCAGAGTTATAGAGAAGCAGAGGCAGAGGGAGAGAGAGAGAGGTCTTCCATCCGCTGGTTCACTCCCCAAAGGGCTGCAACAACCAGAGCTGAGCTGATCTGAAACCAGGAGCCTGGAGCTTCTTGCAGGTCTTCCACGTGGATGCAGGGGCCCAAGGACTTGGGCCATCTTCCACTGCTTTCCCAGGCCATAGCAGAGAGCTAGATCAGAAGTGGAGCAGCCAGGACTTGAACCGATGTCCATATGAGATGCTGGCACTGTAGGCGGTGGCTTTACCAGCTACATTACAGCTCTGGCCCCTATTTGGAAGCTTTTACACTTAAAAAATTAGTAATTAGGGGTTAAGTATTGTTGCGCTTGGGATACCTGCATCCCATATTGCAGTGCCAGTTTGAGTCTTGACTCATCTACTTCCAATACAGCTCCCTGATAATGCACCTGGGAAGGCAGCAGATGATTGCTAAGTACTTGGATCCCTACCACCCAAGCAGGAGACTGGATGGGATTCTTGTCTGCTGGCTTTGGCCTAGCCCAGCCCTATTAAGACCATTTGGGGAGTGAAACATTGGATGGGAAATCTCCCCCCACCCGCTTCTATGTAACTCTTTCAAATAAACAATTTTGCTTTTCAAGTGAGCAAATAATTATTTTTAAAGATTTATTTATTTGAAAGAGTTACAGAGAGAGAGAGGAAGAAACAGAGAAAGTAAACTCCCATCCACTGGTCCACGCCCAAAGTGGCTGCAACAGTTGGGACTGGGCAGACTGAAGCTAGGAGCCAGGAGCTTCTTCTAGGTCTCCCACATGGGTGGCAGGAGCCCAAGCACTTGGATCATCCTCTTCTGCTTTTCCCAGGTGCATTAGCAATCCATTAGATCTGGATTGGAAGTGGAGCAGCCAGAGCACAAACCAGTGCCCATATGGGACGTCAGCATCATAGGTAGTGACTTTACCTACTATACCACAGCACTGGCCTGTAAATAAATATTTTTAAGAGAGAAAAAAATTACAATAGGTTTAAAGGAAATGACAAAGATAGTACAGAGAGGTCTCATGTATCCTTTACCAGTTTCTTCCAGTGTTTATACCCTGTAATGGAAAAAAATACCAAAACCAGCAAAGTGATATCGGTATAGTATATATGCATAGTTCTGTGTCATTTTCTGTAGACTTCCATAACCACCACCACACAATCGGGATATGTACAGAGCTATATTTTTGTTTGTTTGTTACAGAGCTTTTTTTGTTGTTTTTTGTTTATTTTTAGATTTATTTAGAGGGCCAGCACTGTGGCTTAGTGGGTAAAGCTGCCACCTGCAATGCCAGCATACGATATGGTCACCGGTTCAAATCCTGGCTGCTCCACTTCTGATCCAGCTCTCTGCTATGGCCTGGAAAGGCAGTAGAAAAGGGCATAAATCCTTGGGTCCCTGTACCTGCATGGGAGACCTGGAAGAATCTCCTGGCTCCTGGCTTCAGATCAGCGCATCTCCAGCCATTGCAGCCAATTGGGGAATGAACAAGCAGATGGAAGACCTTTCTCTCTCCGCCTCTCCTTCTTTTTCTGTGTAACTCTGCCTTTCAAATAAATAAATTAAAAAAAAAAAGATTTATTTATTTGAAAGGCAGAGTTACTGAAAGGCAGAGTCAGAGCGAGAGCGAGAGCGAGAGAGAGGTCTTCCATCTGCTGGTTCACTCCCTAGATGGCCGCAACAGCCGGAGCAGAGCTGTTCTGCCTCTGCAAAGATCTGCCAGAATCAACAGCTGATCAGTTCAAATGAAGCTTGGAACCCTCCCCTCCCTTTGGGTCCTTTCACCCCAGACCCTTTACAGTAGACTCATTATCAATATTTCCACCCTAAACAATGTTCAACTTTTTGCTTTGAGTGTCAAAAAAATTTAAAGAAGTCAAAAGGTGAAGGAAGTGTAAATGTACTTACCCAAAATTTCTGTTTCTTATGGGAAATACACTGTATTTGAAATCCTGTTCTATGGAAAAGGTGTTTCTTGGCCAGTGCCGCGGCTCACTAGGCTAATCCTCCGACTTGCGGCACCGGCACACCGGGTTCTAGTTCCGGTCGGGGCACCAGATTCTGCCCCGGTTGCCCCTCTTCCAGGCCAGCTCTCTGCTATGGCCCGGGAGTGCAGTGGAGGATGGCCCAGGTCCTTGGGCTCTGCACCTGCAAGGGAGACCAGGAGAAGCACCTGGCTCCTGGCTTCGCATTAGCGCAATGCTTTCGCTGCAGCGCGCCGGCCGTGGCGGCCATTGGAGGGTGAACCAACGGCAAAGGAAGACCTTTCTCTCTGTCTCTCTCTTTCACTGTCTACTCTGCCTGTCAAAAAATTAAATAAATAAATAAATAAATAAATAATAAATTTAAAAAAAGAAAAGGTGTTTCTTGCTTAATGCTTTTGAGACTTTTTCCTTTGTTTTTTTTTTCATTCGAAATTAAATTATGGGGGCCAGTGCTGTGGCACAGTGGGTTAACGCCCTGGCCTGAAGCACTGGCATCCCATATGGGCGCCGGTTTGAGACCTGGCTGCTCCACTTCCTGTCCAGCTCTCTGCTGTGGCCTGGGAAAGCAGTAGAAGATGGCCCAAGTCTTTGGGCCCCTGTACCCACGTGGGAGATCGGGAAGAAGCTCCTGGCTTTGGATCGGCACAGCTCCAACCGTTGCGGCCATCTGGGAGTGAACCATTGGGTGGAAGACCTCTCTCTCTACCTCTCCTCTCTCTGTGTAACTCTTTCAAATAAATAAATCTTTTAAAAAATTAAATTATGATGTATTTTGGCATGGATTTCTTTGGATAAACCCTATGTGAAGTTTACTTAGCTTTTTTTTTTCTTTCCTTCTTTTATTTTTTCTTTCTTTTCTTTTTTATTTTTTTTTTTTTTTGTTGTTGTTGTTGTTTCTAAAGATTTAATTTTTCTTTGAAAGGCAGAGTTAGGAGGAGAGAGAGAGACAAATTCTCCATCCGCTGGTTCACTTCCCAAATTGCTACAATGGTCAGGGCTGGGCCAAGCCAAAGCCAGGAACCCGGAGCTTCCTCTGGGTCTCCCAGGCCCAAACACCTGGACCATCTTCTGCTGCTTAGGTGGAGACTAAACCTGCTAGGCCACAATGTCAGCCCTGCTTAGCTTAGCTTCTTTTTTTTTTTTTTTTTTTTTTTTTTTTTTAAGATTATTTATTTGAGAGGCAGAGGCAGAGGCAGAGAGAGAGAGAGGGAGAGGTCTTCCAACACTGCTTCATTTCCCCAAATGGCTGCAATGGCCAGACCTGGGCTGATCCGAAGCCAGGAGCCAGGAGCTTCTTCTGGATCTCCCAGGTACAGGTGGGCCATCTTCCACTGCTTTCCCAGGCCATAGCAGAGAGCTGGACCAGAAGTGGAGCATCCAGGTCTCGAACTGGCACCTATATGGGATGCCAGCACTGTAGGCAACAGCTTTACCTGCTACACCACAGCGCTGGCCCCAGCTGCTTTCTTAAATCTGTAGGTTAATGTCATTTGCCAGTCTTGGGAATTTTTCAGGTGTTATTTCTTTGAATATTTTTTCCACACTCGCCCTCTTTTTCTTTTCCTTCTGCACTCCCATGATGCAAAAGTTAAATCTTTCGTGATGTCCCTGAGGTTCTGAGCCATCTCGCTTCATAGTCTCTTTTCTCTGTGTTGGTCATTTCTCTTGTTGTTTCTTCAGTTTCCCTAATTCTTCACTCTGTCAGCTGCATCCTGCTGTTGAGCCCATCCAGTGAGTGTTTACTTCAATCTTTGGGTTCCTTGCAAAGGCTTCCTATTTTTTTAACTTACCGCAAGCCTGCTGACAGTGCTTGTTGCTTTAAGGTCCTTGTCAGATCATTCTCTCAGAGTGCTGTCTCTTGGTTTTCTTTCTTGTTTCCTTTTGAGATCTTGTCGGTTCTTAGCCGCACAATTCTCATTTGTACCCTGGACATTTGCATGGTCGTGTTCACTTCTGTTTTTGCAGGCTGCAGGTGTGGGCACGGGGTGCCACCTTGCTGCTGTCGGGTCGGGGTGAAGATGCAGGTTCTTCACTCTGCTTCCACTGAGACCCCCCAGGGTGGGAGGGGTGCCTTGTCACCCCTTGCCATGTGTTTCCTCTGATACTCTGCATCTCCTATTATCATAGTTCCCTATCTATTTCATAACCAGAACTGTTTGTCTCTCCACAGATCCCCCAGTTTAGAGGACCACAAGCTCTGGGGCCAGTGCCCACTGCCATCGGGGCCAGCATAGCTATTGACAAGATATCCACTGCTGTCCTCAACATGGAGGAGCCTGTAAGTTGCAGCTGTGCTTTGAGGCAGATTCCATTTCGCGAGGGCTGCTTGTCTTCTGTAGCCATTCCCACGGAGCCCCAGAAGCAGCAGCCCAGACTCGGGGGCTGGGAAATGATCTTTCATGTGGTCGATAAGCCCCAGACTTGCATTGCCGTCCTTACCCCGGCAGTCTGGCCAGGCAACCTTGCCCAGGCCACCTTCTCCCACCTCCCTGTCGTCATCCATAGCGTACTGCGTGCATGGGAGACGTCCTAGTGGTTCAGACTCTTACCAAAGCTCCTTGTTCAGAAATCATACTGTGTTCCACAAAGCCGGAAATGGTTCTTTTTCCCTGGTGTCTCAGGCATGATTGGTTTTTCCAGCGGAAAAGAATATCTTTCCAATAGCTCAGAGAAGTAGGACTATTTTCCGTATTAAAAGACCAAGTTTTTTGACTGTGTTATTTTTTTCACAATGTCATTTTGGAGCAAAGCCTTCTGCAGAACACCTGTCTGCCCTGCTGGTCCCACAGCCACATCCACTAACTCCCTCCTCTCAGTGCAGTCTCTCTGTTTCCGACCCAGGCTACCGTAAGCTCTTGTGACCTCCTGGTTGTCAGTGTTGGCCAGATGTCCATGTCCAGGGCCATCCACCTAACTCAGAAACTCTGGACAGCAGGAATCACAGCAGAAATCATGTACGACTGGTCACAGGTAATGGGATAAAAACGCCGTGAGTGAAGTGCGGATGGTCGTGACTTCCCTGAGAAATCCTCCCGTACTCCTCTGCCTTCTGTCACACTCTGTCTCTGTGGTTGTAGTCCCTTCCTGTATCCATTTCTGAGTGCTGCCATAACAAATTGCCACACACTTAGTTGCTTAAAACAACACAAAAAGTTGACCCTTAGTTTCTGTGAGGGATTGGTTCCGGGACCCCCACACATACCAGAATCCATGGATGCTCAAGTTCCTTTTAGAAAATGGCAATTTTCTACATCCCCTCCACTTCCTCCTGTGCAGTTGAAATCATCTCTAGATTACTTACAACACCTAGTAGGTGTAGATGCTACTTGAGTACATGTTACCCTGAAAGAGTGTGTACACTCACAGTACACGCACTTCAGTACACAGCCCTCGTGGGCCCAACTGCATCTTCAAACCACGGGTAGTTGAACCCGTGGATACGGAACTCACAGGGGTAAAGGGCCGACTCTGTTATCGGACGTCTCTGGAAGTCGGGTGTACCGAGGCAGTGTCACTGGGTTAGAATCTCAGTGTCAGCACGGCACGCTCCTGCTGGACGCTCCAGAGAAGCTGCTTCCTCGCCTTGTCCAGCTCCTGAGGCCTCCACAGTCCTTGCCTCACAGCCCCTGCTGCGGCTGCACACCCAGCAGGGAAGCAACTCCTCTCTCTCTGGCCTGTGCTATCCTCGATCTCTCTCGCTCTGACTGGTCTGCCCGGCAGCCTCTGACAGCTGCCTGTGGTGACCCTGGGCCCCAGCAGATCATCCTGGGACCAAGACACGGCCGTCTGCTGGGCCATCATCCAGCCTGCCGCGCTTCCCAAGATGCCCTGTGTCTTGTGGGGGGGGGACTTTGTATCCTCAGACTCCGCTCCTCATGCAGGCCGTCACCGCCCTCCTTCCTGCTCTGCGCACATCGCCTGCCAAGGGGCTTCTGTAGCTGCTGCTGTCCGTCATGTGTGTACGACATCAAACTGCGTCAGAAATGCTGAGCGTCTGCCTGGAGTCATTTAACAGAGCAGGGATTCTGCTGGTCCCTGGCCTCACCCGAGGGAGAGGTGCCCTGCCTTGCAGGGCTGCAGGGCCGCTTTCGCCGTCACTGTCACTGTCGGGGTGGCCCCGCAGGCTTCTCTGTACTTGTCTGCTGCGTGCTTCTCCTGCTGCTCACCGTCCACTGTTCCTTTGCTTTCCTCAGATGCTTCTTCCCTGTGTGTGTGTGTGTATGTGTGTGTGTGCGTGTGTGTGTGTGCGTGCTCATGCATGTGTGCACATACATTGTGTAATTGTTGGCAACTTCGTTGAGACTAGAAGTTTTTGAGCACCTCTTCCTGGGGTCCCGACTGCTTTTGTCCTTGGTCCCTTAGGACAACCAGAAACAGAGGGAAAGTAGAAGAGGTCTTGCTTCTCCTTGGAACTCAGTGCTCTTCTAGTTTAATAGTCACATCCCGTGAAGTCAGCATATCCAGTAATTCACATTAAAAACACCATTACAACCAGGATCTCCATTCTCCACAGCTACCTGATGCTTGCTCCAGGTGCCTGTGTCCATCTCACACACCGTTCATTTGTTTCAGTCCCAGGAGGAATTACAGGAGTACTGCAGACATCATGAAATCACCTGTGTGGCCCTTGTCTCGGATAAAGAAGGCAGCCACGTCAAGGTAACCATGACGACGGGACGGTTCGCACAGCCCAACAGCCAGGTTTCCCCGTAGGGCTCCCTGCAGCCCCAAGGCCAGGCCCGGTGTGGGGGGCAGGGGCGGGTGACATGCATCCCTTCAGTTGCAAACTTCTTCCTGGACAGCATGTATAGCAGCATGTATAGCAGCATGTATAAATAAAGCAGAGACTCAGCCTAAGCACCTTCCTTAGACCTCGTACAACAGCTGCGGCTGTTCCTGCACTTCTGCTTTGTTCTCTGTCCATCTTAAAAAATAAGAGGAACAGGTAGGGCTGATACCTGCTGGCCTATTCTCTGGCTACTTCCTAACAAGTTTTACCTGGTTGCATTATTAACTCATAACCTTGCTTCTCATTTTTATGAAAAAAGATAATCAACAGTATTTTCCAACCTTTCCCCCTGTTTTGGTTTTAAGCCTTTGTCTGGTTTTGGTATTAGGTAACGGCCTCCTACAATGACATGGAAGTGTCCTCTCCCCTCCTCCTCTGTTCCCGTAAGATTTTGTGTACCGTTACTATCAGAATTCTATCCTAATGTACTTGGTAGAATTCACCAGAAAAGCCACCTGGGCCTAGATGTGGAGCTGTTCAATTTGCCTCTTTCTTATAGTATAAGGCTGGGTAATTTGTGTTTTTCTGAGAATTCTTTTTCTAGTTTCTTCAGGTAGAATTCTAGGGTGAGGGTTGACAAACTACAATTTGGGCCAAATCCAGCCCACAGCCTATTTTGCACAATCCATGAGCTAGGAATAATTTTTATATTTTGTTAAAAATGGAAGGAGACTCTGGTTAGGACACCTGCATCCCATATCACAGTGCCTGGGTTCCATTCCAGGCTCTGCATCTGATTCCAGCTACCTGCTAATGCACACCCTGGGAGGCAACAAGTGGCGGCTCAAGTGCTTGTGTCCCTGCCACCCACATCGAAGACCAAGTTGAATTCCTAGCTCCTAGCTTCAGACTGGCCCAGTCCCACCTTTGGTGGGCGTTTGGGGAATGAACTGCTGGAGATGTGTACACATGCTCTCGCTCGCTCGCTCTCTCTTCCTTCCTGCACTCTTTGCCTCTCAAACACAAAGAATGTTTGACAGACTCTATGTAGCCCACAAAGCTTAAAATATTTACTATCTAGCCCTTTACAAAAAATTTCTGGCACCTTATTTAGAGCTCTGACCTTAGATTTCCTTCTTTCCTAAGTCTAAGGACCCAGTGCTATACATTGCACTCTAAGTATTGCATTAATTGTGTCCTACACATTTATGTGAGGAGTACTTGCATTTTCATTCAGTTCTGAACATTTTCTAATTTACTCCATGTTTCCTTCTTTGAACCATGGATTATTTAGAGATATTCAGTTTCATTTCCAAATATCCAGGTATTTTCAAGTATCTTTCTTTATTAAATTCTAGTTTAATTCCATTGTGGCCAGAGAACTTACTCTGTATGATTCTGTCCTTTTAATTTTATTGAGACATGTTTTTAAAGTCCAAAATATGGTCTATTATTGTGAGTGTTTTGTGTACAATTGGAAGTTAAATATATTTTGTATCATTAGGGAGGAGTGTTCAAGAAATATCAATTAAGTCATTTAGGTGATAACATTGTCTGGTCTCTATGTTTTTAATTTTAATTTGATAGACATACACATACACACACATGAGCATGTGTACAGACAGAAAGAGAACCCCATTCACTGGGTCACTCCCCAAGTCCCCACAATGGCTGGAGCTGGGCCAGGCTGAAGCTGGGAGCTGAGAACTCAATTCAGGTCTCCCATGTGAGTAGCAAGATTCCAGGTACTGGAACTATCACCTGCTCCTTCCGAGGTTCTGCATTAGCAGGAAACTGGAATCAGAGTTGGACCCAGAACCTGAATCCAGGAACTCTGACGTGGGCATCCCAAGAGCATCTCAACCAAAATGTATCTGTCTGCATAGCCTGCTGTATCCTCCCTGATTATGGTGCCAACTCATCCTGTTACTGAGAAGTGTTGAAAACTCCAGCTATATTGTGGATTCATCCAGTCAATTTTTGCTTCTTGTATTTTGAAGCAATTATTGGGTAAATATGTGTTTAGGATCTTATATCTTCTTGATGAATTGTCCTCATCATTCTGAAATATCTTTTTTAATCCCTGTAATATTTCATGTTCTGCAATCTTTGGTTAGTGTTTACATTGTTTATTATTTTCCTTTTTTTTTTTTTTTTTTTTTTACAGGCAGAGTGGACAGTGAGAGACAGAGAGACACAGAGAGAAAGGTCTTCCTTTGCCGTTGGTTCACCCTCCAGTGGCCACCGCCACTGGCGCACTGCAGCCGGTGCACTGCGGCCGGTGCACCGCGCTGATCCGATGGCAGGAGCCAGGTGATTCTCCTGGTCTCCCATGGGGTGCAGGGCCCAAGCACTTGGGCCATCCTCCACTGCACTCCCTGGCTACAGCAGAGAGCTGGACTGGAAGAGGGGCAACTGGGACAGAATCTGGTGCCCCGACCGGGACTAGAACCCGGTGTGCCTACGCCGCAAGGCGGAGGATTAGCCTATTGAGCCACGTCACTGGCCCATTTTCCATCCTTTTTATGTCTAACCTTTTGGTCCTTTATTTAAGGTAGATTTCTTATTGACAGTTACTAGTTATATTTTTCTTTTTCATCCACTCTGACAACCTCTGCCTTTTATTAAAATTTTACTTATTTCTTTATTTTGAGAGCGAGAATGAGCTCGCTCTTATCTACTAGTTCACTCCCTAACAATGCAATGAATGGCCTGGGCTGGGCCAGGCCAAAGCCAGAAGCCTAAAACTCCATCTGGGTCTCCCACAAGGGTGGCAGGGACCCAAGCACTTAGACCATCTTCTGTTGCCTCCCAGGCACATTAGCAGGAAGCTGGTTTGTAAGTGGAGCAGCTGAGACTCAAACTGGCACTCATTTGGGATGCCAGTGTTACACAGTGTGGCTTGACCTTGGTGACACAACGCCAGCCCCAGATTTTATTCTGCTATCATTTCCTTCTGCCTAAAGGACTTCTCTTTACTCGTTCTTACAGCTAAGCTCTACTGGTAATGAATTCTTAGTTGTTCTGAAAAGTTTTATTTCACCCTTTTTAAAAAGGCTTGTTTGTTTATTTTATGTATTTAAATAGCAGAGTGACAGATCTTCCATCCACTAGTTCACTCCTCAAATGTCCACAATAGCCAGGGCTGGGCCAGGCTGACACCAGGAGGCAGGAGCTCCGTCTGGGCCTCTCATGTGTACGGCAGGGACCCAAGTACTTGAGCCAACACCACTGCCTCCTAGGAGGCTGGATTAGAGGCTCAATCCCAGGTATTCCAATATGAGATGCAGGGGGCTGACACTGGTGGCGAGATGGGTTGAGCTGCTGCCTGGAATGCCAGCATCCCATATGGGTTCTGGTTCTAGCTGCAGCTGTACCACTTCTAATCCAGCTTAGCTTCCTGCTAATGGCCTAGGAAGGAATCGGAAGATGGCCCAAGTGCTTGGGCCCCTGCCTCCCATGTGGGAGACCAGGATGAAGTTCCTGGCTCCTGCCTTCCAAGTGGCCCACACCCCTCTGTTGTGACCATTTGAAAGTGAACCAGCAGATGAAGAACTCTACTGTCTCTCAATCTATGTCTCCCTCTCTCTGTTATTCTCTCAAATAAATATTTTTTTAAAAAGTAGGATGACAGGATTTGGTTTGGAGAGGAGAGGGAGGAGTTGCAGATAACGCTGAGGCCTGACACCTCGTGGCTGAGCAGCACATGTCTAAAGGGGAAGACCGTGTGACTGAGTCAGAGGAGATGGCAGCTGGCTCATCTTGCCTCTGCTCTTTTTGTTCCCTAATTCTATCTGTGATCAACGAGTCTAGAACCAGGGTTGCTCAGCTGCAATGCTGAGTGGCTTAACCACTGTGGCAAATGCCCACTTCTTGGCAGCAATATTTCTGAAGTTTTGGGTGAGATCATTCTTTGTTGTGGAATTCCCATGTGCACTGTTTTGCAGAACCCTTGGACTTGACACACTAGATGCCAAAAGCACCTCCACTGTTGTAACATCCAAAAATGTCCCCAAATGTTGCCCAGCGTCCCCTGAAGAGCAGTGCCACCCCGTTTACTGCTGACGGAGTCATCTTACGGCGGTGCTGTGAGCCAGCCTTGTTGCTTCGAAACCTCCGAGTGATGGGTCTGTTTCGTTCTTTTAAAGGTTAAGTCTTTTGAGAAGGAAAGGCAAACAGAGAAGCGCGTGCTGGAATCTGATCTTGTGGACCATGTTGTGCACAAACTGAGGACTAAAGTCAGTGATGAAAGGAATATCAGGTAACTTAATGAGCTGAAGCCCAGAAAACTGACCGCAGTGACCTATGTAGAACCTGCGTAAACTATTTTAAAAGTCAGTGTTTTCCTTTTGGAAGATAAACGTCAGGATTACTTTTGACGAGCTATTCTATTGCTTCCGAATTACTCAGTCAACAGTTGAATTATATGACCCTTGTATAGGATTAATCAGACTTTGCTTTCCACACTTGTTCTTTTTAACTGTATTCTCCTGTTTTTGTGATGCTGTGCCAGAATACCTGAGAATGAGTGCTTATTAAGAGAAGAAGTCCATTTGGTTCACAGTTTAGGAGGCTGAGAAGTCCAAGGTTGGACAGCTCCAAGTGTTCAGCCTTTGGTGAGGGTCCCTTTGGCTGTGTCAGAGAACAGAAAGGGAAACAGCCACGTGCACTAGAGGCCAAGAATGGGGAGTCCCCACACACCACCACAGCCCACTCTCATGGGACTGACTCACAAGCCCAGCATCAGTCCCTTCCAAGGTGGTCCCCCTACGTCCCCATCACCCTCCATGAGGACCCACCTCTTAGGATCCCACCAGCTCTCAACATTGCCACGCTGGGGACCAAGCTTCTGGCACACGAACCTTTGGGGGCAATGCCAGATAATAATAAATAGCAATGCCATTTCCAGGAATATTTCATCATTTTTAAAAGGCCTGAAAAGCCAAAATCTTTCTGCCATTGTCCTATTCAGTCTGCTAATCAGTGAATTCCAATGAGATGTTGTCCATTTGATTTGAAAAATACAGTATATGGGGCCAGCGCTGTGGCGCACTAGGTTAATCCTCCGCCTGAGGTACTGGCATCCCATATGGGCGCCAGGTTCTAGTCCCGGTTACTCCTCTTCCAGTCCAGCTCTCTGCTGTGGCCCGGGAGTACAGTGGAGGATGGCCCAAGTCCTTGGGCCCCTGCACCCGCATAGGAGACCAGGAGGAGTCACCTGGCTCCTGGCTTCAGATTGGCACAGCTCCAGCCGTTGCAGCCATTTGGGGAGTGAACCAACAGAAGCAAGACCCTTCTCTCTCTCTCTCTCTCTCTCTCTCTCTCTCTCTCTCTCTCTGTAACTCTGTCAAATAAATAAATAAAAATCTTTTAAAAATTAAATTAAAAAAAGATTCAGTATGTTCTGGGAAAAGAGTTCATATACTCATGCTAGGAGTATAAACTGGCTTGGCCATCTGGATAGGAATTTAGCAAAGTCAAGTCCAAAGCATTAAACCTAAAAATGTAAAAATACTAACCCACCAATTCCACTTTCAAGAATTAATAGTGGGCCGGCGTCGCAGCTCACTAGGCTAATCCTCCACCTTGCGGCGCCGGCACACCGGGTTCTAGTCCCGGTCGGGGCGCCGGATTCTGTCCTGGTTGCCCCTCTTCCAGGCCAGCTCTCTGCTGTGGCCAGGGAGTGCAGTGGAGGATGGCCCAAGTGCTTGGGCCCTGCACCCCATGGGAGGCCAGGATAAGTACCTGGCTCCTGCCATCGGATCAGCGCAGTGCGCCGGCTGCAGCGTGCCAGCTGTGGCGGCCACTGGAGGGTGAACCAACGGCAAAGGAAGACCTTTCTCTCTGTCTCTCTCTCACTGTCCACTCTGCCTGTCAAAAAAAAAAAAAAAAAAAAGAATTAACAGTGAACATTATAACAGCTGTTCTCAAATTTTTGTCTCAGAACTCTTTACATCCTTAAACACTATTTGAGGATCCCAAAGAACTATTGTTTATTTGGGTTATAGTATCAATATTTTGTGTGTTGGAAATTAAAGCTTAAACTTTTATTTAAAGATGTATTTATTTATTTGACAGAGTTATAGAGAGGAAGAGAGATAGAGAGATCTTCCATCTGCTGGTTCACTTTCCAAGTGGCCACAACAGCCATGGGTGGGCCAGACCAAAGCCAAGAGCCAGGAACTTCTTCTGGATCTCCTACATGGGTGGCAGAGGCCCAAACACTTAGGCCATCCTCCACTGCTTTCCCAGGCACATTAGCAGGGAGCTGGATCTGAAATAGGGCAGCCCGGACTCAAACTAGCACCCATATCAGATGCCAGCGTCACAAGTGGTAGCTTTACCCACTACGCCATAAGGCCAGTTCCAAATGTAAACGTTTTTAAAATGCTAATTTCCTTTAAAATAACTCCATTATCTACTAGATAACATATTTGTAATAGAAAATAACTGCGTTTTGAAAATAAAATTAGTAAGAAAAGTAAAATTGTTCTTCATATTTGCAAATTGCTTTACTGCATTTTAAAGTTTTGTAGTCTCTTTAATACTTGATAGAAGAAACAATTCTCATATCTAATAGCTTCTGCCTTCAATTAGCTATGATATCAGAAATCATGTAGTCTCTGGAAAACTCTTATTACATGTTTGTGAGAGGGTGAGAATGAATAGGAAAATTAACATCTTGGGATTATTAGAAAAACATTTTTATTCTGTAGGCCCCTTTTAAAGCCTGCAAGGTCCCTGAACCACACTTTGAGGACTTCTCATTTACAGTTATCAAAATATGCATTGGTAGACCACAGTTTGAATTATGACAAATATAGTCAAATACTGTGCCTTTAAAAATGGTGATTCTAGAAAAGTTCAGTTTATTGACATGGGAAGATGTCCACAAATAGGCTAACATCCCATTTTTAGTTTAGCCAAATATATGACTTATACATTAAAAGATACCCGTAAGACTGTACTAAATATTTAACTGTAATTATTTCTGATTGCTAGGATGATAAGGAGATCTTAACTTTCCTCATTAAGCTTCTCTGTGTATTTGTGACTCTTGTCTGTGTTTACTTTTCTAATGAGAAAACATCTCCTCCTTCTCTGGCTTGTATCAGTGGTTCTCATCCAGTGATTTTACTCCCCAGGGGAAACCTGCTAACACTTGGAACCATGTTTGGTTGTCACAGCTGAAAGGTTCTGCTCGTGTCTTGTGGAGGCCAAACACTGGCCAGTGCACAGGACTGACCCTGGCCCCCACCCCCCAATCCTGCCAACAAAGGATTATCTGGCCCAAAATGTCAGTCATGCCAAGACAGAGATCCTGGCTTACACAAAATAAACCTTGCCTTCTTCCTACCTTGCCTTTTGCACTTAGCTTCAATCAGTCCACCATGAGGCTTTCTTAAATGTTCTGAGGCCACCGGCTATTATAATTATAGATCCAGAGCAGACAGGTTAGAAAAGAAAACAAAAATTAGCCAACAAATAATGGTGTGTGGGGGTGAACATTAAGACGCCTCAAGGGCTAGATGGGATTTGGTTTAACAGGAAAGTTTTATGCAAATCTTTCACCTGTGCAAATTATTATTTCTGTTTTGCCAAGACTACTGTGTCTCTCAGAGGCTATAAATTAATTCACAGCATTTGAAAGAACATTCGGAAAGCTTCTGATAAAACATCCTTGACTAAGTGTTCTGCGGGTGGTTGCCAAGGCCACAGCCATCATGAATGAAGGCAAGTGCTGGCCAGCGCCGCGGCTCACTAGGCTAATCCTCCGCCTAGCGGCGCCGGCACACCGGGTTCTAGTCCCAGTTGGGGCGCCGGATTCTGTCCCAGTTGCCCCTCTTCCAGGCCAGCTCTCTGCTGTGGCCAGGGAGTGCAGTGGAGGGTGGCCCAGGTGCTTGGGCCCTGCACCCCATGGGAGACCAGGAAAAGCACCTGGCTCCTGGCTCCTGCCATCGGATCAGCGCGGTGCGCCGGCCGCAGCGCGCCGGCCACGGCGGCCATTGGAGGGTGACCAACAGCAAAAGGAAGACCTTTCTCTCTCTCTCTCTCTCACTGTCCACTCTGCCTGTCAAAAAAAAAAAAAAAAAAAGGAAGGCAAGTGCTGTGGCTAACACCTGCCGGTATTCTGAGGTGCATGAAAATGCCCATTGCATTTTTTTTTTTTTTTAAGATTTATTTATTTACTTGAAAGGCAGTTACAGAGAGACAAAGAGAGACACAGGGAGAGAGGTCTTCCATCCACTGGTTCACTCCCCAAATGGCAGCAACAGCTGGAACTGGGCCAATCCAAAGGCAGGAGCCAGGAGCTTCTTCCAGGTCTCCTGTGCGGGTACAGGGCCCAAGGACTTGGGCCACCTACTATTGCTTTCCTAGGCCATAGCAGAGAGCTGGATCGGAATTGGAGCAGCCAGGACTTGAACTGGCACCCATATGGGATGCTGGCAATGCAGGCAGCAGCTTTACCTGTTACACCACAGCACTGGCCCCTATAACTATTACATTTCATGGAAATCTGCTTCTTGTGTTGAGCGAGGATTTCAAACCCACTTGAATAGCTCAGAGGATTTTCTTTGGACATTTTTTAACTCAAAATGACATTCTGTGTAATTTTTTACTTGCTCTTGACCAAAACCATAACTAAGTGCAAATTTCTGTTGTTTTTCCTCCCACTAATAACCAAGAGGCAGAAGTTTTTCTATTTAATTTAAAATGTGGCTCACTATACATGTAGCTCGCTGTTAAGTTATCTGTGTTGCTTTTGCCTTATTGACTGATTTCTAATTATTTTTGTTTGCTTGTTTTTAGAGAAGTTTCCGATAATCTTGCAGTGCAAAATCTGAAGGGGTCATTTTCTAATGCTTCAGGTATAATTACTAATTATAATCAAACATGCTTGTGTGTTTGCTCTATATTGGCAAACTCTTTGTAACACATGGAAATAATTTTCAAAATGACACATAGGCCACAAATTGTGCCACCTAGAATTCATCCCTATGCTTTGAAACTCACACCCTAGAAAATAACAGAACCAAAGAAGTGGTGACTTCTGACTGTGGTGCATCTCCACCTCACTGTTCAACTTCCACAAGTGGTTTCATCCTCTGTTGACTCAGTTTATTGTATAGATAACATGTGGATGATCTGCCAAGAAATTGTTCCCATAAAAAGGATAAAAAAGTACTTTGAAATCCCTTGAAGAAAACATTATATAGTCAGGCCTCTATGTCAGTGGAGTCTGCATCTATATATTCAACCAACCTAGAACTGAAAACATTTGGGGAAAAAATTTTCCATGTGTACTAATCGTGAACAGACTTTTCCTTCCTGACAATGTAACAACAATTTACCTAGCTAGCATTTACCTTGTATTAGCTATTATGAATAATGCAGCAATGACTTAAAGCAGACAAGAATGTGTGTGGGTTATATGCCAATGCTGCACCATGTTACAGAAAGAGACTTTCACATCAGCAGATGTTGCCAACTGTGGGGTTCCTGGCCCTGGCACCCCAACACTGAGGAGTAACTGTGTACACTGCTTTGACGGGAGCCCAGAGGAACAGTGGTGATAGACAGCGCCTTCAATGTCATCACCTCGGTCATCCTCACTGAGGAAGTGTTCCAGCTTAGACCATGAGAAGACATATTTGGCTTTTATCAGAATCGGGTCTTTCCCATTCATTTCTGTTAGCCTTGACTGTCATGAGATTTCAAATACCTTGAGGAATTCAAAGGATCACAGGTGGGGAGACACTGAGTTTGGTTTTCCAAAGTTCATCAGGCTTTGGTGCCTCATGTGGCCTCCCTTCACCTTTATCACCCCAATACCCACCTGAGGAGAGAAGCATCACAATTGCTTGTACTGGGGTTCTGGGCGCCTCCTGGTCTGGTGCAGGCAGTTGCAGATAGAACAGGATGCCCATTAATAAACTAGCTAGCTGTCTCTTAGCAGTGTGATACAGAAAGTTAAACCAGATAAAGCCATAAATTCTGAAACTCTCTGTCTTAGGTTTGTTTGAAATCCATGGAGCAACAGTTATTCCCATTGTGAGCGTGATGGCCCCGGAGAAGCTGTCGGCCAGCACCAGGAGGCGGTATGAGACTCAGGTATGCCGGGTCAGCTTCCTCAGGTGAGCCACAGAGGAGGAAACAGACTAGGAGGAAATAACCCTGGAATTCCTGGGAAATATTTTTCTTCCCACTTCCCTAACATGGTGCCTCCTCAAAATCTCATCAACACAAAAAGCGGCTGTTGTCAGAATGACTGCTTCTAAATAAAACTTCCTAATCCGCTTCTAATGGCAGTGAAGTCTCTTTGTTTTTGTTCTAAGTATCTTGTGATCACAAGACTTGATCACAAGACTCGAGGCAGGTTTCTCAGACATGCCCTGGTATCTGGTATCTGCTATCTGCCTGATGCTGTACTCAGGGCTATGCCAAACATAAATAAGCTTATAACCTCAGAAGTAAATAAAATACTTGATTTTTACCCAGATGTAGTATTGTAGTATTAGAGATAAATAGAAAAATAGAAATACGAGTTAAATATAGTGAATATGAGCGTCAGAGTGTACCTTGGAAATGTAGGAAAGGGAATATTAAGAGATTAGATATTATCTTAATGAGAATAGAATTAGACTGGAATACAAATGATCAAGTACCTCATTTTTGTAAATTCCCCTAGCTGTTTCTCGGGATTTGGATAGAAACCCATTTTTCTTGTTTTCCTACTGTCTTCATCATTTACTATATTTCAATTCCATGTTCTCATTGCTGTTACCTTCTTTTTCCTATTTTCATTTTATTAGAAAGGCAGAGCAACAAAGAGACAAAAAGAGATCTTCCATCCACTGCCTCACTCCCCCAAATGCCCACAACAGCCAGGGCTGGGCCAGGCTAGGCTGAAGCCAGCAGCCCAGCACTCCATTTGCATCTCCCATGTGGGTGGCAGGAACCCTGGTATTTGAGCCATCATCCATTGCCTGCCAAGCTGAGCATTACCAGGAAGCTGGATCAGAAGCAAAGGAGCCAAGACTCATACTAGGGACTGATATGGAACAGAGGTGCCCCAAGCAGCCACTTAATCAGTGGGCCAGCAGCTGGCTCAGTTGTGGTGCAGCACATTAAGCCAGTGCCTGCATTGCTACAATCCCACATGAGCACTGGCTAGAGTCCCGACTGCTTGGCTTCCAATCCAGCTCCCTGCTAATGCACCTGGGAAAGCAGCAGAAGGTGGCCCAAAGACTTGGACCTCTGTATCCATGCAGGAGACCCAGATGTAGTTCCAGGCTCTTGGCTTCAGCCTGTCCCAACCCTAGTCAGTGCGGCCATTTGGGAATGAACCAGTGGGGATAAGAACACACTCGCTTACTCTCCCTCTTTCTGTAACTCTACTTTTCAAGTAAGTAAATAAATCTTGCCCTAAAATTTAGTTTAATATTAAAATCTGCTTCCACATGTACTATTTCATTGCTCTGAGCCTTTACTAGGAATTATCTCAAAATTAAAAAGAAATTAGCAACAATAAGAATTATTAAATGATCACAAAAGATTATAACATTTCCCTTGAAATTCCAGTGGCTGGACACCCCTCTCTCTGAAGTAGATTAAGAAGTATCTGGAATCCTCTCTACGCTTTGGCTTGTCACCCTGTAGCTGTTTTCTGGGAAAGGAAATGAGGTGGCTGGAAAGATGATTTGGATTACCATGTTCTGAATTTCATTTTCTTCTTAGGTGCAAACCCGACTTCAGACCTCCCTTGCCAATTTACATCAGAAGAGCAGTGAAATCGAGATTCTGGCCGTAAGTCGCTTTCTTTAGCATTTTAAGACGGGTTCTGTCCATCCTCAGAGTAGCTGCCTGAGTTCAGAGCTTTTTTTTTTTTTTACTGAGTGTCAACAGTATTTGGATACAGACCTTATTGTCACTGATGTGAACCATGTATGATCTAAACCTGCAAAGAATGGGGAGAAATCTGAAGGGATTTTTTATGAAAACCAAAATTATCACTTTCTCCATATCTCAAGCCTTTGCCTTACTAATCCTACATGTAGCAGTGTCAAACCCTTAGAGTGCGGTGTGTGGAACAGGGAGGGCTTCCCACTGCTTACCTGTCATGGCACTCAGTCCTCACACTGCAGCCCAGCCGAGGCCATGCTGGTTTACAGCAGGGTAGCATCCCAAACCCTGCCAGCCCTGTCATGTTGCCCCATCCAAAGCCACACCTAGTCACAAGTCCATGCATGCTACCTGGTCCCTTCACAGATGATGTGCATTTGTGTGTTAACAGGTGGATCTACCCAAAGAAACGATTTTACAGTTTTTATCATTAGAGGTAAGCAATACAAACTCTTGCACTGTGGCCTCTGCTGTGAGTTTGCCAAATCAAATCGAAAATGGTATTAGATTTCCTTAGTGATAGTATTTTCCTGGCAGCTCCAGGAATTTAGAAACATTGTTCCTTTTTCTGACATAAATATCCCCAAATCCTCTGTTGACAGAATCCTACTTTTTCTAGTGGCTTTTTAATATCAGAAATAATTACATTCACCTTAACAAATGTGTGCTGCTTTTGCCGTGTGTCAGGTTTGGCAGGCCTTGTACGCATTCTACAAACATCAACTCATTTCATCAGAACCACCCCAGAGGAAGGTATTGACATTATTTCCATATTACAGATAAATGGGACCATTTTGGAAAGAAACCCAAGGTCACCCAGCTCACAAGGAGCAAAGCCAGGATTTGCACCCAGGCAGACTGGCAGAGTCTGTGTTCTTGACCACTATACTGCGCTCTCATCCCTGCTAGGGAAGTTCGTCTGTAGACTGGAACAACATAGAACATCTTTCATAAAAATTAAAATTAACTTAGGTCCTTTCTAAATTTATTTCTTTGTTACAGGTACATTTAAGGGAACTGGAAAAAGCCCATGGAAAAATAAATTAGTGCAAAAGATTTTGCAATCCATGCAGTTTTCTCATAATATGCATTTTCCATGAACCTGAAGATCCTTCCTACCTTTACCGTCAAATAGCCTAAATTACAACTTCCAAAATTTTAAAGCATACACCATCATACTGGCCATTTACTTACAGTCCAGTCACATGACCGCATTGTACACAAAGCAAGCAGCAGGCCGAAGTCGAGTGGCCTGAAGTCACACCAGCACACGTGGGCTGCAGCCTTGTTAACCAGGCTCTAACTGGACGCCTGCAGTCTTGTTTCAGGGAAAACTTGTGCTTCAAAGGCAAAACCCCCGCAGCCCCCCAGCTGTTCTGTC
Organism: Oryctolagus cuniculus; assembly: GCF_964237555.1. Classification (NCBI taxonomy): domain Eukaryota; kingdom Metazoa; phylum Chordata; class Mammalia; order Lagomorpha; family Leporidae; genus Oryctolagus; species Oryctolagus cuniculus. The sequence goes on from NC_091443.1 coordinate 63,179,700, forward strand.
TCCCTATAGCTGATGCTTCTGGCTACCTGGGGGGAATGGCAATGATGTTTCCTTAGTGATTCGGAAAAATCCAGTTAATAACCCAAGTGCCCTGTTGTTGTCTTTTTTTTCCTAGTGGGATGCTGATGAACAGGCATTTAACACAACTGTGAAGCAGCTGCTATCACGCCTACCGAAGCAAAGATACCTCAAATTGGTTTGTGATGAAATTTATAACATCAAAGTAGAGAAAAAGTAAGTTATCACTTAGGCATAGCAGGTTTCACATGACTAAAACTCAAGGAGGGGATTCAGAGTGACGCACATTGTGTCTTTTGAGGTTTGATGGCCAATAAGCTGCTGTTAGAACTGCAACTGGCAAACCAGTAAACCTTGCGCAGACTGTGACTCACAGTCACGATCTTGTCTTAACAACACCCTCGGTTCCAGGAGCAGCTATCCCACTGTGGTTCACCCACAGAACACAGAACTCACTTCTAGAAATATGTTAAATGAAAGAAAATAACTAACTCCTTTGATTTTGTGCCTTCCTGTCAACATGCCAATCATTCGTGTTTCCAACCATTTAAAAGGCTGTGTGGGAGCCTGTGAGGCGACTGCTGTCTCCATACACACAACCTTACACTGCAGACCCTTGTTTACACAATTTTTTAGTGAGTAGCTCCCTGTCTGGATTAAATTAACCTCCTACAGTTAAGTCTGCTCTTTGCCCATTAAATTGAGTCTGTCTTTATAATCTCCCTTTTCCCTTCTTTTGCAGGGTGTCTGTGCTATTTCTGTATAGCTATAGAGATGACTACTACAGAATCTTATTTTAACCTGGAAGAACTGTCATTACATTGTTCAAAGACAGGGGCTTACACTGGAATAATGGAATGTTGTACATTCATTATAATTTTAAGCTTAAATTCTAAGGAGTTATCCTACAAAGTTGAGTTTTGTCAGCTTTTCATGTGTAATATATTATAAATTTATCTTTTGGATACAATAAAAGCTTTCATATATCTGCTGCTTGTTAAGTGCAAATCTATTAACACTGAAGTTTTTATGGAGCTAGGACACACACACACACACAAACACAGCCATGTTCTTTCCAACTAAGCACTTGAAAATGTCTAACCTAAAGGGCATAAAAAATCAAAAATCAGTGTTACCTTGAAGTCTTTATTCTTAATGATTTTATGTTTAGCCCATGAAAGAACATGACTTTTTAGAAAACTGTCAGGCTTCAATTCCAGTAATGAAGAAGATAAGGCTAAAGCCCATCATTTATCACATTCTAGAATTGGTAGTTATCACCAGAACTATGAAGACGGAGTGGGAAAAGAAGAAGAGACAGTCTGTGCTCATAGACAGGTTTAATGATACATTGCACTTCACAGAGATGACTACAGAGACTTTTAAGCTATAATCCAGGAAAATACAACCATGCAACACAGACTAATCAACCAGATCTAAAATAAACTGGCTTCTCACCACAACTACCCTGTAAACACTCAACCCTTCTCTCCCAGATGACCCTAATCGCACATGAAAACAGTAGCTATGGGGAGCCAGAAACCTAGCTTTGTGGCCAAAAGGGAAAAAAACAAAGGAAGACTAGCAATTCAGTGGTTAGGTGGTGGGAACAAGACCGTCCCTGCCTCTCACTGCGCCGCTTTGCTCTTCTTGCTCTTGCTCTTTTTGTCCCTCTTCTTGAGTCCGTCCATGTTGGCTCTCAACAGGTTTGAATAGGCCTGAAAAACATGCGGCACGACCTGGGTGCAAGGGGTACAAATCAGGGCAGCCGTCCCTGTAATAGTTTTGGACAGTCAGAATCAGAAAGCCTACCTGATAAGGAGCATATGCCACAAAACTATCTGGGACACTCGTTCTGGAAAACGGTCTAAGCGTAGAATGCTCTTTCATACTACAGTAGCTTCGGAAGCACTGGCCCACAGTAAATTAGGTTTTTCCGTTTTCTTTATTTTTTAATTAGCAAAAGGGAAAAACTAAGGACAACTTCTTGCTCAATTATACTGTAGGCAGAGTATACCTAAAGCCTAAGACAAAAATCTAGCTTAAAAGTTAGCAAGGAAGATAGTGCATGTATTGAAATCTACAGCATGGAAACTTTTACTAGAAAAGTATCGGTAAAAATTATTAAGGAGAGCAGTGAACCAAAATATCAATCTTAACACAGCATTGTGCCTCAAGAAGCGGGGGATAGGAACACCTAACACTCACCATCTGAAACTTATTCACTTCTTTGGAGCTCACCTGGAAAAGCAGGCAAACAGAGGTTACTCCAGTCACCCGTACAGGTATCCTCTCTCCACCCAGTTACTAGGATGAAGCCTCATAAAGTACATCCTAGTCTTTAAAATACTTCTTCCCAACTTTGGGGTCACAGTACACGGAAGACCAGTTTTCTACTCCACTTTCCTCTTCCTGAGAAACAAGCAAGGTAACTCTGTGCCTTTTTCCACAGTGCATTGCACCCAGATGCAAAAATCAAAACTGGGCTCCCAGGCAAGCTACACTTCCCACCTCTGTTGAAGGAAATCCCCTACCCAGCTGGCGCTGAGTCTCCCCTCCAGCTTGAGTAAGATGTCAGACTTCTCAGTGTTAATTTTTTGCTTGTAAGATATATTTATACTACTTTCTCTGTATCTTATTTATAAAGTTGCCTTCCACTAGTTCAGCTGTTTAGCACACTGCAAGCTACCAGAAGAGGAACTGTACCTCTGAGGAAGATTCCTGAGGTTTTTGTATTTCACAACATCCACCATTACTCTCGGACACCACTTAGGCTTGCTTTACTGTGTAAGTCTTCTTAAGACTACTTGTAAAGGGTGGCTCATGAATGAATTTATAGTCTCATTCTCCTGAGTGCAGACTAACCACAGATGTCATTAGAGGGCAGGGTGGCTCTGCTCCAGAATAAAGGAGTATGCACTCCGAAGCCAGAGTCCTCCTTCGCCACATTTAACCTTCACAGTAAACACAAAGCCTGGGCCTCTTGATTAAATGTACCAGTACATTCTCTCAAGTACCAAGCCTAGCAAATACTGCACGCTTGCTATGAGAACCACAGAGACAAGGGAATAATCACCTTAAAAATAAACGAATCATCTAGCACCAAGAAATTTTACTGACTGTTCAGCACAGTGAGGGGAAGAGGAATTGCACCAACTAACCCTTACAGTACAGTTAGGAGTAAGGCTACTGCCAGTGCCTCATAAATTTTAGCAGAACAAGTTTTTGACCTCTGCCTTGTTCATTTTCCTTTTATTGTTACAGTTTCTAGAACTGAAGTAGTAAAGGAAGGTCCTGATCCGAAAATAGGCTGAGAGCTATCCACCAGCCTTTATTTAATAAAGTCAGTAAATAAATGCCCAATTCCGACATGTCCCATCCTCAGCTGAGTTCCTCTTTCCCAAAAGTCGTGTTGGGAATCCAGCTCACCACGGTGCTGATCTTCTTTTTCCCATCAGTAGCTCTTAACAGACATTTGTTGTCTGAGGGCTCAAAGCCCTCCACAGAACCTTTCCTTGGAATGGGTTTCGTTCGACCATCATCTGCAAGAAAAGCGGCGGGCTGTGAACAGAGCCACATACACTGCTGACAGGTAGACCAGAAGTCAACCCACAGAGGGAGGGTCCGAAGAGGCGCCCTAATCCCCACCCCCGCTCCAGCTCTGTTAGCCACAGCATCCGCCAAACCTTGCAGAGACCACCGCTACTTCCACTACGGACCTCACTCAAAACTGGGGCCCCGGGATCCCCGAAAAAATGATGAGCCCTGACGTGCATGGGACCCACTGTAACCGGACCGAGCTAGGTGCGAAATGCTAGGGGCCGCGCGAGCCACGAACCCTAATATTCTCGGGGCCCTGAGCCCTGAATGTGCCCAGCACAGGGTGGAGAAACGGCAAGGCGGGGATCCCCAGCCGACTCCGCCGGCGCCCAGACGTCTGTCTCCTGGGCCGGGAGCTGCTCGGCTTCCACGGCGCCCTCCCCAGCTTCCTCTCGGCCCTGCCGCGACCACGGCTGCTTACATTTCTTCAAGGTGATAAAGACGCTGCCCGACAACCGGCATTTCTGGAAGAGTCTGGTCAGCTCCGTCAGGAACTGGAACACAACAAGCCCGGCCTCGTGAGCAGCCCCAAAGCTTCCCCGCCGCCATCAAGTCCCCATCCCCCCCGCAAAAGGAGACAGAGGCCCCGGGCAGAGCCCCTAACCACATCCATCCCGGGCCGGTCGGGTGCGGCTATACCTGCTCGCTCTCCAGCAGCACCATCCCGGGGCTGCCGGTTCCTCTCCGTCCTCACACGCCCCGCCCCGTTGCACCCGGAAGTTCCGCCTAGCCTGGGCGGGACTTCCGCTATTAGTCTTCCATTCCTTTCCACCAATCCTTGCCTCCGCCCTCTTTCGCCCTGTCCACCTAGCGTCTGAGCTCTGGGACGCCCTCGGCCGTCCCTGGGAGGGAAGCGCTTGGGGAGCTGTTAGGCTGAGTCACCTCACAAAAGAAAGATTTGAAAGAACGTAGAGTTGTGTATATTCAGTCTCTGTTAGACGAGATACCTAGCAGTCCAGTGCCTCAGTTTCCTTATCTTAAAGAAAGCATAATAGTACAGCTACTTCACGACGTGATGGTGAACAGTAAATGAGCCCACATTAAACACGCAGAACACTGGTACATGGCAAGTGCACCGTAAGCACTTGCCCACCGTTATGTTATATAATGTTATTGTTTGCATTATCATTGTAATAAGTTCTCATGGAGGCTCTTTGAATTCTTCTCTGACCAGGAGGGCTGGGTGCCCCTAATAACTGACTGGTAGCAAGGACTGGAGCCCAGTCTTAGTTCCTCTGCATTCAGTAGAGATCTGGGTTCTAGGCCCTGCTTTGGTAGTAACCAACTTAAACGCTGGGCCTTTTCAAAGTCAGGCGTTCGTTCAATGCACAACGGGTTGGCTGTGTGCCTCATCCCCTGTGCCAGGCACTGTTGGAGTTGGGGATACAGCAGGATACAAGACAAGCTAAGTTCCTGGAACCTAGGTTAAAAGGGTAGGGAGAAAATAAACAATTAACAAGAAAACAAGTGTTACAGCTTCAGATGATGAGGAATGCTGTGAGGACAACTATGTAAGGTGATACAAATGGGAGCACCAAGGGACCGACGTTTTGTTGCAGCCAGAAGAGTTCTCTCTGAAGAGGATAACTTTTTGTTGAAAGCCACGGGGACAGCCATCCAAAGATCTGGGGACATGGTATTTTAGACAGAGAGAACGGCTAGAGCGAAGACCAAAGGGGAAACTCGTCGCCCTGTATGAGCAAGGCTGCGGGGTGAGGATGGGATGGAGAGGGCCTGTGGAAACTAGGGGTCGGGGGGCATGAAAAGGCAGCCAGCCTGGGGGCAGGTCTTGTGGGGCCTGTGGCCATGGTAAATTTGGATTTTGTTCCAGATAGAGGATTCTTGTAAAGGTAGGTTTTTTTAGACTATTCCTTTTTTTTTTTTTTTAAGATTTATTTACTTTAGAGGCAGAGTTACAGAGAAAGGGAGAGACAGAGAGAAAGTCTTCCATCCACTGGTTCACTCCCCAAGTGGGAGTGAATGCAACTGCCAGAGCTGGGCTGATCCAAAGCCAGGAGCCAGGATCTTCCTCCAAGTCTCGCACGCTGGTGCTGGGGTCCAAGCACTTGGGCCATCTTCCACTGCTTTCCCAGGTGCATTAGCAGGGTGCTGGGTCGGAAGTAGAGCAGCAGGACTCAAATGGGAAGCCAGCATTGCAGGTGGTGGCTTAACCTACTCTGCCACAGCACCAGCCCCTGTAAAAGTAGTTTTACACAGGACAGTGATGAACTGGTTTGTTTTTAAAACATCTCCCTATCTTTGGTGTAGAGACAAGCCAGGAAATGAGGATCCCATATGGGAGACCTGGATGGAGTTCCTGGCCCAGCAGCTGCTGTTGAAAGCATTTGGGAAGTAAACCAGCAGATGGAAGATCAACCTCTCTCTCCATCTCTCCCTCTGTCACTCTGCCTTTCAAATAAATAAAAATGTAAAAAAAAAAAAAATGTTTGCGGTAAAATGGAATTAAGAGTTTTTGATGCAAGAAATTTTTAAATCCATGCATAGCTATTTCATAATACACACCTCCATGAACTTTTTGAAAACCTCATATGCATGACTTTCAAAATATTTTGCATCAAAAAAAGTAGCTTTTAGTTCCATTTTCCATGACCTTTTGAAATATCCTCTTATATCCTAGAATGATTTCCCCAATGAGACAAATGGTATTATATATTGAAACCACCTACAAAAGTAGCTAAGTGTACAATGAAATTGAGAGTTTATGCCAAGAAGGCATATTTATTTGAAAGTTTGAGTTACACAGAGAGAAGGAGAGGCAGAGAGAGAGAGAGATCTTCCATCCGCTGGTTCAAACCCCAATTGGCCTCAATGGCTGGAGCTGCACCGATCCGAAGCCAGGAGCAAGGAGCTTCTTCCAGGTCTTCCACGTGGGTGCAGGGGCCAAAGGACTTGGGCCATCTTCTACTGCTTTCCCAGGCCACAGCAGAGAACTGGACTGGAAGTAGAGCAGCCGGGATTCTAACCAGTGCCCATATGGGATGCCGGCACTGCACGTGGCAGCTTTACCTGCTACGCCACAATGCTGGCCCCACCAAGAAAGCATAGTTAAATTTTGACCAAAAATTCTAGCTTACAGTTATGAGCAGTTAGGGTCAAATATGATCGAACTGTAACTCATGTATAAACAGAGGTCAGTGGCTGTGGCCCTTGGAGCAGAGCAGTGTGTGTGTGAGGCAGGGAGCAGGCCAGATGACACCCCACTTCTTCCTCGCCCTGGGAGAACTGTGGAGTGAAAATAGTTCCTAAATCCCCTTCCACACTCATGCAGCCTTCAACAAATGCCTTGTTAGCACCACGGGTAAAACAGAGCCCCTTAGCAAAAAAAAAACTGGCATCTACTTATGCCAGACTGTCCACGCCATGGGCAAGGACAGGGAAAGAAAAACACCCAGGGAATCTAAGGGGCCGGGTGACTTCCTGCTTCTACCAATTACAGTCCTCTCTCCCAAAATGCAGGGGTCACGTACATCCTTTCCTTGGAGTACAATTTAATTTATTGGGTTGAAATAGAGTCAAGAGTTATGTCAGTTATGTCAGCCGGCACCGTGGCTCACTTGGTTGATCCTCCGCCTGCGGCGCTGGCATCCCATATGGGCACCGGTTCTAGTCCCGGTTGCTCCTCTTCCAGTCCAACTCTCTGCTGTGGCCCGGGAGGGCAGTGGAGGATGGCCTGGGTGCTTGGGCCCCTGCACCTGTGTGGGAGACCAGGAGGAAGCACCTGGCTCCTGGCTTCGGATCAGCGTAGCTCCGGCTGTGGCAGCCATTTTGGGGGTGAACCAACAGAAGGAAGACCTTTGTCTCTCTCTCTCTCTCTCTCTCTCTCTGTCTAACTCTATCTGTCAAAAAAAAAAAAAAATCCGGGTCAAAGGTCTTGTTAACGTTAGAATATTTTAATTTATAGCTGTAGTTATTCTAATACAATTACATTTTGCAGGGCCTGGAAAGTATGATGGTTACAAATAGTCACTAGTTCCTAGCTGCCTGAATCTGAATTCTAACTCTACCTTTCCTTGTCTAAGAGACTGGAGACAAATCACAAGATTCCTGCTAAAATATTCATTTATTTATTTGTTTGTTTGTTTACTTATTTGAGTTAGAGAGGAAGAGACAAGAGAGGTATCTCCCATGAACTGGTTTACTCTCTAAATGTCCACAATGGCCAGGGCTGGGCCAGGCCAAAGCCAGGAGGCAGAAGCTTCAGCCAGGCCTCCCACATGAGTGCAGGCACCTGAGCACTTGGACCATCCTCCACTGCTTTCCCAGGCACATCAGCCAGCAGCTGGATCTAACTGGAGCAGTTGGGACCTAAATAGGTACCCACATGGGATGCTGGCTTTGCAGGTGGCAGCTTAACACACTGCACCACAATGTTTGCCCCAAAATATTTTAAAGGTGCACTCATTGGGGCCAGTGCTGTGGCGTAGTGGGTGCCATATGGGCGCCAGTTCAAGACCTAACTGCTCCACTTCCGATCCCGCTCTCCCCTATAGCCTAGGAAAGCAGTAGAAGATTGCCCAAGTGCTAGGGCCCCTGCACCAGCATGGAAGGCCCAGAAGAAGCTCCTGGTTTCTGGCTTCAGATTGGCCCAGCTCCAGCAGTTGCAGCCATTTGGGGAGTGAACCAATGGATGGAAGACCTCTCTCTCCCTCTGTGCCTCTGCCTCTCTGTAACTCTGCTTTTCAAATAAATAAATAAATCTTTAATAAATCAGGTATACGTTACAACTTATTCAATGGAAAACCCACAGAGCAGACACAAAGATCAAGAATTCTGAAATTAATTTGTAAGACAAGGTTGGATTTTCCTCAGAGGGGCCCAAGGGTTGTCCCTCCTCTGAACAGTCACTGTATGCACAGACAAGTTGTGTGCACTATTGTTAGGGTCTCTGCCATGCACAAAGCTGCAAAATGGCTCAAAGGCAATGGGGCTGGCATCAGGTAACCCAGAAGGGTATGTCCTGAAGCACGTACAGTTCTCCACTGGAAGTATACACTAGCCTTGTTTTGTTTCCCAGTCTTTACTCAGTTATTTAAAGGGCAGATTGGCAGAGGGATAAAGAGAGGTCTTCCATCCTCTGGTTCACTCCCCAGATGGTTGCAACAGTCAGGTCTGGGTCAGGCTAAAGTCAGGAAGCAGGGCTCATCCTGGTCTCCCACATGGGTGACAGGGACCCGAGGACTTGGGCCATCTTCTGCTGCTTTCCCAGGCACATTAGCAGGGAGTCAGAGCAGCTGGGACTCCAAATGGGATGCTGGCACCACTGGGGGCAGTGGCTTAACCCACTGTGCCAAAACACTGGTCCCCTTTGCTTTGTTTTCATGATATATATATAGATAGATAGATAGACGAAACTTTTTATTTTGAAAGGCAGAGACAGAGTGACAGAGAGCTCCAACCTGCTGGTTCATTCCCCAAATGCCTATAACAGATGAGGCCAGGCTAGGACGAAGCCTGGAGCCTGGAACTCAACCCAGGTTCCCCACATGACTGGCTGAGATCCAATTCCTTGAGCCATCACCACCGTCTACCAGGTGTGCCTTCCTGCAGGAACAGGAAGCTGAAATCAGGAGCCAGAGCCAGGAACTGAACCCAGGTACACAGGTGCTCCTAACTGGTCTCTTAATCAGTAGGCCAAACACCTGCCCCTGATTGCTTTTTTCTTTTTCCGTTTGCCTCTTACTCTTCTTTGTTTCCACTCATTTCTTTACTTCTTCAAATATACTTAAGCCCTTCGGTGCTCATCCATAGAATGCGGATGTCACAAAGTGCCCGCCCCACTGTAACCGAGAGGACGGCCTGAGCTAACCTGGGCACTGTTATACCTGTTAGTAAAATGACGCAGTCTTATCCACGGTGTGATCTAGGCTGTAGCCCCTCCCCCCCATTGCTGAAGCCAGGTGACCTTATGGCCCAACCACTTGTGTCAGCTCCACCCCCACCCTAATAGGATTCGGTGCTCCTACTTCCCTACCCCCCCCAACCAAAGGTTTAACAGGACCAGGTCATCCAAATGCTGCTACAGGGATATACGCAGCTCCCCACTCAGGGAGCTTGAAACTCATGGTCCAGGTCAGCAGAAAGTGGCTATAGAAGATAGACCACTGCCCCTTCGCCCATCCTGGACTTTTGGGCTGACATAATCCCACACAACGCCTACTTTATAAGAAACAAAAGGGGGGAGGGGCCTGTTAGACCGTCACAAAACACACCAGACACGGGAGTAAGGGAAAGGGTTCATTGGGAAAAACCAGCAGGCTGGAGGGAAGGGGCGAAGAAGTGAAAAGGGAGAGAAGGAGAGTGTAAGAAAGACAGAGGAGAGGAGCTAGCGAGGAGAGAAGAGAGAGCAGAGAGGAGACCATAGGAGCCATGAGAGCCACTTACTCAGGACAGGTCCTTTTAGAACTTTGCCTGAGGGCGGGCAGGGAAGTAGGAATAGCGAGTCCCTTGATACTGGTGGTTGGGCCATGTGGCCACCTGGCTTTCAACAATGGCAGTGGGAGCCAGGGCACAGGATGTAAATCAGGGTGTAGATTGTACCATAGATAAAACTGCACCAGTTTCCCTAACAGGGCCCACACTGTGGCACAGCTGGTTAAAGCCTTGGCCTGAAATGCCGGCATCCCATATGGGTGCTGGTTCTAGTCCCGGCTGCTCCTCTTCCAATCCAGCTCTCTACTATGGCCTGGGAAAGCAGTAGAAGATGGCCCAAGTCCTTGGGCCCCTGCACCCACGTGGGAAACCCAGAAGATGCTCCTGGCTTCGGATCAGTGCAGCTCCGGCCGTTGCGGCCAATTGGGGAGTGAACCAGCGGATGGAAGACCTCTCTCCCTCTCTGTCTCTCCCTCTCTGTAACTCTGCCCTTCAAATAAATAAAATAAATCTTTAAAAAAAGAAAAAAAAAACAGAAACAAAAGGAGTGAATGTTAGTAAAATGGTGCTGTCTTATCTGTGCCGCCATCTGTGCCCCAGACCCCATCCTAAGCCTTGGCCCCAGACGCCAGTAGGCACAGTAGGCTTTGGCCCTAAACCTCATGGTCATGGTCATGGTCCAACCACAGGTGTCAGCTCCACCCCCACCCTAAAGGGATTCCCCGCTCCTGCTTCCCTGCCCTCCCCCTGACAAAGGGATATTAGGACGTGGTCTCTCTCTTCCTTCTTAGCCCCTTCCCTCCAGCCCATCGGGTTTTCCCCAGTAAGCCCCTTCTCTACTCCAGTGTTTGCTGTGTTTTGTGGCAGCCTTACACCACCCTCAGTCTCTTACCCTGCAGTGGACTGTGCCGGGGTCCTGCTGATTAGGGGGAATTCGTTCTACAGAAGAGATTGTGTCCAGGAAGCCGGGGCGCCAGGGACGAGAGAGTCACCCGCCCCCCACCCCCCGGAGGAGGCCAGCAGCACACTTCCTGGGCTGACTCCACAGACACACCCACCCTAGCGACTTTATGCCATTCTTCCTTGTGCCTCCTGGGGCCCGCCCCCTCCCACCCCCAGGATGAAGCCCTGGGTTAAATCCTTGGACAGGCCCTGAGGGCGCCCTGGCGGTGGCATGCCCTGCTACCTCACTTTGGGTGGGGTGTTGGCAAGGTACTTACCTGTGCCCTCTCTTCCACGTTGTAGCTCCCCAAAGAGTTGTTTTCGGGTTTCGGGGGGATAATCGACTTAAAGGGCTGAGAGCAACCACCCTATTGTATTTTTTGAAATTTTTCACCGTTATGTTAAGGACTAACACTTCCACTTCCAAAATTCCGAGATCCACCGCCTGTCGCCCCGCAGCCCCTCCCGGAGGCCTAGGGAAGCTTCCCGAGCCCACGCGTGTCCGTGACGAAGCACGTGTCTGGCCCGGCTCAGGCGGGGGAGGAGAAGCCGGCCGCACCCCGGGCGGTGCGCGCGCCTCCCGGACCTGCCGCGGCGCTCCTCGGCGCCGGCAGGGGGCGTCCTGACCTCGCCGCTCGAGCTGTCCCCTCAGAGCCGGCGGTTCCAGGACTTCTAAATCACTTCAGCGGAGTCCCGGGCCTTTAGGGCCTCGGGGAGACTCACTCACTCACTGAGCAAGGACCGATGGAGCCCCTGCGCAGCCCGGGGGCCCCCAGCTGACCCAAGCCACATCACTGCAAGGGACTCCTTTTTTTCAGACAATAATTCGCTTATGTTTCTTGAAAAGTTACTTACGAGGGCTCATTTCTCAGTGCCTTACATAATTTTCTCCCCCGAGTGACAGCCTGGTGAAGTGAGGGCTGCCTTGTGTCCATTTTCTAGCCAGAGGCACTGAAGGGGTGGGGCGGGAGGGGCACCATGACGGGTCACTCAACCCCTAAAAGGCAGAGGGGAGATTTGAACCCCAGCCCCCTGGTTTCACAGCCAGCCACAGCGGTGGCCTGGAGGAGTCGGGGAGGAAGGTGCCAGGCGCCTGCCCTGAAAGGCAGGTGCCTGGCAGCCTGTTGGCCATGTCCAGGATGGCGGTCGGCAGGGCGGCAAAGGTTACCAGAGCGAGGGAGCCCCCAGAGAGGCAGGGAAGCTGGGCCTGCGGTCTTCACAGCCCACCTCACCCTGGAGGTCTGTCCCCACCCGCTCCTGGAGCTTCCATTGGATTCCAGGCCCGGCTGGGCACTTTGTGTGTCTCTGAAGGGAAGTGACTTTATCTCTGTGAGCCTCCATTTTCTCGACTGTAAAACGGGACTGCCTTGGCTGCCGTGCCAGTGAGTTAACTGAGATCATGTAGAGAAAAACACTTCAGAAATGGGGAAGTACGCCAGAAAAGCCAGGTTTCGATCTTTTCCCTTCCTATTCAGCTCTGGTACCTCTACCCCCAGACCCAAGTTCCTGGGTCACCCTCCAGTGCCTTCCCTGGAGCAATAGCAGGGAGCTGGAGAGAAGGATGGGCGTGTCCCCTCCCCCCCAACTTCCATGGGCTTGGTCCCTGGGTGGGAGGAGGGTCCCCTTTATCATGATGATTAAGGGTTCCAAATTTAAAACTTCTGCTTGGAAGTCAGGATAGGAAGTCCTGTAGCCAGAGTTGCTGCACAAATTCCCCAGGTGTCCCAACTCTGAACAACAACAGCTGCTGTTGGTCGCTGGGCCCGGTTGGCACCACTCATCCCTGAGTGTCTAGGTGCTCTCGCGCCACTTCCCTGACAGACCAGCAGATGCGCAGTCACAGCGAGCCCTGGGCAGTCACAATGAGCAGCCAAGTCCTGGGAACACCATCGCTGAATCACTGACTTCAAAGAATCACAGTGTGCAGCTGGAAGAGGCCTCGACCATCTTTCTTGTTCAACTCTTTACTTTCTAGTTGCCGCAAGAAAAAAAAACTGAGTGAGGCCCAGAGAGAAAGTGACCTGACCAAGGCAGAGGTGGGAAGCTCTGAGCCCAGGGCCCACCCACTTGCCCTCTGAGTGCCCCCACCTGGCTGAACTGGGAGCAGGAGGCGGGGCAGAGGCCGCTCTGGATTAGCCACAGGTGGGCTCTCTGTGTCAGCCTCAGCCCCCCTCACTGGGAAGGGAAGAGCCTGGGGCTGTCCTCACACCCCAGGTGCCAGGCCACAGCTTAGAGGCTAGAGGAGGCGGCTTCCTGCTTGGCCCTCTTCCAAGGCCATTTCACAATGAGGGGAAGAGTGCTAGGCTGAGAGTCCTGGGTTACTGCTCACTGCAGCCCCTCTCAGACCCCCTAGGGAGAATGAGCCAGGCTCCTTCTGATGTTTGGGGCAAAGAGACTCTCCAAGAGGGGAGACAAGGGCGGGGGGGGGCGGGCCGTGTCCACTGGCAGTGTTGCATGAGCCCTGCTCCTGGAGTTGGAAGTGGGGGCAGCCTTGCTGAGGCCCACCTGCATGCATTTATAGGGCCAGAATCCTTTCTGCTGGGACAGCGGTGGTCCCTTCAGGTCAGACCCACACTTGCTCACTAACAGTGAGCAAAGGCCTCCCTGGAAGCAGTGAGGATCAGCAAGCTCGGACTAGGCGGCAAGGCCCCGGTCAGCTCCCTGTGTGAGGCCACAGGACTACCAGGCAGAAAATTCTGGAAGGGAAGCCCAAGTCCTCTTTCTCTTTCAGCTCCCAGCATGCCACTGTGTCCGGGGTGAATAGTGGCTCAGCTGACAGAAATTCAACCAGGAAGCAAGAAAGAGACACCAGGACTTGCCATAAAGTCCTGGCTCTTGCAGTAGTGCCAGCCCTTGGCTAAGCTCCGGAAGGGGTCTAGCTTGAAGTAGGAGGCAGTGATTAGAGACACAGATTATCCCGTCTTAAGTCTTGAAGAGGAGACAAAGCAAGCCAAGGTGAAATGTCAAAGCACAGGACAAGGCAGAATGAGAATCAGGACTACGTTTTCATGTGGGATGGTCCAGTGCAGCCAGTGGGCTGCGGAAGGCAGCGTCTGTGGGCAAAGCCTCAGGCTTTGGAATTGAGGGGGCCACAGACTGGGGAGAAGTTGGCTCTGCAGGGAGACCAGGAAAGGAAGGCGAGACAGGACCCTGTCTGCACCGGGCGTGGTGAGCCATGCTACTGGAAATGAGTGTGTCTGGCCATGAGACACTTCCTCACTCTGAGCTCTCGCCCCTGGAACACAGCCGTCCTCCGTCCCCTTGGGACGTCGCTGGCCTACTGAGGCAGGTTATCACGTGGGGAGCCAGGCGGGGGCCGGGGTGCCAGGGAGCTCAGCCCCTCAGTCGGGTGCTCTCTGACAACAGGAAGCAGCTGCAACAGGCTCCTGGTGTCTGTCACTCCCTGTCTGCGGGCTGCACCCCCCTTGCAGAACAAACTGTTCTTCCAGAAGCCCTGGGGACAGAGGGCCCACACCTGCTCCCAGGTTGGTGTGGACAAGCCCCTTTCGGCCCAGGCTGGGAGCCCGGCAGAGCCACGACACGGCTCAGCAGCCTTCCCCACTCACCACCTCCTCCCACCCCAGACCCTGCTGTGGGCAACCGGGGCACTGAAGCATGAAATGAGAGCTTTGGGGGAAGGGAAACTGACCCGTCATAAATACCTCATCCTGGGCCCAAACTTCAGGTCGCAAACTCTGAGCTGAGTGGGGATGCTCCATGGTGGCTCCTTTTTTTTTTTTTTTTTTTTTTTTTGACAGGCTGAGTGGACAGTGAGAGAGAGAGAGACGGAGAGAAAGGTCTTCCTTCCATTGGTTCACCCCCCAAATGGCCACTACATCCAGCGTGTTGCGGCCGGTGCACCGCGCTGATCCGAAGCCAGGAGCCAGGTGCTTCTCCTGGTCTCCCATGCGGGTGCAGGGCCCAAGGACCTGGGCCATCCTCCACTGCATTCCCGGGCCACAGCAGAGAGCTGGACTGGAAGAGGAGCAACCGGGACAGAACCGGTGCCTGGACCAGGACTAGAACCTGGGGTACTGGTACCACAGGTGGAGGATTGGCCTATTGAGCCACGGTGCCAGCCTTTTTTTTTTTTTTTTTTTTTTTAGGTCAGAGTTACACAGAGAGAGGAGAGGTAGAGAGAAAGGTCTTCCATCTGTTGGTTCACTCCCCAGTTGGCCAGAGCTGTGCTGATCTGAAGCCAGGAGCTTTTCCAGGTCTCCCACGTGGGTGCAGGGGCCCAAGGACTTGGGCCATCTTCCACTGCTTTCCCAGGACATTGCAGAGAACTGGATCAGAAGAGGAACAGCCAGGTCTCGAACCGGTGCCCATATGGGATGCCGGCGCTTCAGGCCAGGGCGTTAACCCGCTGCACCACAGCGCCAGCCCCCCATGGTGGCTCTCCAGAAAGGGCCCTGGACTATACAAGTCAAAGCACTGAGTTCTGATCTTCATGCTACCACCCATTAGCTATGTGACCTCGGCCAAGTCCCACTCGCTGTGGCATGGACAGCTGGGACTGATGAGCCCCCTCGGTTTTGAAACATGAGACTCTGGAGCTGCTGTGGTGACTGTTGGGGGCTAGAGTGGCTGGGAGGGGATTGGGGTGACAACCCAGAGGAGGTCTGGATATAATGCAATTGGATCCCACGTACAGCCTGAGACGGGGTGGGGTTTTGTCTTCCCCGCATCTTCACGATGAAGCAGTTTGGACCCTTTGGACTGAGAGCATCACTAGAGGAGCTCACTTCACAGAAGACGCCCCAACACTTGGTGGGGGAAGGGGTGGAAACCGGCCAGCTCCCGTGCAGTCACTCCTGAGTCACAGCCCCGCCCCCTCACTTGGGCTGGGCCCGGGAAGGGCCTTTGAGCAGGCTGTGAGGTGCAGAGTGGGGTGTGGTGACATCAGCAAGGACACCAGCCCTCTTTCCCACTGAAGCTGCTCCTTAAATTTCCTCGGGTAGGGAAACCTTCCCTCTATCCTCTGAGGTCGCACTCACAGGATTTATGAAGGGAGCTGATGGGGCAGAATAGCAAGAGAGGAGATTCTTAAGTGTGTCACATGCAGGGGCAGCAAAGAGGGACCGGCCGGTGGTGACTTAGGGGGTTGGTGATGTAGGGGAAAAGTGAATGGGCCCTCAGAAGAACAGGTGACAGGTGACAGGTCTCTCTGGACCTGGCATTGACCTCCATCTCCTCTCCTGTGCTGAGAGCTGGGCTTGGCTTGGTGAGATTCCGGGCATGGGATTCAGGGCAGCAGAGTTCCTTCAGAGCCTATCTTCAGGGAGAGACGAGAAGTTAAGAGGAAGCGCTGCCCTGTGTCTGCTGGCCTCCAGGTGCCCTCCGTGGGAAGCCACCAGCACACCAAAGCAGCACCTTTGGGCTGGCCTTTCCCGAACCCCTTCACCAGTTATGGGGAAAACGCAGCACAACCCTTCAAATGCCATGATGGCATGTGTGGCTAAGTCTGTTCTTCCAGGACCCAGGGCTCGTCATAGGAGGGGCTGGGAACTAGAAGAAGGGGAGAAGGTGGCTTACGTAGACCATGCTTTTGCTGAGGCCAGTTCTGGGCTTCGCAGCACAGAGCAGCTGTCTGTGGGGTCTGGTTCACTTTTGAAACTCCCACATTTGCCTCCCAAGCTTCAGCAGTCCCTGGGAGGGAGTGCCTGGTTTAGGCCCCACATGTCTACAACCTGCTTCATTTCCAGTGTGTTGGGGACATAGGGGACACTGCCCTCTGGCTGCCTACCATGCTATCCATGTGGTTTAGGTCAAACAGACTCATCTAAGCTGTTTCCAAAGGAGCCACAACCCTAGCCTCTTGGAGATAGCTTCAGGACAGGGTAGGGTGTGTGAGGGAGAAGGGAACACATAGTTCTGTATTGGCCTTCAGTCTGCAGGCCTGCACCCTGCCAAGTCCAGTGTTGGCAAAAAGCAAAGAGGAGGAGCAGGCCAGAGTAGGCCCATGAGTGGCGATTCTCTGATGCAGACCTGAGCCTGGGCGCACTCCTGTCCTATGTGTGTGCATGTGTGCTTGCGCACGCAGATGGTGTGCATTTGTTGGCTTGTGTGAGCACTGGCACTCACAGCGGACAGAGGGCCAGAACTCTGCGTTCACTGTCAAGGCCAATGATGCTGGGAGCTGCAGAGCCAGACCCCCCTCCCGCCCCCACCCCACTGCCCACAGGGGAAGGAGAGAGGTGGGAGGGATCCGAAGTAGAGGCTTCAACTTCAAGGGGTGCTCAGCCAAGCCAGCAGCCTTGCTCACCAGCACCCTTCTGCATTTGGGGGGAAACTCCTTTGTCAGGACACCCTCAAGTCCCCAGGTCCTGCTCCTCCAACATATCTGCTACCTAGTGGGCTGTGCAGATGTAGACATCCAAGGAGCAGGGTTTGGAAGGAAGAAGGAATTCAGAAAAGCTGAGACTCGTAGACCAGTGAAGGTGAGAGGTGACAGGGTCAGGAAAGCTGTGGAGAGGCCACCTTGGTGGTACCTGACACTTGTTCTCTGACACTGGTTGGGTATGCTGCCATTCATTTCACTGTCAGACCCCATAAATGAAAGGGTAAAGACCACCCTTACTCAAAGGACCAGATGCAGTGGGGTCCTAATGTGCACCTCTGTCTGACTTGGCTACAACAAGGGTGCTCACCACTCCTCCTTAGGGTTTGATAATTTACTACAGTGACTCACAGAACTCACTGGAAGCACTAAACTTGTAATTACAGTTTTGTTATAAAATATGACTCAGGAAGAGGCAAGGGGAAGAGATAGAGAGGGCAAGGTCTAGGGGGAGCGGAGCAGAGCTTCTGTGCCTGCTCCCCTACTACACATCAAGGTGTTCCCCAACCAGGAAGCTCCTCTTGGTGTCAGTGTCCAGAGTTTTGATAGGGGGTTTCACTCCATAGGTGAGATGGACCACACTGTTGGCCACAGGACGGGCTCAATCGCCAGCTCTCTCCCAGCTTCCAAGAAGTCGGGAGTGCAATGGGTAGGGGTGGAGATGCAATTTCCAATGCTCTGATCACATGCTGGGCTTTGTGGCATGACTAGTCCCTCCCTTAAAACTGTCCGAGGGCTCAACAATGAGTCACCTCATTAGTATAAACTCAGGTGTAGTGAAAATAGCTCCTTATAAATAACAGAAAACACCCCTGTCACTCAGGAAATTCCAAGGGATTTTAAAACTGTTTGCCAAGAAAAGAGCACAGAGACCAAATGCATTATTTTCTCGTGTACAGACTGTGCTAGGGAATCCCCATGCGGAATGGAAGGGAGAGCCAAGGATGGAGCGGTCCGAAGGGGCAGATTGATGAGGTCAGAAACTGATGGTGATGGTTCAGAAAGTCATCCCCCGTGTGCGCTGCTCGGAAGCCGCCTCATCACCTCCGGGGGCTCCCTCCGCCCCTCCCCCTGAAGCACTCGCAGGGCCTTCTCTGAAGTGGCCTTGGCCACCTGAAGCTCAGCCTGCTGGAGAGGAGCACAGGTGCCTTCCGCCTCCCGCTCAGCTCCATTAGCCAAGGAACGTTCATTTCCTGCCCCAGGGAAAGAGGGAAAAGTCAAACACCACACTTAGAGCCCGGGGAACCTTGTCCTGGCCATTCTCTGTTCTTTGAGTCCCACCATCTCCCCTAAAAATCATTTGCTGCTTCCCTACACAGCCTACGTCCCCCACTTCTCTCCCCCCTATGTAGAGGGTATTCAAGTGTCAGCTGTCGGCTCCCTCTTTGAGTTTCCTAGCTGTTCGAGTTAAAAAACGTGCTGGAGGTGGCACTGTGGTGTAGCTGGTTAAGCTGCCGCCTGCAACACCGGCATCCCATATGGGCTCCAGTTTGAGACCTAGCTGCTCCACTTTCAATCCAGCTCTCTGCTAATGTACCTGGGAAAGCAGAGGAAGATAGCTCAAGTACTTGGGCCCCTGCACCCACATGAGAAACCTGGATAAAGCTCTGGGATCCTGGCTGTTGTGGCCTTTTGAGGAATGAACCAGCGGATAAAAGATCTCTCTATCCCTCTCTGTAACTATCTTTCAAATAAATAAAAATCTTTAAAAAAAAAAAAAAAAAAGCTGTAGCTTGTATGCTTTTTCTCCTGTTAATCTATTGCAAGTTCAGTCCAGAAGATTTCATTACCAACCCTCAGAGGGAAAGGCTGGACTTCCCTACAATGTGTAAGGAGAGGAGAAACCACTCCTCCCTCCTAAGGCAGTGGAGGCAGAGGGAAAGCAGTACTTTTCCTAAAATACTCTAGTATTTAGCAGAATCTTTTGCTTTGTTTTAGGTTTAACTTCCCCAGGTGTTTCTTCTACAAGAAGGCATCCCCTAGTCTCTGCTCTATTACCCAGGTCCCATGACTCAAGTCTGCCTTCCCTCAAACGCCACCTCCCCCAGGTACTCCAGGGAGAAGCGACCCTGCCCCGCGTCCTGAAAACCCTTTGAGTCAGTGCCCAGCTGCCCCACAGGGACCAGGAAACCACAGGCGGCAGCTCCCGGTCTACTCTCCCGGCTTTGCTCCTAAAGAGCAGACAAATGCCTCACCTGTTTCTGCTCCATACCTGACAAGCAGCCCCGTGCGCTTCGTGTAACATCTGCGAGCTCTGTGCCGACATCCACCGTCCTCGCTGGCCCCTCGTCTGACCCTGAAGAATGTGGGGCTTTCCCTTCAGAGCCCCCTCTCTCTGCATAGAGTGTGACTGTTTGCCCTGCCGGACTCAGCTCCTCCAGGGCAGCACTCATGGCCACATTCCCTGCTTTAGTGCAGCTGACAAACAGTGGGACTCATGGGTGATTCCCCCCGGAGGCTGTCACCTCTCATATTTAGGGCAGATCAGGACCCTTAGGGGGATGAGTTTCCACGGGCAGCCTAAGAAGGAAGTTCTGGTTTGAGGGCAAGGCTAGTCTTTTCCCACAGGACACAGGGCCCCTTGCCAGCAGGCTCTGCTCTTGGTAAAGGTGCCACAAGTGGGCAGGTGAACTGGCAGGAGGAAAATGGGCCAACCTGGACAGGCAGGCCAGCCTTAGGCATCGTGCAACCTCTGGGGATAGGTGTAACTGAGAGGAGCTGTCGTGGGAACCCTGTGAAAGCTTTCCCCAGAGCGGTGCCCACGCCTCTGTGAGCTGTGGTGCACTCACACTGCTGCTTTCCACGGCAGGCCCCTGGCTCCCTGCAGCAGCCTCCTGAGGGCTGGGGGGAGGGGCTCCCTCTGCCTGTCCCTGGGCAGGTTCTCTGACTTGGAGGGAATTGCTCAGGAGAGCAGTAAGCAGACACG
Organism: Oryctolagus cuniculus; assembly: GCF_964237555.1. NCBI lineage: Eukaryota > Metazoa > Chordata > Mammalia > Lagomorpha > Leporidae > Oryctolagus > Oryctolagus cuniculus. The sequence continues at coordinate 63,199,916 of NC_091443.1, forward strand.
GAAGGGACTGTGATGCGTCGAGTTGCTCGGTGGCACTCAAAGCCACCTCTGAGGCAGGATGGCCTCTCGAGGGCGAGTTTATCATGGGCACCCGGGCATCACAAGTCCTCTGACTTTCCTCTGGCCAGCTCCGCACTCCCTCCTCCTGCGGGTCACCATCACCATGCTTGCTTGGAGAAGGGAAGGAATGGAGAAGGCCTGCTCCCAAGAAATAGTTAATCCTCACCCCTTCCCCCAGGCCCCTTGCACCTGCAGGCTGCGGTGTGTGGTTTCCCACAGCTGCAGCTGGCTCGGCAGCAGCCCCCTCCCTGGGAGGGAACCTGAGAGGCCCAGGGCCTGGGGCGCCTGGGAGGGGCTCCTCACCCCGCGTCCAGCTGCTGGGGGTGGCTGAGGGGGTCCTGCAGCCCTCTGACCTGGCTTGCCCCCAATGACCAGTACTGGGGTTCCGGCTCTGACTCCAGCTGGGAGTGGGGGTGGTTTCCTGGGATGGGAAACTCTACACAGGGCCCTCTTCCCTCGGTTGGCTCCTGGAAGAAGCTGTGTAGCCTCCCCAGTGTGGGCTTGGCAGTCCCCCAGGGGCGGACCAGAGAGCTCCTGGAGGAGGGCGCAAGGTGAGTGTCAGAGCTGAGCGGGAAGTGAGATGGCAAGACCAGGCCTCTGCTGGTCCCGACAGTCTTGAAGCCACATTATGGAGACTCAGCAGGGCCCATTCTCTGTCCGTCCTAGAAAGGGCAGGTTGTCACTGAGCCCTGGCCAAGCAACCAGCTGCCTGGCACTTGTGCCTGAGGGACACTTCTGAGTCCGGCTCCCTCATGCTGGCAGTGAGGACCCCTCCCTGGACAGCACTGGCAGGTACAGAGACTCTGCCCACCCCAGCAGCCTGCCTGCCCTTGCCACGCCCCCCACCCACACCAAGCTACGGGGTGAGCTGTGCTCCCAGGGGGACATTTGGCTGAGGACACACAGGATGCTCCGCCCCAGGTGACAGCCAAAGAGTACTCCATAGAGGACAGACTCTGGGAGGGGCCAGCATTGTGGTGCAGCAGGTAAAGCTGCCACCTGCGATGCCAGCATCCCACATGGGTGCCGGTTTGCATCCTGACTACTTCACTTCTGTTTTTTATTTTATTTTATTGTCTAAGATTTATTTATTTATTTATTTGAAAGTCAGAGTTATAGCGAGAGAGGAGAGACATCTTCCATCTGCTGGTTCACTCCCCAAATGGCCACAATGACCAGGGCTGGGCCAGGCCAAAGCCAGGAGCCAGGAGCTTCATCCCAATTTCCCACATGGGTGCAGGGGCCTAAGCTTTCTCCTGCTTTCCCGGGGAGCTTTAGCAGGGAGCTGAACAAGAAGTGGAGCAGCCAAGACATGAACCAGTGCCCATATAGGGTGCCAGGTGCTGCAGATGGCGGCTTCATCAGCTACACCACAGCACTGGCCCGCAACTGTTCTACTTCTGATCCAGCTCTCTGCTAATGGCCTGGGAAAAGCAGTGGAACACATGGCCCAAGTGTTTGAGCCCCTACTACCCATGTGGGAGACCCAGATGAAGCTCCTGACTTCTGACTTCGGCAAGGCCCAGTCCTGGCCATTGCAACCATATGGGGAGTGAAACAGCAGATGGAAGATCTCTCTCTCTCTCTCTCTCTCTCTCTCTCTCTGTCTTTCTCTCTCTCTCTGTCTTTCTCACCCTCCCGGTAACTCTGCCTTTCAAATAAATAGCTATTAAAAAAAAAAAAAAAAGACAAGACTCAGGAATGGAAAGAAGGGAAGGCAGAAATCTGTCAGGTACATGGTGACAGGGCCCGGGGTGCTGGCCCATCTCACATCCAACGCTTCATCTGCGAGGCCCCACAGTCTCAGGCTCAAGGCCTCCATGGCCTCCAATCTGGAGAAAAGTCCCCCTTCATCCTCAGAGACAAGTCCCCACCCTGGGTGGGACTGGAGAGGACCAAGGGGCGAAGGAGACTTGAAAGGAGGCAGAACTGCCTACCCGTCTGCAGGACCCCCGAGTCACACACGTGAGGCGGAGAGAGGAGCTGCAGGTGCATGCCGGGCAGCCGTGGTGCCCACGTAAACTGTGGGCCATACCTGTGGGGTATGACTGATGCCAAGCACCCAGGGCCAGCGCCAGGAGTCACTGCATGCTCCAGATTGTGTGTGGCCCATCGGCAGCCATGCCACAAAGCCTTGAGGGCAGAGCTATACCTGGGGCCAAAGCCCTGTGAAAGCAGAGCTGGGGGCTCCTGCTGTACGGCAAAGTTGCTGCCCGCCCCGTGCTGCTTGCTGCTGTGTGGCTGTCAGGAAGCCACAGTCAGCTTTTACTCCTCGTGGTTGTCCAGACCCTGCGCATCAAGAAAACTGCAGGAAATACGTTGTTGGCAGAGCTGTGGCACACATCTGCCGTGCTACCTTCTGATCTCGGACTTCACCGGCACTGCTGTTTTCCTCCTGCTCTAAGTCACCCGTGTTGACCTTTTGAAAACAGCGTGGACCCTTCACCAGGACTGAAACGCCCCATTGTTGAGTTAGGAATCTTTCTATTCATGTGTTGATCTCACAGCTCATTCAACAAACATTTCCTTCTGGTTTTTCCCAACTTCTGATAAAAAAAAAAAAAAGTTTTCCATGCATCATCCAGTGTGATGGTGTTGGGGACACAGTGATGAGAAAAGCAAGTTCCCTGTCCTTGGTGAGTGGACAGCTGATGTCACAGCGAGGCAGAGCCGCTTACGTCAGAGACCTGCGAGTGGCACTCCAGGTGTGGGGAGTTTCCACCTTCGGGGAGCAACAGGAAGTCCTGTCTGAGGAGGCAGCGTTGGGGCAGACCTGAATCACGAGAAGGGGCGGCCTGAATCACGAGAAGGGGCGGCCTGAATCACAAGAAGTGGCGGCCCCCGCACAGGTCTGGGAGAGAGAGTTCTGGGCAAAGGGAAGAGCAAGGACAAGGGCCTGAGCGGGAAGGAGTGGGGCCTGCTCCGGGCACCAGGAGTGAGGCTGGAGGGAGGTGGGTGGGGAGAAGGCAGAGCAAAGCTGGGGGCCTCAGGTGGGTACTGGACCACGGAGGGCCTGATTGATTTATTTATTATTTTAATTTGAAAGGCAGAGCTACAGAGAAGTGAGAGAAAGAGACAGAGAGACAGAGATCTTTCATCCACTGGTTCACTCTCCAAATGGCCGAAAGGGCCAGAGTTGTGCCAGGACGAAGCCAGGAGCCTGGAACTCCACGCTGGTCTCCCACACGGGTGGCAGGGGCCCAAGTACTTGGGCCATCTTCTGCTGAAAATGGAGCAGCCGGGACTTAAACCAGCACCCATTTGGGATGCTAGCATTGCAGGCAGCAGCTTAACCAGCTATGCCACAACGCCAGCCCCCAGGTTTTATTTTAAGAATAATGGGGGAAAGAATTGGGTCACCAAGACCACATATTCCATGGTTCTGTGTGTATATAATGTCCAAAATGAGCAAATCCATAGAGATAGAGAGTTGATTAGTGGCTGCGCAGGGCTGGGGGTTGGAAGGCAATGAGTGTCGGTGAATGGGCACTGGTTTCCTTTTGGGGGATGATGAAAATGTCCTAAAACTGACTGTGGTGATGTTTGCACAACCCTATGAATATACTAAAAAACCATTGAATCGTTTACTTTAAATGGGTGAATTATATGGTATGTGAATTATAACTCAATAAAGCTGTTATTTTGAAAAAGGATAATGGGATGCTGTTACAGGACTGCTCTAATCAGGGGAGTAACATTGTCATTCAGGTTGCTGTGGGGGCGTAGCTGTAGGGAGGCAGGGGTGGAGGCGGGAGACAGCTGGGAGGCAATGGCAGTGGGCCAGGCAATGGGCGGCTGTGAGTTGGCCTGAACCGGTTGCTTTGTGACAGAAATTAATGAGGAGATCAGACTGGGCTCTGGTTTGAAGCTGGAGTCTGATAATGGGTTGGATGTGAGCGGTGGAGGCAGAGATGAGCCCAGGCCTCTTAGCTGCAATAGAAAAGTCTACAGGAAGGTTGGCTGAGGGGAGGGACAGGGAATCAGAGCTGCATCGGGTCAGATTGGCCTCCAGGATGTCCCCAAGGGAGGGGAGACAGCAGGGCAGGGGGCCCCCCACTAGATAGTCATTGCTAAGACCAGGCACTCTTTCAACGCATACACACATTACACCTTGGGGTCCTCTCAGCGTTCCTTAGAGGTGAGAGCTATAGCTGTGTCCACTTCAGACTCCTCAGCCTCACCTCTTGTCCCAGCCACTGCTACAGAGACCAGTTTTACACAGGTGTTGACCAGTGGCAGGTAAATGCAGCCTGAAAGTGCATGGCTGCGTGCCTCTCCTCTCCTGACATTGCGGGGGGGGGGGGGGACACACAGGGGACCCTCTTGGCACTCACACTTGAGCCATCCGGAAGTGCAGAGGCGCCAACATCCTGTGCGGCCCCTCCACTGGAGCCAGTGGTACCCCACCCCCCACTCTTTAGAAGGACTGGGCCTATCAGCACACGCTGTGTTAGTGCCCCCCCCCCCCGCCCCCGGCCCGGTTTCACTCATCCGCTCCCCCACCTCTGGTCTCTGGGATCTTGTTCCCAAGTAGTTACTCATACTCAGCCTTTGCCGCATCTCTGTTTTGTGGACACCCCACATGAGCTACCATTTCACCAGGAGGCATGGAGGATGATTTAACATGGACAATCTTACATAGCTTGTCAGGGCACAGCAGGGACTGACACCCAGGCATGCCTTCAAGACCCTGTTGTTTCATTCTCTACTCTCTTCTACATTGCCTCTCGAAGAGTCTATCTCCTAACAGACTCCCCGCCCCGCCACAAGATTTATTTATTTATTTGAAAGAGTTAGAGAGAGAGAGAGAGAGAGAGAAGCCTTCCATCTGCTGGTTCAGTCCCAAAGTGGCCACAATGGCCAGGGCTGGGCCAGCAGAAGCCAGGATCCAGGAGCCTCATCTGGACCTCTCACGTGGGTGCAGGGGCCCAAGCACTTGAGTCATCTTCCACTGCCTTCCCAGGTCATTAGCTGGTCCAGAAGTGGAGCAGCCAAGCCTCGAGCCAGCACCCGTATGGCTCACAGGCAGCAGCTTGATCCACTGTGTCACAACACTGGCCCTCTAACAGGCAACTGAGGGCAAAACCTAAATGGAATCTCACCAGTGAGAGACAGGAAGTGAGAAATAAGTCCCTGCGCCATGCTCCCTTTTAGAGATCAAGGAGAGGAGGAGCCAGTGAAGGAGCCGGAGAACTGTCACTGAGGCAGAAGGGAACAGACCAGTGTGGAGTCCTGGGCTCCAGTGAGGAAGGGGTGCTCTACTGTGCAAACATTGCTGAGGCATTGATGAGAACAGGACAGGAAGCGGACCTTTGGATGTGCCAACACAGAGGTCACCAATGACTTGGGTAAGTGCGTTTTCAATGGAGTGGCAGAGACAAAAGGTTGGCTGGAGCAGGCTGAAAGGGAGCAGAGGTGAGGATGTGGAGGGGCAACAGCCCAGGGAAGTGTGCTGGAAGGGGAGGGAGGAGATGGGGCAGATGCTTAAATGGGAACAGGATCAAGGAAGAGTTTATACTTTTTTTAGAAATATATTAATTAATCAATTTGAAAGAGAGAGAGAGAATCTCTCATCCTCTGGTTCATTCCCCAAATGGCCACAACAGCCTGAGCTGGGCCAGGCTGAAGCCAGGAAGCGAGAACTCCATCCAGATCCCCATGGCCTTGGCAGGAACTCAAGTACTTGAACCATCACATGCTACTTGCAGGTGCATTAGCAAGAAGCTGGATTGGAAGATGAGTAACCACAATGCAAAGCAACTTTCTGATATGGGATGCAGGCATCTAAGCATCAGTTTAACCCGCTGAGAATAATCTGGGAGAGAAAGGGACTTGGATCATGCAAGAGGGAGAAGGACGATTTTGAGTAAAGTCTCTGGATAAGTAAGGGGATTGGGATGAGGTGGACAAGTGCACGAATTAGCCCAGACTTCATCCATCCATCCATCCATCCATCCACCCATCCATTCACCCATCTATCCACCCATCCATTCACCCATCTATCCACCCACCCATCCACCCATCCACCCACCCATCCACCCATCCATCCTGAGAAAGGAAGGCAGTACTCGGGCCAGAGATGCAGTCACTTTAGGAGACCTGATGGCGTGAAGGCAGGTACTTTACAGCCAATGACATCTATTTTCTCAGCAAAATAAAAAGCCAGATCATTGGCTAATAACAAGGAGTAAAGAGGAGACATTGAAGGTTGGAGAAGATGTGAAACACTCATTCGGAAAGTGGGGCAGTGAATGTAGTAGAGAAACATAGCAGGATTACCGGGCAAGCTGAGTGCCCACTTGAGGTTTGTGGTCAGAAATGTAAAGTGCGGCTAGTCAGCAGGGCTGTGGATTTCCCCCAGTGACGTTCAGCTACTTGGTGCAGGTGCAGAGAGGCAGGGCCTTGAGGTGAAGCAGAGGGAAGGATGTGTCAGGATAATCCAGCTGAAGGGGAAGGGGCCAGAGAGGAGGGGGCCTGTGCCGGGGTAATGATTGTGATGGACCACAGACTCCACTGGGGAAGGAGCGTGGGGGCTGATGCACAGCGAAAGCAGATGGATTCAATGGAATAGAGGTCTCAAGGCGGGGAAGCAGGTGGGTAGAGGTAACAGAGTAAATGAGCTGAAGACACAGGAAGTGGTGGTTGAAGAGTGGGGCTTTGGAAGTGCTGAGTTACAAGGCCAGCGGAGAGCAAGAAGACCAAAGACCGCGTGTGGTAGGTGTCAGGTGGGCTGTCTGCACAGATGACCTTCCCTGTCACTGGCGCTGAAATCGTCCCCTCATCCTCCGCCACTGTGCCCTCACTGCGTGTTCTCCTTTCAGAGCAAGTCTGCCTCAACGTATTGTGCAGGGCTCGCTTATGTACTAGATACCCCTGCTTCCATCGGAGAGCTAGAGGACTGAGACATTTTCTTTCAGGTCTACTCTTATATCCTAATCCTTTTTTTTATAAAAATATTATTTTCTTTATTTGAGATGTAGAGTTATGAGGGGCGGGAGGGGAGACACACACACACATACACACACACAGATCTTCCATCCACTGGTTCACTCCCCAAATGGCTGCAATGGCCAGGGCTGAGTCAGGAGCTTCATCTGGGTCTCCCATGTGGGTGCAGGGGCCCAAGCACTTGGACCATCTTCCACTGCTTTTCCCAGGTGCATTGAGAGGGAGCTGGATCAGAGGTGGAGCAGCCAGGACTCAAACCGGTGCCCACATGGGATGCTGGTATCACAGGCAGCGGGTTAACCTGTTATGCCACAATGCCAATCCTGAACATCATAATTCTTTTTTTTTTAATTCTCAAAGTCTACCTTTATTATTCATTGTTTACTTTCTCAAAGGCAAAAGAAATAATAACACCTGCTTATAATTAGAGTGGTATGCAAAAGTTAGCCAAAATGTTAGGCAAAAAAACACTGGAGAATCCTTCTTCCTAATTGAACATCATAATTCTAAGATTAGTACTTGGATCACGTATTTTGGGGGGCAGACATTTGGCCTACTATTTAAGATGTTAGTCAAAACGCCCGAGCCCACATCAGAGTGCCAGGGTTCCATTCCCTGCTCTGGCTCCTAACTCCACCTTCCTACAAATGCAAACCCTGGGAGGCAGAGCTTTTGCCTTGAGTGACTGGTCCCTGACACCTGTGTGGGAGACCTGGTTTGGGTTCCTGGCTCCTGGCTTTGGCCCTCGTCCAGCTCTAGCCATTGTAGGAATTTGGAGAATGAAGTAGAGATTGGGCACTCTTGATCTCTTTCTATCTCTTAAATAAATATTTTTAAATCAATACTTTAAAAATATGTTTGGGGACTAGTGCTGTGTCACAGGCGATTCAGTCACTGCTTGCAACACCAGCTTCCTGTGTTGGAGTGCCAGTTCCAGTCCTGGCTGTCCCACTTCCAATCCAGCTGCCTGCAAATGTGCCTGGGAAACAGCAGACAGTAGCCCAAGTGCTTGGGTCCCTGCCACCCAGATGGGAGACTAAGATGGAGTTCCTGGTCCCAGCTTCAGCCTGCCCAATGCCTGTCTGTGGCAGCTATTTAGGGGGAGGGAGTGAACCAGCAGACAGGAGATATTGTATGTGTGTGTGTGTGTGTGTGTGTATCTTCCTATCACTCTGCCTTTCGAATAAAAAAAATTAAATATATGCATGTTTAAATATTTAAAAATGAATGAGCCGCTGGCGCTGTGGCATAGTGGGTAAAGCTGCCACCTGAAGGGCCAGCATCCCATATGGGTGCCGGTTTGAGTCCCAGCTGCCTCACTTCCAATCCAGCTCACTGCTGTGGCCTGGGAAAGCAGTAGAAGATGGCCCAAGTCCTTGGGCCCCTGCACCCACATGGGAGACCTGGAAGAAGATTCTGGCTCCCGGCTTCGAATCAGTGCAGCTCCAGCTGTTGTGGCCATCTGGGGAGTGAACCCGCAGATGGAAGACCTCTCTCTCTCTCCCTCTGCTTCTTTGTAACTCTGCCTTTCAGATAAATAAATAAATCATTTTTAAAAATGAATGAATGGGGCCGGCGCCGCAGCTCACTAGGCTAATCCTCCGCCTAGCGGCGCCGGCATACCAGGTTCTAGTCCTGGTCGGAGCGCCGGATTCTGTCCCAGTTGCCCCTCTTCCAGGCAGCTCTCTGCTGTGGCCAGGGAGTTCAGTGGAGGATCGCCCAAGTGCTTGGGCCTTGCACCCCATGGGAGACCAGGAAAAGCACCTGGCTCCTGGCTCCTGCCATCGGATCAGTAGAGTGCGCCGGCCGCGGCGGCCATTGGAGGGTGAACCAATGGCAAAGGAAGACCTTTCTCTCTGTCTCTCTCTCTCACTGTCCACTCTGCCTGTCAAAAAATAAATAAATAAAAATAAATAAATAAAAATAAATGAATGTTAAGGTCTCAAAAAATAAAGAACACTGTAAGCCAAGAACTTAAATCTTCTGCGAATGTGCAGATGTGCCCTAGAGCATGGTGAATGCCAGAAGGGCTGGGCTGGGCTGGTGGGTTGCCCTTCCTAGGAGGCTGCAGGGCATAATGGCATCACCCTGATGGTCTCCAGAGAAGAAAGAAGGTAACAGTGCCTGTGCTAGTCTCCTCCTCCCACGTGGGCCCTTGAGTGACATGCTGCAACGAGGCAGTGATGTTGGGGTTGTCAGTACCTGGTCAGAGTGGGAAGTGAGGACAGAATTGGGTGTTGGAAGGGAAGCTGAGCAGGCACTCAAGTGGATGCTGCCCCACCGTTTCTAACAAGTGTACAGAATCTGGGGGTAAACCAGGTATCGTCTTCCTTATAAAATGGAGATGAAAAAAGATCCCTCGCAGCATGGACACTGGTCTCTCTCTTCTTCCAGTGGCCTCTTCCAGCTCCTCTCCCCACGGCAGTCCTCACCCTTAGCTACCACTTTATCTTCCCTGGGGTCCTGGCATTTTATAAACCATGTTCCTGCTGTCAGCACAGCAGGGATGCAAAGCTCAGACCTGCCCTCTCCTTCCTGCTAGGCCCCAAAATGCCCCCTGGGACTGTCCTGGGTCACTGCGATTTCAAGCAACCAAGAGGGTGTGGACTGGAGCCTCAGCCAGATGCAGGGAGAGGGGAGCAAAGTGGAGACCGTCAGGGCCTGAGACTGCTGGGGGAGGGAGCAAAGCCAGCAGCCCTGTCCTGGGGTGGGCTGCGCAGTACCCAGCAGCTCCCTGAGCCATGGCCAGCCCAGGGAACCAGCCAGGACACGGCTGGCTCAGAACCAGGGCGCAGGGGAGCTGGATTCTCATGCAGGCTTCACTCACAGCAAGTGTGTGACTCTTGCTGAAATCATAAATGGCAACATTCACCGGGTGGCTGCAGCAGCCCTGTCGGTTATCATCTACAGTTTCCTCCCTCAGAAGGGAGGGGACAGGGGCACAAGCCATCTAAGTCACTAGGAAGCTAGCGAGGGGAAGGACAGGATCTTACCCCCTGCACCATACATAAACCGAAGATTATTTTCTAATGTCACTTGTGCCCTCAGCCATCTCTGAAGCAGGCATTCTTGGCCATTTTACAAATATGGACATGGACTCAGACAGGCTGAATTATTTGCCCAAGGTCACCAGGCTGGCCAGCGGTAGAACCAGCACTTGAATCTAGCCCAAATCCCAAACCCAATCTTCTTATCTTTGCACCCCCAGCATCAGCGCAGGGCTGACTCTGCAGGCCGCTCTGTGGAAACAGGGGGGCGTATTGCCATCTGACTCTGGCCAGGGCCTGGGCTCTGCAGGGGGGCCTGCAGGGCTGGGGAGGCAGCTGAGCAGGAAGCACTGCGCTGAGACGCATTCCCGTACTCAGGCACCCAGGCCGCACATCCACCCTCCTGTGGCTCACGCCAGGAGGTGATTTTCTCATGCTTCAGAAGAGTGAGACCGTATGAATCTAAGCCTTCGTGGGAATAGCGCCAGGTGAATGGGTGTCTCCTCTCCAGCTGCTCTGAAGAATCTCTGAAGACGCTGAAGTCTCTGTCACTTGGTATGGGTGAGTCTCACCATTTCTCAGCTTAGGTAACTGAGGCAAGAAGCAGTCGACTCCTTCAGCGACAGCTGGCCCTTCATATGTGGGTTCCACACCTGTGGATTCAGCCAGCCAAGGATGGAAAATATTCAGCAGAAAAACTGTGTTTGGGGGCCAGTGCTGTGGCACAGAAGGCTAAGCTGCCACTTGCAATACTAACATGCAACACTGAAGCACCAGCTAGAGCCCTGCTGGTCCTGGCTGCTCTGCTTCTGATCCGGCTCCCTATTAGTGCTCCAGGGAACGCTTGGGCTGGGAAGTGCTGGGGCCCCTGCCACCCATGTGGGAGACCGGCAAGCCAGTTCATCATCCTAGGGATCAGTGCAATTCCTGTTTTTTGTTTTTTAGTTAATTTGTGAGGCAGAGAGAGAGAGAGCAGTGGCTCCCAAACTTTGGTCACTTGTCTACTCTCCAAATGCTTACAATAGTTGGAGCTGGGCCAGGTCAAAGCTGGGAGCCAGGAACTCAATCCAGGCCTCCCATGTGGGTGGCAGGAACTCAGTATTTGAGCCATCACTACCACCACCTCAGGTCTGTATTAGCAGAGAGCTGGGAGTCAGGAGCTGGAGCCGGGTATCAAGCCCAGGTATTCCAATATGAGACACAGCCTTTAAAAAAAAAAAGAAAGAGAGAGTTGTATTTATTTGAAAGGCAGAATGACAGAGAAGGAAGGAGAGATAGGGATCTCCCAATTGCTAGTTCACTCCCCACATGGCTGCCACAGCTAGGTCTAGGCCAGGCTGAAGCTGAGAGCCTGGAACTCCATCTGAATCTTCCATGTGGGTGGCAGGGGCCCAAGCATTTGGGCCATCATATGCTGCTTTCCCAGGTACATTAGCAAGGAGCTGGATCAGAAGTAGAGCAGCCAGGACTCCAACTGCTCTCCAATAAGGGATGCTGGCATTTCAGGTAGTGGTTTAACCGGCTGGGCCATAACACTGACCCAGTCACGAGCTTCTTAGCCGGTCTCTTAACAACCAAGCCAAATGCCTGCCCCAGTGAAAGTCCTAAGTCAGAGAATGGCAAATAAATTTATTTTTTTAAAAGATTTATTTATTTGAAAGTCAGAGTTACACAGAGAAGGAAGGAGAGGCAGAGAGAGAGAAAGATAAATATTTTTTTTTTAATTCAGATAAGTGGAAAGCAGGCCATCCCAGAGAGACAACAGTAGAGAGTATGAGAGAAGAAATCACACTTAAGGCAGAGACAGTGGTCCTCACCAAACATTGTGTTTAGTCTTGCATATTAGATGAGGCATGTGACAAGTCCTGAACAATGAAATGTGACCAGAAGTGATGTGTCACCTCCAAGCTAAAGCAGAAAACACCTGTGTGCCATTCTTCACTCTCTTGCTTGTTCCAGTGATTGAAGAGGACTCTTGCTCCAAAAGTATAATTTCAAAGCGGTGCAACCTGCCACCCTAGGTTCCTGAGTAATAATGTGGAGTGGAGCCCTGGGCCACCCTGAAATGAACAGGCAGCATCAGAGGGAAAGAAATCTTTGTTGTGTCCCCTGGGATGTGAGTTACTTGATTGTTGCAGCCTGTACTAGCCTATCCTGGCTGATACAGAAAGCAAGGGGGAGATGTTTTTCCACTTTTCATCTTCTGCCCATGTATGAGAAAGCTGTTTCTGGTTTTTAAAAAAGATTTATTTTATTTTTTATTTGAAGGCAGAGTTACACACCCAAAGAAATAGAGAGATCATCCATCTGCTGGTTCACTCCCCAGACAGTCACAAAGGACAGAGCTAGGCTTGGCCAGGCCAAAGCCAGGAACCTGGAACTCCATCCAGATCGCCCATGTGGGTGCAGGTACCCAAGTACTTGGGCCATCTTCTGCTGCTTTCCCAGGCACCTTAGCAGGGAGATGGACAGGAAGTGGAACAGCTGGGACTCTAACCAGAGCTCACTTGGGCAGCCAGCGTCCTAGGTGGTTTAACCCACTAAGCCAAATGACAGCACCCAGACAACTATTCCAAAATGTTTATAGAAATGGTTCCATTTCTACACTTGTTAAACACAGGGCTTATGCGTTACTTTTCTGATTTACTCCTCAGCTGCTGCTCTTCCTTATTCCCTCACACTACCAGTCTCTGTGCTGCTGAGCAACTGACCAATTTGTTCTAGCCTCTGGTGACTGTTTCAGAGCTCTGGCGATCCTTGTTATAATCATTTAGCTTTTTTTCTTTGTTCTTAAAAATCTATAATCTTTGCACCTCTGAATTTTTAAAAAATATTTATGTATTCATTTTTATTTATTTGAAAGGGAGAGTGACAGAGAGAAAAATAGACAGATGGACACACAAAGATAGAGACAGAGATTTCCCATCTGCTGGTTCACTCCCCAGATACCTACAACAGTCAGAGCTGGGCCAGGCCAAAGCCAGGAGCCAGGATCTCCATCTGTGTCTCCCACATGGGTGACAGGGACTCAGTACTTGGGCCATCACCTGCTGCCTCCAAGGCTCATTAGCAAGAAGCTGGGTCAGAAATAGAGGCACAGGTGGGACTCCATTCCAGGCTCTGCAATACAGTATACAGGAGTTCCAAGCCAAGCTAAACCCACTGTGCCACAACTCTACCCCTCTGGGCTTGTTTTAGTAGTTAGGGAAAGACAGAGGGAGATCTGGGAGGGAGGAACCATGTTACTGCAGAGTGCTCGCTTCCCTGAGCACGTGCTAGGGTTGAGGGCATAGAATTGACTGGGTACAATGATGAGCAATTCTTGAAGCCTCGGGAGAACGGGAACCCTCCCAATTTGGAGACCGATGGCCTTGGCCAGGAGTGATGACCACACACTCTGAACTGTCAGGCCCTTTCTGAGGGCCCTCAGATCAAGGCTGTTCACAGTGAGTAACAGCCTTGGCCGTTACTATGTATAATTACATAATATTGTGGGGTTGGTTTTTTTTTTTTTTTTTTTTTTTTTTTTTTTTTGACAGGCAGAGTGGACAGTGAGAGAGAGAGAGAGACAGAGAGAAAGGTCTTCCTTTGCCGTTGGTTCACCCCCCAATGGCCGCTGCGGCCGGTAAGCTGATCCGAAGCCAGGAGCCAGGTGCTTCTCCTGGTCTCCCATGCGGGTGCAGGGCCCAAGCACTTGGGCCATCCTCCACTGCACTCTCAGGCCACAGCAGAGAGCTGGACTGGAAGAGGAGTAACCGGGACTGAATCCGGCACCCCGACCGGGACTACAACCCAGTGTGCCGGTGCCACAGGCGGAGGATTACCCTATTGAGCTGCAGTGCCGACCTACATAATATTGCATTGTCATAAGAACCTCTGCCACTAAGTGTCCTCAGCAGAAAGGTAGCCAGGGGGACAAATTCCCATTTACTACCAGCCACTAGGAAGCGTGTCCAGGAGAAGCAGGTGAGGAGCCATTGTCACCTTCTCCCAGAGTTGGTAACTGGGGGCGCTCTCTCCCCCTCCTCCCTCCCAACCCCTCAGGGTGATGCTGGCACAGAAGCCTTCAAGCCAGACCCCCGTGCTGCAGGTGCCCTCCACCCCTACCCGCTTTTAGGAATGGGCCTTTTTGGGGGAGGGAGGGGAGGAAGGAGCCCAGTTTCCTCCAGAGAAGGGGGGTGGAGTGGGGGCAGCCGAGAGAGAGCTATGCCGTCTGGACAGGAAGCCAGAAAGGAAGACAGAGGCTCTTTGAATGGCTCCCACCGAGCTAGCGGGAAAATTGCGAAATGGCCGTCAGCCTGGATCAGGATGTCCAGGATGTCCAGGGGGCAACTGGGACGGCTGGGCTCCTTTGAAGGTCTCCAGCGGCTGTGAGGTCTGGCCTTTGGAGGGGGAATCTGCTGGCTGGAGGAGCAAGCCTCGCTGTCCAACCCACAGCCACTGTGGAAGCCCGGCTGTTGTGCTCCTCGCATTGACCAGACCGGAGTCGGGGCTGATGCACTGCCTGTGCATGGGGGACTGGAGGCAAGGCTTGCAGGGGGAGTCAGGAAGGCTTAGGGCATCCTGGATCCCAGGGACACAGTGCCGGTGAGGCCTCGCCACAGCCTAGACGGCGGGGGAAGGTCAGCGCTGGCCACCTGACTGGAGGGACCCTGTGTGAGGTGAAATACGAGCCTCCTGCTTAAAAAAATGTATGAGGAGTTTTAAGAAGACAACAACCATGAGCATCAAACCCAGGCAAGACCCTTCTGAGCCCTGGGCCCTGTGCACTGGCTGTGCAGGTCAGCCCATGAGGTTACCCAGTGGGAAGTGTGCAGGTTCCTGCGCAAACAGAGCCAAAGGGGTGGATCCAGACTGCAGAGGTTAAGGCCAGGACAGGGGGAAACATAAGAAGGAAAGAAAAAATGCAGACTCCCCAAAGAGTCTTTCAGTTTTAAAAAAATATTGGGGAAAAATATAGAGCCTCCATTACCTTTCCAGCAGGTCTTCACATCTCTGAACCATGTAGCAAAGGTGACAATTTTATTAGCCAAGTTATGCTTGGCACATTTTATGTTCCTAAACTGCCTAAGTGATTTCTGTAGGTCCTTCAAGGACACTTTAAAAAAAGTATTGTTGGGAAAAAAATAGTATGTGTTTCTGTTTTCCTACCAAATGTCAATATTTCTGTGCCAGGAAATTCACCCGTCCTCTCTGTCCCAAATATCTGGGCATTCACCTGCCTCGTCCGTGCCAGCCATGTTGCTCACCTGCCCCTGTGCTGCCTCTCACGGTTTGGAGACCACCAACCCTGGGGCTGTTAGAGTCGCCTCCCCACACCCCAAGCTCCAACCCACCTGCAGCTGCTCGGTCAACACACATACCAAGTTCCCCACGAGAATGACGCCCGCAGCCAAGTGAAAGACCTGGTGCAGGGGCTGTCTCCACAGGTATGCAGCTGGGTGCTTCTCTCCTCACTGGGGCTGACTGGCCATCCCCTAAAACCTGGAGACTCTGTCCAGTGGCGTTATCTGTCTCCCTGGGGTGGAGCAACAAAGCAGTCTTGGCTCCAAGACTCAGTGGACCTCAGAATCAGATGAGCCACCTGGGGCTCCTTGCCCGGGGAGGAGTCCGGAGGAAAGGCTCAGAGCCAGCCCTGTGTGCCCGGCGCCCAGGCTAGCCCCCCTGGGAAGCGGCCGCAGGAACAGCTTAGCAAGGCCCTTGGACTGGTTCCCTCCAGGCTCCCTCTTCCACGGTGGAGCAGGACAGGAAAAGAAGAGCCGGGCCTCACTCAGGGGCAGCAGGGAGGGCTGCTTCACCTGCCTGGCGCTGACAGCACAGCCTGCGCTCTGCAGTCTCTCTCTGTCCCCAGTGCTGGCCTCCTCCCCCCTTCCCCTCCCCCTCCAAGTCTGCGGGGTCACAGTGCAGCCTCCAGGCGATCAGGGCAGGAAGAGGCCTGCTCAGCGACAGCCCCCTGGGGACAACCAAAAGTCAGGGCCAGGGGCCTGGGGACTCCACAGACAGCCCCTTCCCTTCCCTTCCCTTCCTCACAGGCAATGATAGCAGCCGCCGCAGCATAGCCTGCAGGAGGCACGGGCACCCTGGGCACCCTGGGCAGGCTTTATGCCCTCTCGGCCAGGGTGACTGAATCTGCCAGCTGTGGGGCCTGTCCCTGCCAAGTCTGCCGTGGCTCCGTCTGGTCGTAATCGATGCTGGCGCCAGGCCAGGCCCCCTGCCAGCTCCGGTCACACTCGGCTAACGCGAGAGGCCCAGCCCATTAACTCCTTGCCAAGGCCCATTGTCTGGGTCCCTGCCCGGTGGTTTATTTACTCCGGGGCTGGACAGGCTGGGCTGGGAGGTGGCGGCCTGCAGGCCTGCAGGGGGTGGGAGGTCAGGGAGGTGAGGAGGGGTGGGAGGATAGAGGCTGGGGCCTGGGGCCCAGATTGAGAGCAGCGGGGTGGCCAGGGCTTGCCAGTAGGGATTTTTTGATACTTTGGGGGATTTGCTTTTTTTTATTTTTATTTTTTAGATTCCCTGTAAAGGTAGCTGCACCTTTTAAGCCTGTACCTTAGGGGTGGGCAAAGGCACCATAGACACAGGATCCTTAACTTCCAGAAATTGCCTTCAGATTCTGTAATGCAGTTTTGTATGATGTAACCTCTTAAGTTAGCATTTACAAAATTTCATCATAAGTTTATATAGTTCCAAAAGATGGCTTTTCTAGCATTTTATGAACATTGGCACTTGTTGATCTTCAAACTATCTTATGTATTTGTAGTCATTATGAAAATTCAAAGAAAAATGCTTATTGACTTTTTTAAAAAATATTTATTTATTTATTTATTTGAAAGGTAGAGTTACAGAGAGGCAGAGGCAGAAAGAGAAAGAGAGATCTTCCATCTGCTGGTTTACTCCCCCAGATGGTCACAATGGCTGGAGCTGAGTCGATCCGAAGCCAGGAGCCAGGAGCTTCTTCCGGTCTCCTACTTGAGTGCAGGGGCCCAAGGACTTGGGCCATCTTCTGCTGCTTTCCCAGGCCATAGTAGAGAGCTGGTCGGAAGAGGAGCAGCCAGAACTAGAACCAGTGCCCATATGGCATGCCAGTGCTTCCGGCCAGGGCGTTAACCCGCTGTACCACAGCACTAGCCCCTAAATTAAACATTTTGTATCTTTCCTTTAAATGTCTGGTGGACCCTACATACCATAGCAAGTCTATATCTTCCATTATTCATTTTTTAAAAATAGGATGACAGGCCGCCGCCGCGGCTCACTAGGCTAATCCTCCACCTTGTGGTGCCGGCACACCGGGTTCTAGTCCCTGTCAGGGCGCCGCATTCTGTCCCGGTTGCCCCCTTCCAGGCCAGCTCTCTGCTGTGGCCCGGGAGTGCAGTGGAGGATGGCCCAAGTACTTGGGCCCTACACCCCATTGGAGACCAGGATAAGTACCTGGCTCCTGCTATCGGATCAGCGCGGTGCGCCAGCCGCGGCGGCCATTGGAGGGTGAACCAACGGCAAAGGAAGACCTTTCTCTCTGTCTCTCTCTCTCACTGTCCACTCTGCCTGTCAAAAAAAAAAAAAAAAAAATAGGATGACAAACTCCAATTTTTTAACAGTTAGAAATTTACTTTGCTTCTATCCCTCATGAACTTGTATTTCTATTCCACTATCATGATAGATTTTATCTTATTGCAATATATTGCATATGCTTGAAAATATCTTATGGATAAATTGCCAAAGATAAATTATGTTAAAATTTTTTGTTATGATTTTAGTTGGTTTGGTACAACAGTTAATTGATCAGAACAACATAAATAATTATAAAATTTGATAAACATAAACATTTGTTGGACATAAAATATTTGTTTTGACATAAAAAAACTCTTAGGGGGCAGGCATTGTAATGCAGTAGTTAAGCAGCCCCTTGGAAGGCCTGCATTCCATATCAAGTGCTTGGAGTGCTGGTTCCAGGCCCCACTATTCTGCTTCCCAACCAGCTTCTTTCTAATACATCTGGAAAGGAACCCACATGGGAGACCTGTTCCTGGCTCTGTCTTTAGACCAGCCCAGCTGTGGCTGGTGCAGTCATCTGGGGAGTGAACCAGTGATCTCTCCCTCTCTCGTCACTCTGCCTTTCAAATAAATCTTTTTTCTGAAAAGTAAATTTGTGGTGGAAGTGCATCTCTTAGTGAGATGATGGGAGCAGGCTTTCTTCCCATGAGCACATGTACACATGGGTGGCTACGACTTACTCTAGACTAACACAAGGGTCAGTATCAGTCTTGTCTTTATGGGTTTAAACATTGAGAAACATTGTTCACATAAATAGATAGATAAATACCATTGATTTTTTTTTTATAAGACTGTCATTCAATTCTTTGAACTTCCAAGTTATATGCCTAATAACATTATCAAAAAATTTTTTGATCCATTGTCAATTTGATTAGTGCCGCCTTCAATTTTGTTGAAAGCAGAGAGCTGGAAACCACTTGACTTGCAAAAAGTCCTGCTCCCCTCCCCATTAGAGTCGACCTCTTTGTCTATGCCTCCTCCACGAAGCCAGGACTCACTTTGGTGCACTGGAGGTTTTTGCCATTCTCCTCTGACAAAGTGGGAGAGGAGATGCCTAGTCCCAGTTGCTGCACTTCTGATCCAGCTCCCTGCTAATTCACCTGGGAGAGCAGCGGAAGATGACCCAGGTGCTTGGGCCCCTGCCACTCATGTGGGAGACCTGGAAGATGCTCCTGGCTCCTGGCTTTGGAGTTCTGGCCATTGTGGCCATTTGGGGAATGAAGCAGTGGATGGAAAATGTCTCTCTCTCTCTCTCTCCTTCCCTCCCTCTGTAATTCTGCCCTTCAAAAATAAATAAATAAACCTTTTTTAAAAAGAAAAGAAAGAAACCTCAGTCTGGAATCAGCATTGTAGCACCATGTAAGCTGTCACTTGGGATACCTGCGTCCCATATCAGAGCGCTGGTTCAAGTCCTGGCTACTCTGCTTCTGAATCAGCTCCCTGTTAATGTGCTTGGGAAGCAACAGATGATGGCTCA
This sequence comes from Oryctolagus cuniculus, assembly GCF_964237555.1. Lineage (NCBI taxonomy): Eukaryota > Metazoa > Chordata > Mammalia > Lagomorpha > Leporidae > Oryctolagus > Oryctolagus cuniculus. The sequence goes on from NC_091443.1 coordinate 63,218,936, forward strand.
AGTACTTGGGTCCCTGCCACCAACGTGGGAGACTTGAATGGGCTTCTAGGCTCCAGGTCTCAGCTGTTGTGGCCATCTCGAGACTGAATCAGCAGATGGAAGATCTCTCTCTCTCTCTCAGTGTGTCACTCTGCCTTGAAAATAAATAAATAGGGGGGAAAAAAACCACGTCAGTCTATCTCAGGGGCCACTTATTACTCAGAGCCTCTCCTGAGCCCTTTATGAGGCCAATCAACATTTATGAGCACATACTGTCTTTGTGTTATCGGTGGGTGTGGTAATGAGGTCAAGGAGTGAAGACTGGGCTCTTGACTTCCAAGGTGAGTCCACATTTGGGCCTTCATGGCCACTGCTACAGCAGCCTCACCATCATGAGGGACATTCATAAAATGACAGAAGACTCTCAGACCCTGCACGCCCCCCTCCTTGCCTGTGACTTACGGAGAGCATTCACTGTGCGTTATGCATCTTTGTCCCCACATGACACATAAAAGAAAGCAGAAAGGATGACAGCCATCCCTCGGTGCCCACTCCTGAAGACAGCAAGTCCCTTCTATGCTATGGCAGAAGTGGGCATTTAGCCTAGTGGTTAAGACATGCACATCCCACACTGGGGTGCTTGGGTATGATTTCTGGCACCAGCTCTTGTCTCTGGCTTCCTGCTAATGCAGACCCTAAGAGAGGCAGCCATGATGGCTCGTGTAATTGAATTCCTGCCACCCACATGGGAGACCTGGACTGAGTTCCTGGCTCCAACTATTGTAAGGATGTGGGGAGGGAACCAATGACCAATAGATGGGAGCTACTGCGCTCTCTCTCTCTCTCTCTTTTTCTCTCTCCTCTCTCTCTGCCTCTCAAGTTAACTAAAAAACAAAACAAAAAAACCACAAGAAAACAACAGGAATCTCACTGATTCCTAGACACTGCGCTGGGCTCCATCTCGACTGCTTGTGAGACCAGCAGGCACTGGATTGTGTCTGGTGTCTGCTGTTCTCAAACATCTCATCTGCGGACTCCAAGGTTCCTCGCGCTTTGGGGCTTTTCAGCTTCTCCCACTTTGATCAGGGTAAGAACAATCAAAGGAAACTTGACTTCCTTCACAGCTCACGTGGGCTACTCCCCACAAACCGAGGGGACAAGTCTCGAGGGTGCAAGCAGAGACGCGGGTCCTTCTCAGCCTGGACTTTGAGTCGGGGCAGCCCAGAGCTCCTCCCCAGCAGCCTGCAGAGTTGCACAGGCCACTCCTCCAGAACACGGAAGGGAAGCTTTCCTTCCCACCTCGACAGACACGGAACAGAGAGAACACCTCTCAGATACGTATTTTAAAGAAAGAAAAGAGTTACTTTCCTTAAGGGTTGCACAAAGTAGGGTCTCGATAGGAAAGTCCAGGAAGTTCCGCCTCTCAGCCGTGAAAATTCTGCTCACCATTTTCTGTTTCTTGCAAGCTTTCTCCTGAGTCCCTGGGGTCTCTGGTGAGAGACACTTTGGGAAACAGAGAAGTGGGGGCAGGCTTCCTTGTACTTTCTTTCTGTAAGCCGTTTCCCAAAACTTCTTAAGAGTCGTCACGTTATACAAAGTGCAGGTTTGTTCTCTGTACACCCACAGTCCAGAAGTCTCTGCTGATGAAGTTTTCACTCCTGTTGCTGTTTGGAGTTGGCTCCACAGACGTAAACAGGGTCATCTGGGGCCAGAGAGGGTGGGTGTTTAGTTTGAAAGCGCCGGGGTTAAGAGTGAAAGCATGTGACTACAGCCCAGCCAGAAACAGAGGAGCCTTTGTGCGCCCAGAGCCGGCAGGGGCAGTCCTGAGACTGACCGAGGGGGAGGGGCGGACCCCGACACAGGCTGGAGGGTCTGCGGGGGGCCACCAGAGGGAGGTCCACTCTGCCTTCCAGGCTCCCCGGGGTCCCATGGGGAAGCTTCTGTTTGTGGCTGGCCCCGCAGAGCAAAGAACTTAAAAATAACCAAACACACAGAGCTTGCAAGGAAGGGGACACACACTCCTGTCTGTAGCCAGTGTGAGAGGGGAGGCAGAGCGAAGCCACTGGAAGCAAGAGCAAGACCCAGTGGAGAGATTAGCCATGGTCCGTCCTCAGAGTCCTGCCTCCTAAACCCTGCCAGCTTCCCTGACTCAGCCCCCTCTCCCCCTGGCTGCCAGGGATGGACCCAGAAGAGAACAGGGTAGCGCGGGCTGCACCCCCCCTTGTTGCCCCTTGTGGGGTTTGGCAGGGTGGCGGCTGGCAGGGCACGGCCAGAGGGAAGCTGGCAGGCTCACCCTGGCTGTACCCTCAGCACCAGCAGCTCATCTGTGGCCTCCAAGGTGCTCACAAGGTGTTCACAGATGCCTGGTGAGCTTGGGCCTCGCTCATAGCAAACACTGGGCCAAGCAGGTGGCCCTCAGGCTGGCCCATCGTCCTACACTGCTCAGAGCCCGGTGTGTAAACCCAGAAATCAGTGTTCTCAGAGAGCAAGCCAGATTTCCTGAAAGTCTGCAGGATCAGACTTCCAGACTTTGGCAAGGGGAGAAAAGGAAACGAGGCTCATTTTGCCACTGGAAGCCTGGTCCGGTGGGACAGCTCCAGTGTCCAGAGGCGGCCGTGGCAGCCGATGGCACACTGTGCCGGCCAGCGCCCCGCCGGCAGGATTCATCTTCTCACGGCGATTCTTCACTCCATCCTTTCCACAGGGACCACTGAGCTCCTTGCCAGATCGGGTTCCTCGCTAGGTGGCGGGGTTGCAGTGGCAAATGAGACGGAGAGGTTACAGCCCACCAGGGGCCTCTGGTCTACCCAGACAGCCACAGAGCCACTCACACAATAACATCCGTGGGTGGTTGAGAAAATGGTGACAGTGACACTGGCAAACGGTAGGTCGGTGACTGCCGGTGCTCAGAAGTGAAGGGGAGGGGCTGGCGCTGTGGCCTGGAAGATTAGGCCCATCTAATATGGGCACTGGTTCAAGCCCTGGCTGCTCCACTTCTGATCCAGTTCCCTACTAATGCACATGGGAAAGCAGTGGAGGATGGCCTAAGTGCTTGGGCTTCTGCACTTGCATGAGAGACCCAACGGAAACTCCTGGCTTCTAGCTTTGGCCATTGTGGCTATTTGGGGAGTGAACCAGTGATCTCTCCCTCTGTCTCTCCTTCTCTCTATAACTCTGCCTCTCAAACTAAATATTTAAAAAGAAAAAAAAAATAAAAGAAGTGAAGGGGATGTCCATTGGTTCGTACTGCTGTGAAATTTCATCACGCATGTGGACTAGTCTCTGCAGGGGACAGAATGTCACCAGGTCTTCTCTACATTTCAGTTGTGGAGTGGCCGGAAGCTGCAGAATATCAAGCCCATCCCAGGCCACTGGTGCTGGGGCAAGAGACTCGCTGGCCTGCCCACCCTCGATCTGCCAGACCAGAGGTTGATGGGTTTCACTGTGATTGATTTAGAACAGAGCCCAGGCACTTGAGTGCGTGCGTGTTTTTTCAAGACCTATGAGTTGGGTGCCCAGGGCTCAAGGCTACGTGGTATGTTAGAAATGAGGTCGCCACCAGGCACTGAACCTTCTCCACTTCAAAGATGGAATCACTGGGCAGAACCCTCTACTCACTCAGGCAAAAAAACAAAAAACGAGAAGCCTTTATTAGGGTTGCACAGGGCTCCAGGGGCCACAGGCCAGGTTCTCCCACACCTCCAGTGTCTGACTGCATCCCACCAGCTAGGGCAGCATAAACCTCTGAGAAGCCGTGGTCAGAAGCCCCTTTCTCGGGCAGGCTTTTGGCAAAGCAGTTAAGATGCTGCTTGGGACACCCACATCCCATGGGGAGTGCCTACGTCCCAGTTCTGGCTCTGCTTCCGACTCCAACTTGCTAATATTCCACACCCTAAGAAGCAGCAGGTGGTGGCCCAAGTGGTTGGGTCCCTGCCACACACATGGGAGACTCAGATTGCATTTCAGGCTCCTGGCTTTGACCTGACCTGGCCCAGGCAGTTGTGAGCATCTGGGGAGTAAAACAGAGGATATGAGGTCTCATTCCTCTGTCTGTCTCTCTGCCTTTCAAATAAATACAAATAAATAATAATATCAGAGTGCCTGGTTCTGGTCCCGGCTATTCTGCACTTTCAACCTGGCTTCTTGTTAATGCAGAAGAGGGGCAGCAGATGATGGTCCAAGTGCTTGGGTTCCTACTGCCCACATAGGAGAGCTGGATGGAGTTCCATGCTTCTGGTTTCAGCCTGGTCCAGCCCTGATTGTTGCCGGCATTTGGAGAAGAAGCCAGTGGATAGGAGAGCTCTCTGTGTCTCTCTCTGTCACTCTGCCTTTCAAATAATGTTATTCTTTTTGTTTTGTTTTTATTTAATTTATTTGAAAGGCAGAGTTAGGAAGAGAGAGAGATATCTTCCATCCTCTGGTTCATGCCCCAAACGCTTGGGCCAGGCCATAGCCGGGAGCCAGGAGCTTCTTCTGAGTCTCCCACATGGGTGCAGGGAACCAGGGACTTGAGCCATCCTTCACTGCTTTCCCAAGCACATTAGCAGGGAGCTGGAACGGAAGTGGAGCAGCCGGGACTTGAATGGGCACCCATGTAGGATGCTGTCACCCACTGTGCCACAGCACAGGCCTCCTTCCAAATAATTTTTTAAAATATTCTTTAAAAGATGTTGATGAGTAAAATGCTGTGCAGATCGTAGACACACAGTCTGGTCCTACCCCATTGACAGAGGAGGATGCCGAGGACCAAAGAAGCAAAGTCATTTCCTTGCCTGAAGTCATTCTGCTTGTTTGTGGTCGAGTCAACTTAAAAACCCAGTCTCCATATGTTTGGCTGTGTGTGTTTCCCACTGTTCCATGACCAGTTGGATTTCTTCTGGAGTCTAATGTGGCACAAGGGCAGGGCCTTGACCCTATGAGGGGTTCGTCCACTGCCACTGACTCACTCAGGGGACCATCTCTCTGGGCAGGATTGGCATCCACTCAAATGCTGGGGACAGATCCACCTGCAGGGGGGCATGGAGCCAGGGGGCCTCTGAATGACAGCAAATGCAGTGGCCAGACAAGACACTGCCAACATCATGTCCTCTCACCCTAACTTAGGGAATTCCATTTCCACACAGAGCCTTCCCAGAGAGGAGGGCCAAAAGTTTTCCCGAGGGGCCAGCATTGTGGTGTAGTGGGTAAAACCTTGCCTATGATGTCAGCATCCCATATGGACGCCGGTTTGAGTCCTGGCTGCTCCATTTCCAGTCCAGCTCGCTGCTGATGTCCTGGGAAAGCAGTAGAGGATGGCTCAAGTGCGTGGGCCCCTGAACCCACATAGGAGACCCAAATGAAGCTCCTTGTTCCTGGCTTCGACCATCTGGGGATTGAACCAGAGGATGGAAGAGTTTCTCTCTCTCCCTCTCTCCCTCTCTTTCTCTCTATAACTCTTTCAAAATAAATAAATATTTAAAAAACAAAACCAAACAAACAAAAAATCTTATCCCTGGAATCTGGGGATTAAGGGCAGAGTAGTTGGGTTGGTGCTCTAAGTAGTCTTGTTTTGCACAGAGATTGGTTCCAAGACATCCTGGAAGGCAAAAGTCACAGGCAGTGGGAAGTGCCCTTAAAGCTCCTGTAAAGCCCCGGTGAAGCACAACAAGCAGACAGGATCCCAGCCAGCAGCTCGTCCTTGAGGCCAGAAGAGTTATGTTGCCTGAGCTGAGCAGCTCGCCCGGAGGGCCTCACTGGGCCAGAGAGGCTGGCTGCTGCGTGCAGGGCCTGAGGCCAGAGAAGGGCTGGCACGCCTGCTTCCTCCAGACACCACCTGGCAAGAGACTGCTGCGGGGCTGACCCACTGTGCATCAACAAATCACTCATGTGCTGCTCACTCTCTCAGCACAGCTTGCACAGCCAAGTGTCTGTGGATTAACCAAGTGCTTTGGGAACCTCCACCTGAATACCCGCGTCTCTTCATGCTGCCGCCTTGGGCCACAGCTCCTGAACTCCTGGCCCACAGAACCTGTAAGACAGGGAGCAGGCATCTGGCCCAGTGGTTAAGACACCTGTGCCACACATCGCAGTATCTGAATTCAACTCCTAGCTCTGGCTCCTGACTCCAGTTTCCCACCAGGGCCAATCCTGGGAGTCAGAGGTGATGGCTCGAGTAATTGGGTTCATGTCACCCATGCGGGAGACCTGGATCCAGTGCCCAGCCCCAGGCATTGCAAACGTTTGAGGAGTGAACCAGCAGATGGGAAACACCTCTCTGTTTCTCTTCCTCCCTCTTAACTAACTAATTAACTAACTAAATAAATAAATAAAATTTTAGAGGAGCAGGCATTTAGTCTAGCAATTAAGACGCTTGTATTCCACTTCATACACAGCTCTGGCTCCTGACCAGTTTCCTGCTAACATGGACCGTGAGAGGCGGCAGTGATTGCTCAAGTGGTGAGTGCCTGCCACCCACGTAGGAGATCTGGATTGAGCTCCTGGCTCCTGGGGCCAGCACTGTGGTACAACAGGTGAAGCCCCCACCTGGGACACCAGCATCCCATAACAGAGTGTCGGTTGAGGTCCTAGCTATTCTGCTTCCGATCCAGCTTCCTCCTAATGTGCCTGGAAGAGAAGTGGAATATAGCCCAAGTACATGGAGCCCTGCCACGGATAAATGGAGTTCCTGTCTCCTGGCTTTGGCCCAGCCCTGCCCTAGCTGTTGGGGGAATGAACTAGTGGATGGGGCTCTTTTGTTTCTGCCTCTGAAATAAATAAATTTACAACAAATTTTATTGTTAAAAAAAAAAAAAGAAACTGCAAGGTAATCAGTGTGTGTTGTTTTCAGTTGCTACATTTGGGAATAATTTGTTATGCAGAATGCTGATACACAGTGGTGGCTGCAGGCTCGGGAGTGAGCCAGTGTAGGCGATGGGACTGAGTCTGCGGGGTTGAAAGGTGCCCTGGCAGCAGAGATGGCGGCACCGGGAGGGGCCAGGCTGGCCAGAGATCAGGTAGGAGGCTCTGCGGTTGTCCAGGGAACAAGGCTTACATCAAGACAATGTGGCAGAGACAGAAGTGCAAGCTACTTCCAAGTAAGAATGGTTGGCGCTCACTGGTCAAGTGCTAGAAATATATGAGTAATACTACCAATGACATTGACAGCTGCCAATTACTGAAAGTTTAACATATAGCAAGCACTACTACCAACGCACCTAATCCTCATTGACGGCCTTGTGAGTAGATAGTATGATCGCATTTCACAGATGGGAAATAGAGGCACAGAAAGGTCCGTGACCTGCCCAATGCCTCACAGCTGGTTGAGACACACAGCCGGGGTGCAAGCTTGGGCAGCTATGCCTTTAACTTCTCACTGGACTTCCTCTAGAGCAGGAGTGGGGAACCTGTTTTCTGCTCAGGGCCAAGTGGATATTTGTAATAGCATTCACGGGCCACATAAACTGATCAACTTAAAAATTAGCCTGCTACAGACCTTGAGTTTTGAGTTCCACCTGCAGCTACCTTGTCAGGACCTGACCAAATGATTCCGTGGGCCTCATTCAGCCAGAAGCTCCCCACCCCTGCTCGGGATGGATTGGAGAGAAAAAGAGTAGACAGGGGAAGACAAGGGTGCACCCTTGGGCCTCTGGCCAGGACCACTGGGTGCAGCCTCACCCAAGACAGGGTGGAAGCCTTGAGAAAAAGACACCACCAGTCACTTCATTCCATGTGCGCCTCGCAGGAACCACTTGCCGGGCTCCACGACACCCCAGCACGTGCACTGTAGAATAACATCCGGACACAGCCCGGGGCCCGCTCCTTCCACACTCCAGTAAAAATAAACCTCCCTCTCCAAATACGGGGTGGTGGGAAGTGCCGCGTTTTTCAGGAGCAGAAGCGGTTACGTGGCATGGCAGACACGTTTCGGCTTCCTCAGGCAGCTGGGCAAGGGCAGCGCGATTTCCAAGTAAAAACACAGATGATGCAGCGATCCCTGGCTGACCGACTCGGCGGGAGAAAAGAACAGCCCTGTGCCAGGCCTCAGTTTCCTCTTCTAGGAGTCTCCAAAGCAAAGGGGCCAGGGGAGGAGCCCCAAGGCTGCTTCAGGCTTCCCCTCCGTGGAAGCATGGGCACTAGAGTCCCAGGCTGGCTCTCACAGGGCTGCGGCTTCCCGGCTTCCCCGCTTCCCCAATCACACCAGGGCCAGGCAGGCTGGCCCTTCTGCTCCCTGCCTAACTGCTGATAGCACCAGGAGTGCTTTTCCCAGGGATTTTCAGAACTCTGTCAAGAGCTTTAAATTACCCTTTTGAGCCCTGGCCGCATTGTTAATCCACAAAGAAATGCAAGCCAGGAAGTGCCCCCTCGAAGCAGCAGGGCCTCCAGAGATGCCACTTTGATAAAGGAAAACTCCACGGAGAGGGGATGGGGACGGTGGGGGGAGGGGGGCTTTCCTCCGCCAGGGTCGCCAGCAGCAGCCAGCAGTGGGCAGGGCCCTTGACACATTTCCCTTTCATCCCTCAAGCAGGAAGAACTGCATTTTACACTCAGAAGAACTGAAGGCTCAGAGGTTACTTAACTTGTCCACGATCCTTTGGCTGGCGGAGGTGAAACCAGAACCCAAGGCCAGGTTGGATGAGCTCCAAAGCCCGTGTCTTCCCACCTCGCAGGGCAGAAATCCGCTCCAAGAGGAAAAGGACATGGTGAAAACAGCCAGGCGCCTGCGGGGCAGCCCAGGAAGATGTCTGAGACACAGTGAAGCTAAGACTACCGCACTTTTGCCACACCTTGAAAAATAAAAACTGGCGCTGTGGTGCAGTGGGTTAAGTTGCTGCCTGCGACACTGGCACCTGCTATGAGCACAGGTTCAAGTCCTGGTTGTTCCACTTTGGATCCAGCCCAGCCCTCTGTTAATGCACCTGGGAAAGTAGCAGAACATGTCCCAAGTCTTGAGCCCCTGCCACCTACATGGAAGACACAGATGGAATTCCAGGCTCCTGGCTTCGACTGGGCCCAGGCCCAGCCATTGTGGCCATTTGGGAAATGATCCAGTGGATGGAAGCTCTCTCTTTCTCTCTCCCTACTCTGCCTTTCAAATAAATATTTAAAAAGAATAAAAAGACCAGCTTTTCTTTAAATGCTTTTTATTAAAAATTGTACCAATTGATGAGGGGAAAATGAATATATATATTTATATATTTATATACATACACACACATACATACATGCATGTGTCTAACACAAAGCCATATTTGTACAGGTTAAAAACAAAATGGGTCCCCATTCCTCTCCCTCTTCCTCTCTGGCTCTCTCCCAGAGGCAGAGTGCCCAGACCCCAGGGAAGTAACCTAGGGGTGAAGGAAATGCTACATTCTCACTGGGTCTCCCCCTACAACCCCTGGGGACCCAGGGATGGGGTGGGCCACTGGCACGCTCCGAGCAGGGACAGGAGCAGTGCAGGCCCGGGAGCACCTGCGGTCCAGAGGCTGGCATCCCCAGAAGAGCTCATGCTGCCGTCCAGATTCAGCGTCCTGCCTGCCAGCTGCCCAGGGTGCACCCACAGGCCAGCCTGGCGCCCGAGCTCCTCCCCACCTGCCACCCCATCTCCCCATCCCTCTTTGGAAACGAACACAAGCTCTCACTGGGGAAGCAGGCTCCTTGCTTATCAGGACCGGCACACTGCTCCATTGTCCTCCCCCCAGGCCAGCCCAGGTGGGGCCCGCAGAGGACAGGGCCGGACTGCCCCTCTGAGTCCCAGAAACAATCCCGCAGGCACACAGCTCTCCCTGGGGCCACCTGATAGTGACACAGGCCCACTCCCCCAGGCTGAGGAAGGCACTCAGGTGACCTTCTTCCACCTGGGGTTGAGCAAGAGGCTGGGAGCAGCTCTCCAGGCGCCTGGACTTTGAGACAGGCCCAGTCCTCCACCCTTGGCGGGCCTGGGGGCCCCTCCCCAGATCTGTCTACAGGCTTCCAGAATGCTCCAGTCTTCGGCTCTGAAAGAGAAGGCTGTCTTAACCCTTCCTCCAGGGCATTTCTTCCAGGGTGAGGGAAGCATCCACTCCCTCTCCCAGCCCCCACCCCAGCAGGCCGCAAAAGCCCCACAGGCCTTCAGCTGCCTACAGGTCAGGACCCAGGTCACCGCTCCCTCCCTCTGATGCTCTCCCAGCTCCTCACCGGAGACAGACCGGAGACAGACCGGCTCCCAGAGACAGACCGGCTCCCCGGTGGGGGATGGGACCCGTAGGGGGGCCCAGGGGGAGGGGCGTCTCCTGAGGCTGGACTTGAGGAATGTTTGGGCCCACTCACCAGGCAGGGAGGGAAAGGGCCCAGATTGCCAGCCAATTAAAAACAGACACCCAGGGGAACCCTCTCTCCCTGCTGGGGCCACCAGGGGGTTTCCTCCAGGGTGGGGGTGAGGGATGAAAGGGGGTCTCAGTTTGGCCTGGGCTGCCTGACACCTGCAGCTCTGGGTTTGCAGAAGATGGCAACAGCGTGGCGAGGCCCCTTCCACTGGGATCAGGCGGGATGGTCTGGTGGGCGAGCAGCCTGGGCCTGGCCAGCTCTCTGAAGTTGACACCAGGGGCTAGGCCATCTTCTCTCCTGCTCAGCTTGGGTGGAAAGCTGCCCGGGACGGGTGACAGGCAGCCGGTATGGACAATCCTGGTCTGTGTGGACAGCACTCAAGCACACAAAGCCTCCTGCCTGTCACAGCCTCCATCCAGGAGAGGGGAAACAACCAACGTGGGTCCCACACACATCACGACATGGCATGGCAACACACAAGGAAAGCCAGGTTTTCACAGCAGTCAGCGTGTCCTGGAGCTGGCCTCCATGCCCGTCCCCTGGCCGCCTTCTCCTTGCGAGCAGGAAGCTGTCTTCTCACCAGACAAGCCATGCTACACACCCTGAGAATAGAATTCTGGCCAAGAAGAGGTAATACGTCTAGAACATCTGGGAGGATGAACCGAAGGCTTACAGGCACGGCAGGAGGTCCTTGTCCTCGGGCCACTGGGAGAGCTCGCGGTACCTCTGTGCAAATCAGGAAAGGCGCCCCTTCCCCGGGCGGGGCGGGCGGACGCAGCCTCCACAGTTCCCTGCAGCCGCCCTCGTCCACTGGGCAACCTGCCCAGCTGTACGTCCCGGAGACCAGCCGAAGACCTCCAGGAGCCCGAGCCTGCTCAGATGTGAGAGTCTTCCTCCAATCTCCTTGAGTAGCCCTGGGGTCGTCTCTGCCCAGGTTTGGGCCTTGCTTCTCCTTTAGCACCAATGTTGTCTTTTCTTACACAGGCAAAAACTATCGTTTAATTTCTAGATGTCTGGTTAACAGACTCCCTGTGGCTGCTCTCGGAGCTTCCAGCCCGGCTGCTTTTAAGTCTCTCCGTTAGTGCCACGGCAAGGGGAGGGAAGGGGAGAAGTCCAGAGGCAGCCCCGCGCCTGCTGCGGTCCAGAGCATGCCGCTCTGGCCCAGCTGGAAGCTCAAGGCTGCGGGAAATGTGTGCCCAGCATTGCCGGTTCCGCACGTCTAGCCATTGTCTATCACTCTGAAAGTCGCTGTCCAGCTGACAAAGCCACTGGCCTGGCTTCTTCCTGTGTCCCACTAGGTGTGAAAAAGGAAGGGGACAAGGAGGAGGAGGTATGTTGTTTCCAAGGAAACCAAGGGGCCGGAGGGCCCCTGGAGCTGGCGGGATGGCCACCAAATTCCCTGGCCCTGGGGCAGGGCAGCCCCTCGATGCTCAACAGTGCTCATGATGGGGTGGACTGCAGTCCCAGGGCTGGATCTGTTGAAAGAAGACCTGACACAGGCACGAGCTGCTGGCTGCAGCACGGTGATGGGCTACTCAGCTCCTCCACGATTGGCACCTGCCAGTCCCAGGCAGCCGCAGGTGGCAGCAGTCCGGCACCCCAGGACCGATCCTGGGCCCTCGACATGGGACCAAGTCAGATTTGAGGCCTTCCCGGAAGTTGGGTTCATGTCATGGCACAGTCAAAGGGTCCCTGGAGGAACCCATCCCTCCCTGAGGTCTGCTGGAGGCAACAGGGGCTTGGGCAAGGATCCCTGAGCCCTGGGGGCTGGCAGCGGCTGGGTGGCGGGGGAGACCATGGCCGTCTGGCCAGCCTAGTGACCTGCCTCAGCCTAGAGGCCCCTGGCCATGCCCTGGGGAGTGGAAGCAGGTGACTCTCAGGATGAAGGTCCCATCCGCAGTGGAGGGCTGGCAGGTTAGTTAGGTGGCACTGGGAGACAACCCAGTGTCCTATTTTCAACCAAGCGCCTGTGGAGAAATTACAGTCAACTCCCTGGACATCACCAAGGGGGCAGATTTGACATCTGCCATCAGGGCCCCTGGGAGTTGCCAGCATCGTAGACGCACAGCCTATCCTTGAACAGTGTTTGACAAAGGCCCTTGCTCCTGAACAAGGCAAGAAGGTTCCCCTGGGGAATGTCGTATGTACAGAGAGAAATGTAAAAACAAAAACAAACAAATACAACAACCACCAAAGCCAAGTTCACAAGACACAGCGTCAGTCCTGGCTCTGTTCCAGCCGGTGTTCCTGGTGCTCATGCGCAGGGGGCGGCGGCCCAACCTCACCTAGGACCTGCCCCATCCCTGTTCTCGTCACCATTCAGAGCCAGGTTGTGCAGGAAGAGGAGGATCTGCCACCACACGCGATTTCGGTTCTGCTGGTGCTGCAGAGAAGAAAACAAAATCAACCTGGCTCCCAGACACCTTAGATGACTGCTTATCCTTTGCAGTAAAAGCTCCACTCTGCCCTCCCTGAGCACCCAAATCCCATCAGCACAGCAAGCTGCGGAGGGTGCTGGGGAGGCAAGAAAGACTTGGTGACAGTGGAGTCCTCCAAAAACAATTACAGTTTTAACATCACAAAGCAAAGACCAGGCTCTATATGCACTGTGCACAAGAGGATTAAACTTTTCCCCCTGCTTGCAGGATTTTCCAGAGTTTAGCCAAGTGCTGCTTTTAATCAGATTGGCTCCCGAGCCCCTCAAACCTCAGCTGCGCGAACAACAAACTCGCTTCAGAGAGAAAGAGAAGAAGTGCCCCTCTCTCTCCCCCCACTCCAAAGTAACACAGAGAACAAGGGGGAGAAGCGGGGGAGCCTCCATCTGCAAGTGATTTGACACTGTGAAGGTCAAAGGGTTAATCTTCAATTTAAACCACACTGCTGAGGCAGCAAAAATCTGATTTCATCCAGTGCAAACACGCGCGCGCGCGCACACACACACACACACACACACACACACTCACTCGAGCGCCCGCCCTCTCTGCCTTCCCAGCATCTCCAGCTCAGCACTGCCCTTTTTATAGCCGCTCTTGACAGTAAGCCATAAATAATCCCTCTTGGAGCGCTTTCCTACTGACTGGAGCCAATTAAACATTAAGCAAGAACATACTTGAAAACAAAACAAAAACAAAGAATGCACACCACGCTCTGGAGGTTATCCCAGGTCCTACTGTCAGGCTGGGAGGCTGGGGGCAAAGTTCAGGGGTCAGTGGCTCATGGCACTGTGTCTGGTGCTCTGCCCACACAGGTACCCTTCCCAGGGGCCAGCCAAGGCCCCAGGGGGACTCCGGGCTGCTGGAAGAGGGATCTTTGTTCTTTGTCCTCTCTTTGTCTGGCCTGGGGCCTCACCACGGGGTTCTCAATGGGCAGGGGAATCCAACCCTAGTGTGGCAGAAAGGAGCAGCCACAGGCTGGACTTGGGACACGGAGCCCTCTCCTCTGCTGGCTTTAACCACAGCACCAGCCCCACCAGGCAAGTCCTCGAGGTCACGTGCAGCCCCCGCCTCCCTGACCTTACCCCAAGAGAACCTGGGGGCTGCTGGGTTGTCCTGCATCCCGCCCGGCAGGGGAGGGGTGGGGCAAGGAGATGAGAGGCATCCACTGAGGCCGAGCTCAGGGCCCTAACAACACAGGTGAACCTGCGACACCACCCCCAATCCAAGGCAACAGCGTTCCTCTTCCTCCTGCGGAAGAGACTGGAAAACAACCCAGCAAGCTGGAGGCCGGGCCACCACGAGGAAGGGAAGGGAAGTCGGGTGTGGCACAGCCGCCCAGGGCAGCTGGCAGGGAGACCGAAGGCTTCCTCGTGTTTTGTAAACAAAGATGAGTAAAAAGAGGAAACACTCGTGGCTTAACAAAAGCTGGGCAGAGTGAAGTCACGTGAAAATGGCCTCAGCTGCGGACGGACAGGAGGCCTCAGCCGGCAGCAGCTGGGCACGGGACCCCTCCCTTCCCATTGCCTCCCCTCCCCAGGGGCAAAGGTCATGTGCTGGAAGAGCCGAAGAATCCAGGAAGAACGCAGTCCCTGGAGAGGCCAGCCCGCTGGAACTCCGCAGCTCCTCAGGTGCCTGTGTGCAAGCAGTCCCCGCGTGACAGCCACCAGGGCTGTGAGCCCGTGGCCGTGCCCCGCGTCCTTGCTTCGCACACCGCGGCCCAGCAGCTTCAGAGATGCAGCTGAAACAGAGCGTGAATTTGTAGCAGGGTCCCTGGCGATGGCAAGGCCAGCGTGCGAGAAGCACTGCCCCACACGCGCTATAGCCTTCGGTCCTTAGCAGCCCTGTGAGGCCGGTGTTTGTGACCATGCCAACTACAGGCACAGTGACTGACAGGGCGAGGTAACTTAGGCAAGACCTAACCAGCAAGTGGCAAGAACTGTACTGAATCCTGATCTTTGGGTTCTAGAGCCAAGTCACTAACCATAACCACTATGCTCCCAGTGCCATTATCCATCTTCATTTGCTTTAAAGATGTATTTGCTTTAAAGATGTATTTGCATTAAAGATTTCTTGGGGCTGGCACTGTGGCACAGTGGGTTAAAGCCCTAGCCTACAGTGCCAGCAACCCATATGGGTGCCAGTTCGAATCCCAGCTGTTCCTCTTCCCATCCAGCTCTCTGCTATGGCCTGGGAAAGCAGTGGAAGAGATGGCCCAAGTCCTTGGGCCTCTGCACCCACGTGGGAGACCTGGAAGAAGCTCCTGGCTCCTGGCTCCAGATCAGCTCAGCTCTGGCCATTGTGGTCATTTCAGGAGTGAACCAGCAGATGGGAGACCTCTCTCTCTCTCTCTCTGTAACTGTCTTTCAAATACATAAAAAATTAAAAAATAAATCTTAAAAAAAGAGATCTATGTATTTCTTTATTTAAAGGGCGGAGTGACACAGAGAGAGAAAGAAGGAGAGAGAAACCAATCTTCCATCCACTGGTTCACTCCTCAGGAGGCTACAATGGTCGGGGCTGGGCCAGATAGAAACCATGACCCTGGAACTCCATCGGTGCCTCCCACATTGGGGCACAGGCCCAAGTACTTCAGCCATCGTCTTCTGCCTTCCAGGCACATTAGCAGGATGCTGTATCAGAAGCAGAGACAGGATTTAGTCCAAACACTCCGATGTGAGATGCAGCTTAACCCACATTAACACAGCTCTCATTCCATCCATCTTTCCTTATTCTACATCCCCATCACTAAACCATCTCAAAAGATTTCAATGGCCATGGAAGAGAGAGCTCAATTCTGGTTGGGGGCCTGGGTCAATCCCATCTCTGTAAGCCTCGATTTCTCCCAAATGCCATTAATGGAGGCTAACTGTGCAACTTCCTGGGCCCTGAAGTCTCTGGGGATGAAGCAAGGTAGCACTTTTACCTACGGTGCTTGGGAGTTTGGGAGGAACCATAAGCGGCTGTGAGCCAAAGTGTGCTGTCAGAACTGCTGGGCACACAGGCAGACCTTGGGGAGGATCCAGCTCCACTCCTCTGCCTGTGGCAGTCCTAGGGCTCAAGTACTGGCAAGGAAGGCACTGATGGATCCCCAGGGCAGGAACCAGAGGCCCTGGCTGTAGGCTGGGCTCTGTGTGTGAGTCCTCATTTGACTCCTTGCTATTTTAGATGGGCGGTCTCCAAGCCTGCCTGTGTCACAAAACCTGCTGGGGTACGGGGCCACGGTAAAGACAGTGCCCTGACCCTGCCCATACCAACTAAGGATCTCCAGGAAGGGGGCCCAGGAATCTGCATATTGAATAAGCTCCCTGGATGACAGTTTGAAAATCAGAAGTGACATTTATTTTAGATATTTTAACCATCAGAGCAATACATGTGAATGGTAGAAAAATGGGAAGATACAAGACATTACAGAGAAGAAGGTGAACTCACTCAGGATCCTACGTACAGCCTGGAAGAAAACACTTCGTGCTTGCTCCCTTCTTCAGTGTCTTCCTGCCCCGCTGGCCGGGCCACAGACTGCCTTTTGGAAACCAGGGAGGTGCTTTCCAGCCCTCAGGAGTTTGTCATCCACAGTCCCCCAAGGCCTGTGACTCAGAGCTGTAACGACTGAAGGCTGGAGACCAGCAGAACAGGGCTGGGACCCCACCCCCAGGCCATGAGCCCTCGCTGGGCACCAGCAGGTGCCGCATCCTTCCCTCCAGCCTTCTCCTGCCACAGGGCAACTCCTTTTCCAGCCACCTCACATCCCAAGAATCAAAGGATGCCCTGATGACAAGGAAAGCGATAAAGAAAATACTTCCCAAAAGTTAAGCCAAAGGGTCTTAATATAAAAAGATAGAGGACATGAAGGGAGGCCAGAGAGGAGGGAAATCGGCCGTCACGGTCGGGGATGAGGCACACAGACACGGAAACACCAGAGAGCAGGCGTCCTGCCAGGAGGGGCTGGGGGCGAGGGGCAGAAGGTGAGGGAGCCGGGCAGGACCACACATGGCCCTGCCTCCAGGGCACCTGGCACAGCGCCCAGTTCATCAGCTGACCTCAACCAGGACCAACCTCTGGAGCAAGGCCCAGCCCTCCTAGTGTCCCTCCCAGGGGGTCTTCCAGAATGGACAGTAGGGATGCCCCAGCGGTGGGGGACCGGGGCCCTGGGGATGGAGAGCTTACCCCAGAGCCACCAGACTTACAGAGCAGCTGAGAGGGCGGGCGAGGCCCAGAGGGAAAGAACAGAGGTGGGAGCCCCGACGCAGCAGGGGAAAGCACTCTCCAGTCAAGACAGCAGGACAGGCAGGCAAGGAAGACCTCTGGGGCGGCTGAGCTCGGCCTCACTCTCTCCTCGCTCTCTCGCTGCGGGCAGGGGATGGAGGCAGCTGGCTGAGAAGTGTTCAACTCCCCGCCAAGCGCAAAGTACTCTGACTGTTTCATGATCATTTGGATAGCACACAGTAGGTACTCAACAAGTGCACACAGTACTGACAACGGAACGTCAGCCCAACAGCAGAACCCACTTGTCTGGGCCAGAGCAACTGCTATCTAGCCAGTAGGAGCAATGGACGGACTTTCTGTGATGGGATCACCCTCCTGTCTGGGAGATGCCCTGCTGGTAGAGGCTTTAAACCAAAAAAAAAAAAAAAAAAAAAAAAAAAAAGGAGCTGGCTATGGCTACGGTGTGTGTCAAGGCAGCATCACACAAATCAGTCTCAGCTTCGAGGCCCACAGCCTCCCAACCAAGCACACCCTCCCCGGATAAGGATCTCCCTCCTCTTTCAGATCCAATTCACACCCTCGGGGGGCTTCGTGTGTCAGCCGCGTTCCAGCTGCTCTAGCAAGAACTAAATCACCCCCAAAGAACTGGAGGAAGGAGCAAAGCCACATTTTAAAAGAACCTAGCGCACAAGATGCAAAGTTACCAAATGGAGGGCATCCTCCAAAACCTCAGACCTAGGAAGGCGTGTGCGCCTGCCTGGTCAGGTGACCCTCACTGGGATGTGGGACCCGGGCCCCACGTAGGGCCCCTCAAGTCCGTTTTACAGATGCAAAAGCAAAGCTCTGGAAAGTCACCCCAGGCAAGTTAGTCAGGAGGGAGGTGATCCCAACCCCTGACTGCTGACTCCAAAGTCTTGTCCCTTTGCTAAAATATCGCGCTGCTGGCGGGGGATGGTGTTTGGTGTAACAGCTAAGAGGCCACTTGTGGCGCCCGCATCCTATACTGGAGTGCCTTGGTGTGAGTCCCAACCCCACTCCTGAGTGCAGCTTCCTGCTGGCGTGCACCCTGCAACACAGCAGGTGATGGCTCGAGGGGCCATGTCCCTGCCACCCACGTGGAAGAGCCAGACTCAGCTCTCAGATCCAGGCTGCTGTGGGCATTTGGGAAGTGAACCAGCAGATGGGAGCTCTCTCTATCTCTGCCTTCCAAATAAAATAAATAAATGATTTTAAAAATATTAGTGTGTTCACTCACATTATGAAAATAGTGTTACCTTTTCAAAGCAAATCGCCGCTGCATTCCCTACTAGTAGTTTAAAGACATTGTTTCCAGATCATTAACTATTTAGTAAGGATGCTGTGGACCAGAAAAAAATGAACCTTTGCGAGGTGCAGCTCACTGAAGATCAAACAGAAACCAAGCCGAAGCTGGTCTGAAGTGGTGACTCGGGACCGTGTTCCGAAAGCACACTGTGCTTCTTGGCATGGCGAAACTGCATATTCCACTTGTCCAGGGTGGCGCGCACCCCCTCAAGCACAGATTTCCCACTTTTCCCTTTCCCAGGCCATGCTCTAAAACCCCCCAGGCCAAGGGAGGAAAGAGCCTTGCCACTGAGAGCAGGAACACTGAGATAAGAGAGACCTTAGGAAAATTCCACTGGAAAGCGGTTGGGAAGATATTTTTGTGCAACTCAGCACGCTCTTCTCAAGCGTCCAACCGAGCTAAGCGTTCTGAGGGATACAGAGATGATTAAGATATAGACCTTGTTCTGGGAGAGAAAAGCAAGAACCCAGGACTAAGTATGAAATGAGGCAGAGTGGGTCGGGGCAACACACGAGAGCTCCATCGTAGGCTCGCTTTCTGGAACGCGCCCACCGAGAAGCAGGCACGGGATGGCGGGAAGACCTTGGTTTCAGAATCGATAAATTCTGTACAACTCCCAGGGCAACAACTAGGGCCTGGCACCTCACTTCCAGAGCATCAAGCAGGGACAGTGGAGGGGACTTTGAGGTTGCTGGTGATGAAATGAGGAAGGCACACCTACTACCTGCACCCGGCGGCAGCGCAAGGAAACCCTGGGACCACACGTCTCCTTGCTGAGCATGGCCTGACACTCGAGGCTGGCAGGGCCTGCCCTGGGAGCACCGTCTTCAGAGCAGACCCACGGCGTCCTGGGGAGGCCCTGGACTTTCCTCTGAGATGAGCCAAAGCAGCCATGGGCTGCCAGGTCAAGCCAGGGATTCTGAAACCCGGGGGCAGCCCCTCGGGCCTGGTGGGCTCCCTGCTCCGGACTGGCAATGTGGCTGAACGGAAGAGGGAGAAAGGCTCTTGCTGAGGTCTTCCTCGGCGTGACTATGGCACTTACAGCATGTCAGAGCCGCCACGGCGACACCAATTGCCTCTCCAAAGCAAGGAAGGGCAGCCTGGGGCCAGCCGGTTCTCACTGGAAGACTTCCTCCGACGGGCTGCAGCCATGGGCAGGTGAGGGGAGGAGGGCAGTGCTGTACCACCCAAGACTCAGGCCTGGGCTGGAGACAGAAATCACTGAGCCCCTCCTGGTGCTCCCCCAGAGATCCGGCTGTTTTAGTTTCCCTGCATCTGAGAGTAGCTCCATCTGACTACGGGCAACTTCACAGCAGCTCGAGAGACTACTGGGCCCCGGCAGAAAGCAGGAGTGGGGGTGGGGGAGGGAATACCACGGGCAGGCCTGTTGTGGGTCTGTTCGGCTACGGAGGAGGAAGCCTAGGTCTCTGAGGCCCAACACAGATCTTTGTAGCTGGCTATTCTGATCTCATCTGGAACCAGTGTGCAAACTGGGCAGGCAAAGTTTCCTCCTGGCTGCAGGCATGGGTCAAGAGGCAAACCAGACATTTTTCTTTACTCTTCTTTCCCTGTGCCCCACCCCCCCACCCCCACACACCCCCAAGAACAAAAGTCAACTCCCATGCCCATGGCTGTCCACAACTTCAGGGCCCTGGTCCTGGAAGAAAGAGCGGTCAGGTGCAGAGTGTGTGGAGAACCCAGCCTCTAGTCTGCCCCCGGGATGACTCAGAAGCTAAATATAGCGAGCGACATAAACAGAGCCAGCCACAGAGCAAACACAGGGCCCCCAGCCCCGGCCCTGGCTCTCACGCACACACCGGCTCGCCGCCGCCCCTCCCCCAGCTCTGCTCCTCCCCAGCACGTCCTGGGTGGATCTCCCACTCCTGGGACAGAAGCTGGCTCCTGGGGACCCTGCTCATCTAGGGCAAGTCTCTGGGGACCCTGCCCAGGGCTGCCCATTGAGACCTTGAGCAATCTCATTAGCCATGGTCTGGGCTCCAGAAAACCACTCACCAACAAGGACAGTCCTACCCACCCCCCCCAACCAGGGGTCAGGAAGCAGTCACCGGCTCCCTGGACAAAGGACCCAGGCTGCTGGCAGGGGTGCTGCTGGCTAAGAAGCCATGCAAACACCAGAAGAGCTCTCCAAGCACCGGGAAGCTGGGTCCAAGTGGAATCCTGAAGTCAGCTTTTATCCCACGGCTAACAGTGACCACCTGTCCACACCTCAATCATCTCACAACCCCCCACGGTGTGTTCTGCAAGCACCAGGAGTCTTCAAACCATTCACTCAAAGAGTTCGTGGAGGGAGATGTAGATTCTGGAAAAACTGTGTGTGGATTTCAAACTTTTTCTGTGTCAAAGTCAACCTTCCTTTAAAGTTTTATTTCAAAGGCAGAGTGAGAGAGATAGACAGAGACAGAGACCTTCCATCCGCAGACCCACTCCCCAAATGCCTACAATAGCCAGGGTGAGGCCAGGCGGAAGCCAGGAGTCCCAAGCTCAATCGGGTCTCCCACCAAGTTCTTGGGCCATCATCTGCTGCCTCCCAAGGTGCGCATCAGCGGGAAGCTGGAAGGGGAGCAGAGCAGGGACTGGAGCCCAGGCCCTCTGACACGGGATATGGGGATCTGAAGCAGCATCCTGAGCACTGTGCCACAAACCCAAAACATCTTTTCATTCCGTTTTCTCACAAACTTCCTGAAGAAACTTTTGGTTAGAAACCAAGACTTGGAGAGGTGAAATGAGGTATTCACGAACACAGAACCTGCAAAGTGACAGAGCTGGGATTTTAACCCAGATCCATCTCCTTCCTGTGACATGAGAGCCGAAGATGGTTTCAACTTAGTGCATGAAAGTTTTCTCAAATTTCATTTTCCAAAACATCCAATTACTATTCAGGGAATTTCCAAATCTGATTTTTCTGAATGGAGTCACTCCTGGACCAAATGAAAAAGGAATTTCCAACATGAAGAATTCCGACACTCCAGTAGCTTTACTCCCTCAGTGGCCTCTGGTAGCTACTTTCTGAGGATTCTTGGCTTCTTAAGAGTACCGAGAAACAGCCTCACAAATTTCAAGATGAAATCCAATGAGACAGGAGGCTTTCCCCAGGGGAGGGGACACTGGTTCCTGCCCCTCCTTAGACACAAGAAATGGAAAGAAGCTGGGTCTCAGACCCTCTGGCCAGCAGCCATGAGCTCCGTTAGGAAGCAGATCTGCACCTCCATATCCCAGGCAGAAGCTGGAGGGACACGGAAACACCCCCCTCACAGAGCCCAAGTCACAGTCGGCGGGCCACTGGGGCTCCTGCTGCAGCAGGTCGGCTCACCGTGGTGCCACGAGGGGAAACCTCCACTCCTGACCCAGTCAGAGGAAGGTGGGCCAGGTGGCGGGGTTTGGAAAGGCTGCCACCCCACTCTCCCTGCCTCCACTTCTCTTGTTGTCCTGGTGACCCCAAGACCAACAGCCGGCAACCACACCGACTCATCTTCTGCCTCAGCTTCTTGCCTGTGGGTCTGTGGAGCCAGCCTGTATGGATCACCTGGGCAACCAGGCTGGCCGGACCCTCCAGCCTCTGGGCTCCTCGGAATATATGCAAAGAGGTACCTGACCCACAGAAGCCAACACCAAGGGGAACTCTTGGAAGCCATTGCCCCAGGGGTCAGTTGCTGCCCTCTGCCATCTCTCCCATTATCATGCCCCCTCTCTCTGTACTACATTTTCAATGGAGAAGCTTTCTCCAGGTGCAGAGAAAAGGCGATGGAGATCCCTGACCAGGGACAAAGTGGCGAGTTCCCACCCCCTGGTGGGCCACGGCCCAAAGACCACTGTTCTGGCCCAGGACACCATTCCAGGTCTTGGGGGAGAGAAGGCGGCCAGGCCTGCTTGACCTCCTCCTGCCTCCTGGGTTGCCTCTCTCAGCTCCCTCCCTGCAGCCCACAATGACTGTCGCTCCTTGAGGAGAAATGGGCAAGGCCAGGGTCCATGACTGAGGAGTCCTCTGGCCGGGGCGAGGGCGGGGAGGAGGTGGAGTTCAGGGACAGCTCTGCCCAGGGATCAGACCAACAGGCAGGGCAGGAAGTGACTGTGAATCCATAGGAGCAGACGTGGGCAATGCCTAGGACAGTAATACGTGGGAGGGGACAGCGTGGAAGAATGTCCACTGTGTGCCCGCACCTCTCATGGGTGTTTGCACCCTTCAAGGTCCCTGCTAAGACTCTGAGATGTTAGCTCTCATTTACAGAACAAGAAACAGGCTCAGGGAGGCCAACCGACTTCCGGTCCTCAACCATGGGCCTTCCAACTTGGAAGTGAAGCCTCGGGGCTTAACCCCATCTGCTTCCTCCCCAGTGCCTCAGTTTCTCTGCCCACAATGATGATGGAAGGGAACAGGAAAAGACACAGCGTAAAAATGCAGGAATGACAACGGCACTTTCTAGATACGAAACTTTAGACCATAGTTCATGTAAGGGTCAAGTTCAGAAAGCAACTCACTTCTTAAAAACCAGCTGCCGAAAGGCCCCAGGCGTGCCAGTAGCTCCATCTGCCTGCGGCCTTCACCCTAGCTCTGTCCGCAAGATGCGTGAGCAGAATTAGGGGGCAGGAGTGGGTTAACAGCTAGAGTCTTTTCTAGAGAATTCTCCAGGGAGTAGACAAAAAGTCTGGTTCTTTGTCAGAGAAAATTTTGGAAAACCAGCTCCTTGGGCCAGGAAGGCCTTACTGGCCGACCTCCTGCCGCTGCAAGGCAGCCGCAGGGAGCTGGCACCAGGAACGCAAGAGCCGGCATGGGTGAGGTGCAGGGCAGAGCTGGGGTGGCTCTGGCAGAGAGGACGGTGCCTGTCAGGAACTGACCTGATGGGGAGAAATAACGCCAAGCAGAGAAGTGCAGGACAGGGGTCTCCTCCTCCCGGGACTGTGTTCCAGTCCCACACCAGGACACGGCAGGCCAAGGGAGGCCTCCCACCTGCTCCTAAGCCCCCAGGGGCTCACCAAGGACTAGGGAGGGGAACGCTCCAGGAAACAGCTGCGGAGGGAGAGCGGGAGACTATGCGGGGGAAAGCTGCATGCACAGTCCTGCCGTTGAGCCCAGGAGACTCACAGCCACTGTGGGTCCCAGGACTGCAAGCCGGGAGCTGGGCTCAGGCGCACGCAGCTGCAGGCCTGCACAACCAGGGTGGAGTGAATGGGCAGGAAAGAGGCCAAGAGACTGAAACCAAGAATCAGAGTGAGTCCACACACAAGGGCTGAAGGGGAAACTCGAAGCCAAGTTTCCACAAAACAATCAAAGGAGGGAAGAGGGACTGCAGCTTGGGCCAGAAGAGGCGGCCAGGCTGCCTTATAATGTAAGTGTAGGGCCACCCTCCCTTCCTGATCACTGAGGGACCAGCCGGCCCACCAGGCGGGCGCAGTGAGGGCTAGCCCCAGGTTTCCCTCAGTGCTGCTCGGCAGCGAGCAGAACCACACAACCCCCTGGGCTTGCTCTCAGAAAATCCAAGGCCAATGCCTCTTCTCCCCCTCCTGGTGCTAGCAATGGTTTGGCTCCTAAATCAAACTTGTTACTCCCCTGTCACCTAAAATCCCCCATGCAACCTCAGGGTCTGCCTGGTGATGGTGAGTTATTTATACTCTTGATTTCCAGACACACACACACACACACAGAGTGCCCACTGGCCAGGAACACTGTCCCAGGGATGGGGAGTGCCTTCGTGTCCAGGTGGAGTGGTCCTGCCTCTGCAGTGCTTGTACCAGCAGGGATCCACCCTCAGGCTCTGATCCCTGCAGGGTAGCCTACGGAGAGCCAGCCGGGAAGGAAAGGGTTAAGTGCCTGGGGGCCGGACCCAGACAGTGCTGCAGCAGCGGCCCAGGGCAGCCTCCAGGCTGTGGCACGGAGGGCTCCTCCAGCACGAGCCTGCCAGCCGCCGCCTTTGTTGACCGACCCTGCCACATGCTCGGCTGACACGCGATGCTCCGCCCTGGCGGGGCTGGTGCCAGGCTGCCGGCCAAGCAGCCGGCGGCGGCAGAGCGCCCGGCCAAGCGGCCGGCCGCGGCTCTGGGGAGACTCTATCGGAGGTGCACTCTCCTGAGGCCCCAGCCCCAGGATCCCAGACAGACAGTGAGTGAGGAGCGGCCTCCCCAGCTGGGAAGTGTCAGGTTTCAACCGGTTCCGCCACCTTCCCCCGCTCAGGCCCCATCCCCTGGCCGGCTCACCCCATCCCCTTGCACCCCCAACAGCACCTGGCAAACCTCTCCTTAGGTCTGCGAGACACAGTCCCCCAGCGCTGGCCTTCAGGAGAGAGCCATCGCCTTCCCAGGGAGGGAATGGGCAGGCAACCAACTTGGAGACCAGAGAGAGATGAGGGCAGCAGTGCTCATCTGATCAGCCTAAACTGTCCGTGGGGATGATGACAGCCGAGGCTAACACTCTGCCACCATGCCCTTGAGGCCCAGCAGAGCCAGAGCTGCCGATAGGAGGACAGAGACAGGCGCTGGCTCCTAGGCCCCTCGCGCCCTACCCGCCCCCTAGAGCCCTGTGCCTACTTGCTGTAAATGAAGCCGGTGGAACTGGTCAGCAATGCACTGAAGCTTCCGAGCAATCTGGACCTCTGCTCGATGCTGCCACTGCCCTTCAGGGGGCTGCTCCCCCAGCGCGAAGTTTGCAGGGAAACTGGCAGGGAGAGGGAGCCGGTAGCCAGCATTGCCTGCAAAGAAAAAGGACCCAGCTCTAAGCGGTCTTCTCGCCTGCCCCGCCCTCCACGCCTGCCTCTCCTGGCCAAGCCTTGGGGCTGAGGGTAAACCCCAGTATGGGAAGGGAGAGGAGCCAGTTTGCCTCCACCAGGGAGCTCTGCCAAGCTCGGACAGCCTGCTTGCCTGCTGCCCAAGTGCATAGAAGCTGATGCTGGGGGAACAGAAGGGAGCAGTCACAGCCGTCCAATGGGCTCCCCATTCACCGTCAGGGCAGTGGCAAAGGGCAGACTGGGTGAACATGTAAACCTTCTGTCCGTATTTATCAACCTACACTTGACCACAATTTATTATTCTCAGAGTAGCAGGTTGAAGCTCTTCCCTGGAACAGCACTGCAGGCAGCTCTCCAGAGTTTCCCGGGCTGAGCACAGCCAGGGACAGAGAGAACTGTGAAAAATGTCTTCACTTTTTCAACGCAGTAGAGGAGAGCTGTAGAGGAGGCTTCTGACCCTG
Organism: Oryctolagus cuniculus; assembly: GCF_964237555.1. Classification (NCBI taxonomy): domain Eukaryota; kingdom Metazoa; phylum Chordata; class Mammalia; order Lagomorpha; family Leporidae; genus Oryctolagus; species Oryctolagus cuniculus. The sequence continues at coordinate 63,244,356 of NC_091443.1, forward strand.
TGGGCAGTGGCACAAACTCCTGAGACCCAAACAGATCCAAGTTTCTCTCTGGAAGCGGCCTCGGAGGTGGCGGGGGGGGGGGGGGGGGGGGGGGCGGAGACCGCGAGGCCGGAGCTGCACCCTTACCGCATGCTGGCCTTAGTACCACCGCTAGGGGCGCCAGCCGGCCGCCTCCCCCGCCTCGCCCTCCTCCGCGCCCGCCCGCCGGCCGGCGTCATCCAGCTTCTGAGTGCCGCCAGAACTGCTTGGCAAGAATCGCCCTACGGGGCAGTTCCCTCTGGGAATAACTGCAGCGTCTCCGCAGCCTGGCCCGTCAGACACAGCGAGATAACCCCCAAACCTCCACCCTCCCGCGTAAGCTGCTGTGCTAAGAACAGGCTGCTCTTTTGCCGGAGGAGGGCATATTTCTCCCTAAAACAAATCATTCGAGCCCACAAATGAAGGGGTCTTGTCTGACTTTGCCTTGGACACAGCCCCTCTGCTGGCACGGAGCCCAGGCAGGCCCAACCTCTTTCTCCAGTTCCCCTTCCAGGCACAGAAAGTCCCAAGTGACCACTGGGGCCACTTTCTGCCTTCAGGAACCTTCCCTCCTGGAACCAGCTGGGTTTTCCCCTTCAGTGTCAACAGCGAGTCATGGATCCCACAGATTTCTTTGGGACAAAGTAAATCCCTACCAGGACACAAAAAGGTGGGGGTGGGGGTGGGGGTGGGGAGTGGTGCAGGATGTAAAAAGAGACACCTGGATCCAAGGGATCCTTCCAGGAAGGGACAGAAAGGACAGGGCCATTTGTCCAGGTGCGGGTAGCAAAAGGCAGGGACTTTAGCATCCAGCAGCACTCAGCAGCCCCTGCTGCTCAGTGGGACTTAGGGGAAGGAAATCACAAAGGCAGGCTTGGGCAGGGAAAGTCCCCTCTTTTCCCCCAACCTCTATAGGAGGAGTCCTGAGGCTAAGAGCACTTACCATAAAAGAGTCGCTGGGGTTCCTCGGTCACCCCACAAGGCAGCATGACCCCTTGGCTCGGGGAGGCGGGGCTGAGGGTCTGGGTGGCCTTGTCTTCCTGGCTGGTGGGTCGCAGCCCAGGACCACAGCAGTGGGTGAGAGGGAAGAGGTGCAGCCGCCCCAGGGGGCAGTCCAGCTGGCTCTGGGCAAACGGGTCAGCAGAGAGCAAGCTTTGGGGCTGGGTCCCCGGCTCCCCGTCCTCTGGCTGGAACACGTCATCCTCCAGCTCCTCCACACACTGAGGTGGCTCCATGTCCCCTGTGAGGGCAACGCAGGCATCTGGGCGGCTGCCCGTGCCGAGCCATACCTGCAAGGACTCCCCTCCTTCTTGGCTTGCTTCACTACTTCCCCTTCTCATTCATTTGCACGGGGCCAGGTACGGTGGACATACTACTCCCCTTCCAAAGCACTGCGGGGAGGGGGGGACCCACCCCCAAAATGTGACCTGCCTGTGTGCTGAGCCCATCCACACCTCTGTGGAGGACAGCCCAGGCCACCTCTCCCCAACCTCTCGTGACTCAGGCTGAGGGGTAGTCGCATCAGCTATACAATCATGCTGGCACCTGGGAAAATGTAAACAGGACGGCTGTGGGTGGGCTCGGGGGACTGGGACTGGCCGTACACACAACCTCACAACACACGCGTATCCCCTAAGGGGCACTCTCCAAATTCTCAGCCTGAGTCTGAGCTGAGCTCCCGGCTCAGCAGCAAAAACAAAAGCCAGCCATCCCGGGGCAGCCAGGTTCCCTCCAAACCTGCTAAGCCCCGCCCTGCTGCCCATCTCCTCTAGTCTCCACCCCCTGCTTGCACAACACAACAAACAGGCTCTGCGGTGTGGTGAGAGTGTGTCCTGGGAGAAGGGATAAAGCCCCAAGTTAGTCATTGCAGCTGCCCCTCTGCTCCGCTCTCCTCCCGCACAGCAGAGCTGTCTGCTCAGCACAGGTTGCCTGCCAGGCGGGGCCGGCCCCTGGCAAAGTGTCAGCCGGCCCCAGCGCAGTCTACTCACTAGTCCCTGGGACGTCAACTCCTCGGCCCCACAGCCTCCCATGCCTGCCAGCGCTGAACCTGAGGGCGGTGCGACCTGCCTCACAGAAGGAAGTGAAATTCAGCCCTCTGGCTGTGACCTCACTTGCTGCCTGTACTATTGAGGCTGTTGTTGTGAGTGTCTTGGTGATAAAGAAGTTCCTCTTGCTCCACCTGATGGCTCTAGCGTGCCTTAGCCAAGAGGCCACCCAGCATCTTGCTTCCAGTCCAGCCCCCTAAACACACACCAGGAACCCCTTGGGACCCCTGGGACAGCGCGAAGCAACTAGCACCTAGAAGCTTAAGGAAACAGAAAGACAAAGTTCCTTCCCTGAGACTCAGTTAGAGATCCCATGGCGTTCTGTCGCCCAGTCTGCCTTTGAAGAGCAAGCCAACTGGTCTGTGGGTTGGGGAAGGACTTAAAGGAATCTCTGTTAAATTCAGAAATCCTGCCTTTCCTAAATACCAGGTCTCTCTGAGATGCTCATTTCTGCCCTCACCCCCCAATGCGGTGCCTGAGCCGTCTCTGGTCCTGTCTCTGCCCTCTTCCCTGGAGTGAGGAGATGCCTGCTAGGGTGGCAAAACAGACACATGGCATTCTTGGGACAGGGCTGGTGGGGGTAGGGGTGGGGGCTCTGACTTATCAGCAACAGGGACTGAAAGAGGACCAAGTGTTGTCACCTGGCAGGGACGCCCCCTCCTGCCTTTCAACCTCCTCTCGGCAGGCTGGCCATCCCAACCTAAGAAGGCGCCTTCCAGAGCCAATCACAAGCAGGAGTCATTGTCTGGGTTTTTCCTTTGAAGCCTCTCACCTCCCCCTCCCCCTCCCAGCAAAGCCCCAAAGTTCAACCCCAGCCTGGACTGGACAGTGGGGGAAGGGCAGCCAGAGGGCGTGGTTCCGCGAGCCCCGGGACCCTCCCACCCTCCCCCAGGAACTGCAGGTGGCTCTCCTGTCCTGTCCGTCTGTGGCAGCCCCCAGAGGGGTGCTGGACAAGGTCAAGTGTAAGCTGCCAACGGGTAGAGAGACCTTCTCCTCCCTCCAGACCCTTAGGAGGAAGGCACTTCCTGCGAAGACTGCCAGGGAAATGCTTTATTCCTAGCGAGGGGAACCCAACACGCACGGGCCATCCCAGCCCCTAAAGGGCTCCACCGGGGATGCTGACTTAGGCTCCTCCTCCTCTTAGGAGAAGGCGGCAGCCAGACACCGACCGACGGTGGCTAAAACCTCAGAACACACACACTCACACTCACGCCCCAGACCTGGGTGACTCCAGGAGAGGGTCTCAGCCTCCGAGTCGTGATGCCAGGGCTCTGCGCCAGGGTCCAGCGTGACGAGCGCTCGGGGGCTCGGCGCCCGGACTCGATTGAGAAGGAGGGAAACAGCCCAGCTGTTAAGGAGAGGAGCCTTCAGACTTCGCAGGGAGGCAGGACCGCCCCCGACGCCCTGCCTTACCCCAAAATCGGACCCCGAGGCCGCGCCGTTCTCGGGCGCCCAGATCTGCTCCGCAGCGCGCCCCGGGTTCCCCTGCCCACCTAGACTCAATTTCTTCGAGTCCCAAATGCTATTCCCAAGTTTCCTCCCGGAGTAGGGCACACCGATGTGGGTTCTGCACCCCGTTCTGACACCCCAGCAGCCCAGGTCTTCTTGGTCACCCAGATGCCCGCAGCCCAAACCCCTCCCGGGCCCCCACGCGCAGCACGACTCCGCTCCCCACTTCCCCGAGGAGGTGCGATCCAACTCCGCCCGGCCCCCGGCCGCCCGGGCGCTCACCGGGCTGCGGCGGGAAGCGGGAGGCGCGGGCAGGGGCGGCGGCGGCAGCGGGCGCGGGAGGAGGCCACTCCGCACGGTGCGGTATTGTTTCCAAAATACGCCCGCTCAGGGCATCCCGCAAACAGCTGATGAGGCCCCGCCTCCCGGCGCGTCACGCCGCCGGCTGGCCAATGGTGAGTGCAGCCCCAAGTCCCGGGCTGGGAGGCTGCCAGGGACGGTCACGAATGTACGAACCCTCCCTTGGAAACATTGCAAGGGGCCAAGCAAAATTCTGACCTCCGCCAGAAGCGCAGTCGGAGCAACGTCGCACGGCTGGGATTCAGCTCCTAGCGCAGGCTCCGGAAGCGCCAGAGAGTCCCTGAGCTCTCTGCTGGCTGGGAGCGAGGGGGCGCCAGAGTGACTTTTGTCTACTTTCTCGGGAATGGGTTGAATAATTGCCTGGCGTTCAGAGGAGGAGGAGAGGAGGCGGCGGGGAGCTTTTCGACGCGGCTGACTGCGCCCGGTGGAGGCAAGGTGCGGGTGCCAGTGGATCACGGCGTAGTGACAGCAAGCGCCCCTTCGCCTGCCGGGCGGGTCAGAAGAAAACCCCGGTCCCGCAGCTGGAGGACAATGCATGTCTCTGGCGTTGTTACTGAGTGACATCCCGATCAAACCCGTCCAAGGGGCCCTCCTGTCCTCTTCTTGCCTGGATATGAACAAAGGCAGAATAAGCGTCTGGCTGAGAAGAGGAGAGATGGAAAACGCAGGGGCTGCTGGAGCATTTGACACACAGCCGGAGACCCTGCTGGAGCTGCCAGGAGAGAGCACCGCACCCTGCAGAGGGCACACCCTGGGCCCCTTCACAAACATTGAGTGCCTGCTTAGTTCCAGGCCTTGGGCTAATTGCTGAAAACCTGGTGCTTGCCCTCGGGGGAGCTTACAGTCCACCTGGAGAGGCAGCGCTGAAAATAACTAACGGAGAGTGTGGTGGTAACTGCTGAAGGATCCACAAACGCTCAGGATGCCGCGACTGAGGAAGGCTTCAGGGAGATGGCCTTTTGAGTGGGGCCTGGAAGAGGAGGGGAAACTTGTTAGAAAAACCAGAAGCAGCAGCCTGGGGCTCCGGGCGGCACAACCAAGTGCTAAACTGGAGAGTTTGTCCTGGGAGCAAGGGCAGGCTGGAGCACCAGATCGTTGGGAGCACCCTGGGAGTTGGGAAAGGTGGGCATGGGCAGGTGGGTGCAGGTGTCCCTGCAATGCTAGGCTGAGGGATCTGTGTTTTGCCAAAGATTTTTTTATTAGACGAGGAGTGCCTTGCCCAAGCCTGAATTGTAGGGAGGATAAAGGAAGAGTTCAGAACTCAGTGAGGGTGCCTGCGTCGCGGCACAGTGGATGAAGTCACTCCCTGCCACGGAGGCATCCTAGCCGAGCACAGGTTGGAATCACCCTGCTCTGCTTCTGATCCAGCTCGCAGCTGATGCGCCTGGGAAAGCAGCGGAGGATGGCCCGAGTGCTTGGGCCCCTGCACCCTCTTTGGAGACCTGGATGGAGTTCCAGGCTCCTGGCTTGGGCCCGGCCATTTGGGCAGTAAACCAGCAGTTGGAAGATCTCTCTCCCTCTTCCTCTTCCTCTCCCTCTCACTATCCTTCTACCTCTTCTCTGTAACTCTTTCAAATATACAAATAAATATTTAAGAAAACGACTCAATGAGAAGGAGCCAGTCCCTGCCACAGCCTAGGTGAGTGATGATGAGGCCTGACCACTAGAGGCAGTGGAGCTGGGCAGTGCACTGTCCCTCACCCACACCCCCAAGCTGCTCTCTCTGGGTTGTAAATTCAGATTAGAGTTGAGCTGGGGTCCTCAGCTGGGCTCGAACCCAAAGTCTCCTCGTACCTTTTTCCTATACTTTCCCTAGCCCCACCAAGTACACCTGAAAAAGAGTGAAGCAGGCATTGAGGCTGGTGGCAACCAGAGTAGGAAAATGCTGTCCACCAAGGACAAGAAGAGGTAAAGAGGAAAGAGAATCAAGGTTAGCCAGCAGGCCTGCCCCGCCCCCACCCCTGCCAGGAGTTGACAGATGCCCGGCAAGAGATGCTGGTGCCAAACAAATGGAGGAGCTACATTATTTCCTGGGAGGTTTGGCCAGGAGGGAGTGTTGGAACTGGCCGGAGTGACCCTGCACTCATGCCTTCCCAGCTACTGCTGGAGTACACCTGTGGCTTGGCTCCGGTGCAGTCAGCCTCTGAAGTCAAGGGGGGGGGCAGGCCTCGGAGCTGTAGGGGCCAGGGGCATGCTATCAGGGATAAAGGGGTCAGGGGTCAAGGAGGTCAGGAACCTCGCCCCCACCTCTCCTCACTGTCAAAGCAGACCCTGCCCTCTCTGCTCTTTCCCCCAGCACAGCCCAACCCAGCAGTGTCAGGACATGCTGGCCTGAGGGCTGGGCTCTGAGCCCCCAGAGGATCAGTAGCACCCTGGGGATAGCTGAATCCTTGGCTCAACACAGATGCATGTGGTAGCCGCAGCAACCTGTTTTGGAGAATTGTCTCCCCCTTGTTTTCTCCGATGCAGGCTCTGGAAGGAGGGTCCCCAGCCAAAGGCAAAGTTGCTCTAATGGGCATGGGAGTGAAGATGGATCTTGATCTTCCCCAGCATCAGGGAAGGGTGCCAAGAGTTAAGGGGAGACCAAAGCAAAAACCCACTCCCTACAGACAAGCGGCAGGAGCTGCTCCATTGTTTCACCTGGCTATAGGATTTCTGGCTGAGACAAGGAGTGGGCTCTGAAACTCCAGTAACTGGATCACCGGGAAGGGAGGTTTTTAAAAAACCAGCTGACAGCAGAATAATAGAAATTATCAGGCAGGCTGCCCCAGGGTGACTGGGGTTTGTAACTCAACCCCCAGGGAGGGGTAAGCTTGGAAACTGATTTATGGGGAACATGGGGGTCTGGATGAGGTAGGAGGTCTATGTAGCTTAACCCCTTGCCTTTGAGCCCCTCCGAGAGGGATCGTGGATGGCAGAGATGCCTGCAGGCCCTCTCCTCGCAGGGCTAGCCCTAGCCCTGTGAATTTCTCTCTGCATGTATCAATCCATCTGTCTGCAAAAAAACAGTTCTTCTCCTCTGAGTTGCACAGTGTATGCATCTGTGTGAAAGAGACAGGGAAGACTATACCAGAACTGCTAATTGGGCGAGTTGAGAGACTTGATTTCCCAGTTAATTGTTGCTTGCCAATCATTGAATCAGTGGGATTCAGAGCACTCTTAGGTATTAAAGAGACAAGATCTAGAAATGTAAAGACTTGGGGTTGGCACCGTGCCTTACTAGGCTAATCCTCTGCCTGCAGCACCGGCACCCCGGGTTCTAGTCCCGGTCAGGGTGCCGGATTCTGTCCTGGTTGCTCCTCTTCCAGGCCAGCTCTCTGCTGTGGCCCAGGAGTGCAGTGGAGGATGGCTCAGGTCCTTGGGCCCTGCAACCACATGGGAGACCAGGAGGAAACACCTGGCTCCTGGCTTCGGATCAGCGCAGCGCACCGGCCGCAACATGCTGGACGTAGTGGCCATTTGGGGGGTGAACGAATGGAAGGAAGACCTTTCTCTCTGTCTCTCTTTCACTGTCTAACTATGCCTGTCAAAAAATAAATAAAAAAATAAAGACTTGGATGTAAGTCCACCATGCACAAGCCCCAGAGAACCTGAAGGACTAAGTGGAAAAATCCAGGATCCCACGAATGACGACACGGCATGTGTTCAGCTTTGCTTTGGGGCCCACTCAGTAACATTTGTGGAGTGAATGAGCATATATTTCCTCATTTAAAGTGACAGAGTTCCGCGTTATGAAATGAGAAGCAGGCTGCTGGAGGGGGTTTCCAACAACTGTCCTGACTCCATTGTGTTGGCCACTTGGGACCCCTGGCCTTCCCCGAGGTTCTTCCCACCTGCAGAGAGAACTCTAGGAAGGCAAGAGCAATGGTTGGTACCCTCAGACCACTGTCCCCTGGGCTGGGCACATGACATTACTCACTACGTCTGTAGAGACAGATAAATGTACAGAGAACCTGCAAACCAGGCCCTCAGGGCCGTGTCCTCTGCACCCACTTTGTCCACTGGCTGCCCAGCCCAAGGAAAAGAAGTTGGCCTTAGCCTGCGAAGGAATGAAGAAATGCAATCACAGGACACTTCCTCTCACTCTACTTCCTCCACTCTGGCAGCCTCTTTCCTGGGCAAAGGTACATGACTTTGTCAGCACACACTTCTCTTTAGGATTGGCAGGGAGACCTCAGACATTTCCAGCCCAGGCCAGGCAACAATTGATTGCTCAAGGAAAACTGCCACCTGGAAGAGCTGGGGACCTGTCCCTTCCTGGCTCCTGGGCTCCTGGGTGTTGAACCTGGTACTCAGGAGGATCTAGGCTGAGAAGCTGAGATAGATCAGCAGTTTCCCAGCCAACCCTGAAGCCACCACTGTCCTGGAGTGGAAGAGGGTCTCTCTCCGGCAATGAGGTGGAGCCCCGTCACTCAGGTGGGAGTTTACAGGGCACCTGCCACCTGCCGTGTGTTAGGCTCCATGCCAGGGGCACAATCCCTGGGGAGTATCCCTGAGCCTATTAGCATCCTTTCTTCACGAACATGAACTCGCACACATATACCTACGCACCAGCTCAGACAGACACTAAGCACAGCAGGAAGACCTGGCAGGAGGAGCTGGAACTAAGCATCTAGACCCAACACGATCCACCTTTCCAGGGAGGCAGAGCCTCCTCTGGGATGGTTTTGCCTTTCTTTGCACAGACGCATCTGGAAATGTCTCAGGCTCCACTCCCTGCTCTCAGAGCTCGCCTGCCATCAAGTACAGCAGACACACTCTAGGCTATGCATTAGGAGACCTGGGTTCAGCTCCCAGCTCTGCCACCAATAGGTGACCTTCCAGCACTCACATTTGCACCCTTGCGCCTGTGAACCCAGAACTGGCACAACTCAGTAAACAGTCTGGCTCAGCAGGGGTTAGGGTTGGGGGTGAAACTAGCCTCTTACTCCAACCCTGCCCAGGCTCCTGGGCTAGCAGCTAAACAACTCCCACCTGCTGAGCACTTACTAAGTGCCCCACAGTGTTACAAAAGCATCTCACTCAATCCCTAACAACCCAGAGATGGAGTTTGTCCGTCCCCCCCCCCCCGTCCTGTTTTACACTTGGGAAAACTAAGGTCAGTTCTTCTGGGACAGGCAAATAGCAACAGGACCAAGATTTGAAGCCTTATCTGTTTGTCATGCAAACCAGTGCTCACATCCCCTCCACCTACTGTGCTAAAGGCACACCCAGTCCCTCCCCACAGAGGGATTTACTCCCCTTCCCCCACAAATAACACATTGTCCCACTGCCCCAGAACAGGAAGGCCAGGCCTGGGGCCGCCTAGCAAGGTGAATTCCAGCCTTTCTTGGTTGCAAACACTCCCACCACCACCACCTGCAGCAGCAGCAGCGATTGCATCACCCGCAGGAAGCGGCCCGTGGCCCAGCAGCAGCTCCGGAGCACATTTTCAGTTCCTACTTCTATCCTTGCCTGTGCTCGGCACGCTGCCCTAGCTTCTAGCCCCTACCCTGGCCCTGAAGGTTCAGGCTAATGTGCATGACTGGACAAGGGGCTGCGGTCTGTCACTCAGATGGGATTTGCACAGGGGGTCCCACTTCTCTTTTCTGAACACGGCAGATGGGTGGAGGGGGGTGAGGCTGAAGGAATTTTTCCCAGCCTAGGGCCATTTAGAGATCCTGTGGGCTCAGAGCAAAGTCTTGTTGGATGCAGGAGACAAGCAAGGGAAGGGAGTCCCAGGCAGCCACCTTGCATCCTACCTTCTTCAAGGGTGAATGCTCGGTATGTCAGGTAGACCTGCAGGAGGAAGGCCCTCAGGATCTGCCATCACAGCCAGGCTGCCTCTGGCATGGGGTCTGAGCCCATTGGACTGGCAGACACACTGCACTGGACTTTACTTCCCTCCCTGTATTGCCATGGAACTTTTTGGAACTGAAGATAGATCCTTAGCCCTGTAGTTCCTCTCCTGCCCACCCTGGGCTTTCTTTCCTTCTCAGCAGGGCCAGCCAATGTCCTCCTCTCCCTCCTGCAGCCTCTTTATCTCTTTAGCTATCTGCCTGTCCAGCTTCCCTCCTGCATTCCTTGCCTCTCTCTGGCCTCGCCTGGGGCTGCCGCTATCACAGTCAGCCCTTTATGGACTTCCCCTTAGTGGAAGTTATCCTGTGTTGGAGACTGCTTTTTTCTTTATGCTTATTTTTTTTTGTTTGTTTTATTTACTTGAGAGGTGGATCAACAGAGAGCGAGAGCCCTTTCATTTGCTAGTTAATTCGCCAAATGCCTGCAACAGCCAGGACTCCACCTGGGTCACCCAGGTGGGTGACAGGGATCCAAGCACTTGAGCCATCGTCTGCTGCCTCCCAGGGTCTGCATTAGCAGGAAGCTGGACCGGAAGTGGTGTCAGGGCTCAATCCCAGGCACTGCAGTAAGGGCTGTAGGGCTCCCGGTGGCAGCTGGACTCACTGGAGATGCAGCTTCCTTTAATGCTGTCGTGCCCCTTTGACAGTAACTCACTGGAGTCTGAGTGACATAGCCTGTGGCTCTACAAGCGCAGTTAACACTGGCTGCTCACCTGGAGAGCGATGAACACTAAACTAGTGACCATTGTAGAGGCTCTCCCAGCTCCAGTACTCTTCGCACGCTTAACACACTCCTTGGCAGGGCTTGGAGCACAAATACCAAGTTAGGTTTTTTTTTTTAGAGCCAGCCCAGCCTTAAATTACCAATACTGCTTTACTTTGTGTCAAGTAAATGCCAGGCTGCAGTGTGGAACTAGACAATAAGCTCCGGTCTAAGGCTTTGAGGTCCTTCATCCTGTTGTGGGTGTAATAAACCCCAAAGAGATGAAGGGGGATCCCCGTGACTCCTCGTTGTTCCCTCAAATCACACCAGGTACTGAGTCCCATTCCAGGTGTCACAGATTCCTGAGCATCACCTGAGACACCCAGTCAATCCTAGATTTCACACCTGGAGAGAATTAGCAAAAATTCTCCAGGGCTTCACAATAGAATTGTTTTTTTCAGTCCGCACTCATCTCACAATGAGGGAATAACACATATAAAACTAACACCTCTGTGAATTCCTGCGGTGAATTTTTACTGACCTGAGAAAGAAATGACCTCTTTAGCTTACCTCGGCTCCAAGATGGGGCTGTGGACTACGACCTTTGCTGTGGCTTTGGACTAGCTGAATTCTCAGAGGTGAGGCCAGGAAAAGAATCCTGCTATTGTTTTGGGTTTGGAATGTATTTCCTTAGAAAGCGTTCCTGGGCCGGCGCCGTGGCTCAATAGGCTAATCCTCCACCTTGCGGCACCGGCACACCACGTTCTAGTCCCGGTCGGGGCGCCGGATTCTGTCCCGGTTGCCCCTCTTCCAGGCCAGCTCTCCGCTGTGGCCCGGGAGTGCAGTGAAGGATGGCCCAAGTCCTTGGGCCCTGCACCCCATGGGAGACCAGGAGAAGTACCTGGCTCCTGCCATCGGATCAGCGTGGTGCGCCGCAGCGGCCATTGGAGGGTGAACCAACGGCAAAGGAAGACCTTTCTCTCTGTCTCTCTCTCTTACTGTCCACTCTGCCTGTCAAAGAAAAAAAAAAAAAAAGCAGCATTCCTGGAGTTGACTGGTTTCCTTGTGCTTGAAGGAAGCTTTTGCTTACAGGTTTATTGCTACATATTCCCTGTAGGTGGAAAGCCTCCAAATCCCATGTCTTTGATTCTTAAAACAAAGCTTGTGTCAATATCTTTGAAATGTAATTTAAAAAGAAATAATGTAGGGGCAAGTGTTTGGCACAGAATTAAATGCCACTTGAGATGCCTGTCACCCATATGGCAGTTCTTGGGTTCAAGTCCTGGCTCTGCTTCTGATCCAGCCTCCTGCTGTTGTGTCCGAATTTCCCAATCAATGCGCAAGGCATAGTCACTGATGCAAAAGCAGAGGTTTATTTGTTACCAGCCGGCTGGGACCCCCTACCTGCGCACACAGCCCTTTAGCAGTGCGCAGGCAAAAGGCCCCCTCGTTTGCATAAGAGGTTTTTATAGCCTCACACTTACAAGGGTGCAGGTTATTTCCTAAGTAGGTTACCTTCTTATTCTCTATATAGCAAGGTATTGGGACCTAACATGTTCATTGGTTCATTTAAAAGTAAAGGCTATATACATTATGTGGTGGGAAGGCCACACAAAGGAGATGGCATGGGGAAGAACTGGCGGGAAGCATTGGGCCATAAATCCCAGGGGAGCTGGTGGGGGGCAGGAAGTCATAAATTCCAGGGCAGCATAGCAGGCAAGCAAGCAGCCAGAGCACAGAAGCAGGCCGGCATTTAGCAAGCTAAGGACTCCAATCCCTACACTGCTGGTGCGCACCCTGGGAGGCAGCAGGCGGTGGCTCAGGTGGTTGGCTCCCTGCCATCCATGTGGGAGACCTGGATTGAATTCTGGGCTCTTGATTCCAGCCTGGCTCAGTCCTGGCTTCTGTGGGAATTTTGGGGTGTGAACCAGCAGATAAAAGATCTCTGTTTCTCTCTTTCTCTGTCTTATCTGTCTCTCTGCCTTTCAAATAAATAAAAGGAATAGATAAAATACATTTTTAAAGAAAGAATAATACAATCTTACATTTTGCAGGCCTTATCTCATTAATCTCTTTTTGTTCCTTGGCAGTGGGATCCCTTCTTATTTCTACACATCCCAAATAGACTTAACTGATATAGTTATTACTTCCTCGCTGAAAGAAGCATTTCCTTTGCATTTAGTATTTACTGAGCACAGATGATGGCCTCAGACCACAGCAGGAGGATGAGGGAGGCGGGAGGTGTAAGTCACATCTCCTGTCTGCTCTCTTGCTTTCCTGCTCCACCCCCACCCCACCACTGAAGAAGGAGCCAGGACGCCTTGGGTATTTAAGTAGGTAGCCACAGATACTGCTGTGAAATGACATTGTGACTCAGGGAAGAAGCCAGTGGAGGGGAGGTGTGTGGTGCATTGGGTTAAGCCACCGCTTGGGATAGCCACACCACATATGGGAGGGCCAGTTTGAACCCTGGCATCTTTTGCTTCAGATCCAGCTTCCTGCTAATGCACCTGGGAGGTAGCAGATGACAGCTCAAGTATGTGGGTCCCAGGTGGAGTTCTGGGCTCCTGGTTTCATCCTAGCCCAGCCCTGGCTGTGGTGGGTATTTGGGAAGTGGACCAGAGAATGGCAAATCTCTGTCTCTGGTCACTGTCTATATCTCTGCCTTTCAAATAAAATGAAAACAAATTAAAAATTAATAATAATAATAATAAAGAATCCAATATAAAAATGTAAGAACAAGGCTTTGAAGCCAGACAAATGGAGATTCAAATTCCAACATTGTCATCTGCTGGTGACTTGGAAATAGCAAATTAAACTTAATTATATCACCTGTCAGATGGAGGTAAGAAGAGAATCTTCCCCCTGTGGTTTTTTGGGAGTAGAAATTGTAATAAATTATGCAGAGCACCTAGTAGAGTGCTTTTGTACATTGTAGATACTCAACAAATGGTAGACACTTGCATTATTATGTCTTCAGCACTGTGTGATGAGTGTAAGGGATGGAAAACCCAGCAAAGAACAACAACAAAAACATAGACCCTGTTTTTTGTTTCTAAATATTATTTGAAAGGCAATTAGAGAGAGACACAAAGTGTTTTCCATCTACTGGCTGACTTCCCAAATGGCCACAGTGGCCTTGCCTGGGCCTCCATCATGCTCTCCCATGTGGGTGGCAGGAGTCCAAGCACTTGGGCCATCTTCCACTGTTTTCCTAGGTACATTATCAGGGACCTGCATCAGAAATGAAGCAGCTGGGACTTGAACCTGTGCTCCATTATGAGATGCCAGGGCCATATGTGGCAGTTTAACCCACTGCACCACAATGCCAGCCCCCTCTGACCCTGTTTTAGGAGGTGTATGTTCTACTTCAGAGTCAAATATAGCATATACAAGATACCTGTAACATGTTAAAAAACAACGTGAAAATTACCTTTTTATAAAATTTTTATTTATTTGTTCATCTACTTGAAAGGAAAGCAACAGAGAGATAGAAGAGATCTTCCATCCACTGGTTAACTCCCCAAATGTCCACAAAGTCAGAGCTGAGTCAGGCCAAAGCCAGAATCCAGGAACTCCACAGGTCTCTATGTGGGCCGTAGGGGCTACTTCCTCCCAGGACACATCAGCAAGATGATGATTGGAAGTGGAGGAGCCAGGACTCAAACTGGTACCCCGTATGGGCTGCAGGCATCTCCAGAGACAGCTTCACCTGCGTGCCACGACGGCCCACCCCTGTACGTTGTCTTAAAAATCACGTTACACCGAGTATAATTACTAATAGAGGAAATGAGACTGCGGTGTGCCTGTAAAACACTTAACACTCAAGGGCTTGACAAATCATAAGGACTTGATAAATGGGAATAGTTATTATTAACTGTGGCTTACATCTTTATTTACTTATTTATTTATTTATTGACAGGCAGAGTTAGAAAGCAAGAGAGACAGAGAGAAAGGTCTTCCCTCCGTTGGTTCACCCCCCAAATGGTCACCACGGCTGGTACACTGCACCGATCTGAAGCCAGGAGCCAGGTGCTTCCTCCTAGTCTCCCAGAATCCGGCACCCCAACCGGGACTAGAACCCAGAGTACCGGCGCCGCAGGTAGAGGATTAGCCTAGTGAGCTGCGGCACCGGCCAGCTTACATCTTTAGATTCTCTCTAGGGCAGTAGTCTTCGAAGTGCGGCCCTGGCCCAGCACCGTTAGCATCAACCAGAACTTGTTAGAAATGCCAGTGTTGGGGCTGCTGCTGTGGCTCAGGGTGCTAGGCCTCTGCCTGCAGAGCCAGCATCCCATATGGGTGCTGGTTCCAGTCCCAGCTGCTCCTCTTCTGATCCAGCTCTCTGCAATGGCCTGGGAAAGCAATAGAAGATGACTCAAGTCCTTGGACCCCTGCAACCACATGGGAGACCTGGAAGAAGCTCCTGGCTCCTGACTGCTGGCTTTGGCTCAGTCCAGCTCTGATTCGGGGAGTGAACTTGTGGAAGGAAGACCTTTCTCTCTGTCTCTCACTCTCTCTGACTATAACTCTGCTTCTCAAGTAAATAAATTTTTAAAAACTCTTAAAAAAAAGAAGAGAAGAGAAATGGCAGTGTTTCTCTCCCTCACTGGCTCAGAAGCCCTGAGGGTGGGCCCAGCAGTGTGGAAAGACGCCTTCCACCGGATGCCAGGGTTCTCAGACTCAGCAGCTCCTTGGCCTTACCAGGGGCACTTCAGCAAATTCTCATGCCCACTCTCCACCTAAAGCAATCAGAATCTCTAGGGATGGGATCCAGGCATTGGAACTTTAAAAATCTGCTCTGGGGGGCCGCTGCTATGGCATAGTGGGCTAAGCCTCCACTTGCGGCACCAGCATCCCATATGGATGCTGGTTCTAGTCCCAACTGTTCCTCTTCCGATCCAGCTCTCTGCTACGGCCTGGGAAAGCAACAGAAGATGGTCCAAGTCCTTGGGCCCCTGCACCTCTGTGGGAGACCTGGAAGAAGCTCCTGGCTCCTGGCTTCAGATCAACGCAGTCCCGGCTGTTGCGGCCATCTGGGGGATGAACCAGCAGATGGAAGATCTCTCTCTCTCTCTCTCTCTCTCTCTCTCTCTCTCTCTCTCTCTCTCTCTCTGCCTTTGCCTCTCTGTAACTCTCCCCTTCAAATAAATAATCTTTAAAAAATCATTAAAAGAAGAAGAAGGGGAGAAGGAAGAGGAGGAGGAAGAAGGAGAAGAAGAGAGCCAGGCAGAAGACAGCTTCTTCCCTAACCTGAGCCTGAGTTGAGGCCGTGGGCTAACACAGCCTGCTCCTTTCTGAGGAAAAACCAGGAACAGTCTGAGTCTGGCGTGCAGTTTTAATCATTCGGTGGTAAGTTCCCTCCTCAGGACCAGGAAGCAGAGGGTCCCATGCCACCCAAATCCTTCACTTATTCGTGAGACAGGTGCAATCACGCACTCTGGGAGCCTGGTCCAGGTAGTCCCAAGACACAGTCCACTCGGTGCTGACCACACTCCGCCCAGCCAGCCGTGATGTCTAGTGCCTTCAAAGTCCAGGGCGATTTCTCAGACAGAACCTGCTCTGGAGCTCTGCAGAGTCCAGAAGAGAAACGGAAGCCAGGGTAACCTAGAGCTTGTGTGCCATCCTGTCTGAGCCGCTGTCCCACACGCGCCCTCTGGTCCCAGACCTGCCTGCGGTTAGAAGCAGCAGGTACTGCCCTGGAGTGGCACTTGCCAGTGAGCAGAAAGGCTCCCCGGCGGCAGGCTGCTGTAGTGGAAGAGGGTAGATTTGGAATCCCAGACAGATAGAAATTTTGTTGCATATCCTACAAGCTTCTCAACTTCCTTCAGTCACAGTTGTTTCGTCTGTGTTTTGTTTTGTTTTGTTTTGTTTTGTTTTAACGGTGATTAAGCAAGATGGCAAATAGACACATCATCAGCGTGACACCAACAGCCACGGAGATGCTCAGGAAATCTTAGTTTCCCTTTCCTTTCCCAGAAAAGGGAAGAAGTGGCAAGGGTGTGATGGGGCAGCTGCCTGGCCCTTCTCTGGGACTGCCCTCCCCACTCACTCCTGTCTCTCAGTGCCACCACTGTCCCTGTGTCTTCCGGAGTTATTGATGATGAGAAACAGGATAAGGTTGCCATGCTAAATACTTCTCTGGTAATTCCCCAGCCAGGACTGCAACAAATGTTTGGATTCATCCACTTTCAGTTACAATCTCCATTCCGTTTTCAACTTAGAAACTCAAATAGCCAGTCATGCAGTTTATTTTACTTCTTGTCAAAAGACAAAGTTATAAAAACGTAATGACAGCTTGATCGGCTTTTATTTGTGAGGCATAGCTGGGGGCCAACTCTATTCTGCAAAATAGAATGGGTGCTCCCGGAACAGGGGGCTATGTCAGGTGAGAAAGAGGAAACAATAGAAGAAAAAACCGGTTAATTTCAGTTTACTTATCTTGTAAGGGTTGAAGCAGAAGGGACTTCCTATGCTGACTCAGACTGGAATCTCCTGTTTTCTGGAAAAAGTAGTCTGTTTTGGAACCCCTGTGCTTCCTTAAAGTTTCAGTTTGATGAAGCGGCACGTAGCATGAGTGACTCCATTTTGGTTTGGGCCGGTCTGTTGGGGGCTGTGCTGAAGCTTAGTCCAAAACAATGGCCTCCTATCATTTTTGTTTAACCTTCTAAAAGTATTCCTGTAAAAACAAACACGACAATCTCACGACCTCTATTTCTGTGTGGAGAAGGTGGGGTCTCACGGGCCGTACCTGTTCCCTCGAAGGCTTTCACTTTGGGTTTGAGTTCACATTTCTCTTTTCTCTCACTGGATCAAGGGCTGAATTTCTGAAAGTACACAGAAAAGGGAGTGGACAGGAAATGGGCCGTTGTCTTTAAACAGGAAGTGGTGCCATCCTTTCAACACCCTGGCCCTCTGGAACGTCCACATAAACCCCCATTCCCAGCCTGGGAATCTGAATAGAAGTAACACCAGACTCCTCGGCATAGCCACAGGTGTTGTACTTATTTGCGTACATTTGCATACACTTAGAAGCAGCCATGGACAATTAATTAATTAGGGTGCCCAGTCCTGATTGCTGTCAAACCCTGCATTGCAAGTTGGCCTGTGGGAAGCAGATGGCAGAACCGCAGGGAAGGGCAATAAGGGTCAGTGACCGAGGCTTGCTCTCTCTGTCCTCCCAACTCTCACCTTTGCCCCTCCAGGTCCAGGGGAGCCACGGTGGCAGAGGTCTCCCCAGCCTGGGAAGAAGAGGGGGCGTGCCAGGCACAGACAGCTTCAGCAGTAAACGCCCCTCGGAGAGAATCCTCACAGCAGCTGCGGCAGAGCAGATGTGGGGAACTTGCCAGCAGCGTGGAGCTTTGCAAGGAAATCCCCAGAGGACAGGCGAGGGGCAGACCCTGGAGTGTGGGGCGCCTTGGCCCTGATCCGTTACACCTGCTCTGAAAGTTCACCATCAAAGTTCCATGCTGTTTTCTTCCCCTGTCTGCGGAGCCCTTTGTTCTCTGGCCACTGCTGACCGGCCGGGCTCCTGGACAAAGCTAGACGGATTGTTCCAAAGTTTGGATTTCCCCTGGCTATGTGCATGTGATGAGTTGTCACTCAGAGCTCTGCCCCAGAAACCAGGCAGCATCTAGAGGAAGTAGGAGGGGACAGTATGTGTGGCAGCATCCACAGCCGGGTCACAGGGAAGTCTGGTCTGCCTGATCTCCGGCCCCATATTCCGCTCTGAAGAAGCTCTCTAACTTTTGAGCCACCTGGTCTCCTGAGGGCAGAGCCCAGCTGTGGCAAGATCTCTGGGTCCTTCGTGACCCTCGGGCCAGAGCCATCCAGCTAGCATTGCTACAGTTCTTCCCTTCCCTTCTCACAGGATGGTCCCATGGAGTGACTTGAGAAGGTCCCAACTCTCGGCTCTCCCAGCCTGCACTGGGTCCTACAGATCCCCAAACTGGAATCCTTTCTGCAGAGTATCCAGAAAGCCCTCTTATGACATAACTGTTGTTGTGGCCCAGGAAGGCAGTGGAGGATGGCCCAAGTGCTTGGGTCCTGCACCTGCATGGGAGACCAGGAGGAAGCACCTGGCTCCTGGCTTCAGATCGGTGTAGCTCCAGCTATAGCGGCCATATGGGGGTGAACCAATGGAAGGAAGACCTTTCTCTCTCTCTCTCTCTCTCTCTCTCTCTCTCTCTCTCTCTCTCTCACTGTCTAGCTCTATCTGTCAAATAAAAAAAAATGACATAACTGTTAAGGGCAAGGGTTTGGCCTGGCAGTTAAGATGTGTGTGTCAATGTTTGGGTTCAATACCCACCTCTAGAGGCCAACACTGTGGCATAGAAGGGTCAGCCTCCACCTACAGTGCCGGCATCCCATACAGGTACTGTTTCAAATGCCAGCTGCTCCATTTCTGATCCAGCTCCCTGCTAATGCCCCTGGGATAGCAGCGGAAGATGGCCCAAGTGCTTGGGCCCCTGTACCTATGTAGGTGACCTGGATGAAGTTCCTGGCTCCTGGCTTCTGTCTGGCCCAGCCTTGGCTGTTGTGCCCATTTGAGGAATGAACCAGCAGACCTCTCTCTCTCTCTGTAACTCTGCCTTTCAAGTAAATAAAATATATAAATCACACACACACACACACGCACACCCATATATGGGTGTGTGTGCGTGTGTGTGTGTGTGTGTGTGCTGGCACTGTGGCATAGCAGGTAAAGCCACCATCTGCGGTGCCGGCATCCCATATGGGTGCAGGTTCAAGTCCTGGCTGCTCTACTTCCAATTCAGCTCTCTGCTATGGCCTGGGATAGCAATAGAAGATGGCCCAAGCCCTTGGGGCCCCTGCACCCACATAGGAGACCTGGAGGAAGCACCTGGCTCCTGGCTTCAGATCAGCTTTGGATCGGTACAGCTCCGCTGTTGCGGCCAATTGGGAAGTGAACCAGCGGATGGAAGACCTCTCTCTCTCTCTCTCTCTCTCTCTCTGCCTCTGCCTCTCCTCTCTGTGTAACTCCGACTTTCAAGTAAATAAATAAATCTTAAAAAAAAAAAAAAAAATCCCACCTCTAGCTCCTGACTCCTGCGCTCTATTAATAGACCCTGGAGGCAGAGGTGAACCAGCAGATGGGATGTCTCTCCCCCTCCCCGCATGCCTCTCTGTCTCTCACAAAATAAAATACAGACACAGCTGTTGCTAGAGGAAAACCTTGGAGAAAACAGCCATGCCCCCACCCCCACTACAGGAAGTTCTCCATTCTCTCTGGGGTAATGTTCAGTCTCAACCACCACCCCCCCCCTCGGGATCCACAGATTCTTCCTTCTGTGACCAAAGCCATGGACCACACAGCATGAGCTTGGTCTGCCCTCCTGGGATAGACTGCTTCAGGGCAGTTGTCTCCTAAGTGATTGAGTATCAGCAAATAGAGGACAAAACTTACTGCAGCCTACAAGGAGAATTGTGGGTGCACGTCCTCAATTCCTTATTCACAGTTCTGAAATCTCAAAGCTCTGGAATTTGAAAAACAATATTTGGCAAGAAAGTCTGCTTAAAATGGTGTGAAGCTATTTATGGTCTCTGTTCTAGTCTAATCGAATATTTTTCTATTCTATTAGTCAATTACTTATGTGTGGAGTGCTGGCCCAGACCCTGCTGGAGGTGGGAGGAAAGCACAGGGCATGGGATGGCATCAGGCAGCCCCAGCACTGGATGAGGGACTAGAACGTGTGTAGCACACTGTTAGAGATGCAAGAGCAGCTGTACCGTGGTATCAGTCTCATTACTTGGGAGACTGTACAGAAAGCAGGCTGAGCATCAGGCCTGCGGAATCCGAATCCGGGGTCCGCCATTTATCAGCCATGAGATCTATGAACACTTCCTCATCTCTCCATAGCTCCTGTTGGGGACTGGATTGTGTCTCTCCCCGAAACCACACTCCTAATGAATAGAATGAAGTCCTAACCACCAGTATCTTAGAGTGTGACTGTGGTGGTCGGCACTGTGGCGCAGTGGGTTAAAGCCCTGGACTGCAGTGCCGGCATCCTATATGGGCATTGGTTCGAGTCCCAGCTGCTCCACTTCCCATCCAACTATGGCCTGGGAAAGCAGCAGAAAATGGCCTAAGTCCTTGGACCCTGCACCCACATAGGAGACCCAGAAGAAGCTCCTGGCTCCTGGCTCCGGATCAGCTCAGTTCCAGCCATTGTAGCCATTTGGGGAGTGAACCAGTAGATGGAAGAACTCTCTCTCTCTCTTTCTCTCTCTCTCTCTTTCTAACTCTACCTTTCAAATAAATAAATAAATCTTTAATTTTTTTTTTTAATTTTAAAGGTAGAAAAACAGAGGAGAGAGACAGAGACAAACAGATTTTTCAATCTGCTTATTTCTCAAACGCTTTCAATGACTGGGCTGGGCCAGGCCAAAGTCAGGAACCAAGAACTCAATCTGGATCTCTCATGTGAGTGGCAGGAACCCACGCACCTGAGCCACCATCTGCTGCCTCCTAGAGTGTGCATTGGCAGGAAGTTGGAATTGAAAGTGAAGCTGAGGGGCCGGCGCTGTGGCGCAGTAAATTAATCCTCTGCCTGTGGCACCAGCATCCCATATGGGCACCTGTTTGAGTCCCAGCTGCCCCACTGTCACTCCCCGTCTTCATGGAGGAACGACACAGGACCCTGCGCTGTTCTTTTGTCTGCTCGGCCCTCCCTGGGTTTGCTGCTGGTTCTTCCCGGGTTGGCTGCCGACCCTTCCACCTCCGTGGAAGGGCGGTTCCCCCTGCCACATTCCCCACTTCCACAGGGGAGCGGCACACCGCTGGCCAGCTCTCTCGGGGGCTGCACAGGTGTTCCCCTTAGATGTTCCTGGTGCATGTTGTCTCTCTCCTCCTTTATAGTCCTCCTCCGCCAATCCCAACTCGGCTGCCCACACGCCGAGTACGCTGCTCTCCTCCAATCAGGAGCAGGATCAGCTCCTGGAGGTCAGCACTCAAGTTGGCAAGAGGCAGCTGCGTAGAAGCTGTTTTCTCCTCTCCCAGCGCCATATTGTGGGAGAGCAGATGCATAGAATAAGTCTTAATTCCAGTAACTCAGTCCAGTCCGGGTTGCTCCCCACACCCCACTTCCGATTCAGCTCTCTGCAATGCCCTGGAAAAGCAGTAGAAGATGGGCCAAGTGCTTGGGCCCCTGCTCCTGGCTCCTGGCTCCTGGCTTTGGAATGACCCAGCTCTGGCCATTACTGCCATTTGGGGAGTAAACCAGTAGATGGAAGACCTCTCTCTCTCTGCCTCTGCCTCTCTGTAACTCTTTCAAATAAATAAATAAATCTTAGGGGGAAAAAAAGCAGAACTTGTCCAATGGGTTTAAAAAGTTAAGATCTAACTGTTTGTAAGAAAAAAATAGGGGCCAGCCGACGCTGCAGCTCACTAGGCTAATCCTCTGCCTTGCGGTGCCGGCACACCGGGTTCTAGTCCTGGTCGGGGCCCGGATTCTGTCCTCTTCCAGGCCAGCTCTCTGCTGTGGCCCGGGAGTGCAGTGGAGGTTGGCCCAAGTGCTTGGGCCCTGCACCCCATGGGAGACCCAGATAAGTACCTGGCTCCTGCCATCGGATCAGCGCGGTGCGCCGGCCACAGCGTGCCGACCGCAGCGGCCATTGGAGGGTGAACCAACGGCAAAAGGAAGACCTTTCTCTCTGTCTCTCTCTCTCTCACTGTCCACTCTGCCTGTCCAAAAAAAAAAAAAAAAAAAAAAAAAAAAGAAAAGAAAAAGAAAAAGAAAAAAATAGGGGCCGGCACTGTGGCATAGTAGGTTAAGCAACCGCCTGCGGTGCCAGCATCCTATATGGATGCCAGTTCAAGTCCTGTCTGCTCCACTTCCAATCCAGCTCCCTGCTGATGGCCTGGGAAAGCAGTAAAAAAATGGCCCAAGTACTTGGGCCCCTGCATCCATGTAGGAGACCCAGAAGAAGCTCCTGGCTCCTAGCTTCGGATCGGCCTAGCTCCAGTTATTGTGGCCATCTGGGGAGTGAACTAGTGGATGGAAGATCTCTGTCTATAACTTGGCCTCTCAAGAAAATAAATAAATCTTTAAAAATAAATAAGTAAAGGCCATGAAAGTAAAGAGATGAGAAAACATACCACAAAAACACCGATCAAGAAAAAGCTGATATGACTCTGTTCCTACCAAACAAAGCTGATGTCAAGACAAAGAATATTGCCAAAGATAAAAAGGAGCTTTGTGTAAAGGCACAGAGTCCATTCATCAGAAGAAATAACTATCCTAAATGTGTATGCCTCTAATAACAAAATTGAAAAATACTTGAAGGCAAAGTTGACAGTACTAAAGGGAGACAAAAAATATGAATACTGCAAATAATTAGAGTTGGAGAATTTAATGTCAGTAAGGATACAGAAGACCAGAATGATGTCATCGACCAACCTAACCTGACATTTACTGGTCACTATGCCAACAACCGCAGAAAGCATATTTCTTTTCAGGGCTGGCATTGTGGCACACTAGGTTAAGTCACTGCTTGCGATCCCAGCTCCCTTCCTGGAACACTGGCTCATGTACCAACTGCTGTCCTTCCAATCCAGATCTCAGCTAATGGCCTAGGAAGACAACAGAGATCAGCCCAAGTGCTCGGGTCCCTGCCACTCCTGTAGGAGACCAAGATGGAGTTTCTTGCTCCTGGTTTGGGCCTGGCCCAGACCTGGTTGTTCACATAAATAAATAGATCTTTAAAAAGAGAGAGAGAAAAAAGAAAGTACCATCTTTTCAGGTGCAAATGGGACAATCATCAAAATAAACCATATTCTAGGCCTCCAATAACTGGACATCGTCCTGCCTCAAGACATTTGTGCTTGCTGGTGCCTATCCCTGGAATAATTTCCCATCAGTTTTCCATATGGCCTGTTTCTGCACATTTATGTCTTTGCCCAAACGTCACCTTCTTGGGGAGAACTCCCCTAACTGTGTACCTCTCTTCTCCAGAGCAAATCCTCTTTTTCCCTATTTTTCCTTTCTGTGGCTTTCAGGGCCTTAACTGCCTTTGGCATACCAAATCTGAAACGCGCGCCCCACCTTTCCTAGCTAGAGCTGCAGGCTGAGACCTCTGAAAGGCATTGGCCAGACACTCAGCTTCTTGCAGTAACAAAACCAGGTGCTGAATGCCTGCTGGGGGCTTTATGGTTGCTAGAAGGCCAGGGCTGGTGTGGAATGCACAGTGAAGGGCTCAGGTGTCCCTGTGACTTGACCGTGGAGACAGGAGAGCTGGAGCTGGGAAGAGAAGCAAGCACTGATGGACAAGGCCTGGGAAGGGGCAGGGAAAGAGCTCCCACAGCTGTAGGGTATTTGCTTCCATGTATAAACTACTGGAAGCCAGGACTCCAGCCCAGGTTATCTTAAACATGCCTCCTGTGCACACGTCTGCCACTGCAGGCTGCTGGCCCTCCCCGCCACCCGCACATCACTCCTCCTCTGCTGGCCTCGTGAGAGGCAGAGGACAAGGGGACTGGGACACACAAGAGCCCCAGGGCAATATGCCAGGCCCTGTCCTCTCCCAGCTATGGCCACAAAACAGGAGCTGGGCAGAAGTGTTTGAATCAGCATAGCCTCCAACCTAAGGAGCTGTGGTTTCACAGGGGCTGCAAGAATGGACCCACGAAAGGTGACCAAGCCCACTTCCCGGCTCAGTGGGACCTTTCAAGGGCCTGTGCTGACCGCCCAGCGCAGAGCTGCTCCAGACGCCCAGAACTGCCCAGAGCTCGTTACCACGCCAGCCACACTTAGTTTAGCAAGGCTGCTGAGGATTCAAAGGTGACCAGTTCAAGGTCCTCACTTTCATTTTGCTTAAAATCCAGACCATATTGCATGAAAGAGCAGGAGGAAGTACCTTAAAAAAAAGATTTATGTATTTACTTGAAAGTCATAATTACACAGAGAGAAAAGGAGAGGCAGAGAAAGAGAAAGAGGTCCTCCATCTGCTGGTTCACTCCCCAATTGGCCGCAACCACCGGAGCTAAGCTGATCCGAAGCCAGGAGCCAGGAGCTTTTTCCGGATCTTCCACGTGGGTGCAGGGGCCCAAGGACTTGGGCCATCTTCTACTGCTTTCCCAGGCCATAGCAGAGAGCAGGATCAGAGAAGGAGCAGCAGGGACTCGAACCAGGACCCATATGGGATGTGGGAACTGCAGGCCGCAGCTTTACCCGCTACGCCACAGCGCCGGACCCAGGAGGGAGTACCTAAATGTCTGTAGGAAGACATGAGAGAAAGGCTTCCGTGAGTGTCCATCAAAAATTCAAGATCTCAGTAGATTACAAAGCTCAAGCCACTCAACAGATTTACTGGCACCTGGCAAGACAGAGTGCTGGGGCTGCGCGGGGCAGGACAACATTGCGACATACACCAAGGTCGGCGAGTCCTAGGGGGACAGGCTCTGGGGTCCTCAGGGCTCCCCTCTCAGTTGCTGCCGGAAATGGCCGGTTTTCGCGGGTACGGCCATGATAGAAGCTTTCTGGTAAAGAAGGCCCAGGATTGGCTGTGAGGGGCCTGGAGAAAGGAGCCAGAAGCCGCGCCTCAGAGCCAGGAGGGGGCCGCTCCCCGAGGGCGGTGGGCGAAGCAGGCCGGAGGGGCCGAGCAGCCGGCGGGAGCACCACTCCGGAGCGATTCTCCAGTTCTGGTCCCCGCTGCGGTGGGAGCCCGACTTGCTTCCTTCACATCGGGTCGGCTTCGGGTGCGGGCGGGCGGGTGGGGACAGATTTTGCTGCCACTTGGCTTCTCCCCCTCCCTGCTGCGGGTTCATTACCCAGGAGCCGGACAGGGAAGGAGCACGGGACTTTAGGGCTGGGAGGCCCTGCTGGTGTGGGGCCCAAGGCCTTCTCCTTACCGGAAGGAGACACAAGGCGCTCACACTCGCGCCCCGCTCGGTGACACAGGCCGCAGAGCAACCTGTGCCCTGGCCGTGAGACCCCGGGTGCGGCCTCTGCTCAGTCCTCATGGAATCCTGCGTGTGATGCCCAGGAAGCAGCAGGGACAGAGAAGGGTGGCTCGCCCCAGCCTGGGGTCGGGGTGGGGAGCCAGGAGGGCAACAGGTCAGCTTTCACGCTCAGGAGGCAGAGCTGTGTGCCTGGAGAAGCAGAACCAGAAGGCAGGCCAGGGCACTTGGCTGTCGAGAAAGGTGGAAGTGAGCCCGGCCTGTGACATGCCCTGCCCCACAGCGTGGGGGAAGCCCAGCAGGAGCGGTCTGATGGGCACCACCCCCAGAAAATGGCGGCCATGAGTCTGGTTTTGCCCAGCACAGCCCCATTGTATAACAGGACTCCCAGTCAGCCCTCTGTCCCTGGGTTCCGCTTCTGCTTCTGCGGGTTCAACCAAGGACATTCTAGGGGAAAATTGCCGTGCTTGTGCTGAAAATACACAGACCTTTTCTTAAAAAGCTGTTTATTGTTAATTTGAGAGGCAGAATGACAGAGAGAGAGAGGGAAGGAGAGGGAGGGGGAGAGGGAATGAGGAGGGGGGAGGGGAGGAGGAGGGAGAGGGAGAGTGAGAGGGAGATCTTCCATCTAGTGGTTCACTCCCCAAATGGTTGCTACAGCCAGGGCTGGGCCAGGGCTAAAGCCAGGAACCAGGAACTCCATCAGAGCCTCCCATATGGGTGGCAGACATGCAATTACATGAGCTGCCATTGCTGTCTCCCGGGGTCTGCATTAACAGGAAGCTGGAGTCAGGAGCCAGAGCAGGTCATCCAACCAGGGTATTCTGATGTGAAATGCAGGCGACTTAACCAACATGTTCAGTAACCAACTTTTTTTTTTCCTTGTCATTATTCCCTAATCAATATAGTATAACAACTATTGACCTAGCATCTACATTGTATTAGGTATTATAAATAACATAGAGATGATTTATTGAAGTATATTGGGTTCGAGGGGGACGGGCATTTAGCCCCTGGCATCTTATGTCAAAGTACCTGAGTTCAACAACCTCCATTTCTAACTTGAGCTTCCTAGTAATGCAGACCCTGTGAGGCAATAGTAGTGGCTCAGGTGGTCGGGGCCCCAACCCTAGTCATTGAGGAATTTGGTGAGTAAACCAGCAGATGGAAGGTCCCCAAGAAGTATGTGTGTGTGTGTGTGTGTGTGTGTGCCTTTGTCTCTCTGTTTGCTCCTCAAATTAATTAATCAAAATTGTAAAAGTCTACTCAGTAAATTTCAAGTACACAATACATTTTTAAGAGGATATTGGAGGATATGCACAGGTTATATGCAAATACTATGCCATTTTATATAAAGTACTTGAGCAGCTGCAAATTTTGGTAACTGCAGGGGGGAGGGAGGAGGTTCTTGAAATCAGTCCCCTTCCAAGAGACAACTGGTAACTTTTTTCTGAGTATAATTGTCAAGAGCCCCCTTCTACTACTCAGAGTTATCCTGTTGGGGACAACAATTCTGTGGTCATCCTGGGGTAGGTCTGAGTCTCTGCCAAGGTGGAGGAGTGAGGTTGCTGTACACCTGCCCTGGGGCCTTCCTCCTCTGCTGCTCCTCTGCGTCATTCTAGACACACCTCCAGGATTCAACACCGGCAGCAGTGGGGCTCCTGGGGGAGCTGTTCCTTCTCAGAAGTTCTGGAAGCTCCATTGGGGCTCAGAAGGACTCCAGAGTCAGCCAGATTCTGGGATGGCTGGAAACAGCTCTTGGCTGCACCCCACGTCCTGCCAGGCCCGTTTTAAAATGGACTGAAAACACCTTGATGTGGAAGAGCAGGCTGGGGACAAGGCCCGCACTTCCAGTACCCTCACGGGGACTGTACACTGTTGACTCTGAATCCAGGAAGGCCAGGACACTTCCCAAGGCCAGGCAAGTCATTCATTATGATTAAAACTACAATAACTCCATTTGCTGACTGCTTTACTGTTGCAGGCTGCCTTGCTGTACCTGGGGGCTGGCTCTAGCTCAATTCAGCTGCAGGCATCTGAGGCGGTCACAGTCCAAGGAATTACAATCCAGACTTGCCTTCCCCTGGCAACCCCGATCTGGTGTTTGCCACTGAAGGAGGCTTTTTCCTTCTTCCATGGAGGCTGACTGGGGCCTCACTCCCCTCCAAGTACCCAGATCCCAGATGTGATGATGCCCAAATCAAGGGGGAGGTGGGGAGTGAGGCCTGGAGCTGGTGCCTCCACTCAGCTCAAGAGCCCTTCACTTGTTTCCTGCAAGGGTTTGCGTTAGACTGCTTTGAGTTACGATAATCAAACGCATGAGGCAGGCTTTTTATAAAGAAAAGAGGTTTGTTTTTTTTTTTAAAGATTTATTCATTTATTTGAGAGGCAGAGTTACAGAGAGAGGGAGAGACAGAGAAAGCTCTTCCATCTGCTGATTTCCTCTCCAAATGCTGCAAAGGCCAGAGCTGGGCCGATCTGAAGCCAGGAACCAGCAGCTGCTTCCCGGTCTGCCATGTGGGTACGGGCGCCCAAGTACTTACTGGGCCACTTTCTGGTGCCTTCCCAAGCACATCAGCAGGGGGCTGGATTGGAAGTGGAGCAGCCGATACTCCAGCTAGTGCCCATAGGGATGCCACCTCTGCAGCCAGTGGCCTTACCCACTATGCAACAGTGACAGCTCCTATTCATTTATTTTTTAAAGATGTATTTGCTTATTTGAAAGTCAGTGTTACAGACAGAGAAGGAGAGACAGAGAAATCTTCCATCCGCTGGTTCATTCCATAAATGGCCGCAACGACCAGGACCGGGCCAGGCTGAAGCTAGGAGCTAGGACCTTTTTCTGGATTTCCCACATGGGTGGCAGTGGCCACTTTCCACTGCCTTTCCAAGCACATTAGCAGTGAGCTGAATTGGAAGTGGAGCAGCCAGGATTCAAACCAGTGCCCATGTAGGATGCCGGCACTGCAGGCAGCAGCCTAACCTGCTGTACCACAGCATCAGCCCCAAAAAGATGTTTCCTTTGGCTCACAGTTCTGGAGGTACAAATCAAGGGGCAGCACAGAGCAACCCAGAGCAAGAGGCAAGGAGCAGGCTGGTGAATACACATTTCTTCTCCTCTCTCTCTCTTGTAAAGCCAGCAGGGTTCAAGCATGAGGACTCCACCTGATGAATTTATTTAAACCTAATC
The DNA here is from genome assembly GCF_964237555.1 of Oryctolagus cuniculus. Lineage (NCBI taxonomy): Eukaryota > Metazoa > Chordata > Mammalia > Lagomorpha > Leporidae > Oryctolagus > Oryctolagus cuniculus. The sequence goes on from NC_091443.1 coordinate 63,272,872, forward strand.
CCCTCCCAAAGGCCCCACTTCTAAACACCAGAGTTGGATTAAGCTTCTGCCCTCTTAATACCTCACAATGAGGATTAAATTTCAACACAGGAAACCTTGGGAAGGTCTATCCAAGCCATACTAAAACCATAGAAGGGTCTTAGCAGAATTTTTTTTTAAAGATTGATTTATTTATTTGAAAGGCAGAGTGACAGGGGATGAGGGTGGGGGTGGAGGAGACAGAGAGAAAGAGAGACAGAGAGTTATCTTCCACCTGCTGATTCACTCCCCAAATAGCCACAACAGCCAGATATGGGGTAGGCTTAAACCAGGACCCAGGAACTTCATCTGAGACACCCATGTGGGTGTAGGGGCCCAAGTGCTTGGGCCATCATCCACTGCCTTACCAGGAACATTAGCAGTGAGCTAGATCAGAAGCAGAGCTGGGGGCCGGCACTGCAGGAGGAGGCTTAGCCCATATGGGCACTGGTTTGTGTCCCGGCTGCTCTTTTTTGAATCCAGCTCTCTACCATTGCCTGGGAAAGCAGTAGAAATGGCCCTGCACCCATGTTGGAGACCCGGAAGAAGCTTCTGGCTCCTGGCTTCGGATCAGCTCAGCTCTGGCCTTTGCAGCCATCTGGGGAGTAAACCAGTAGATGGAAGACCTTTCTCTCTATCTCTTCTTCTCTCTGTAACTCTGCCTCTCAAATAAATAAATAAAATTTTTAAAAAATTTTAAAAAAGCAGAGCAGTCAGGACTCAAGCTGGCACTCCAATATGGGATGCAGGTATCACAGCAGCAGCTTAACCTGCTGCCCCACAACAGCGGCCCCGTAGTAGAAAACTAATAAGAGGAGCAGTTGCAGCTGGCAGCTCAGCACACTTGAGGGCCATGCTCCTGAGGACTTTGTTGAGCAGAACCATCACGCTGGACACAGTCTACTCACCTGTAGACATTCACTTGCACTAGAAATAGCCTCCCTCTATGGTGACACAGCCAAACCTCCAAACTGACATAAATATATTAAGACTTATTGTTCACACTCCACTTATTTCCAAAAATAATCTGAGACAGTTTGTAGTAAATGACAAGTAAATAATAAAATCACTGAGACACAGATAAACAAATAAGAGGCATATAATAAAATGGGGTGATCGTCATTCCAGGAAATGAGTGTTGGGGTGATTATTATCATTGCATGCAACATTTCACATCTGACTTCCTGGCAGCCAAGTCAAATGAAGGCCACCTGCTGACTTACCCATGTCTCATGATCACTGTGGTGCCCAAGAGGACAAGGTCTAGTCCTGGAGCCACCACTGGTGTGTCACATAGCAGATTCCTTGCTGTCAGTAGCACTGTGCCAGAGCAAGGGAAGTAGACTCTGAAGTAGACACACACTGGATGGTGTGCTGTGTGTTCCCAGCTTGCCCTGTCTGCCTCACTGTCAACTTCCTCCCAACATGCCCTGGAAGGAATGTGTCTACCAGCTCTTTTGCCCTGTGACTTCTGGCTGGTTTGGCCTATAGAAGACCCTCATGGGTGATCAGAGGGTGGGAGGAAAGAGGAGCTGGAGTATTGATTCTCCCGTGGCATGCTTGTCAGTGACTACATTCCCTTTATAGTTCTTGTCAGCCTCTCCCATTGCTACAGTTTCTCAGTGGCTTCCAGGAGTAATACTCAGTTCTTGCCTCATCAGAACTAGGGGTAGGAAGTTCCCACTGTTGCTAGTCCCACAGTACGTGATTATCCATGTTCGTTGCCTTTAGCCTTCAGTGCCCAAGACAACCAGAAATACTGTCCAACCCTCTCACACTCTCTGGGGAGCAGAAATGCCTCAGATCCTCAAATGGTTGTAATAGCTGGGGCTGGGCCAGGCCCAAGCAGGAGCCAGGAACTCCATTCTGGTCTCCCATGTGGGCAGCAGGAACCTAGTACTTGAACAGTCATCTGCTGCCTTCCTAGGTATGTTAGCAGGGAGGTGGAGCGGCAGGGACTCCAACCAACTCTGCCACATCACCCACCCCCATGTTAGACTATCTTCACTCTCTTGATTGGGGGTGACTTAGGGATAGGAATCTTGTCTCATTTGCATCTAAAATCCTCTCTTTTCATTGATCCAGAGATGGCCCATCTTCGTATTAATTTTTCTGATAAGATTTATTTATTTATTTGAAAGTCAGAGTTACAGAGAGCGAGAGAGAGAATCTTCAATCTGCTGGTTCACTCCCCAAATGGCCACTATGGCCAGAGCTGGGATGGTGTGCTCCAAAGCCAGGAGCCAGGAGCTTCTTCTGTGTCTCCCACATGGGTGCAGGGGCCCAAGGACTTGAGGCAGCCTCTGCTGCGTTCCCAGGTGCATTGGCAGGGAGCTGAATGGGAAGCAGAGTGGCTGGGACTCGAACCTGCCCATATGGGATGCTGGTGTCACCGGCGGAGATTTACCCACTACTCCACAATGCCAGCCCCCTTTGTATTGATCTATCTTTAGTTATTTATTTCAAAATAATATAAGAAATGCCCACAAGCTACCACTCATTCCATACTAGACCCACATCTCCCTATGGGCTCCTCCTTCAACTTGTCCCTCGACCTGCTGACCTGCTACTTTATAGGGAATTTCTAAAACATCTCTCTCCAACACCACGTGCAGTGAAAGGCATGAGCTGGTGTGAGGCTTATGTAGAACCATAACCTGCTAGGTTTGTCCCCTGCAAAATCAAAAGCAAGGCTGTCTCTTGTTTCCTTTCTTGGGCACATGCCTGCTAACCCTTCTGCTTTCTTACAGGTGTTGAAGTAGCACTGTGGGACACCCCAAAACTAGTTAAAGGAATTGTTATTGAACTCTCCATGCTGGGTCCCTGGACCAACGTGCAGCAAGCCAGTTACTGACAGTGTGTTGGTGGAAGGAAGTGATGTTGATTGCAAATCACAGAGCAAGAAGCTGAGCCCCTATTGTTGAATTCCTAGACTCCTCAAGGGGCCAAGGATAAAGGTTCTTATAGTCTGAAGCTGAGGTTGAGAGTTGCATATTTAGCTCCCGTGCAGGTCTTTGGTTGGTCCACAGTGCTCATGACCCTCCTTTGATTTGTCCGTGATATCATGTTTGTGTGGGAATTTTGATGACAGCAAAATGGGGCTGCTGTCAGTCAGGTGGTAGTGACTTGCTCAGGGCGTGGGGTTCCTGGAAAAACCCTCAAGACAGAACCTCAAGAAGTCACCTATAGGGAAGACAAATGACCTCACGAATCTGGTGATCAGGGCCCTGTGGGGCCAGCTGAACCACTTCCTCAGTTTAGTGAGTTAATTTTAGTAAAAGCAGGGCAAGGAAACATTAAGCCAAGGCAGGGAGGCTGGGAGGCCACGGGAGACCAAGACCCGATGGCACCCAGCACCTGCGTCAAAGGCACCATGTAGAGGCTTGGTTCCAGGGGCGTGAGGCTTCACCAGATATGGCACCTCATTTGGGACTCCTTGGCCTTCCGAACTGGGATTGAAAATAAACCACTTTCTTTGTAGATTATTCAGTCTCAAGGACTCTGTTACAGCAACGGAAAACGGACCCAGACTAAGACACAGCACTAGCACCGTTTACTCACAGGGCCTGACCCAGGACCTCCAAGGTCTGACTCACTGCATCTGCTCCTGCTCAGAGGTGCTCCACGCCTCCGGTGCTCACAGCACTGCGGCCCAGTCACCAACTGCCCCGCATTTACATTTCTCGTAGTTTTCAAAATTTTGTCTAAGCCGGGCCTTCTGCTCCTCAACACTGCCGACATTTGGGGCTGTCTAATTCTTTGCTGTGAGTATAGGTTGGAGGGAATTTTCTCACATCCTGAAGGGTTGAGTCTGTGAAACAAATTAATAATAGGAAGATTAACAGGAGAAAAAGTATACAAGTTTATCCGCATGCACATGGGCAAGGAAGTCACAAAGAAACAGGAAGCTCAAAGAAGGACCAGATGGTTGAGACTTAAATACCCTCCCCTTAGGAAAGAGGGAGGAGGCACCCTGGGAAATTTTAGAGGGAATTTAGGAGGGATGAATGGGCCCCAAGCACAGACACTCCCTTTTGCCCATGTCTGTCTGGGGGTGGTGAGTTTTCTGTCTTCCTTCCTGAAATGCATTTCATCGTTTCTGGTTGACCAAAGGCAATTGTGTTCCATTTTGGTGGATTCAGTCATTAGGTAAAGACAGTACTTTGCAGGAAGGGCAGATTCCAAGGCAGCTTCTAAGGTGTTCCAGTGGCCTCTCATTCATAGAGCCTGGCATATCCAACTGTCAACCTTCATGGTACGCTCTGCTACGTGCCAGCAGAGGGGCTGCTCTGTCGTCCGTAGGATGGTTAGCGGTGAACCTGATCTTCACCCCTCAGATACCAGTTGAACCCCCCAACTCAATTAATTTTGCAGATAAAATGTCCCCAAAATATAATGTTCTTCCCTAAAAGGATACATGCATATTGGTGCTATAGAGCTTTGCTATGCAAAGTATGGTCCTCAAACTAGCATCCTAAACAACACCTGGGAGCTTGTTAGCAATGCACAGTCCCACTGAGTCAGGATCTGCATCTTAAAAAGACCTCCAGGGGATTCACTTACACAATAAAGTTTGAGGAACACAGCTACAGAGATTATACAAATTGCAGTTCAGTGAATAAAGTGGGTGAAGACACAGTGCTTTTTTAATGGGGAGAGGCCACTGCCATTGGGGTGGGGCAGTCCTTTATTATGTGGGGTTGTTCCTTGCTTTGCAGAGCATCCTGTCCCATCCCGCATTAAATGCCCACAGTGGGGACTGACATTGGGCACAGAAGTTAAGGCCGTGCTTGGGATGTCCTGTAAGAATCCAGGCTCAGCTCCTGATTCCAGCTTCCTGCAAATCCGCACCCTTGTGTGTGTGGCACGAGGTGGAGGGGAGGAGCAGGTAATGGCTCAGGTTACTTGGTTCCTGCCATCTACGCAGAAAGCCTCGATTGAGTCTTGGCTTCAGCTTGGGCCAGCCCTGGCTGTTGTGGGCATTTGAAGAGTACACCAGTGGGATGAGAGATCTCTGTTTGTCTGGCTCTGCCTTTCTACCTTATATAAATAATATAAATAATAATAATAGTAAATGCTCGCAACCAGAAATACCCTCCAACACCCTGGGGAGCAGCAATGTCTTGGGGCGCCTTGGAGAAAAGTACATTTTGCAGCAAGAAGAGAGTCCCTGTACCCCTAAGACCTTGGGTGAACGCAGTTTTGCTGACAGCAGGGCTGCCCCTCTGCACAGGGGCTCAGGAGGAGAGGAAAGATACAGAAGCTGAAACATGGTGCTTTTCCAGGTCCTCAAGGGGTGGGGCCAGGACAGGGTGTCCATGATGAGCACTGGCCAAGAAGGAGCCAGGGCCACAAGCCTGGCATACCCCAGCCAGTGTCCAAGCTGGGGGTAAGTGTAGGAGCGGAATAGGGAGCCACAGAGCTCCCCAGCAGAGACAGCAGCCCAACCAGTCAAACCAGCTGGATGAGTTCCCCCGGGCCTGGCAGCCTCCATGGCCCAGTCAGGATAAAGTAAATAAAACAGCTTGGCATCCAAGAGCTGTGTCTGGAGTGAGGAAGGGAACGCATCCAGGTGGGCAAGGTGCCAGTCCTGTGCCCCGCTTCCTTTTCACCTGCAGCTGCGATGAGGGATCTGCAGCCCTGCCCAGAGGGGAGAGCAATGGGTGACTCCACAGCTGGGAAAGCCGAGAGCCTCCAGCCTGCAGCCAGCTGCCTACCCTAGACCAGGGGCAGAAGGGCATTTGCCCTCTGACCTTGCTGCCTGCCAGTCACAGTGAGCCAGGGGCTGTCCTGCAGGTCCTCCCCACCCCCACCCTGCCCTCAGGCTCCACCCCCTGGGACGACTGCCAGCTACCAGTGCACACTCATTCCTTGGCCCCCTGCCTTTCTCCTGTGCTGCTCCTTCCTTTTTAGTAACTCCTTGTTGCTTTTAAAACCCATTTTAAATTATTTATTTATTTATTCAAAAGGCAGAGCAACAGAGCAACAGAAAGAGAGATGCCCAAATGCCCACAACTACCAGAACTGGGCCAGGCCAAAGGCAGAAACTAGAACTCCATCCAGGTCTTCCATGTAAGTGGCAGGGACCGCCATCACCAGCTGCCTCCCAGGGTGCACATTAGCAAGAAGCTGCACTGAAGAGGAGCCAGGACTTGAACTTGGGCACTTTGATATGGGACATGGGGGTCCCGAGCAGCACACTAACTAATGAACCGAATGGCTACCCCTTAAGACTCCCTTTGGGGTGCTTTCTGCCCTCCTTCTCTCAACCCTCGGGCACAGTGGGACTCCAGGCACATACCACAGGGGTTACAGCTCCTGGGCTGGTATGTTACAGATTGTTTTTCTTGAGCATAAGACTTATGCTTTTTTCTTCTTTATATCCCTGATACCTGACACATAGCGTGCAAGAAATGTTTGTTGAATGAAGGAAGGACATTCTACGGGGCTTGATCTGACAGGGTCATGTGCTAGTTATTCCCCCGAGTTCATTTCCGTTAGTCAGTGTTTATTGAGGTCCTGCCTCGGCCAGGTGCTGGGAATTCACTAGAGAACAAGAACTGACACACCCTGCCCCATGACTCTTACACTCGCTGAGGGAAGCCCCGCCAGAAGGAAGCCAGCCTGTCCGATTTCTTTGTTTACCACTGAAGAAGAAGCTGGAGACTGTGCTAGGAGGGTTGAGCCTCTCGTATGCTTGTCTGTGTAGGGTCTTCCCCTTCCCTGGGACGGCAACCATGGGTAATCCAGGTTCAGTGCCAAGGTTCACTACAGGCACACTTCTCACCTTCCGCAGAAACCAACCTTTCAAATACCATAGCTGCCCTGCTGGAAACACAGAGGGGCCAGCTTGCAAACACCCCTGCCTCTTCTTTTGGGATGACTGCCACCTTCTATACCTCCTTACAAGGGGGCTGGGTAGACCGTCAGAAACAGCCTCGGATTATGGAAGAGCATTTAGTGTAGCGGTTAAGACACGGCTTGGGATGCCCACGTCTCGTATTTGCCCTCTGAATTTTACTCCTGGATCCACTCCTGCTGATAGTGCACCCTGGAAGGCAGCAGGTGATGGCTCAAATGCTTGTGGCCCTGCCACCCAAGTAAGAGACCTGGATTGAGTTCCAGACTTCTGGCTTTGGCCTGGCCCAAAGTAAACCATTGGGTGAGAAATCTCTGCCTCTCTACTATTCAAATAAATAAAAATTTAGAAGGAGGAGGAGGATAAATAGGATCAGATTGACCCAGAGGGACAAGCAGCCTTCTGGTTTGTCTTTGGTTGTTTGGAGATGATAATTTCTTTTTAAGATTTATTTATTTGAGGCCAGCGCAACGGCTCACTAGGCTAATCCTCTGCCTGCGGCGCCGGCACCCTGGGTTCTAGTTCCGGTTGGGGCGCCGGATTCTGTCCCGGTTGCCCCTCTTCCAGGCCAGCTCTCTGCTGTGGCCCAGGAGTGCAGTGGAGGATGGCCCAAGTCCTTGGGCCCTGCAACCCCATGGGAGACCAGGAGAAGCACCTGGCTCCTGCCTTCGGATCCACGTGGTGCACTGGCCGCAGCCTGCCGGCCGTGGCGGCCATTGGAGGGTGAACTAACGGCAAAGGAAGACCTTTCTCTCTGTCTTTCTCTCTCTCACTGTCCACTCTGCCTGTCCAAAAGAAAAAAAAAAGATTTATTTATTTGAAAGGCAGAGTTTGCAAAGAGAGAGAGAGAGAGAGACTCTTCTGTCCATTGGTTCACTCCCCAGATGGCTGCAATGGCAAAAGTGTTAGGAGGCAGGAGGCAGGAGCTTCATCCAGGTCTCCCATGTGGATACAGAGACCCAAGCATTTGGGCCATCTTCCGCTGCTTTCCCAGGTGCGTTAGCAGGGAGCTGGATCAGAAGTGGAGCAGCTGGGACTAGGACAGGCATCCATATGGGATGCCAGCACTGCAAGTGGAGGCTTAACCTGCTACACCACAGTGCCGGCCCCAGGAGATTATAATTCTCTAACTGCCTATCTGGATTCTTTTCTCCCTGCTGTGGCTTGGGAGCCTGTATTAGAAGAAGGGCATGGGGTAGGCGCTGCGGCTCACTTGGCTAATCCTTCATCTGTGGTGCCGGCACCCCGGGTTCTAGTCCCGGTCAGGGCACCGGATTCTGTCCCAGTTGCCCCTCTTCCAGGCCAGTTCTCTGCTGTGGCCCGGGAAGGCAGTGGAGGATGGCCCAAGTGCTTGGGCCCTGCACCCGCATGGGAGACCAGGAGGAAGCACCTGGCTCCTGGCTTCGGATTGGCGCAGCACGCTGGCTATAGCAGCCATTTGGGGTGTGAACAAACGGAAAGGAAGAACTTTCTCTCTGTCTCTCTCTCTCACTGTCTAACTCTGCCTGTCAAAAAAAAAAAAAAAAAAAAAAGAAGAAGAAGAAGAAGAAGGGCATGGAACCTCCCCCAGAGGCCATGTGCCCCCAAGGTCTGCAGAGAAAAAGAAGCTTGTGTGACTCTGGTCCCAAGACATTGAAGCCCTCACCTTCTGCACGTGCAAGCCCTAGGGCTCCTGGAACGTGATGAGTCCTTCCAAAGGTGTTCTAGAAGGTCCCAAATTGGGTTTCCCGTTGACCCTCAGTCTCCCAGGGTGGTTGTAGAAGGGAAGAATGTGGGGGCCAGTGCCGTGGCATAGCAGGTAAAGCCGCTGCCTGCAGGACCCACATTCCATATGAGCACCGGTTCTAGTCCAGGCTGCTCCACTTCTGATCCAGCTCTCTGCTATGGCCTGGGAAAGCAGTAGAAGATGGCCCCTATACCCACATATGGGACCTAGAAGAAGCTCCTGGCTCCTGGCTTCAGATTGGCCTAGCTCCAGCCATTGTGGCCATTTGGGGAATGAACCAGTGGATGGAAGACCTCTCTATCTCTCTGCCTCTGCCTTTCTGTAACTTTGCCTTTCAAATAAATAAATAAATAAACCTTAAAAGAAAGAATGTTGGTCAGTTCTGGCTAGAAGGAGAACCACTGGGAATACAGCAGAGATGGGAACAGAAGCCAAGCAGTTTCTCCCCTCCCTCATTGCTGCTCCTCGGCATCACCTCACACAGAGCTGTGGCCCCCCAGCTTCGTTCCTGCAGTGAGCCAAACTATGTTGTTTTCTCTCTCTCTCTCTCTCTCTTTTTTTTTTTTTTTTTTTTTTTTACAGGCAGAGTGGACAGTGAGAGAGAGAAAGACAGAGAGAAAGGTCTTCCTTTGCCGTTAGTTCACCCTCCAATGGCCGCCGCGGCTGGTGCGCTGCAGCTGGTGCACCGCGCTGATCCAAAGGCAGTAGCCAGGTGCTTCTCCTGGTCTCCCATGGGGTGCAGGGCCCAAGCACTTGGGCCATCCTCCACTGCACTCCCTGGCCACAGCACAGAGCTGGCCTGGAAGAGGGGCAACCGGGACAGAATCTGGCGCCCCAACCAGGACTAGAACCTGGTGTGCCGGCGCCGCAGGTGGAGCATTAGCCTAGTGAGCCGCACTGGCCAAACTACGTTGTTTTCTGTCATCTGGCCCGGCTCAGCCTGGGGGCCTCTGACCTCCGGCCTTTCCTTAAGAAAGCTATGCAGAGCCCAGATCTGCCGGAACACCTGCCCGGCCAGGCCCCTCAGAATATCACAAGCAAACTTTCCACAGTCTGCACCAAACCCCAGGCTGAGGAGGGAGGAAGCTTGCCTGGCAGAAAAGCAGCGGGAGCTCAGCCACGCCCAGCCAAGACAGTGCAGCCTGCAGGCTTTTCCAGGTGCCATCCTCACCACGACTTGGCTAGCATAGGGTAGTACCTCCTCCACACAGGAGAGAGGCGTGTGACTTGTTTTCCTGGGTCCTACAGCCGCGGAGCGGCAAGAACACCAGTGACCGGTGGGCGTTTGGCAAAGCAGTTAAGCTGTCCATGGTCACTCAAATCCTCTCACTTTCACCATTCTTCCTCCTCAAAGGCCAACACCACTGCCTGCTGGGACTCCGCCCAGCACTTAATGGGGGAGAGCAGAAGCTTGGGTGGTGCTGGGAGACCCTGAATTCGCTCCTCCCTCAGAAGGCGGTGTGCAGAAGGAAGCTGAAGTTGATGAGACAATAAAAACTGGTTGAACCCCTTATTTTAGAGCCAAGGTTTCTGGCGCCCAGAACACTGAGTCTGAAATATTATTATTTCAAGTAGGATCTGAAGCTGGCAGCATTCAAAACCTAACTCTGTGGGTGACTGTCATTGCTTTAATTTTTGCTTAGATCATGTCGAGTGTAGAGTGAGTACAAACTTGAGTACTTGGCAACTCTGACTCTCCAAGACTTTCCAGGGCACTTGACTCCAGTCAGGATAACACTCGTGCAAAAAAGCCTAATCTTGCATTTCTTATGAGCTACCTCACCCGTTTAACTCCACATCCTATCCTGTTTCTTTTCTTTCTTCTTGTTCTTTTTTTTTTTTTTCATTGTATTTACAAGACTGAGAGACAGACAAATAGACATAGATCTTCCTTTTGCTGGTTTACTTCTCCAAATGCCTGCAATAGCCAGGGCTGGATCAGGCTGAAGCCAGGAGGCAGGAACTCAATCTAGGTCTCTCATGTGGGTGCCAGGAATCCAATTACTTGAGCCATTATCTGCTGCCTCCCAGAGTTTGCATTAGCAGGAAGCTGGATCAGAAATGGAGGAGCCAGGACTTGAACCTAGGATGTAGGCATCTCAGGTGACATTTTAAATACTGCAACAAGTTGCCTGTCCCCTCCCTCCCACTTTTTTTCTTTTTTTCTTTTTTTTTTTTTCTTTTGGACAGGCAGAGTGGACAGTGAGAGAGAGAGACAGAGAGAAAGGTCTTCCTTTGCCGTTGGTTCACCCTCCAATGGCCGCCGCGGCCGGCGCGCTGCGGCCGGCGCACCAAGTTGATCCGATGGCGGGAGCCAGGAGCCAGGTGCTTTTCCTGGTCTCCCATGGGGTGCAGGGCCCAAGCACCTGGGCCATCCTCCACTGCACTCCCTGGCCACAGCAGAGGGCTGGCCTGGAAGAGGGGCAACCAGGACAGAATCCGGCGCCCCGACCGGGACTAGAACCCGGTGTGCCGGCGCCGCTAGGCGGAGGATTAGCCTAGTGAGCCGCGGCGCCGGCCGTTTTCTTTTCTTTTAAGATTTATTTTTGGGGCCAGTGCTTTGGCATGGCAGATAAAGCTGCCATCTATAGCATCAGCATCCCATATGGGTGCAAGTTCAAGTCCTGGCTGCTCCCTTCTGATTCAGCTCCCCACTAATGTGCCTGAGAAAGCAGCGGAGGATGGCCCAAGAGTTTGGGGCCCCACACCCATGTGGGAGACCCAGAAGAAGCTCCTGGTTCTTGGCTTCGGCCTGGCTCAGCTGCGGCCATTTGGGGAGTGAAACAGTGGAGGGAAGGTCTCCCTGTCTTGCTCTTGCTCTCTCTCTTTCTCTTGTGTTTCTGCCTCTCTGTAACTCTGCCTTTCAAATAAATAGAAAGTAAATATTTTAAGATTTATTTATTTATTTGAAAGGCAGAGTTCTAGAGAGAGAAGGAGAGATACCACAGAGAGAGATCTTTCATCTGCTGGTTCACTCCCCAGATGGCCATAGCAGCTGGTGCTGGGCCAAGCAGAAGCCAGGAGCTAAGAGCTTCTTTCAGGTCTCCCATGTGGGTACAGGGCCCCAAGCACTTGGGCCATCTTCCACTGCTTTCCCAGCTGCATTAGCAGGGAGCTGGATCGGAAGTGGAGTAAGTGGGTCTTGAACCAGCATCCACATGGGATGCCAGCATCACAGGCAGAGGCTTAACCTGCTATGCCACAACACTGGTCCCCCCACCTTGTTTCTTAGCAGCCCTGCCATATGACTGCTTATGTTCTCAGCTTGTGGTCTCCTCTGACCTTTTGGTTGTTTTCTGTCAGATGCTGAGAAGTTGATAACTGGTATCTCACCATTAAGCATGTATATTTATGACATATATCAGTGTGGAAATTCTGGGTCAGGCTGCAGGTATTTCCAGTGTTTGAGAAGCCCAGGAAAAGTAAGGCATTTCTGCAGAAAAGCAGAAGCACAATCCAGGAAGGAGTTTCCATGGAGTTGAAGAGAGAGAAACCCAGCTGCCTGAAGAGTTCCCTAGTACCCTGTCAACAACAGTTACTGGAAGATGGAACTGGGCAGCAGCCAGCAGCTCCCGGCCCTGGGTCAATGCATCTTTTGCCCTCACCTCCCTTCCTCCTGGCAACCAAGCTGGTTTGGGTTATTATGCCTCCTTCTCATTGGTTCTCCCACCTCAAGACATGTAACCACTGGTAATTCATGATGCAGTGCTGTTCTGATTAGCTGAGCTGTTGCTGGGGAAAAGGCCAGCATGGTGGTGCTGTTTTCCCAGATGTGCTATCCTCTAGCCCTGAACACTGCCCCCTTGTCTTCAATTCTGTCCCCCGACCTCCTCCTACCACAAAGGAGTCCCTCCCTTCCTCTGTGGTCACACAGCAAACAAGCAGTCGGTCCAAGGTTCCTTGGGGACCAGAAGTTTTCATCTTTGGAGTGTCTGGCCCGCCACAGCTGGATTTTGGATACTCCGCGAAGGCAGGGTTAACTTGTGGAAAGTTGTCTTTGCACAGTCCAGAAGACACGCATCCACCAGGCCAAGCAAGAAGTCACAGACTTTCTGACAACTAAATCCATCTAAGAGTCACCGATGCAGGTTGACATGGCTTGGATGTGAATCAATGCATAAAACTGAGGGGCTTGCTAGAAGGAGTCCCATACCGTGACCGGTTCCCATTGTGCCCGGAACTCTACCATTCAGATTTATTCATTTATATTTTTTCTTCTCCTGGAGGCCCCAGTTAAAATCCAGAGAGTCCTGGGAGGGGCTCTACATTGAGTAGCATGTTCTAAAATCTGTCTTGAAAGATGTGTGGAGAGGGTCCTTCCTGATCACCAACGTCAACATATTTTAGCACCCCCGTGGTAAGGCAGAATAACGGCCCCCAAACATGTCCGTTTTCTAAACCACAGAAGCTGGGAGTATTTCACCTTATGTGGCCAAAGGGCCTTGGCAGATGTGATTAGGGTCCAGGCCCTTGAGAAGGAAAGGTTAGCCTGGATTACTCAGGTGAGCCCAAGCTAATTGCAGAAACCCTTCGCAGCAGAGACATTTCCTTGACTGTGGTCAGAGGAGGCGATGTGGTGGTGGAAGTATCTTAGACCATGCGGGAAAGCCTGCATTCCAGCAGTCACTGTTAGTCACGTCTTAGTGTGATTTATGTTTTCAAAGGGATACTTAGGTGAGAGAATGGGACGCAGGCTAGGTAAGTTTTGAAAGGACAGCATGGATGGGGAGCCCACTGGAGAATGGGGACTAGCACAGAGGTGGCTATGACTGCAGGCAAACATCCGCTGCTGCACGACTGGTGCTGTCTTATTGAAGAGTTTGCACCAAGTCTTCCTTGCTGTACAGGTGCACCATCTTCTGTAGGAAAATTTCCCTCACCTCCTTCTCAGGACCTGCAGCTCCCGCTAAGTGCTTCCCTGGCCCCTGCATTTATTTATCCCTAGGTTTGGTGACAGTTTATTAAAATTGCCTGTTTCTCTCTTCCACTGGCATGAATTCCCAGAGGGAAAGAGTTGTGCATGATTCACTGTTCACATCTTCTGTGTCCCACCTGGGCTTAGCATATTGAGCCTTTGTCCCATCCTCTTTCCACCATAATTATGCCTGTGTTCAATTCGGACTTTCTGGGCGCTGGGACTGTGGTATCAAGGGTAAAACAGTTGCCTGTGGTGCCTGCATCCCATATGGGCACCGGTTAAGTCCCAGCTGCTCCACTTCTGATCCATCTCCCTGCTAATGCACCTGGGAAAGCAGTGGAAGATGATCCAAGTCCTTGGGCCTTTGCACCCATGTGAGAGACCCAGAAGAAGCTCCTGGCTTTGGATTGGCCTAGCTCCAACCGTTGTAGTCATTTGGGGATTGAACCAGCAGCTACAGTGCCTCCCTCTCCCTCTCCCTCTCTCTCTCTCTCTCTCTCTCTCTCTCTCTCTCTCTCTCTCTCTCTTTCAAACAGATAAATCCTGACTTTCTTCACTGTTGGTGGGTGCATTTGAAGCCTGTACCACTACATGGGCCCCTAGCTGGCCATCCTGCCACTGTCCAGCCAAACAAGAACTCATGTCCAAATGAGACCACACAGCACTTCTTATCTCTCCTTTTTAAACCTACTTCCTTTTTTTGTTTTGTTTTGTTATGTTTTTTTTCTCCCCTTAGCAAAACAAGCAAGAGGTTTAGTCTAACTGTGCTCTGTTATATCACAGTTTATGGGACATTTGACTAAGGCTACAAGAAAGACTGAGATCAAAAGAGCAAATGAGGGGCCAGCGCTGTGGCATAGAGGGTAAAGCCGCCACCTGAAGTGCCGGCATCCCATATGGGTGCTGGTTTGAGTCCCGGCTGCTCCACTTCCGATCCAGCTCTCTGCTATGGCCTGGGAAAGCAGCAGAAGATGGCCCAAGTCCTTGGGCCCCTGCATCCACATGGGAGACCAGGAAGAAGCACTGGGCTCCTGGCTTCAGATTGGCGTAGCTCCAGCCATTGCAGCCATCTGGGGAGTGAACCAATGGAAGGAAGACCTTTCTCTCTGTCTCTCCCTCTCACTGTCTGTAACTCTACCTCTCAGATAAATAAAATCTTAAAAAAAAAAAAAAAAGAAAAAAGAAAGTGATTGAGATTGAGAAGTTGAGGTTGAGTGCCGTGGTGCTACCACTTGGGACACCTGCATCCCATGCTGGAGTGCTGGTTCGAGTGCTGGCTCCTCCACTTTTGATCCTACTTCCTGCTAATGGATCTGGGACATACTGGATGAAGGTTCAAGTACTTGAGCGCTCCTGCCACCCACAGGAGAGGCCCAGATGGAGTGTTGGCTCCTGATTTCAGCTGGCCCAAACCTGGCTATTCTGGACACTTGGGGAGTCCACCAGCAGAAGGAAGAATCTCTCCTCATTTTGACCCCCGACCCTGTCCCTGTGTCTCTCCCTCTGCATTTCCTTGCTTTTCAAATAAATCAATCAATCTTTAAAAAAAAAAAAAAAAACAAACAAAAAAACTGAGAAGTTGTAAATGCACACCCTGGGGAAGCAAAAAAAAGCACCAGGCCCATATCAGAGATCAATGAGGCCGGAACCGCGGCTCAATAGGCTAATCCTCTTCCTGTGGCACCGGTACCCCAGGTTCTAGTCCCGGTTGGGGCGCCGGATTCTGTCCCGGTTGCTCCTCTTCCAGTCCAGCTCTCTGCTGTGGCCCGGGAAGGCAGTGGAGGATGACCCAAGTGCTTGGGCCCTGCACCCGCATAGGAGACCAGGAGGAGGCACCTGGTTCCTGGCTTTGGATGGGTGCAGCGCTGGCCGTGGCGGCCATTAGGGTAGTGAACCAACAGAAGATCTTTCTCTCTGTCTCTCCCTCTCTCTCTCACTGTGTAACTCTGTCTGTCAAAAAATAAAATAAAATAAAAAATAAAAAGATCATGAGCCATGTTTTTACAGAACTAGAATTCAGCTGTTTTGAATTTAAAGATTGGGCTGGAAACAGCTGGGTCAGAGTAGTCTAAGAATCCTGGAGGCTGTGAGAACAGGAGCAGGCAGCAGGAGTGATCACAGCCTGGCCAGCCACCCAGAAGCATCAGGCCCAGGGCAGAACTCAAAGACAGCTCCCTCCAGTCAAGAGATAGAATCCCATATACCATGTGTCCTGTAATCTCTGAAGGGTTTCTGGGGGTAGAGGATTTAGAAGTAAAGAGTAACTAAAGTTTCCTACTTAGACCTACCCCCTCTCCTTTTTCAATCCCAAGGTAAACACATGATTTGGGTCTGAACAATCAGAGCCCTAAATCTATTAGCCCTATGGATTGTTTGGGAGGAAGGGGCTAGGCAGGCTGACTTCTGACTGTGAACTTGAACTTGAAGGATAAAGTCCTGAAGCTGTTACTCAACTGAGAATGACAAGTCAACAAAAAGAAGAGCAAAAGTGAGAAGCTGAGAGAGGCTGGGTCCACAGGAGACCTGGGCTAAGTGTCATCTGAAGTCTTTTAGGTATACAAGCCAGTAAATTGCCCATTCCTGAGGAGGCCAGTTTGGGCTGGATTTCCATTTAGTTATAGTCAAGAATTCTGTTATATATCATGAACAAAGAAGAAGGGAACCTGGGAGCAGTGAATGTCCAGTCTCAGCATCCCTCTTTGAGACCTGTCACCTCCCCCACCATAACCTGAGTCACACAGAAGGAATCCCAGGCACCTGGATTCGTTCAAAAGGCCCCGGCCCCCGTCACAACTGAGCCACCAGTTTCTTGTTCAGAAAATTTTAAATGGGACTGAAGGTCCAGTGTCAGTCATGGCAGGTCTCCTGAATAGGAAAAGAGGTGGCACTTTGGGAGCTGGGGCTGGTGTTGTAGCAGAGCAGGGGTGCACCAGTTCAAGTCCCAGCTGCTCTGCTTCTGATCCAGCTTCTTGCTAAGGTGCCTGGGAAAGCAGGGGAAGATGGCCCAAGTCCTTGGGTCCCTGCCACCCACATGGGAGACCAGGATGGAGTTCCTGTCTTCTAGCTCCAGGTTGCTGTTGGTATTTGGAGAGAGACTGAGCAGATGGAAGATCTCTCTCTCTCTCTCTCTCTTAAGATTTATTTATTTGAAAGGCAGAGTTACAGATAGGCAGAGGCAGATGCAGAGAGAGAGAGAGAGAGAGAGAGAGAAAGGTCTTACATCTGCTTGTTCAGTCCCCAAGTAGCCACAGTGCCCAAGCTGGGCCAATCTGAAGTCAGGAGCCAGGAGCTTCTTCCAGGTCTCCCACGTGGGTGTAGGGACCCAAGGACTTGGGCCATTTTCTGGATTGGACATGGACCAGCCGAGACTCAAACTAGTGCTCATATGAGGTGCTGGCACTGCAGGTGGCAGCTTTACTCGCTACGCCACAGCATCAACCTCTCTCTGTCACTCTTATTTTTTGAACAAGTATAAGTAAATTGTAAACTACACAATAAAGCAAAATTTTGGCAGCCATGGCATAGCTGTGTTTCCTAACTGTGGGTTGTACAAAAGAGAAAGCTGGCAAAATCATCACCAATTCATAGATGGGGAAAATTGAGCATCAGAGATTATGTGGTTGCTCATTTGTTATGGTTTTAGAGAACTAGATTCTGGCTTTTTTGAATTCAAGGGTTGGGCAGGAAACAGCTGGGACAGAGCAACCCAAGAACCCTGGAGAGTGTGAGACTTGGGGCCAACAGCAGAGTTGATCATAGATTGTTCAGCCACCCCAGGAGAGTCAGGTCTAGTGCAACTACTCAAAGAAATCTCTCTACACTCAGGATTTCGAGGAAATGCTGGTGTTTAATAGTGTCTGTTGGGGACAGATTTTCGGTGCAATCATTAACACACAGATTGGGACATTCATATCCCATATCAGAGTTCCTGAGCCGTGTCTGGCTCAAATCCCGATTCTGTTTTTTCTGCTAATGTGCACCTTGGGAGGGAGCAGGTGTTGGCCCAAATACTTGGATCTCTGCCATCCACATGGGAGGCTGGACTGCGTTCTAGGTTCCTGGTTTTTGCCTGGCACAGCCCTGATTGTTGCATTTGGTGCGTGAATCTGCAGATGAAATATCTCCGTGTGTCTCTGTTTCTGTCAAGTCAATTAAGAAAAAAAAAAAAAAAACTTACTCAGTTCAGAGACACATTTTAGAGCCAAGATGCAGAGAATTCATAACGTCTGCTGAGCCTGCTGCTTTGGGACACCCGAGCAGCCATTGGCTCCCAAAAACTACAACTCCCATTATGCACCTTGACAGCGTGGAGTAAGCTCGGCATAAACTACAAGCCCCAGAATGCCTTGGGCGAGAGGCGTGAGTACGCAACAGCCAAGAGGCGTGGCCACGTCGGCCGCGCGGGACCGTTAAATTTGAAAGTTGGCGGGTGGGGGTGAGGGCTTGAGGTGGCTGTTTGGGAGGGAACTGGGTGCGTGTTTTTGTCCTGAGGCACCCTCTGGTTGCGTCGGTAGCTCTAAGGGCAGATTGCAGAAGGAAGACAGGACGTTCCCGCATCAGGACGAGGGCTTGGGCCGGGAATGCAGGATGGCGGCGACGAGGAAGGAAGGGGGTGCTCTGAGGTAGGTGCGGGAGAGGAGCTGGGGGGAGCTGGGTCTGCGAGGTCCGGGGGTGCCTGGCAGGTGTCAGAGGGCCTGCTCAGAGTAGTCGATGCGCGGTCAGCAGAAGAGCGGGCCCGGCCGGAGCCTCCTTCCTGTGGGAGCTGGGCGCTAGTGGTGCAGGGGAGGCCGCAATCCCGCGACACGTGCGTCCTGCTGCGTCCAGTTGCAAAGCCAAGGAGGCTGGGAACCCCAGTGGAGCGAAGAGCCTGACTTGGTGGCGCGGACAGTGTTTGCTCGCGCTTGCGCCAGGTGTTTGGCCTTGGACGCGCCTTCTATGTGGAAGATGCTGGTATTAGTGCTCCCTTACGGGGGTTCTGGGGGAGTTCGACGTATTTGTGACGTTCTGCTTCCAAAAAGGTGCTCGGCCAGTTGCGTTGGGCTAAAAAGCTTTTCTCGTTGTTTGTTGCTTTTCCTTATTTAAAGAAATACAGCAATTCTAGGTTGGAATTGTGCCTGCGTGTTCAGTGTGGAGCCCACAGGACTAGATAGATGGTCACATCATGAGCTCTTCACGCATGCTGCAGATGCATGACCACCTACTAAAGACTCAGAAATCCCGGCGTCATGGAGCTTAAGTTCTGGAGAGGGAAGAGGGTGGTGGAGACAGATGGGCAATGGCAACTGAAAGGTGGTGTGGAGGGATGGGGACATCTGGTGGGGCTGGGACAGGCTAGGTCTGGACAGGGTAGCTTTTGGACTGAGGACTGACGAGTGTGTGATTTGAAGGAAGCTCGGAGGCTAGTCATGCATGCATCAGGGGGAAGTACAAAATCTCGGGGTGACAGGGCTGGGGGAGGTGGCCGCAGCCGGCACGCCCACTGCCAGTGTCACTGGAGCAGAATGAGCCAGGAGAGTGAAAGGAAATTTTTTTTTTTAAGATTTATTTATTTATTTGAAAGGCAGAGTTACGCAGAGAGAGAGAGAGAGAGAGAGAGAGAGAGAGAGAGAGAGAGGTAGGTAGGTCTTCAATCCGTTGGTTCACTCCCCAATTGGCCACAATGGCCGGAGCTGCGCCGATCCAAAGCCAGGAGCCAGGAGCTTCTTCCGGGTCTCCCACGCAGGTGCAGGGGCACAAGGATTTGGGCCATCTTCCACTGCCTTGTGAAAGGAAATTTTGACAAGTGAAGATGCAGACTTGGTTCTGATTGCGATAGAAAATCATTGGAAGGTTTTGAGCCCAGGGAAGACATGATCCGACTTGGGTTTCAGTGAAATCACCTTGGCTGCTGTGTTGGGTAGACTAAAGGTAGACAAGGGACAGACAGGTAGACTAGTTAATAGGTTGTTGAAATAATCCAGGCAAGAGAAAATAGTGGAGATGTTGAGAAGTGGGTGATTTATGGAGATATTTTGAAAGTGAAACAACAGATTTGCTGATTGCCTGGGAGTGTGAGGGGGCATCGAGGCAGTGGCTTGAGCCACTGGAAGAATAGAATTGCATTTACTGAGATGGGGAACACCGGGAGGAGCAGTTCTGCCAAGAGGCAGGAGGAGAAGGGGCAAGTCCAGCTCACCATTTTAAGAGCAAGAGAAAAAATTCGGGGGAATTCAACAAACATCTGCTTAGTTCTTAGAGTAGTTGTCATATCCTGTATTAGACCATGTGATACAAAAAGAACTGACACAGTTCTTACATTACAGGACTCACATAGTATAGTTTAAAAGCTAGGGATGGTTACAATGCTAATTAATAGGAAAAGTACATTCTTTTTTTATTATTTATTTTTTTATTTGAAAGACAGAGACAGAGGGAGAGACACAGAGAGAGAGGGGTCCACTTGTTCACTCCCCAAATGCCAGCAACAGCCGGGACTGGGCCAGGCTGAAGCTAGGAGCCAGGAACTCTATCTGGGGGTCCCACATAGGTAGCCGAAACTCATCTATTGCCTCTTAGATGTATTAGCAGGAAGCTGGATTGGAAGTTCGTAGTAGTTGAGACTTGAACCAGGCACTCCTGTATGCAATGTAGGTGTCCCAGGTGGCAGCTTGACCCACTGCACCACAACACCTGTTCTTAGTTATTTTCTTATGGAGAGTTTTCCACTTTTCATTTACACTGAAGTCCTACATAACTTTCACTCTGTTTTGAAAAATAATGCCTGTCTCACTTTTCTTTTCTTTTCTTTTCTTTTCTTTTCTTTTCTTTTCTTTTCTTTTCTTTTCTTTTCTTTTCTTTTCTTTTCTTTTTTTTTATTCGCTTTTCTTTTAAACTCAGAGATAAAATCTCTTCATCAGAAGTGACTTCTGACCATTGCAGAGCACCAGAGTAGTAGAGAGAGGTGTTTTTCATCTGCTGGTTCACTCCCCAGATGACCGCAATGGCTTGAGCTGAGCCCATCTGAAGCCAGGATCCAGGGGCTTCTTCCAGGTCTCCCATGCTGGTGCAGGGGCCCAAGGACTTGGGCCATCTTCTATTGCTTTCCCAGGCTATAGCTGGGAACTGGATCGGAAGTGGAGCAGCTAGGACTCAAAGCAGCCCCCATAGATGATGCCAGCACTGCAAGTCGTGGCTTTATCTGCTATGCCACAGCCACAGTGGCAGCCCCTAATTATATATTTTTTAAGTTTTTTTTTTTTTTTTTTTTTGAAAGGCAGAATGACACACAGAGAGGGAGACAGAGAGAAAAAGACCCTTTGTTACTGGTTCACTTCCCAAATAGCAGCAACAGCTAGAGCTGGACCAGGCTAAAGCCTGAAATGCAGAACTTTATCGGGGTCTCCCATATATGTGTTAGGGGCCCAAGTACCCTGGTCATTCTCCACTGCTTTCTCAGTGCATCTGCAAGGAACTGGGCCAGAACAGAGCCCCTGGGCTTCAAACATGTGCTCTGGTACAGGAT
Source organism: Oryctolagus cuniculus (assembly GCF_964237555.1). Taxonomy (NCBI): domain Eukaryota; kingdom Metazoa; phylum Chordata; class Mammalia; order Lagomorpha; family Leporidae; genus Oryctolagus; species Oryctolagus cuniculus. The sequence goes on from NC_091443.1 coordinate 63,293,894, forward strand.
GCCAGCATTGCTTGTGGCAGCCCAACCTGCTATGTCACAACATAGGCCCCACTTTATTAATTTTAAATTAAACCAGATGATACATTCAGTGGCTGGCAGAGAGCTGCTGCCCTTTTGTTTATTTTGCCCTATTTATAACATCTTTTTGGCTTTTTTTCTTCCTGCTTTATTTATTTTTAAAGATTTATTTATTCACTTGAAAGGCAGAGATACAGAGAGAGAGGGAGACACAGAGAGAACAGATCTTCCATCCACTGGTTCACTCCTCAAATGGCCACAACAGCTGGGGCTGGGGCAGACCACAGCCAGGAGCTGGGAGCTTCTTCCAGGTCTCGAAAGTGGGTACGTCGGAAGTGGAGCAGCTGGGATTTGAACTGGCACCCGTATGTGATGTTGACACTCTAGGTGAGAGGCCCTGGCCCCTTCTTCCTACTTTAAACTTAATTTTAGGGGCTAGTGTTGTAGCATAGCAGGTAAAGCCACTGCCTGCGATGCTGGCTTTCCATATGGGCTCTGGTTCAAGTCCCAGCTGCTCCACTTCCAGTCCAGCTCCCTGCTAAAGCTCCTGGGAAAGCAGCAGAGGATGGTCCAGGTATTTGGGCCCCTATACCCATGTGGGAGACCCAGACAAAGCTCTTGGCTTCCGCATGGTCCAGGCAGGCCCAGCCACTGCGGCCATTTCGGGGAGTAAACCAACGGATGAAAGAGCTCTCTCTCTCTCTCTGTCTCCCCCCACCCATCTCTAACTCTACTTTTCTTTCTTTCTTTTTTTTTTTTTTTTTTTTTTTTTTTGACAGAGTTAGACAGTGAGAGAGAGAGAGACAGAGAGAGAGGTCTTCCTTTTTCTGTTGGTTCACCCCCCAAATGGCCACTATGTTCAGTGCGTTGCAGCCGGCGCGCTGCGCTGATCCGAAGCCAGGAGCCAGGTGCTTCCTCCTGGTCTCCCATGTGGGTGTAGGGCTCAAGGACCTGGGCCATCCTCCACTGCCCTCCTGGGCCACAGCAGAGAGCTGGACTGGAAGAGGAGCAACCGGGACAGAACTGGTGCCCAACCGGGACTAGAACGTGGGGTGCCGGCGCCGCAGTGGAGGATTAGCCAACTGAGCCACGGCGCCAGCCCTAACTCTCCTTTTCAAATAAATAAAATAAATCTTAAAAAAAGTAATGCTAACTTAAAAAAAATTTTTTTTAAAAAAACTTAATTTTATATTCATAGTACTCTCAGCAAATTCTCTCTTCTATTAGGCAATACTATAACCATAAACTTAAGAAGCACATGACAGAAAGGCTCAAAAGGTCAGGAGTATAATAACATTACTAATATTCTAACCTACAGCATTCAACCCAAAGATCATACATAATCACCTATCGGAAAACATTTACAATTACACTAGCGCTGTAGTAGGTAAGTGTTGGTATGAGATTTACTGTTGTGTTCTTCACAGTGACGCCATGTGCCTGGAGGGAGATGAATGGGAGCTGAGCAAGGAAAACGTACAACCCTTAAGGCAAGGGCGGATCATGTCCACACTTCAGGGAGCACTGGCACAGCAGGACTCTGCCTGCAACACGACTCTTCAGCAGCAGAAACGGTGTGTGGGATAGGTTGGAGTTCTGCCTGTTGTCCTTCATCCCCAACTATGGTAGAGGGCATGGGGCACGGATCTGTGTGGGGTGGCATCAGGAGTACGAGAACCTGTTCTCGTGCCTCATGCAGCAGCTCTCGGAAGGTCTCAAGCATAATTAACAAAAAGGGCTATAGGATTTCATGTCATAGAGCAGCCCAATTCTTTTATCAATAAAAATTGAAAGAAAATTATAGTGGAGACATTGAATATAGTAAAGCAGGTATCTTTTTTTTAAAGATTTATTTATTTCAAAGTCAGAGTTACAGAGAGAGATGGAGATATATGTATATAGAGAGATCTTCCATCCTCTGGTTCACTCCCCAAATGGCTGCAATGCCCAAGGCTGGGTCAGGCCAAAGTCATGAGCCAGGAGCCTCTTCTGAGTTTCCCACGTGGGTGGCAGGGGCCCAGGACTTGGGCCATCTTCTGCTGCTTTCCCAGGAACATCAGCAGGGAGCTATCAGAAGTGGAGTAGCCAGGACTTGAACCGGCCATCCAGATGGGATGCTGGCTCTGCAGGTGGCGTCTAAACCCACTATGCCATAGCACCAGCCCCACAAGTATCATATTTTAATATTTCTCAAAAATATTAGTCAATCTGCGCCCTTGAACAAACATCTTTTTGATAAATATCAATTAGAGAGTGCCTCCTTAGACTGTGAGTACTGAGGGAGAGTGATGCTGCTTGGGAAAATATTTTTGAGAATGTGAAAAAAAAAAGTGGTCTCCAAGGATCATACAAAACTAAGAATCTGGATTTATACTAGAAAGTTTCTTAATTATTTTTTAAGATGTATTTTATTTGAAAGGCAAAATGACAGAGGGAGAGACAGAGAAAGAGAGAGATGTTCCATTTGTTAGTTCACTCCCTAAATACCACAACGGCCTTGGCTGAAGCCAGGAGCAAGGAACCTATCCAGGTCTTCCTTGTGGGTGGCAGGGGCCCAAGCACTTGGGCCATTTTCTGCTGCTTTCCCAGGCATAGTAAGGAGCTGGATCCAAAGCAGAGCAACCTAGACTTGAGCCAGCACTCTGCCAGCATCATAAGCTGTGGCTTAACTTTAGACTGCTATACCACAACTCTGGCCCCTTAAACATGATTTAACAAACTCTGAATAGTAAAGGCTGAAAAACACTCTTACATTATTCAAACAGATCTATGGATCTTGCTCTTTAACATATTTTAAGAAATCTTTTTCAGAGGGAAGGAGGAAAGAAAGAAGGGAATATTTTATTCCTAGAATTGTATCTATGAACTATATTGAATCTATTTAAAAACATAAAACTAAGTATCAGTTTCTACCTTCAATTTCTGACCAAAAAGTTCTTCTATCATAAGCAAATTATACTTTTGGATTATAATATAATGACTATCCTTATCCAACTCATTGAATCTGTAAGAGCACTGTGTTTTATAGTTTTGTCTCAGAGACAGGAATATTAAATCTTTTACTCTTTTTCCTGACTTCCGTGACATTATACTTGTTTTTCCACTTCTCTAGCTACTTTCCCTGTTTTCTTATTGGCTTCCTAATCAGTTTCACTTAGATCTGTGTTCTTTGCTCTCAGCTCTTGTTTCATTTCAAATATTCCAGGATTGTTAACTACCACTGGTATCTCTTATTTGCCTTCTAAACATCTTTTTATATACCTATAACATATTTTATCGACCCTCAGCATAGGATGGTTTGACTTAGTGATTTTTGACCTTATGATGGTCAAGCAATACTTGTTCAGTAGAAACTGAACTTTGAAATTTGAACTTTGGCCTTTTTCCAGGCTAGCAATAAGCTGTATAGGCTCTCAGGATGCTAGATAGTGGCAGCAGCAACGAGCTGCAGACCAGCCACTAGATCTTGAGGGTAAACAACCCTCTACAGCGCTGGGTTGCTCAGTGAGGATGTTCTGTAGGTTAGGGGTATTAAATGCATTTTTGATTTAGGATATTTTAAACTGCAATTCATCGTATATAACCCTATGATAAACCAAGAATGCTCAATAATCAGATGAATGTTTCACTTAAAGTATAACATAATGACTTTCATAAATGATCTTTTTAAAAATTTAATTGTACTAAAACCCACCTGAATGATCTTACTCATTGCTGTCTCATCCTAATTGTATTAGTTGGTCGCTAAAGAATAATGGGGTTTTTTAAAAATTACTTACTTTTTTGAAAGGTAAGTGCCAGAGAGAGAGAGATTGATTTTCCATCTGTTGGTTTACTCCCCAGACGCCTGCAACAGCCAGGGCAGGACCAGACCAAATCCAGGAGCCAGAACTCGATCTGAGTCTCCCCTGTGGGTTGACAGCCCACCCATGTACTTACGCTGTCACCTGCTGCCTCCCAGGTGCATTAGTAGGAAACTGGGCAGAGATGGGAGCAGGACTAGATTCCAGGCACTCTGATGTGGGCTGAGAGCCTCCCTAACCAGCTGCACCACAACATCTTTCCTGAGGACTAGTGTTTTCTATAAAGAATGTTTTATTGTTTTTAAATTTCCGTTGGTTCAATCCCCAAATGGCCGCCACGGCCAGAGTTACGCCGATCCGAAGCCAGGAGCCAGGAGCTTCTTTCCTGGTCTCCTATGTGGGCACAGGAAGCACTTGGGCCATCCTCCACTGCTTTCCCGGGCCACAGCAGAGCTGGATTGGAAGAGGAGCATCCAGGGCTAGAACCCAGCGCCCATATGAGATGCCGGTGCTGCAGGTGGAGGATTAACCTAGTGTGCCACTGCACCGGCCCCAAGTTTAATTTTTTTTAAATATTTATTTATTTATTTGAAAGTCAGAGTTACACAGAGAGAAAGGAGAGTCAGAGAGAGAGAAGTCTTCCATCCAATGGTTCACTCCCTAGTTGGCCGCAACCGCCGGAGCTACACCGATCTGAAGCCAGGAGCCAGGAGCTTCCTCCGGGTCTCCCATGTGGGTGCAGGGGCCCAAGGACTTGGGCCATCTTCTGCTGCTTTCCCAGGCCACAGCAGAGAGCTGGATCAGAAGTGGAGCAGCCAGGACTCGAACTGGCGCCCATATGGGATGCTGCCACTGCAGGAGGCAGCTTTACCCACTACACCACAGTGCTGGCCCCTCTCCTTATGTTTTTATTTCACATTTCCCTCTTTCACATGCTTATTGACCTTTTGTGGCGTATGTGTTTCAAATGGGCTTGCAAAAGTTTTTTATGCCTCCTATGTACAAGCCCTTTATCAGATACATGTGTTACAAATAATGTTTCCCAGTCCATGACTGACTTTTAATCACCAAGTTTTAGATTCTGATGAAGTTTAGTTAGTGATTCGCCTTTTTTTTTTTTTTTTTTTTTAATTTGAAAGGCAGAGTTACACTGAGGGAAGGAGAGGCAGAGAGAGAGGTCTTCCATCACTAGTTCACTCCCCAGATGGCCACAACGGCCAGAGCTGTGCTGATCCGAAGCCAGGAGCTTCTTCTGGGTCTTCCACGCGGATGCAGGGGTCCAAGGACTTGGGGCATCTTCTGCTTTCCCAGGCCATAGCAGAGAGCTGGATCGGAGGTGGAGCAGGCAGGTCTTGAACTGGCGCCCACATGGGATGCTGGCACTGCAGGCAGCGGCTTTACCCACTACGCCTTGGTGCCGGCCCCAGTGATTTGCTTTTATGGCAGAAGATACTCTCCTGCGTTTTCTTTTAGTACCTTTGTCCTGGGACTTTTATGTCTAGCTGTATGGTTCATCTTACATTTATACTTGGGTATGCTGTGAGGTTGATATAAAAGTTCTTTTTTTCCCCTGTGGGTTTCCATTTAGTTGTTCTGCCTCCTTTTGTTGGAATTTGTTTTTATTTCATCATTAAATTACTTTGGAGCCCTCATCTAGAATCATTTGAATACATATGTGTGGGTCATTTCTGGACTCTCTTGTTCTCTGTTCTATTGATCTAATTGCTTATCCTTTCACCAATAACACATTGTCTTGATTAGCCTTATGTAGTAAGTCAAGCAGGGTAAGTTCTCCAACTTCCGTTGTTCGTTTTAAAAGTTTATTCTTCCCCTCTTCCAGGCCAGCTCTCTGCTATGGCCCGGGAGTGCAGTGGAGGATGGCCCAAGTGCTTGGGCCCTGCACCCCATGGGAGACCAGGATAAGCACCTGGCTCCTGCCTTCGGATCAGCGCGGTGCGCCAGCCACAACGCGCAGGCCGTGGCGGCCATTGGAGGGTGAACCAATGGCAAAGGAAGACCTTTCTGTCTGTCTGTCTCTCTCTCACTGTCCACTCTGCCTGTTAAAAAAAAAAAAAAAAAAAGTTTATTCTTGATACTTTGCCTTTCCAAACAAGTAACTTGTCAGTTTCTAGAAAAGAGCCTGCTGGGGTTTTGATTAGATTGCACTGAATCTATAGATCAATTTGGAAGATTGCTGATTTTTATCAGTAATATCTTGGATTTTATTTTTTTACTGTTTCTGTAGATAATCTCATTATCTCATAGTATATTGCCATGATTAAGGTACTTTCTTCTAATGCTTTCTATTTTTTAAAAAAGATATATTTATTTATTTGAAAGGCAGTTACAGAGAGGCAGAGGCAAAGAGAGGTCTTCCATTTGCTGGTTCACTCCCCAAAAGGCCGCAACGGCTGGAGCTGAGCCGATTCAAAGCCAGGAGCCTGGAGCTTCTTCTGGGTCTCCCATGTGGGTGCTGGGTCCCAAGGAGTTGGGCCACCTTCCATGGCTTTCCCAGGCCATAGCAGAGAGCTTGATCGGAATTGGAGCAGCCAGTTCTTGATCCGTGCCCATATGGGATGCCAGCATCACAGGTTGAGGCTTAACCTGGTGTGCCCCTATATACCAGTCCTACTTCCTGTCTTTTTTTTTTTTTTTTTTTAAGATTTATTTATTTATTTGAAAGTCAGAGTTACACAGAGAGGAGAGGTCTTTCATCTTATGGTTCACTCCCCTACTGGCTGCAACGGCCAGAGCTGTGCCGATCCAAAGCCAGGAGCCAGGAGCCTCCTCCAGGTCTCCCACGCAGGTGCAGGGGCCCAAGGACTGGGGCAATCTTCCACTGCTTTCCCAGGCCATAGCAGAGAGCTGGATCAGAAGTGGAGCAGCCGAGTTTTGAACTGGCACACATATGGGATGCCAGCGCTTCAGGCTAGGGCGTTAACCCGCTGCTCCACAGCGCCAGCGCCCCCTACTTCTTATTCTTATAATGTTTCTTGACCCCACCAATTAAAGAACCAGTAGTGGACATGACCTTCTTACCTCTCTAGTTGTCTCCATTTATTCTCAATGCCAAGTTTATGTTAAGCTTAGGGTCCCCTCAGTTTCCTCTGGATAAACTGTCCCACTTCACAGCTTTAGTTCATATATTAGTTTCCCTCTCGTGGACAGCTCCCTTTTTCTTTCAAATCTTAAGATTGCTTCAGAGTCACACCTTGTGAGGCTGTGTCATGTTACCTCCTTGCATTTCTAACAAGTTTGGCAGTTGTAATACAATACTGTACTCCTTTGCATTGTTAGTTAATTAACTTTGTCTTTTTTATTAGAATATAAATTCCTTTGTGTCAGGGAATTTTATTTTTTCTAGAAAATCTAATCCTTTGTATAATTTTTATTAAATATTATTATATATTAATATTATATTATAATATTAATACCACATTAATAATATTAATATATCAATATTAAATATTAATTAATTTATTAAATATTAATATTAAATATTTATCAAAAGTATGATTTATTATGTAATATTCCCCATTTATTTTACTTGGTCAATCAATATTTGGCCCCTACCTTTCTCAGCTTTTTGTAGTCATATTTTATACTTTATTTGAGGAACTTATGGAATTATATAGTTTTCTTCTCTAATATTACTTGTGGAATTTTTCTTTAGATTTTTATTATTTCTATGCATGTGTAAATAGTTTGTTAATACTGTCATATATACAAAAGCTATCATTTATTGTTTATTGTGTTTATTCACTTTACATTTAAGACTAATCAACTTAATAAATAATTTTATTATCTCCATTTTACAGGTGAGGAAACTGAAAACAGAGTTTAAATAGCCTGAGCAGTGTCTTTCAGCTAGTGATTGGTGGAGGGAATCATGTTCCAGAGCTTTTCATTGCTGTGTAAAACTGCTTTTCTGTGTGTTGCCTTGACATTTGCTGCTTTAATATGTAGGTATTTTATCCCTCCTGTTATCAGGAAGAACCTTAATTATTTCTATCATTTTTCTTCCTAACAACTCCTCAAACTAGTATCTAGGTTGAAATAATAAATAAAAGAATAAAAGTGAAAGTGGTACTTGTTCTTGGCTGTTATCATTATGCATATGCTAACATTTTCTGCTTAAATTTCAGGGCATTTGAATCTGAAATTCGATTTTACACTGGAAATGACCCTCTGGATGTTTGGGATAGGTGGGTCTGTTTATTTAATTGAGCAAAAGAAGTATGGATGAATGAGTCTAGATGGCCGTGTTTCTCCAGTTGGGGCATATAGAATGGTGTGCCAGATAGAAAGTGGCATTGCGTGGGTACAGAAATCCAGAGTAGTCACAGTATGTATCCCTGAAATGTTTAATGTCAAAGAAATTCAGAGTTTATGGCATGCAAATTTGGGCTATGCCCTTTTATGCCTACGTCTCGTGTTTCCCTAAGCCTGTGTTAGAAATAACTCTGGAAAAGTTTGAGGGATACAGGCTTAGGACATGTCATTGAGCACCTCTAAAGAAACATTTTTTCAGTGTATTAAATATTTCTTTGTTTTTAAAATATGTTATTTATTTATCTGAGCAGTAGAGCTACACAGAGAGGTACAGACAGGGAGAGGTCTTCTGCTGGTTAACTCCCCAGGTGGCTGCAATGCCCAAGCTAGGCTTATTTGAAGTCAGGAGACAGGAGCTTCTTCAGGGTGTCCCAAGCGGGTGGAGGGGCCCAAGGACTTGGGCCAAGTTCTGCTTTCCCAGGCCATAGCACAGAGCTGGATCAGAAGAAGAACAGTCAGGGCTAGAACAGGTACCCATAAGGGATCCTGGTGCTGCCGGTGGAGGCTTAGGTCACTTGCCACAGTGCTGGCACCTTAGATATTTCTTTTTTCTTTTTTTTTTTTTAGATTTATTTTATTTATTTGAAAGAGTGACAGAGAGAGGTAGAGACAGAGAGAGAGGTCATCCTCCACTGGTTCACTTCCCAGATGGCTGCAACAGCCAGAGCTGCACCCATCTGAAGCCAGGAGCCAGGAGCTTCTTCCAGATCTCCCACATGGGTGCAGGGGCCCAAGGACTTGGGCCATCTTCCACTGCTTTCCCAGGCCATAGCAGAGAGCTGGATCGGAAGAGGAGCAGCCGTGACTATAACCGGTGCCCATATGGGATGTCGGCACTGCAGGCCAGGGCTTTAACCTGCTGCGCCTCAGCGCTGGCCCCTAGATATTCCTATTTAAAGAAGTCTGGAAGGCTGGCGCCATGGCTCACTAGGCTAATCCTCCACCTGCGGCGCCAGCACCCCGCGTTCTAGTCCTGGTTGGGGCACCAGTTCTGTCCGGTTGCTCCTCTTCCAGTCCAGCTCTCTGCTGTGGCCCGGGAGTACAGTGGAGGATGGCCCAAGTGCTTTGGGCCCTGCACCTGCATGGGAGACCTGGATGAAGCACCTGGCTCCTGGCTTCGGATTGGTGTAGCAACCCGCCACAATGCGCTGGCCACTTGGGGGGTGAACCAACAGAAAAAAGGAAGACCTTTCTCCCTGTCTCTCTCTTACTGTCTTAACTCTGCCTATCAAAAAAAAAAAAAAAAAAAAAAAAAAAAAAAAAATCTGGAAAGATTCTTGGAGCAAGAACAAAAGCTTAAAATATGTTCTTACCTTTTCTCCTCATCTAGGTATATTAGCTGGACAGAGCAAAACTATCCTCAAGGCGGGAAGGAGAGTAACATGTCCACATTATTAGAGAGAGCTATAGAAGCACTACAAGGAGAAAAACGGTATTATAGTGATCCCAGATTTCTCAGTCTCTGGCTTAAATTGGTAAGTCTTTTTTTTTTTTTTTTTTTTTTTTTTTTTTTTTAAGATCTATTTATTTATTTGAAAGGCAGAGTTAACCAAGAGAGGGAGAGACGGAGAGATCCTCCATCCACTGGTTCACTCCCCAACTAGCTGCAGTGGCTGGGGTTGAGCCAGCCTGTAACCAGGAGCCTGGAACTCCATCTGGTTCTCCACCTGTGGGCTTCCCCCATGGTAGGGACCCAAGCACTAGGGCCATCTTCCTCTGCCTTGCCAGGTACATTAGCAGGGAGCTGGATTGGAAGCGGAACAGCTGGTACTTGAACTGGTGCTCATATGGGATGCTTGCATCATAGGTGGGAGCTTAACCTGCTGTGCTATGATGCTGTCCCCAAATTGCTAAGTTTGAGTGCCATCTGGCTTTAAACTATTAAACAAAGTGGAGGAAGGAAGGGAGTAAAACCTGAGCCGTTTAATAAGTAGTAGATGTTAGTAAATATTCAACAGTTGTTAAATTAATTCTATGTAAAAAAGAACCTCAATCTAGTATAATAAACTTTCTCAACCCTCTAAGATTGATCAGAAGGTCTATAGATCTCTTAGTGCCTGTGGATTGTTTATTTCTTCTAAATATAATGGGCTGGGTAACTGTCCTGGAGGAGAAGGTATAGGAGCCAGAAGCTGGAGGACAACTCCTTAGCTGATTCAGGTATCCCTGTCTGTTTTTATGAGAATCATCATCATAAAAAAGTGATGTATTAGTTTTTCATGATCTTTGGACTTCGTTTCACCTAGTGTATGGCCATAGCAAAAAATGTCTGTTTGACCCCTTTGTACTGTCTTACTCGATGTATAGCTGTTTTATTTTTTGAACACTTTAGAATTTTTCCATGGAAATATTTTTCATAAAAATAATAACCAGGGATTCTTAGACATTAATTTCACTGCTTTTTTCCAAAGAGAAATTAGAAAATAGTAATAAGTATTTAGAGTTTTTTTTACAACCACTGTAATATGAAAAATGTTGACATTTGAAACTGATTAAAATTTCTGGCTAAAATATATCTTTTGAAGGAGGACTTCTTTTAACCTCAAAGGGTGGTAAGTGTAGGAAGTTGGGTGAAAGTATAATGTCTCTTGATTTGTGCAGGACATTGGACAAATGTTTTGACGTCCTAACTATAGGTTGGAGAAATTACTTTAGGCATATTATTTACAGAGATTTATAACCAAAAAATGGCATCCAGAGAATGCCAAGCAGATTAGGTAGCCTGGAAATTATGGTCCCTAGTATACTAGTAGATTTTATCTTTTATTCTGTCCTATGTAATATTTTCTTTTTCTTTTTCTTTTTCTTTTTTTTTTTTTTTTGTTTTTTTGTTTTTTTGACAGGCAGAGTGGATAGTGAGAGAGAGAGAGACAGAGAGAAAGGTCTTCCTTTGTGCCATTGGTTCACCCTCCAGTGGCTGCCACGGCTGGCGCGCTGCAGCCGGCGCTCCGCGCTGATCCGAAGGCAGGAGCCAAGCGCCTCTCCTGGTCTCCCATCGGGTGCAGGGCCCTAACACTTGGGCCATCCTCCAGTGCCTTCCCTGGCCACAGCAGAGAGCTGGCCTGGAAGAGGGGCAACCGGGAAAGAATCCGGCGCCCCGACCGGGACTAGAACCCAGTGCACTGCTAGGTGGAGGACTAGCCTATTGAGCTGCGGCGCCGGCCCCTATATAATATTTTTATGTGATTTATTACAAGGTTGGATTAGTTGAGTCTCTAAAGTGAATTTTTAAAAAAATATGTTTGTTTATTTTTTGAAAGAGTTACACAAAGAGGAGGCAGAGAGACAGAAGTCTTTCATCTGCTGGTTCACTCCCCAATTGGCTGCACCGGCTGGAGCTGTGCCAGTCCAAAGCCAGGAGCCAGGAGCTTCTTCTGGGTCTCCCACATGGGTGCAAGGGCCCAAGGATTTGGGCCATCTTCTATTGCTTTCCCAGGCCATAGCAGAGAGCTGTATTGGAAGTGGAGCAGCTGGGACTTGAACTGGCATCATATGGGATGCCTGCACTGCAGGGGGCTGCTTTACCCGCTATACCACAGCACCAGCCCCTAAAGTGACTTTTAATCCTAAAATCCTGTGATTACATGCAATTGAAGTTATTAAAAGTAAAAATTAATTAGAATAATTTCTCTTTTCACTTATATTAACCTGGTGCTAATGATGTGAGAGAAATAGGCAGGAAAATTAGGTAGGAATAAATGCGATGGAAGATTCTCTCACAATTTCTGTGTAGCCCTGCACTGTAACTCCACTCCCTTACTTGTCAATCCAGTACACACACTTTCCCAAGATGTACCTGTGTCTCACCCAGAATGAGGAAGGAGGAGATGCCGTTATGGCTGTATGGATGTTGAACTCCACTGGAGGCGCCATAATCCTCCCAGAAGGCCTCAAGCACACTAAACCCTGCCCAGGCTCCACCCTGTTTGTATATTCAATTAGGGCACCACGCCCTACCACTTAAAAGGAGCTGTTAGAATTGAGTGTGGCTTGGCTAATTCTCTGCCACGGCGCCGGCACCCTGGGTTCTAGTCCCAGTTGGGATGTTGGATTCTGTTCTGGTTGCTCCTCTTCCTGTCCAGCTCTCAGCTGTGGCCCGGGAAGGCAGTGGAGGATGGCCCAAGTGCTTGGGCCCTGCACCCACATGGGAGACCAGGAGGAGGCACCTGGCTTCAGATCGGCACAGTGCGCCGGCCCTAGTGGCCATTTGGGGGGTGAACCAATGGAAGGAAGACATTTCTCTCTGGGTCTCTCTCTCTCTCACTAACTCTGCTTGTAAAAAAAAAAAAAAAAAAAAAAGTGCCCTTTTGGCTGCTGTTGGCCTTCTCTGGCATCTTCCTCCTATGTAACCTCTTGGCAGGTATCTCCATGTGGGATCGCCCACGCTCACAAGTGAATGTGTTTTAACTCTTACTTTTAAATAAATCCTGCTGTCACTTTTGCACCTTATCTATGCCTCTTTGTTTTTGTTTTTGTTTTTGTTTTTTAAGATTTATTTTATTTTATTTGAAAGACAGAGTTACAGAGAGAGGTAGAGACAGAGAGGTTTTCCATCCGCTGGTTTACTCCCTAGATGGCCGCAACGGCTGGAGCTGCGCCGATCTGGAGCCAGGAGATTCTGGGTCTCCCATGCGGGTGCAGGGGCCCAAGGACTTGGGCCATCTTCTACTGCTTTCCCAGGCCATAGCAGAGAGCTGGATTGGAAGAGGAGCAGCCGGGACTAGAACCAGCGCCCATATGGGATGCTGGTGCTTCAGGCCAGGGCGTTAACCCACTGTGCCACAGCACTGGCCCCAATCTGTTCCTCTTTGAATTCTTATCTCTGGGGGCAAGAACTTGGAATATAAAATTAGGATACATATTCCCGTAATAATAGTTCTGAAGAACAATGACATTATCCTGAAATAAAGGATATAGTCAAGGCGTGTTCCTAATGGAATGGTCTGCAGGCTGTTCAGGATAAATACAGTGAGAGAGTGGACAGTGTTGCACAGAGTTACACTGCCACTTGGGACTCCTGCATGCCGTATCAGAATGCCTGGTTCAAGTTCTGGCTACTCTACTTTCGATCCAGCTTCCTGCTGATTTGCATCCTGGGAGACAGTGGGTGATGGCCCAAGGGCCTCTGCTATCTGTGTGGGAGACCAGGATGGAATTTCTGGCTTTGGCCTGGCCCATACCTGACTATTGCACTTATTTGAGGAGTAAACCACCAAATCAAAGCGCTCTGTCTCCCTCTCTCTTTCTCTTTCTCTTTCTCTTTCTCTTTCAAATAAATGAATAAACAAAAAAGAAAATAAAAATTAGTTTGGCTATTTAGGGGTTTCCAAAAAAAATTTCTTTAACTTTTCTGTTGATCTAACCCTGTTGTTCTGTTATTGTGTCTGTTCTCCCCTCTCCTCCCCTCCCCTCCCCTCCCCTCCCCTTCCTTCTCTTCCCTCCCCTCCCTTCCCCTCCCCTCCCCTCCCCTCCTTCTCACTCCTCTCCTCCCCTCCCCTTCCCTCCTTCTCTCCCCTCCCCTCCTCTCCCCTTCCCTCCTTCTCTCCCCTCCCCTCCTCTCCCCTTCCCTCCTTCTCTCCCCTCCCCTCCCCTCTTTCTCTCCCCTCTCCTCCCCTCCCATCCCCTCCCCTCCCCTCAGCACTCTGAATAACCTGCTCTGTATTGGTTGTCCCACATGCAAGGACACCAGAGCCATTCAGAAACCAGTTGAAGAAATAAAATTGATTTTTTTTTTTTAAGATTTATTTATTTTAGCCGGCGTCGCAGCTCAATAGGCTATTCCCCCGCCTAGTGGCGCTGGCACACCGGGTTCTAGTCCCGGTTGGGCGCCGGATTCTGTCCCAGTTGCCCTTCTTCCAGTCCAGCTCTCTGCTGTGGCCAGGAAGTGCAGTGGAGGATGGCCCAACTGCTTGGGCCCTGCACCTGTATGGGAGACCAGGAGAAGCACCTGGCTCCTGCCTTTGGATCAGTGCGGTGTGCCGGCCATAGCATGCTGGCTGCGGCGGCCATTGGAGGGTGAACCAACGGCAAAGGAAGACCTTTCTCTCTGTCTGTCTCTCTCTCTCACTGTCCACTCTGCCTGTAAAAAAAAAAAAAAAAAAAAAAAAAAAGATTTATTTATTTTATTTGAAAGTCAGAGTTACAGAGAGAGGAAAGGCAGAGAGGGAGAGAGAGAGAGAGGTCTTACATCCGATGTTTCACTCCCCAGTTGTCCACAACAGCCGGAGCTGTGCCAATCTGAAGCCAGAACCCAGGAACATCTTCTGAATCTCCCACATGGGTGCAGGGGCCCAAGGACTTGGGTCATCTTCCACTGCTTTTCCAGGCCATAGCAGAGAGCTGGATGGGAAGAGGAGCAGCCGGGTCTTAAACCGGCACCCATATGGGATGCCAGCGCTGCAGGCCAGGGTGTTAACCTGCTGCACCACAGCGCCAGCCCCTGAAATTGATCTTAAACTCTGTGTAATAATACATATCAAGGACTGGACTTTAGACTTATAGCACATTCAGAATTATAGCTTTCCTTAAATACCACCATATAGGAGAAAACATCTCCAATTTGGATAAGTAGAAAACCCCTTTTTACTGAATTACTGTAAAAATAAACTATTAGGGCCAGTGCTTTGGTATAGTAAACTAAGCTTCCACCTGCAGTGCCAACATCCCATATGGGTGCCAGTTTGAGTCCCGGCTGCTCTACTTCAACCCAGCTCTCTGCTATGGCCTCGAGGCACTAGAAGATGGCCCAAGTGTTTGGGCCCCTGCATCCACATGGGAGACCCAGAAGAAGCTCCTGGCTCTTTACTTCAGATAGGCCCAGCTCCAGCTGTCGCAGCCACTTGTGGAGTGAACCAGTGGATGGAAGACCTTTCTCTCCCTCTCTCTGTAACTCTACCCGTCAAATAAATAAGTAAAATCTTAAAAAAAAATTTAAGCTATTAGAATATAAATTGTGTCAGAGATACAAATAGAATGTTTCATTTATTCAGTATTTGTTTTATTAGACCCTGGCTAGAGATTAAGACGTGGTAGATAGTGATGTTTTCTGCTTTTGTGGAGCTTACTTTATTGGTGAAGACAGAGTTAAGCCATTACTTTTTTTTTTTTTTTTAATATTTATTTATTTATTTGAAAGAGTACACAGAGAGGAGAGGCAGAGAGATCTTCTGTCCCTGGTTCACTCCCTGATTGGCCACAATGGCTGGAGCTGCGCTGATCCGAAGCCAGGAGCCAGGAGCTTTTTCCAGGTCTCCCATGTGCGTGTAGGAGCCCAAGGACTTGGGCCATCTTCTGCTGCTTTCCCAGGCCATAGCAGAGAGCTGGATTGGAAGTGGAGCAGTTGGGTTTCGAACTGGCGCCCATATG
Organism: Oryctolagus cuniculus; assembly: GCF_964237555.1. Taxonomy (NCBI): domain Eukaryota; kingdom Metazoa; phylum Chordata; class Mammalia; order Lagomorpha; family Leporidae; genus Oryctolagus; species Oryctolagus cuniculus. The sequence goes on from NC_091443.1 coordinate 63,309,412, forward strand.
GGATGCCGGTGCTTCAGGCCAGGGTGTTAACCCACTGTGCCACAGCCCTGGCCCCAAGCCATTACTTTTAAGTGTAACAAGTACGGAGTTCCTGGCAACACACACACTGAGCACTTACCTTAGGCCCAGACAGTGAGGAACTGGTAGTTAGGAGAGAAAAGACATCCAGTAAAACAGCAGGAGAAGAGGTAGCCTCTCGTAGTAAAAGAATTCCTAATTAGAACACGGAAGTGCCATTTTTATATGAAATTTCAAATGCTGATAAGGGTCTGGTGAAACTAGTATTTCTTGTAAATTATTAAATTTTGGCACAACCTTCCTAGAGAGCAATTTGTTACTTTCAGGATAGCTGTATTTCTAGGAATTTATTTAAGGGAGTGGTGTAAAATGAGAAAAGTATATGTAGGAAGATAAAATAGAATTATTTATAAGTGAGCAAAATTAGAAGTGATTTAACTATCCAGAAGAGGAAGAATTACATTATGGCAGCTCTTCTATACAGAACATTATGCATGTGTTTAAAATAATAGTGAAGACTTTCCAGCAGCATGGAAAAATGAATGATGTAATGTTAAGTAGAGAAAAAGCAAATTTTGTTATAATCAAAATATATGAAATATGTTCTTTTTTCCTTAAAAAAAACTACTAAAGAATTGTATCAAAATGATTACATTATGGAGTTTTTAGTGATAATTCCTCCCTCTTGCTACTAGAATTTTTTTTTATAAGACTTATTCATTAATTTAAAGGCTGAGTTACAGAGAGGCAGAGGCAGAGGCAGAGGTAGAGAGAAAGAGAGGTCTTCCATCCATTGGTTCACTTCCCAAATGGCTGTAATGGTCAGAGCTGGGCCGATCCGAAGCCAGGAGCCTTCTTCTGGGTCTCCCACATGGGTGCAGGGGCCCAAGGACTTAGGCCATCTTCTACTGCCTTCCCAGGCCATAAAAGTGAGCTGGATTGGAAGAGGAGCAGCTGGTACTCGAACTGGCACCCATATGGGATGCTGGCACTACAGGCAGCAGCTTAAACCGCTACACCACAGTGCCGGCCCTTAGAATTACTGAATTGTATCTGGTCTTACAAAGTCCTAAGAAAAATTCAGATTTGACCATTCTTTTGCTTATAGCTCTCTGGTCCCACCACACAGACATTTCCTGTTGGGTAAATTCAAACATTTATTAGTTTGATATTCAAGATCTGTCCCAACCTTTTTCTCCACTCCTGTTTTACCTGAACCCCTGTATACTTTCACTCTTCTGTATCTTTGCCTGTGCTATTTCTCTGGCTAGAATGCCCTTTCCTTTCCATTCTCTACCTGATGAAAGCCTATTTCTTCAAAGTCAGGCTCAAATGGCAGCCCCTCTCCTTTTTTTTAAGATTTAGTTTATTTATTTGAAAGGCAGAGTTTGCAGAGAGAGAGAGAGAGAGAGAGAGAGAGAGAGAGAGGTCTTATCCGCTGGTTCACTCCCCAAATGGCCACAATGGCCAGAGCTGAGCCATTCTGGAGCCAGGAGCCAGGAGCTTCTTCTGGGACTTCCACATGGGTGCAGAAACCCAAGGACAGAGCTTTAACCTTCTGTGCCACAGCGTCAGCCCTGGCACCCTTTCTTAAAGCCTTTCCTCTATATCCCCTTTTATTACAAGTTAATCTCTGACTTTTATTTCTTTTTTGCAGCATCCCAGTATGATACATAATGTATTATGTAATAATAGATGTATTTCCTTCAATACGTATTGATGGTTTGGCACAAAATGAGCAAACATAAATTGGTTTACTGTTAACACTTTCCATTTGTTACAGGGGCACTTATGCAATGAGCCTTTGGATATGTACAGCTATTTGCACAGCCAAGAGATTGGCATTTCACTTGCTCAGTTCTATATCTCATGGGCTGAAGAGTATGAAGCTCGAGAAAACTTTAAGAAAGCGGATATGATATTTCAGGAAGGAATTCAGCGCAGGGCTGAACCACTGGACAGACTACAGTCCCAGCACCGGTAAGCTGCTTCTCTGCAGTTTGTCTTACCCTTTTAAAATGGATAGAGGCTGGCGCCGCGGCTCACTAGGCTAATCCTCCGCCTGAGGCGCCGGCACACCGCGTTCTAGTCCCGGTTGGGGCGCTGGATTCTGTCCCGGTTGCCCCTCTTCCAGGCCAGCTCTCTGCTGTGGCCCAGGAGTGCAGTGGAGGATGGCCCAAGTACTTGGGCCCTGCACCTGCATGGGAGACCAGGAGGAAGCACCTGGCTCCTGGCTTCGGATCAGCGCGGTGCGCCGGCCGCAGCAGCCATTGGAGGGTGAACCAACAGAAAAAGGAAGACCTTTCTCTGTCTCTCTCACTGTCCGCTCTGCCTGTCAGAAAAACAAAATGGAGAGAAATAAATGAACTTTTTGCATCTGAATACAGTACTCTGATGGATTTGCAAACTAAGTTTACTTAGTTACCATTAAATTTTTTAAAAGATATGTTAAAATTATTATTTACTGAAGTAAAATCCAGGCTTTGTTGTACAGTTCTATGAATTTTCTTTTTTAAAAGATTTTACTATTTAATAGAAAAGCAGAGTTACAGAGAGAGAGTGAGGGAGAGATATTTTCCATCCGCTGGTTCACTCACCAAATGGTTGCAAAGGCTGGGGCTGAGCTGGGCTGAAACCAGGAGACAGGAACTTCATCCAGGTCTTCCTTATAGTTGGCCAGGGCCCAAGCACTTGAGCCATCTTCCACTGCTTTCCCAGGCACATTAGCAGGGAGCCAAATCAGAAGTAGAACAACCAGGACTTGAACCGGTGCCCATAAAAGAATTTTCTCATGCAGTCCCTTTGTAGACAGTACTGACTTTTACCCTGAACCCCTGGCAAACACTGATCTATTCTCTAGCCCTATAGGTTTGCTTTTTCTAGATTATAGTTATATAGCCTTTTCAATGTGACTTCTATGACTTATCATAATACATTTGAATTGCAAAATTCAGATTGGTGATTTGTAAACATTTCCTCCTACCTTAAGCCTGGTCTATTTATTCTCTCAATCGCCATTTATAGAATAAACATTTTTAATATTGAAGAAATCTAGTTATCCATTTTTTCTTGTGTGAGTTGTGCTATATCCGAGAACTTTTTTGTCTATCCAAAGGTCACAAAGATTTTCTCAAGTATTTTTTCTCTTTAAAAAATTTTATCTCCAAAATTTTTTTTAATTTGCGTTTATTTGAGAGGTAAAGAAAGACAGAGTCTGACAGAGATCTTCAAACCTCTGGTTTACTCCCCAAATACTTGTAACAGCTAGAGCTGTGGGCCCAAGCTAAAAAAGCCCGAAACTCAATCCAGGTCTCCTACATGGGTGGCAGGGACTCAGGTACTTGTGCGTTAGCAGGAAGCTAGAGTTGGAAGTGGAACCAGGACTGGCTCTCTTATATGAGAGGTGGGTGTTCTAAGCACCATCCTAACCATTGTGCCAAATGCCCACTCCAAATTTCTTACTTGTAGCTCTTCCTGTTCCTTTGACTGACTGACTGACTTCCTTCCTTCCTGATTGATTGATTGATAAGTTACAGAGAGAGGGAGAGATAGAGAGAGGTCTTCTATCTGCTGGTTCTCTCCCCAGATGACTGGAGCTGACCCTGTCAGAAGCCAGGAACAAAGCACCTCCTCTTGGCCTTCCATGTGGGTTCAAGGGCCCAAACACTTGGGCCATCTTCCTCTGCTTTCCCAAGCACATTAGCAGGGAGGTGGATTGCAAGTGGAGCAGCCAGGAATTGAACTGGCAACCATACGGGATGCCAGCGCCACAGGCTGTGGTTTTACCCACACCATAGTGTCAGCCCCAATTCCTTTGACTTTCTATGTAAGTCTTAGAAGAAACTTCCTGAGGTTTTGATTAGTATTGCATATGAGCCCCATATATTTCTGTATTTATTTTTTTTTATTTCTTTTAGTGAGTTTTGGTAGATTTTGTCTTTTAAGGAATTGATCCATTTCATTCAAATTCACTTTGTTTGTGGACATAGAGTTGTTCATAATATTCTTTTATTATTTTACACTTGCAGGTTATATAGTGATATTTCCCCCTTTCATTCCTGGTAGTGGTAATATGTGGCTTTCCTTCTTTTCTCAGTCTGGCCACAAGTTTATCAGTTTTATTGAAAGCAGCTTTTGGATTGACTGCTTTTCTCTTAGTGATTTTTCATTCTTAATTTTATTTCTGCTCTTCACTTCCTTCTTCTTGCTTTGGTACAACTTGCTCTTTTTGTTATTTAAGGTGAAAGCATAGGGTCATTGATTAAAGACCTTTCTCCTTTTCTAAGTATTTCATGCCTTAAGTTTCCTTTTAGTCACTGCTTTAGCTGCAAGTTTTGATAAGCTGTATTTTCATTTTCATTCAGTTCAAAATATGTACTAATTTCTCTTGTGTCTTCCTTTTAACCTATTGTTTATTTAGAAATGAATTATTTGATTTTGAAATTTTTTGGATTCCACTGTAGTCAGAGAATATTTGTATGATCAGTTCTTGTAAGCTTGTTAAAGTTTGTTTCATCACCCACAATATGATCTATTTTGGTGAATGTTCCATGTGCACTTGAAAAATACATGGGTACTAGCTGTTTTGCAGTGCAGTATTTTGTAAATGTCATTTAGGTCAAGCTGATTGGTGCTTCTCTGGTGTTCTGTATCTTTGCTGACTCTGTTTGCTTGTTCTACTAGCAACTGAGAGGAGCTTTGAAGACTCTTTAATTGTGATTTGTCTGTTTCTTCTTTCAGCCCTGTCAGTTTTGCTTAATGTATTTGAAGTTCTTTTAGAATTGACCTCTTCTTCATTATATGATGTCCCCTTTTATCCACAGTCTCCTTGTTCTAAAGTCTGCTTGGTCTGATATAAATACATCCATTCCATCTTTCTTTGTTTATGTATCTTTCTTTCTTTTTTAAGATTTTTATTTATTTGAGAGATAGTTAGACAGTGAGAGGGAGAGACAGAAAGGTCTTCCATCCGCTGGTTCACTCCCCAGGTGGCCGCAATGGCCGGAGCTGTGCCGATCTGAAGCCAGGAGCCAGGTGCTTCTCCCTGGTCTCCCATGTGGGTGCAGGGGCCCAAGGACTTGGGCCATCCTCCATTGCCCTCCCAGGCCACAGCAGAGAGCTGGATTGGAAGAGGAGCTGCCGGGACTAGATCCAGCACCTATATGGGATGCTGTCTCCGCAGGTGGAGGATTAACCTACTGTGCCACTGCGCTGGCCCCTCCTTCTTTCTTTTTAAATGTTTATTTTTGTCTTGAAAGGCAGAGTGACTGAGACAGAGAGATCTCAAAATCAGGATCCTGGTATTCAGTGTGGATCTCCCATATGAATGGCAGGGACCCAGATATTTGATCCATCACCTGTTGCCCACCAGGATGTGCATTAGCAAGAACTTGGATTGGGAGCTGGTGTTGTGGCATAGTGAGTTAAGCTGCCACCTGCAATGCCAGCATCCCATATGATTGACAATTTGTGTCCTGGCTGCTCTACTTCTGATCCAGCTTCCTGCTAATGGCATGGGGAAAACAGTGGAAGATGGCCCAATCCTTGGGCCCCTGCCATCCATGTGGGAGACCCAGAAGAAGCTCCTGGCTCCTGGCTTCGACCTGGCCCAGCCTTGGCCATTGCAACCAAATGGGTACTGAAGCAGCAGATAGAAGTTCTCTGTCTTTGTAACCCTGCCTTTCAAATAAATAAATAAATCTTAAAAGCAGCAGCAGCAGCGAGAAGGGAGAGCTGAGTAGGACATGAATACAGGTTCTCTAATATACGGTTGTGGGCAACCGCAGCGGTGATTTAACTGCTGTGCCAAAGGCCTGCTCTTTGCCTTTTTTCTTTAATTGGTTGCTCTAGGTTATATAATATACTTATATTTTACCACATCAAGTAAAATATAGAAGCTTTATAACTGTATAGGTCCCTTTATCTTTTTTTTTTTTTTTTTTTTTTTTTTTTAAGATTGCTTGATTAGAGAAAGGGAGAGATAGGAAGAACAAGATCTTCCATCCACTGGTTCACTTTCCAAATGGCCACAACAGCTAGGGCTGGCCCAGGCTGAAGCCAGGGGCCAGGAACTCCATCTGGGTCTTCCATATGAGTGGCAGGGACCTACATACTGGAGACATTTTGTGCTATCTTCCCAGGCACATTAGCAGGCAGCTGGACAGGAAGCAGTGCAGCTTGGACTTAAGCCAGGCTGGGAAAAAAGTAGAATAGCTGGGAGTCGAACCCGCACTCTGATATGGGAAGCCAATGTCCCAAGCAGCCACTTAGGCTTAACCCTCTTTTCCAGCATCTACTCCTGTGATTGAGAACTGGTCGCATTTTCTTCATCCTTGGTGTCAAGTAATTTTGAATTGTATCCTGAACATATAATCTTGATACTATCCTATTAGACTGAGTCCTGAATGTTGTTGTTTTAACTGAGTAAACAGCCAAACTTTGGGTATCACAAGTGCTTTTTTGTTCCAATGTCAGTTCAGTTTTAAGATTTGTGATATGCTGCTTTGGTCCTCTCCCGTGTGTGTTGTGCCTGAGGTTTAGTTGCACTTGGGCAGTGATTTATGTCATAGTTCAGGTCTCCTGGCCCTTTTCTGTGCTGCTTTGAATCTACCCTGTGCATAGTTATCTCAGGAGTGGGCCCAGAACTTGTGCTAATTCATGTGTGGAATCAGAAGATTCACTTTCTCACCCCACTCCTCTTCATTATTTCTCCCATACTCTTTGTCCCTTAGAGTCTCCCTTTCCCAGACCTCTGGCCAGAAAGAGGGGGGGTTTCTCTAGGAGTTTTAGATTTCCATACCCCCATTATAGCAGTTCAAACCCACAAGAGAAAACAGAAGAAAAAAGAAACAGGAAACAACCCCGCGTGGGTTGTTTCAAGTTTTGACTTCTCTCCACAGTCCGTTTGCTTTTGTTTACTTTTCAGAGCCCTCAGTTATGTTTTTGGTATGTTGTCTAGAGTTTTTAATTCTAATGAGTGAGAGAGAAAGAGGGAGGCTACAGTAGGCTTACTCCATCTTGGTCAGCAAGTTGTTGTTTTTTTTTTTCCTTCTGATAATTCTTAAAACTGGCAGCAGCACAGGAAGTTTAGTTTTCAAACTTCTGCGAGCTTTGCTAAAGTTAGATGTCATGTTGTGTGCAACTTCATGTCATGTGGGTCAGGAAAATGTGTGTGTGTGTGTGTGTGTGTGTGTGTGTGGAAAGAAAGAGGAAGAATGGGAAAGAGATGTGATAAAATGGATATGACAGAATGTTCATGTTTGAGTCTAGGTGAAGGGTACATGGGTACTCATTTACTCTTTCAACTATTATGTCATTTTTTAAAATTTACAATTAAAAAGGTAATGGGAAATAATATATAAATTTTATAATCATAATGAAAATGTTTAGAATATTTTTAATTGGTCAAACTTCGATATTTAATTGAGGAGCTCAAACTCTTCTAGCTCAACTTTGTGTGATCTCATGGTGGCTCCCTCTCTTCCTAAGAAAAGAAACGCTTTCTTTAGAATATTCCTATTTGTCTTCTCCCAGCCTGTTCTTTTCCTTTGTTTAGTTACTTTATTTATTTAGAAAATTTTTTTTTATTTATTTGAAAGACAGAGTTACAGAAAGGTAGAGCCAGAGAGAGAGAGAGGTCTTCCATTCCACTGGTTCACTCCCCAAATGACTGCAATGGCCAGAGCTTAGCTGATCCCAAGCCAGAAGCCAGGAGCTTCTTCCAGGTCTCCCATGTGGGTGCAGGGGCCCAAGGACTTGGGCCATCTTGTACTGCTTTCCCAGTCCATCACAGAGAGCTGGACCGGAAGAGGAGCAGCCGGGATCCGAACTGGCGCCCATATGGGATGCCGGCCCGGCAGGCTGGGGCTTTAACTCACTGCGCCGCAGCGCCAGCCGCACTTGGTTACTTTAACAAATTAGACATTTTGAGGCTGGTGAGTAGTGAGCATTTCACCAAAGATTCACTGTCCGTTCTTTCACTTCAGACAATTCCAAGCTCGGGTGTCTCGACAGACTCTGCTGGCACTTGAGAAGGAGGACGAGGAGGAAGTTTTTGGAGCTTCTGTACCACAGCGAAGCACACTGGCAGAGCTGAAGAGCAAAGGGAAAAAGACGGCAAGAGCACCAGTCAGCCGTGTCGGAGGTGCTCTCAAGGGTAAGTTTGTTAAATGTCATTTTGGAAAACCCTTAGTCTCTGGTGATAGGCGGATTAGGTAAGCAGATTATGCATAAATATACATGTAGACAGAGTCATAATTTTCTGAGAACTGGGTAATAGAAAGAAAAGTGTCAAAGGAGAGCTAATATACAGTGTGCAGTAAAATCAAAGCCCATCAGTGGTTTTGTGTTTTAAGTAAAGACCTGATTCAAGTTGTTAGGATGCCTTGAGACATTTGGAGGGGTGTTAGCATTGTGGTGCAGTGGGTTAAATTTTGCTGCTAGGGTGCCAGCATCCCAAATCAGAGAGCTGGCTGGAGTCCTGGCTGCTCTACTTCCCAGTCAGCTCCGTGCTAATACAGGGAAGTGCTTGGGCCCCTGCCACCCATGTGGGAGACCAGGATGGAGTTCCTGGCTTCTGGCTTCAGCCTGGCCCAGCCCTGACTATTATGGCCATTTGGGCAGTGAGCCAGTAGATGGAAGAGCTCTCTCTCTGATGCTCTGCTTTTCAAATAGCTTATTGTTCTCTGTACCTTTTATTCAATTTTTCTGTGAACCTGAACCTGCTCTAAAAAATGGTCATTGTTAATTTTTTAAAAATGCTTATTGTTGATCATTTTTGACTATACAAATAGTCCAACTTCTGGCCCTAAAAGGCTGGTGAAAGAATTTTTAACTAGGTCGACATCGTTCTCTGAGGCTTTGGTGCATGCAGGCTTTGAAGTGCCTACCATATTACTACATGTCTTCTTTCAGTTAGCAGCTTGTGAGCATAAGCAACAGAGTAGATAAAAACAGGACTTGTTCGGCTTAATTTTTTTTTAAGAAATCTTTCAGTTCTGTGATGGTAAAAATGTAAGTATTCTTGATTTGAGGAAGAATAGATTTAAATTATCTGTCATCTAAGTTAATAATTAAATATTTTACATGTAGTTTTATTTTTTTTCCTAGCTCCAAGCCAGAACAGAGGACTTCAAAATCCGGTTCCTCAACATATGCAAAGTAATTGTAGAATTACTGTTTTTGATGAAAACACGGGTGAGGCTTCTCTAGCAGAGTTGTCTAAGCCTGCAGTCCAGCCATGGACAGCACGCCCTGTGGCCAGGGCCAAAGAAAATGAGCTGCAAGCAGGACCTTGGAACATAGACAGGCCCTTGCAAAACAAGGTAAGGACTCTTAGATCCAGTGTATTTATCTGCCAACCTAACACATCAGATTTAGAGTAAAAGAGTGTTTTAATTCCTCTTGAATATTTAGGCCTGGTCGGCATATGCTGTGTTAGAATGTAAAACTATGGTAATTTTAATTTTCTTCTTCATCTTTAGCCTCATGATAATACAGCTTTTGTGACAGTTGGGCCCCCTGTGCGTCCCAGTTTTACTCCATATGTGGAAGAGACTGCACAACAACCCGTTATGTAAGTTTGAGTTCCAGATTTTTTTTTTAAGACAGAAAAACATACAAAGATATCCCATTCTAGTTTACTCCCTAAGTGTCATTAACAGCTGGGACCATGCCATGCTGAAGCTAGGAGCTGGGAACTTAATCCATGTCTCCCATGTGTGTGACAGGAGCTAAACTAAGTGAGCCATCACCTGCTGTCTCTCAAGGTACTCCCTAGCAGGAAGCTGGAATCAGAAGCAGAGCTAGGACTCAAACAAAGCCCTCTGATACAGGATGTGGGTGCCGCAAGCAGCATCTTAATGGTTATACCAAATGCCTACCTCTGAATTCCAGATACTTTAAAAAGAGAATTACTAAAGGTGGACACAGGCACCTATCCTCATTCCCAAAGGCATTTTCTTCTTGGTAAGAATGAAAGTACTCAAAGTTTTGTTCATCCTTTTATTAAGAAATAAACTGATTTATTAGGTTTATATTTATATTGCTGTAGGAAAGATAATTACTGTGATTTAAATGAGATGTTCTGCTTTTGTTATTGACAGTAATTAGAAATTACAATCATTTTCCTATTTAACCTGCCTGTTTTTTCCTCTGGACATCTTTTTCCCTTCTTTCTAACTCTTAGCATTTCTGTCTCTACGAAAAAGTATCATAGGTGTGGTTAATCAAGCCAGTCTGAGATTTAATCTAATATTTAACATGGCTGAATTCTAAATATTTGGTTGAATTCTGAGTCCCATTGCAATAGTTTCCTAATAATGACTTAATTTTTATTTTTTAAAGATTTATTTTGGGGCAGCCCTATGGCATAGCTGGTAAAGCTGCCACCTGCAGTGCCAGAATCCCATATGGGCGCCGGTTTGAGTCCTGGCTGCTCCACTTCTGATCCAGCTCTCTGTTATGGCCTGTGAAAGCAAGTCCTTGGGCCTCTGCACCTGCATGGGAGACCCAGAAGAAGCTCCAGACTCCTGGCTTCAGATCAGCCCAGCTGCAGCCATTGCAGCCATCTGGGGAGTGAGCCAGTGATGGAAGACCTCATCCTCACTCCTCCCTCCCTCCCTCCCTCCCTCCCCGTAACTCTGCCTTTCAAATAAATAAAATAAATATTTAAAAATATATATTTATTTTATTTATTTGAAAGGCAGTTACAGAGAGAGGTAGAGAGAAAGAGAGTTCTTCCATCTGCTAGTAAATTCCCCAAATGGCCACAACGACCGGGACTAGGCTAGGCTGAAGCAGGAGCTTCTTCTGGTTCTCCCACATGGTGGCAGGGCCTCAAGCACTTGGGTCATCCTCCACTGCTTTCCTAGGTGCATTAGCAGGAAGATGGATCAGAAGTGGAGTGGCTGGATGTGAACTGGCGCCTGTATGGGATGCTGATACTGTAGGCTGGGACTTTAACCAGCTGCGCCACAGCACCAGCTCCTCATAACAACTTTATAACCCCTACTTTATGCCACGTAATAATAGGAGTGCAAAAATAAAGAAAAATTTGAGCATATTCTATCTGATTAGAGATTCAAGACAAGGGAAGCTCTTTTTAAGAAAATCATATGAACCTTTATAAAAATTAATAGCATGACATTTATAGATGCTTAATTTTTCTGAAGTTTCAAATTGTTTTGCAGGAACATGGATTATGTCAAATATTAATGTGGTATAGGAAATGTTAAAATGTATTTAAATTCTTTCTTCTGAGTGTTTGATTCCTTTAACACATTTTTCTTTAGGTTTTTACTTAATGATGTGTAGGAACTCTTCATAGATAAGAAAACCAGTTAAAATCTGTAATAGGAATTACAAATATCTCCCCTCCTCCCAATTTGTCACTTTTTTTTTTTACCTTATGTAGCAATAACTGTTATAAATAATTTTAGATTTTATATAATTGAATTTAGCAGGTTTTTTTTTTTTTTCTTTTCTGTCCCCATCTGTTGTTGTTAGTTCTCTTATCCATTCTCTAGGCTATTGCAGGTCTAAAGTGCACATATGATTGTGTTGTCTTCAAGGTGAGAATCTCCTGCTAGTTCCCCATAACCTTTCAGATGTAGCCCAAACTCAGCAGTCTGAGACTTGGCCTCTGCCAACATCTCCAGTTTTCGCAGTGGTCACAGTAGACCATAAGTTCATGAATCTGGAATAGCTTCAAAGCTACCCTTACCCACTTCTTCCAGCAGACTGATTCTTATGCCTCCTTTAGGCCTTTACTCAGATGTCAGCCCCTCTAGACATCCTTTTGGGAAGTGCTTCCTACCATTCTTGCCCATCTGGGTCCGGCTCCTGGAATCATTCTGCTGTGGTTTACCATGTGCTCTGGGTTGCTGTGTTTACTGTCTGTCACAGCCTTTCTTATTTTTCCCTGCCTACTGGAGTGTGACTTCCTTCTGGTCAGTGGCTGTGTCTTCCTACTCTTTTTTTTTTTTTTTTTTGACAGGCAGAGTGGACAATGAGAGAGAGAGAGACAGAGAGAAAGGTCTTCCTTTACTGTTGGTTCACCCTCCAATGGCCACTGCAGCCAGCACACAGCGCTGATCTGAAGCCAGGAGCCAGGTGTTTTTCCTGGTCTCCCATACGGGTGCAGGGCCCAAGCACTTGGGCCATCCTCCACTGCACTCCTGGGCCACAGCAGAGAGCTGGCCTGGAAGAGGGGCAACCGGGACAGAATCCGGCGCCCCAACTGGGACTATAACGCAGTGTGCCGGCGCCACAGGCGGAGGATTAGCCTATTGAGCCGCAGCGCCGGCCTACTCTTTAATTCCTGTCCTTGGGCTCCTGTACCCATGTGGTGACCCAGGTGGAATTCCAGGCTCCTGGCTTTAGTGTGGCCCAGCCTCAGCTGTTGCAGCCATATAGATAGTGAACCAGTGGATAGAAGATCTCTCACTTTCTTTTTCTCTCCCTCTCTCTTCCTCTTTTTCTGTAACTCTGCATTTAAAATGAATAATTAACTCTTTAAAAAATATATATGAATTGAAAAATAAATTACTAGGGATTCTGTTGAATCTATAGGTCACTTGAATTAATGTTATATTAAGTCTTCTGATCCTTGAACATGGGGTATCATTCCATTTATGTCTTCTCTAATTCCTTTCAATTATATTTTATAGTTTTCAGACTATGTCTTGTACTTTTCTTTAATTAATAGACTTTATTTTATTTGAAGATTTATTTTTTATTTATTTGAAAGAGTTACAGATAGAAGAAAAGACAGATCTTCCATCCACTGGTATACTTCCCACATGGCTTCAGTGGTTGGGGAGGGGCAAGGCAAAAGCCAGGAGTTTCATCCAGTTCCCCAACATGGGTGGAGGGGCCCAAGCACTTGGGCCGTGATCCACTGCTTTCCCAGGAGCATTAGCAGGGAGCTGGACTAGAAGTGGAGCATCCAGAACTTGAACTGGTGCATGTATGGGATGTGGGCATTCAGGCAGTGGCTTAACCTGTTGTGCCACATCCCCAGACCCAGTAGACTTTATTTTTAAAATAATCTTTAGGTTTACAGAAAAATTGAGTAGTACAGAAAGTTCCTGTATGCTCCCTTCCCCCAACCTTATATAATTTACCTTTTTATTTTTTTTAAAGAATTTATTTATTTATTTGAAAGTCAGAGTTACAGAAAGCATGGGAGGGAGAGAGAGAGATCTTCCATCTGCTGGTTCACTCCCCAGATGGTGGCAGTGGCTGGGGCTGCGGCAGTCCAGAGCTAGGAGCCAGAAGCTTCATCCAGGTCTCCCACATGAGCGTCAGAGGCCCAAACACTTGGGCCATCTTCCACTGGTTTTTCCAGGCCTTTATCTGGCAGCTGGATTGGAAGTGGAGCAGCTGGGACTCAAATCAGTGCCCATATGGGATGCTAGCTAGCATCCCAGGTGGGAGCTTTACCCACTATACCACAATGCCGGCCTCATCATCTTTTATTAGTGTGTTACATTTGATATAATTGATGAACCAATATTGACACATTATTACTGGCTAAAGTCTGTGGTTGTTTTTCTCTTAAAGATTTGTTTACTTGAAAAGCAGAGTGACAGAGAGGAAGACACATAGAGAGTTAGTGATCTCATATCTGCTGGTTCATTCCCCAAACGCCTGTAACAGCCAGGGTTGAAGAGGCCAAAACCAGGAGCCAAGAACGGGTGGAGGGTGTTCAAGCACTTGAGCCATCTTCTGCTACTGTCCAGGCAAATTAGCAGGGAGCTGGATCAGAAACAGAACAGTTGGGACTCAAACTGGCATTCCAACATGGGATGTAGGTGTTCTATATGGTGGCCTAACCCACTGCACTACAACACCTACCCCTAAAGTCTGTTGTTTGTATTAGGATTCACTCTATATGTGGGGGTTTTGTTTGTTTACTTGAAAGGCAGTTACAAAGAAAGAGGGAAAGATAGAGGGAGATCGTCCATCTGCTGGTTCACTCCCTAAATGGCCGCAACGGTCGGGGCTGGACCAGGCTGAAACCAGGAGCCAGGAGCTTCCTCTGGGTCTCCCACATGGTTGCAGGGGCCCAAGCATTTAGGCCATCTTCTGCTGCTTTCCCAGCTGTGCTAACAGGGAGCTGGATCACAAGTAGAGCAGCTGGGACTCAAACTGGTGCCCATTTGGGAAGCCAGCTCTGCAGGTAGCGGCTTATAAAGTAGAGGTGTTTTTTTTTTTTTTTTGTTTTTTTTTTGTTTTTTTTTGAAGAGTTACAGAGAAAGTGGAAGAGAGAGAGAGAGAGATCTTCACTTGCTGGTTCATTCCCCACATGGCTGCAATGGCTGGGACTGGGTGAGGCCGAAGCCAGGAGCCAGGAGCTTCATTTTGGTCTCCCATGTGGGTGGCAGGGGCCTAAATTCTTGGACCATTTTCCACAGTGTTCCCAGGCCATGAGCAGAGAACTGGATTGGAGGTGGCGCCGCTGGAGCTCAAACCGGTGCCCATACAGGGTGTTGGTATGGCAGGTGGCAGTTTTAACACACCACAACACCAGCCCCCAGAATTGTTATCTTAATTTCATTTTCAGATTGTTCATTGCAAGTGTATAAAATACACTTGATTTTTATATATTAATCTTATTCTTCTGATGAACTCATTATTTAACAATTTTTTTAGTGAGTCTTTAGGATTTTTTATAGCTAAGCTCATGTCATTTGCAAATAGTTTTACTTCTTCCTTCCCATTTGGACTCCTATTAATTTTTTTTCTTGCCTAATGGACTTGGCTAGAATTTTTGGTACAGTGTTGAATGGAAGTGGCAAGTCTTATTAATAAGTCTCTGTCTTGTTCTTGACCTGAGGAAATACATCCTGTCTTTCACTATGAAATATGGTGCTAGTGTGGGTTTCTCATAGAAGTCCTTTATGAGGTTGAACAGTTAGAGCAGTTTTTTTAAGCATGAAAATGCTCAAACCCTACTGTTACAGGTTCTGATTTAGTGGCTCTGATTTAGTGTACTTGTGAAGAGGCATATTAATAAGGTGAGATGAGAACATCTGCTTGTCCTCTGTCACTCACCCATTATCCTCAGTAGGGAACCTTGAACTTCCTATCATCATTTCCCTATTGCTATATTCCTAACTCTTAACTATTTTGGGTGCTAAATTGTGAAGCACTGCCTTATTATGCAGATAAACTTCTTTTCATACTCTGAGTTAAATTGTAGTATCAAAATTTATTGTAAGCAGTATAAGATATTTGACAACCTTAACTTTGATTTAATTCCCTCCCTCATCCTAACAGATGTGGTACTCAGAACATAATTATTAATTACTCTTGTAAGTTATTTTTAGCCTCTTAATCTCATTTTTTAAATGGATTACATATATATAGTCTTTTTTTTTTTTTTTAAGATTTATTTATTTTGAAAGTCAGAGTTACACAGAGAGAGAAGGTGGAGAGAGAGGTCTTCCATCCAATGGTTCACACCCCAGATGGCTGTAATGGCCGGAGCTGTGCCAGTCCAAAGCCAGGAGCTTCTTCCGGGTCTCCCATGCAGGTGCAGGGTCCCAAGCGCTCGGGCCATTTTCTAATGCTTTCCCAGGCCATAGCAGATAGCTGGATCGGAGGAGGAGCAGCTGGGTCTCGAACCGGCACCCATATGGGATGCCGGCGCTTCAGGCCAGAGCATTAACCCATTGCCACAGCACTGGCCCCATATATAGTCTTGTTACTAACATTGTCTATGTGTTTGGTCAAAATATGTACAAAATAACTTTTTTAACCTGATGGTGAACAGTTGTTACTTTGCTTCTTTAGGACCCCATGTAAAATTGAACCCAGTATAAACCATGTTCTAAGCACCAGAAAGCCTGGAAAGGAAGAAGGAGACCCCCTGCAAAGGGTTCAAAGTCATCAGCAAGAGTCTGGAGAGAAGAAAGAGAAGATGATGTACTGTAAGGAGAAGATTTATGCGGGAGTTGGGGAGTTCTCCTTTGAAGAAATCCGGGCTGAAGTTTTCCGGAAGAAACTAAAAGAGCGAAGGGAAGGTATGTGTCTGATCAAATTCAAGTTTGTGGAAGTAGCTTAACTTAGTTTTGGGAAGGTTGTGCTTATAGGATAAGCCAGGGGAAAGCTGCCCCATTATTAGTAGCTTTATGTGGTGTTTCTGTGACTGTCCTATGACTCTCTGTGTATAAGCTGAACCCTGATTGCTGCTTCCCCAAAAACTCAAGGGGAAAGGGACTCAGTCCATGTTCAGGAGTGAAAGAAAAGTTCTGAACTCTAGGAATAAATTCATTTTCCCTAAAATAATAATCACAGCTGTGACACCCAACTGGCATGTGTGGGTATAACATGCCTTCTCTTCATTTCTTTTCCTAATGTTGCCTGTTTCACTTTACCTTTGATACTATGTCTAAAATTCCTCCCAGGACTTAACATGGATTAACATACTTGGTCACACCTCAGTCACTTAATTATATTTCTTTTTATTTTTTTTTCTAATTTATCTTATTTATTTGAAAGGCAGAGTTATAGGGAGAAAGGGAGATAGAGAGATAGATCCATTGATTCACTCCCTAAATGACCACAATGGCTGGAACTGGGCCAGGCCAAAGCCAGGAGACTGCAACTCCATCTGGGTCTCCCATGTGGTTGCAGGGGCCCAAGCACTTGGACCATCTTCTGCTGCTTTCCCAGGTGCATTAGCGGGGAGCTGAATCAGAAATGGAGCAGCCGGACTCAAATGGGATGCCAGAGTTGCAGGCGATGGCTTAACCCACTGTACCACAATGCTGGCCCCATTTTTATTGTTTTCTTAAAAGACAGTAAGACATTATCTTTTTATTCATATTTTTGGTTTGTTTGCTTGAGAAACAGTGACAGACATATCTTTCATCTACTTGTTTGTTCACCAGATGCTCACAACAACCAGGACTGGAACAGGCCAAAGCCGGGATTTTGGAATTCAGTCTGGGTCCCCCATGTGGCCGGCAATACTTGATCCATCACCTACTGCCTCCCAGGGTATACCAGTTAGCAGAAAGCCAGAAGCAGAACTAGGACTCAAACGCAGGCATTCCCATGTGGGATGTGGGTATCCCAAGTGGAATCTTAACTGCTGTGACAGATGCCCACCCCAAAGACAATATCTTATTTCTAAGTTAAGGATGCTTGGGGCCGGTGCTGTGACGTAGGGGGTTAAAGTCCCGGCCTGCAGCGCCGACATCCCATGTGGGCACCGGTTCAAGTCCCAGCTGTTCCTCTTTTCATCCAGCTCTCTGCTATGGTCTGAGAAAGCAGTGGAAGATGGCCCAAGTCCTTGGGCCCCTGCACCCGCGTGGGAGACCTGGAAGTGGCTCCTGGCTTCAAATCAGCTCAGCTCTGGCCATTGTGGTCATTTGTGGAGTGAACCAGCAGAATGGAAGACCTTCTCTCTCTCCCTCTGTGCCTCTTTCTCTTTCTGTGTAACTCTGACTTTCAAATAAAATTTAAAAAATTAATTAATTAAGGGATGCTTTGTAGTAAATTGGGAAATGGAAAGCAGTTCTGATTCTGGAGGCTAGAGTACTTGGAGGAAGGTGATAGAGCAGAGTAGGCTAAGAAGTAGAAAGTACGGCACTCGGGACGTCAGGCATTAGAAGATGGGGGAGCAAAGACGGCATAGGAGAAGACTTGGGAGAGGATCTAAAGATAGATTTCATCCATTTAGAGATTTCACTGGGATCTGTATCAGGAAAGAAGAAAGTAATGTTTCTTTGTATATGAATATCCAGAATAACCTACTATTGTAGCTCAGCTCTCAACTTTTGTAAAACAGATTACTAGTAAATTTGGAATGCCTTCATTTATTATGTCAAGTAGTGCCTTCCAAGATTGACAAAAGTGCTCAGGGTTCAAATAATATACTGAAAGACAGAATTTAGGTGTCTAGGCTAGGAGAGAGGGATTTCTGCAAAGCAAAGTTTTTAAAAAATAGGTACCAGGGCAGGTATTTGGCAAAGGTTAAGTTCTAGCTTGAGACCCCCCAGTGTCCTGTATGGAGTGCCTGGGTTCAAGTTCCTGCCCTGCTCTCCATGCCAGCTCCTGATTATGTACCTCCTGGGAAGCAGCAGGTGATAACCCAGGTAGTTGGGTCCCTGCCACCCAAGTGGGAAACTCAGGTTGAGTTCTTGGGTCTTAACTTCAGCCTGCCTCAGCCTCCACTTTTGGGATGTGAACGAGCAAATAGGAGATGTCTCTCTGCCTGTGAAATAAGTAGTAATAAAAATAAATTAATGAAAACTTTCAAAAATGCTTGTATTAAAAAAATAAAATTTACCCCAACAAAGAAATGGGTCAGGAGAGTTAAATATAAGCTAGAAAAAGAATGAGGTGTCTCAGGTGAAAGTTGTTTACTTAAGGGAAAATCCTAGCTTACAGCGAGAATACAGAAGTAAGGTTAAAGTACATTTTATCCTCAGCTGGCCAGAAA
This sequence comes from Oryctolagus cuniculus, assembly GCF_964237555.1. Lineage (NCBI taxonomy): Eukaryota > Metazoa > Chordata > Mammalia > Lagomorpha > Leporidae > Oryctolagus > Oryctolagus cuniculus. The sequence goes on from NC_091443.1 coordinate 63,327,884, forward strand.
ATGACCCATGTTAGGTTTTGGTGGGATCTAAATAGCTAAAAAGGAGTATTGACCTCTGAGGATTTCCTGACCTGGTCTCTGAATCTAGTTTCTGAACTTAAAATTTCCATCTGTATGGTTTGTACCCTTATAAGTCCTCACACCCGTAAACATGGTTTTTATTTATTTATTTGAAAGTCAAAGTTACAGAGAAAGGGAGAGAGCTTCTATCCACTGGTAAACTCCCCAAATGGCTGCAACAGTCACGTCTGGGCCAGGTTGAAGCCAGGAGCCAGGAACTCTATTTGGATCTCCCATATACATGGCAGAGACCCAAGTACTTGAGCTGTCACCTGCTGCCTCCCAGGTGCATTAGCAGGGAGCTGGACTGGAAACAGAGCAACCAGGATGTGAACCAGTGCTCTGATATGGGATACGGGTTTCACAAGCAGTAGCTTAACCTGCTATACCACAATGCCTGCCTCTAAATATGGATTCTTTATAATTATTGAAACCTGGCTTCAAAGAGGGATACAAGGAAAGAAGAAGCCAAAATCTAGGCTGACAAGATGGTTGTTCTTGTTGCTGATCCCAAACCATTTTCTTCCCGTTCCTTCGAAAATTCTGGCTTCTTTCAGAGTCATATCCTTCAATTTTTTTTTCCTGTGTTTTCCGAGTCTCCCTAGCAATTCTCATCTCAGACGTTTCAGTCTCTCCCTTTCATTCAATTGATTGAGTGCCTGGCTTGCTAATTTTCTTTTCTTTAAAACTTTATTTATTTGAAAGGGAGAGTGACAGAGAAAGAGGGAGAGACAGAGAAAAAGAGGTCTTTCATCTGCTGGTTCACTCTCCAAATGGCTATAATGGTCAGGGCTGGGCCATGCTGAAGCTAGGAGCTCCATCTGGGTTTTCCACATGGATGGCAGGGGTCCAAGTACTTGGGGCTGTCTTCTGCTGCCTTCCTAGGCACATCAGCAGGGAACTGGATTGGAAGTGGAGCAGTCAGGACTAGAACCAGCACACTGATATGGAATGCCAGCATTGCAGGTACTGTGCCACAATGCCGGCCCACATATCTTTTTTTTTCTATGCCTATGTCATCCTTAACTTCTCAACTCTTAACCTCCTATGATCTCTTCCTTTACCCTACCCGTCATCCCCTCCCATAGTCTATTGACTGTCACTTCATGACTGTACCACTGTAGAAATCTCTACTTTGAAGGTCCTATTTTGTGACCACTACCTTCTGTTTTAGCTTTACTTTAGGACTCCGCCTCAGAAATTCTTTGGTCTCATTGGGGTTGCTAATCCATCCTTAAGACTTTGTTGTTTTTTTTTTTTTTTTTTTTGTTATTCATTATCATCTTTAAATCCTGACTTCCTTTACTACAGCTCAGAGTCATGATCAATCATTATAATCATTCCCCTGTAAATACCCTTACCTCCTTTGCTCCCCCATCTCTTGTATTCACCTGGCAAAACCTCAATCCTGGTTAAATTCTGTATCTGCATTTAAGCAGTTTAAATGCAACTGTGTGTCCTTGTTTCACTTTCAATTTATAGCTACGAATCTCAGATGGGCATTCACTAGTACCTAACAATCTTATCATACTTCCCTGGTAGGTCAGATTTTTCCCTCTGCTAAAACAACTAATTTTCTTTTCTATTTTTAAATCTTCTCAGTTTGATCTTGGTTGCTTCATATTTCATTGAGAAAATAGAAGCAATGTAGTGGTAATGCCACTTTATCACCACCAAATCTATCTTATCTGCAATTTGTACTCATACACTTAACCTCATATTATTTCTGTTCAAATTGTTAAGATTTCTCTGTTTGGCTTTTAGAGCTCACCCTTACTCACCTCAAGGATTTGGTCCTTACAGCTTTTTTCCTGCCTCTCTCCTTTTTCCCTTTCTACTAAACTGTTCTCATCATAAAATATATTCCCACAAAAAAAAAAAAAAAAAAAAAAAAGAACCCTCCGCTATCTCAATATTCTTCTCTGGGGCCGGCGCTATGGCGTATCGGGTGAAGGCACCCCTTGCAGTGCTAGTTCTCATTTGGGCATTGGTTTGAGTCCCGGCTGCTCCGCTTCTGAGCCGGCTCTCTGCTATGACCTGGGAAAGCAATAGAAGATGGCCCAAGTCCTTGGGCCCTTGTACCCGCGTGGGAAACCTGGAAGAGGCTCCTGGCTCCTGGCTTCGGATCAGCCCAGCTCTGGCCATTGTGGCTAATTGGGGAGTAAACCAGTGGATGGAAGACCTCTCTCTTTCTCTCTCTGCCTTTCCCTCTCTCTGTGTAACTCTGACTTTCAAATAAAAATAAATAAATCTTTCAAAAAAATTCTTCTCTAATCATTAGCTCATTTTTCTATTTCCCTCCTTAGCAAAATTTCCCAAGAACTGTGACCTCTACTCCAAATAATTTCCTCAAGCATTCCTTCTTGTTCTAGCAAAACAGCTCTGGTCATGGTCATCAGAAACCTTTTGGCCAAATCTAGTGGCTGTTTCTTGGCTGTGGTCTTTGTCTTGGCTTTTTCCTTGGTGCACGTTCCCTCTCACTTGCCTTCATGGCTGTTCTGTTCATCCAAGACCTCTTTTTGAGGCCCAGGACAGAGTGCTGAAGATCCCAGTTATCTTCTCTTTCTACAGCTTTCCCTAGGTCATGGACTAAATACTGTTTCCCAGCCTTAGCTTCTCAGGTTTATCCTCCCATTCCTGACATTTCATCTGAACTCCAGAGTCCTGTGTAGTCTTATTCATCTATGCAAACAGAGATTTTAAGCTCAACATAGCCAAGATAGAATTAACTGATTTCTGCCACACACCACACCCCAGGCTTCCACATCTCAGTAAGAGGCATCACCGTGCACCCAAGTATTCAAGACAAAAAGTATCCAGGTCAACTTTGATCCTCTCTCTCTTAATATTTATTTGAAAGAGTTACAGCAAGAGAGGGAGAGACATAGAGAGAGGAGAGATCGTCCATCCACTGGTTCACCAACCAAATGACCACAAGGAGCAGGGCTTGGGCCATGCCGGAGCCAAGAGCTTCATCTGGTCTTCCACGTGGGTGCAGAGGCCCAAGCACTTGAGTTGCCCTCCACTGTTTTCCTAGGCGTGTTAGCAGGGAGCTGCATCAGAAGTGGAGCAGTTGGGACTAGAACTAGCACCTATGTGGAATGTTGGCACTGCAGATGACAGCTTAACCTGCTACACCACAGCACTGGCACCTAATCGCTTTTCCATCATTATCACCTAATGAATAAGCTTATCAAGTCTATAACAAATATTTCCCAAATCTTCCTTTTATCTCTATTGCCACTATTTGTGTCTTTCCACACCTCCCAAGTTCATGTGTTGAAATCCTAATTCTCAAGATAATGGTGTTAGGGAATGGAAACTTCGGGGGTGATTAGGTCATGGATTCAGAATCCACACAAATGGGATCAGTGCCCTTGTGAAAGAGGCCCAAAGAGACCGTGGTCCCTTCCACCATGAGGGCATAGTGAGGAGGTGCCATCTATGACAAACCAGAGAGTGGGCCCTCTACAGACACCAAATGTGTCAGCACTTTGATGAGGACTTTCTGACCTCCAGGAAGATGAGAAATAAATTTCTGCTTTTTATAAACCACCCCAGTAAGGATGTTTTGTTATAGCAACCTGAATGGACAAAAACACCCAATATAATCTTAATCCAAGACAGTCTTTTAGCTGGGACTACTGTAACTAACCTTCGGCCCTCATTCTTGCCCTACTGCAATCTATTTTGTTCATAGCCGTGGGACAAGAATTTGGCATAGCAGTGAAGACACTACTTGAGACACTTGCATTTCATATTAGAATGCCCAGGTTCAAGTCCCAGTTCTGCTTCTGATTCCAGCTTCCTAGTAATGCACACCTTACTAGGAGACAGCAGATGATAGCTCAATATCTATCTTGGGTGACCCAGCCCTAACTATTGTGGGCATTTGGGGAGTGAACTGCCAGATGGAATATCTCTCTGTCTTGTCTCTGTTTCTCTCTCTCTCTCTCCCTTTCAAATAAAAACAATGTCTTAGAATGTAGGATGCATTCTTTAACCTTCAAAACTCCATATGACTTAACCTCTGACTACCTCCCCAACCCTACCTGTTAATGTTTTCCCTTTTACTGTGCTGCAGCCACTCTGGTGGCCTTCTTTCTGATTCTCAAACACAGTGATCTCAATTTGGGTCTTAAGGCTTTGTGCCAGCTAGTCCATTGGCCTAGAATCCGCCCAGATCTTTGTATGACTAACCCCTTGTCATTCAGGTTATAGCTTTATAAAGTCCATGTATCAGAATGATCTTCCATGATTACTGTCTTAAGTAGCCACTGACTTCCATCCATTCCAGCAGTGGGGAACCTTTTTTCTGCCAAATGCCATTTAGATTTTTTTATAACATCATTCATGGGCCATACAAAAATTATCAACTAAAAGTAGCCTACTATAGATGTATAGACTTTTGAGTCTTGCCTGCAGTTGTCTTGGCAGGACCAGACCAAATGATTTCACACGTGTTATAGGGCCCACAGGCCTGTTGTTCTCCACCCTGTGTCACACACTCTAACATTTGATTTTCTCTTAACACTGATTTGTTTGTTAATTTGTGTGTATGTTGTTTCCTTCAAATGTGTATGGTGGCATCACATGCCCAAGGACTTATATTATACACTACTGAAACCTGAGTGCTCAGAGTTTGCTTGGCACACGGTTTGTATTATGTTTCTTATGGCTAAATAAAGAGAAGAGTATAGGCCTAGACCTCATGAGGACCCTGCTGCACTTAAATCTTTTTCATCCATATTATTAACATGTAGGTTAGGGGGCATGAGCCCAAAGAAAGTTTTGGTCAGAATAAACTGCTATGAGGCGTAACACCTCCGCTGACTAAATTGTTTCTAGCTGAGCTCTTGACCAGTGCAGAAAAAAGAGCAGAGATGCAGAAACAGATCGAAGAGATGGAGAAGAAGCTAAAAGAAATCCAGACTACTCAACAAGAAAGAGCAGGTGATCAGGTAATTTTTCCTTTTTTGCTATATGAAACTAACACTCACTGAAACAAATATTAACAGTATAAAAGTCCTCGCAGCCTCTGTTCAGAGTTTCTGGTAGTTTCTTAGATATTAATAGCAGGAAAGTAATTTAAAAGGTGACTTCAAATGGAATCTGTGGAATGTGAAGTAAGTGATGCAACATATTGATGTCTTAATTATATGCTAAAGCATTGTTTTGTTAATTCTAACTTTAGCTTTTTATTCTAGTCATGTTCCATTAAAATGGAGTTAACTGAAGAAATTCAGTGTCTGCTTGGCCCTGCTTAGCTGAGTACAACAATACTAGCTCAGTCTAGGAACATAATTGTTAGACTTTTGTGGTCCTTGCAAGAACAGATGTTTTATGGTTAGTGGATATCTAGAAGAGTACAGTAAAGCTAATATTGGAGCTAGAACTTAAAAAATAGCTAGCATTTTCTGCATGAGAGAGACACTGATTTTGTTTATTTAACACAAACCAGCAAGAAGAGAAGGCGCCTACAACAGAGACAGCTAAGCCACTAATTGCTTCCGAGTCTCAGGAAACACAAGGAACAGCTCTCCCCAGATCTGTTTGTCCAGGAAACTCTTGTGTCAGGTAAGACCACACCGGTGGAAGGGGCAGGGCCGATGGCAAAGCATTTAGAACCAGCCTCTGTCTCTCAGGTGATGTGAAGGAGACTTCATTTACAGCATTGAGACATGATTGAATGATTGATTTTTTGCTTTTTCTTCTCTTTTTTTGTTTTGTTTTGCTTTTATTTGCTTTATTGAGACATGATTTTTTTAAGTCTGTCACAATGAAAGCATTGATGCTGATAAGGTAGGACACAATGCTAACTTTTTCCCATAAAAAAAAAAAAATGTTTGTAATAGAAACAGATATAAATAATGTTTTAAGAAATAAATGACCCATTTCGGGGCTGGCTCTGTGGCATAGTAGGCTAAGCCTCTGTCTGCAGCACCAGTATCCCCTATGGGTGATATTTCATATCCCTGCCGCTCCTCTCTCTCTCTCTCTCTCTCTCTTTTTTTTTTTTTTTTTTTTTTTTTAGATTTATTTATTTATTTGAGGCTGGCACCATGGCTCAACAGGCTGATCCTCGGCCTGCGGCGCCGACACCCCAGGTTCTAGTCCCAGTCAGGGTGCCGGATTCTGTCCCGGTTGCCCCTCTTCCAGGCCAGCTCTGCTGTGGCCCGGGAGTGCAGTGGAGGATGGCCCAAGTGCTTGGGCCCTGCACCTGCATGGGAGACCAGGAGAAGCACCTGGCTCCTGGCTTTGGATCAACGCGGTATGCCGGCCTCAGCGGCCATTGGGTGGTGAACCAACAGGAAAAGGAAGACCTTTCTCTCTGTCTCTCTCTCTCACTGTCCACTCTGCCTGTCAAAAAATAAATAAATAAATAAAAAGATTTATTTATTTATTTGAAAGTCAGAGTTACACAAAGAAAGAAGGAGAGGCAGAGAGAGAGAGAGAGGTCTTGCATCCGAGGGTTCACTCCCCAGTTGTCTGCAATGGCCGGAGCTGCACCAGTCAGGAGCCAGGATCTTCCAGGTCTCCCATGTGGGTGCAGGGGCCCAAGGATTTGGGCCATCTTCTTCTTTCCCAGGCCATAGCAGAGAGCTGGATCAGAAATGAAACAGCCAGGTCTCGAACAGGCGCCCCTATGGGGTGCTGGCACTGCAGGCCAGGGCGTTAACCTGCTACGCCTCAGCACTGGTTCCAAAAGATTTATTTATTTATTTGAAAGACAGAGAGGCAGAGGCAGAGACAGAGAAGTCTTCCATTTGCTGATTCACTCACCAATTGGCCGCAAAGGCCAGAGCTGCGGCAATCTGAATGAAGCCAGGAGCGAGGAGGTTTTTTTCCAGGTCTCCCATTTACTCTTTCCCAGCTAAAGCAGAGAGCTGGGTGGGAAGCGTAGCAGCCGGAACTTGAACTGGCGCCCTTATGGGATGCTGGCACTGCAGGTGGCAGCTTTGCCCACTATGCTATAGCATCGGCTGCTCTTCTCTCGATCCAGCTCTCTATGTTCTAGGAAACAGTAAAAGATAGCCCAAGTGCTTGGACCCCTGTACCCATGTGGGAGACCTAGAATAAAGTGACCCATCGTACCAGGAGATGACTGCTATATTTCTCCTTTTTAAAAGATTTATTTACTTGAAAGGCAGAGTTACAGAGAAAGAGAGGGAGACAGAAAGAAAAAGTTCCATTCACTGAGTCACTCCCGGAAGTGGCTGCAGTAGCTAGGGCTGGGTTAGGCTGAAACCAGGAGACTGGAACTCCAACCATGGGTGGCAGGGACCAAAGCACTCAGGTCATGTTCTACTTTCCCTGTCACATTACCAGGGAACTGGATTGGGAGTGGAGTGGCCAGGACTTGAACCCTAGCTTATATGGGATGGTGGGAGGTTGGCATCACAGATAGTGGCTTAACCTACTGCGCCACAACATTGGCCCCACTCCTTATTTTAAGGTTTGTTTATTTATTTGCAAGGCAGAACAACAGAGAGGCAGAGAGAGAGAGAGAGCTTCCATCTACTGACTCAATACCATGTTTTCTTTACAGGCAAACTTCACTTGCAGAAAACATTTGGCAGGAACAGCCTCATGCTAAAGGTGAGTTTTATTTGACAGCCTTATGGCAAACTTCCTGATGACAAATGTATAATGTAACTAATGGCAAGTTTTCTTCTTAACTATAGTAGAGGTTGAAAATGGCAGAGAAGGCTCTAAGATTTTATCATATCTTTGAGTAATGGAATTTGGAATAAGTACATGATTTGTGATAGGATAAACTTTTGGGTTAGATTTGCTGGGAGATGTAAGTGAAATAACAGCATCCATGTTTGTATCTTTTGTTACATAATTATGTGATTTCTATTTTATGTTTGATGTTTTTCAGTATTTAAAAAAATTTTCTACTATCAAGCAACACAAAATATTACGTAATTTATTTAGTTGTCTTGAATAATAAAACATTTGCTTGTCTCCATTTATATATAGTCTCTTTTTCTGTAGATTCCAGTACGCCATTCTCCATTTTTGATGAGTTTCTTCTTTCAGAAAAAAAGGATAAAAGGTTTGTTTTTTAAAAATGTCTTATATTATAAATGAGAATGAATTAGGGGATTACTGTTGTGTCTGTTAACAGAACAATGGTAAAATGGAGTTTTGTTTTTTTTTATTTTCAGTCCTTGTGCAGATCCCCCAAGAGTTTTAGCCCAACGAAGACCCCTTGCAGTTCTCAAAACTTCAGAAAGCATCACCTCAAATGAAGATGTATCTCCAGATGTTTGTGTAAGGAGCTGTATCCCTAAGTTAATATCAATGGGCTAGTGGATTGCTTTATTTTTTTTAAGATTTATTTTATTTATTTGAAAGGGAAAATTAGAGCTTCCATACTTTGGGTCACTCCCCAAATGGCCACAATAGATTAGATTAGGCTGAAACCATGAGCCCAAAACTCTTTCTGGGTCTTCCACATGAGTGGCAGGGGCCCAAGCGCTTGGACCATCTTCTACTACTTTCTTAGGTGCATTAGTAGGAAACTGGATCAGAAGTGGAGCAGCCAGGACTCCAGCTGGTGCTCCAATGGGATGGTGATGTCACAGGCTGCGGCTTAACCCATGGCTCCACACCACTGGCCCCAGCTTGTTTTATTTACATCTCACAGAAGTTTAGGGTTAAAATTAAAACCATTGGCTTGACCTTAGCACAAGAAAAGATACCTAGTATCATTAGTCACCAGGGAAATGCAAATTGAAACCACAGTGAAATATCACTTCATGCCCACTAGGATGGTATAATCCAAAAGACAGACAGTAACAAGTGTTGATGAAGGTATAGAGAAATAAGAACCTTTATACATTGCTGGTGGGAACGTAAAGTGGTACAATTGCTTGTAAAATAGTTTTGGCAGTTCCTCAAAATGTTATGCAGTGAGTTACTACATGACTCATCAATTCCCCTCATGGATATATACCCAAGAGAATTAAAACTGCTCACAAAAACCTGGACACAAATGTTCTTAGAACATTTTTCTTGCATTGGAAACAACCCAAATGTCCATCAGCTGATGAATGGATAAACTCATATCCATTTAGTGGAATGTTACTTAGCAGAAGGGAATGAAGCACTGAAACAAGTCACATCATGGGTGAACCTTGAAAACATTATGCCAGGTGCATGAAGCCAGATAACCTGATTCCATTGACATGAAGTGTCCAGGCTAGACCAAAGTAGATTGGGAATTTTCAGGGGAGTAGCGAGAGGGTGATGGAAAGTGTCTGCTATTAGGTATGGAGTTTGTTTTAGGAGTCGCATAGTGATGATGATTGTACAACCTTGTGTATATACCAAAAACCACTAAAATGTGTATGTGTGTATATATATATAATATATATTTTTAGAGAGAGGGGGCTTTTTATTATTATTTTTATTTTGAAAGAGTTACAGAGAGAGGTAAAGACAGAGAGGTCTTCCATCCGCTGGTTCACTCCCCAGATAGCTGCAATGTCTGGAGTTGTGCCAATCCGAAGCCAGGAGTCAGGAGCTTCTGGGTCTCCCATGTGGGTGCAGGAGTCCAAGGATTTGGGCCATCTTCTACTACTTTCCCAGACCATAGCAGAGAGCTGGATGGGAATAGGAGCAGCCAGAACTAGAACGGCGCTCATATGGGATACCGGCGCTTCAGGCCAGGGCTTTAACCTGCTGCGCCACAGCGCCAGCCTTAAAATGTATATTTTAAAAGGGCAAATTTTTTTGTGGGTGTTTAGCCTAGCAGTTAAGACACCTGTGTCCCACATCAGAGTACCTGGGTTCAATACCCAGCTGTGGGGGCTGGCACTGTGGCGTAGCACGTGAGGCTGCCGTCTGCAGTGCCAGCATCCCATATGGGCTCTGGTTCAGGTCCTGGCTGCTCCACTTCTGATCCAGCCCTCTGCTATGGCCTGGGAAGGCAGTGGACTATGCCTGGGCCCTTGGGCCTAGAGACCCGGAGGAGGCTCCTGGCTCCTGGCTTCGGATTGGCACAGCTCCGGCCATTGCGGCTATCTGGGGAGTGAACCAGTGGATGGAGGAACTCTCTCTCTGCTTCTCCTCTCTCTGTTTAACTCTGATTTTCAAGTAAATAAATAAATCTTAAAAAAAAAAAAAAAATACCCAGCTGTGGCTCCTGCCTCCACCTTCCTGCTAATGCAGACCTTGGCAGGCAGGAGTGATGGCTCAAATAGTTGGGCTCCTGCCACCCCTGGCTCATAGCTTCTGTCCTGGCAAGTCCTTGTGGGAAATTGTTAAGTGAACCAGCAAATGGAAGTGTGCTCTCTTATCTTTCCCTCTCTGCCTTTCAAATAAATAAATCTTTACAAATATATATTAATTGTCCATTTATTTAAGATTTATTTATTTATTTGAAAGGCAGAGTTACGAGAAGGAGGGAGGGAGGGGGAGGTGTAGAGGTTTTCCATCCGCTAATTTACTCCCCAAATGGCCACAATGACCAGGGCTGTGTTGAGCCAAAGCCAGGAGCCATTAGTTTCTTTCAGATCTCCACGTGGTTGCATGGGCCCAAGGACTTGAGCCATCTTTCTCTGCTTTCCCAGGCACATTAGCAGGGAGCTGGATCAGAAATGGAGCAGACAGCGGCTTAACCTGTTGTGCTGCAGCAGTGGCCCTAATTGTTCATTTAGATGGAGTTTTACACATGTAAATATCCATGCAGTTTCTACGCAGATCAAATGTAGAATATTCCCCATGACCCAGAAGAACCCAGGAAGCATTTTTGATATGTATGTATATTACTTTTAAGCATTTTTGATATGTATGTATATTACTTTTAAGCTCCATTCCAGCTATAGATAATTAGAATTTATAGGAAAGAAGTCTAAGAGTTTTGGCAGTTTTTGGTTATGGTTTTGTTTTTAATCCTTTTTGAGAGAGTTCCTATCTGCTAGTTTACTCCCCAGATGTCTGCCATGGTCTGGGCTGGACCACAGCTGGGAACTAGGAACTCAGCCCAGGTCTGCCACATGGGTGAGACTCAATCACTTGAGCTGTTATTGCTGCATCCCAGGGTCTGCATTAATAGGAAACCAGAGTCAGGAGCTAGAACCTGGACTTACATCCAAGTACTCCAGCAGGGAACATGGTCATACCAGTGGCTGGACTTCTAGGCCAAACTACTGCACATTTGTTTGTTTTAAATACTTTCCCAGGTAACTCTGAGACAGTTAATCCCTGGCTACTATGAAAGGACAATGATATAAAAGAGTAATTAGTTATGTTCTGTTTTGGAGACTACACCAGCGAACATGAACCTTGGGAAGACTGGATTTCGACACTGTGGTTCTAGGTTCAGCTGTTCAGGGACAGTCTTTTTTTTTTTTTTTTTTTTTTTTGTTCTGGGACAGTCTTAATCTAGTTTTTTTGTCCTATAACCTTTCAGTTGAATTTGATTAATAGGTAATTAGCAGAATTTTTATCCCCTAAAAAATTAATTTAAAATGTCTAAACCAACAAGGCCTTAAGTAGTAGTTGCATAGAATACATATTTAACTATAGATACTTTAATCTTATTTTTTAGCTATATTTGTTTCTCCGAGATGTATCTCCCACCTCTACTTATTAATACTGAGTCAGAAATTCAAATTATATGTCAAAATGGTAATGATTTAAAATGAATATCTATATCCATGATGGTTAAATGAAATATGCACTTTTTTATACTGCAGATATATACATTACCATAATTTCATTTATTTTATTTTAGAACTCCTTTTTAAATGCATAGAATATGCTTAACATACATTCTCCTAGATATGTATGGTGACAGCTGTTGTCTCTGGGAGGTCAGAATAAGTTGGAGCTGGGAGGTATGTAGGAGGGAGACCTTTCATTGTATAGCCTTTTAAACTGGTTGACTTTTTAATACCATGTATGTATATTACTTTTAAGACCAAGGCATGTTTTAAATGTCGAACAACAGTGTTAGGTTGGGTAATAGTATTTCAAATGATTTTTTTCTTTATGATTTATATTTTCTACCATAATAATGAATAAACTTTAAAAAATAAAATTAAGTAACATTAAGCAGCATAGAGGAAGAATACTTAAAAACTAGGAGGATTGGGGCCAGTGCTGTGGCGTAATGGGTAGGGCTGCCACCTGTAGTGCCAAGCATCCTATATTGGTACTGGTTCTGGTCCTGGCTGCTCCACTTCTGATCCAGCTCTGCTATGTCCTGGGAAAGCAGAAGAAGATGGCCCAAGTCCTTGGGCCCCTGCACCCATGTGGGAGACCCAGAAGAAGCTCCTGGCTCCTGGCTTTGGATCGGCGCAGCTACGGCCATGACACAAAACCTTTTTCCTAAAAATACTATTATGTGCCTCTTAAAATTGCCTTTTTTTATAGATTATGAGGCATTGCTTATGTACCCTGAGTCTATAAATTAAAAAGAGACAGGCCATTCGTATGTTCATTGAAATGTTTTATCTGAACCGTACATGATTTTTATCTCAGGATGAATTTACAGGAATCGAGCCCCTGAGTGAGGATGCCATTATCACAGGTTTCAGGAATGTAACTCTTTGTCCCAACCCAGAAGATACTTGTGACTTTGCCAGAGCTGCTCGCTTTGCATCCACTCCCTTTCATGAGATAATGCCCTTGAAGGATCTCCCCTCTGATCCTGAGACACTACTGCAAGAGGAGGATCTAGATGGGAAGACCCCTGAGGACCAGCACACTGCCTGTGGCACTCTCTACAATCAGACTCTCAGCATCAAGAAGCTCAGGTGATCAGCAGTGACAGGTGTCACTAGCCAGGTTGTTTGCACTTATTCTGTGTGTGTTTGTCATTGTAGTAGTCAGTTGTCACATTCTAACTATCTGCCAGTGACTGGGCTAAGTGGTATATGTGAGAATAGGGCTGCCTCACATAATGTGTCAATGGGTTTAGTAATTGGTTTAGATACAAGCGTTAGCAGAAGTGGGTTTTGATGGTTAAGAGACTACAAGGTCCAAAAGGATTATGATAACTCTTTTAAGTTATTTATTTATTTGAAAGGCAGAGAGAGAGAGCAAGAGCCACAGACAGACCAGCAGAGAGAGAGATCCTGTATGCTGGCTTACTCTTCAAATACCTGCAACAGCCAAGGTCGGGCTAGGCCAAAAGCAGCAGCCTGCATCTCAATACAGGTCTCCCACATGAGTGACAGGGTGCCTGCTGTTTGAGCCATTGTGTGCTGCCTCCCAGGGTGCACATTAGCAGGAATTGGACGTAGAGCCTGAATTCAAATGTAGGCATTCCCTTATAGGATGTGGGTGCCCAACAGCATCCACTTGTAATATCTTTGAGGAAATTCAGCCAAATATACATGACTGAGAAAGAGGAGGTGCTTAATTTTTTCTGTAATAACAGAGTTTAAGATAAGATAGGAGTAGGCATTTGGCGCAGTGCTTAAGATATTACTTGGGACATCCACATCCGTGTCTGAGTGCCTGGGTATGAGTCCCAACTCTGCTTCCGATTCCAACTTCCTACTAATGCACATCCTGGGAGAGAGCGGGCGATACTTGAAGTACTCAGGGCCCTGCCACCCATGGGGGAGACCTGAATTGAGCTTCAGGATCTTGGCTTTGGCCTTTTCCAGGCCTGGCTGTTGCAGACATTTGGAGAGTGAACCAGTAGATGGAAGATCTCTCTCTGTCTCTTTCTCTATCTGCTTTTTATTTCAATAATGAATAAATTTGTAAAAATAAAAAAGCAATAAGAAAACTAAGTAACTTTATAAAAAAGTGGTAGAGTAGCTGATCTTGATTTAAATAGGAAATTAGAGATATATTAATGAAAAATTATCTCCTGATAGAGAGGTAGAAATTAACTAGGGCTATGAGAGAATGGCAGAGAGAGCCAGTGACTAAATCTTATGATCTTTCTGTATTTAAGACAGGTAGAGGGGAGGGTTGTGGGTGGGAGGGACGGTATGGGGGGGGAAGCCATTGTAACACATGAGTCGTACTTTGGAAATTTATATTCATTAAATAAAAGATAAAAAAAAAAAAAAGACAGGTAGTTTAGGGGCCAGAACTGTGGCATAGCGGGTAAAGTTGCCGCCTGCAGTGCCAGCATCCCATATGGGTGCTGGTTTGAGTCCTGGCTGCTCCACTTCCAATCCAGCTCTCTGCTATGGCCTGGAAAAGCAGCAGAAGATGGCCCAAGTCCTTGGGCCCTGCACCCGCATGGGAGACCAGGAAGAAGTACCTGGCTCCTGGCTTCAGATTGGCATAGCTCCAGCCGTTGCAGCCATCTGGGGAGTGAACCAATGGAAGGAAGACCTTTCTCTCTGTTTCTCCTTCTCACTGTCTGTAACTCTACCTCTCAAATAAATAAAATCTTTTAAAAAAAAAAAAAAAAAAAAGAAAGAAAGAAAGTGATCGAGATTGAGAAGTTGAGGTTGAGTGCCGTGGTGCCACCACTTGGGACACCTGCATCCCATGCTGGAGTGCTGGTTCGAGTGCTGGCTCCTCCACTTTTGATCCTACTTCCTGCTAATGGATCTGGGACATACTGGATAAAGGTTCGTTCAAGTACTTGAGCGCTCCTGCCACCCACAGGGGAGGCCCAGATGGAGTGTTGGCTCCTGATTTCAGCTGGCCCAAACCTGGCTATTCTGGACACTTGGGGAGTCCACCAGCAGAAGGAAGAATCTCTCCTCATTGTGACCCCCCGACCCTGTCTCTGTGTCTCTCCCTCTGTATCTCCTTGCTTTTCAAGGAGCCAGGAGCTTCTTCTGGGTCTCACACATATTTACAGGGGCCCAAGTACTTGGACCATCTTTTACTGCTTTCCCAGGCCATAGCAGAGCTGGATCAGGAGTGGAGCAGCTGGGACTCAAACCAGCACCCATATGGGATGCCTGCACTGCAGGTCGGGGCTTTAACCTTCTGTGGCACAACGCTGGCCCCCAGCTTGTACTTTTTTTTTTTTTTTTTAAGATTTATTTATTTATTTGAAAGTCGGAGTTACACAGAAAGAGGAGAGGCAGAAAGAGAGAGAAAGGTCTTCCGTTCCCAATTGACCACATGGCCAGAGCTGGGCTGATCTGAAGCCAGGAGCTTCTTCCAGGTTTCCCATGTGAGTGCAGGTGCCCAAACACTTGGGCCATCTTCCACTACTTTCCCAGGCAATAGCAGAGAGCTAGATCAGAAGTAGCCAGGTCTCGAACCGGTGCCCATAACGGATACCAGCGCTTCAGGCCAGGGCATTAACGCGCTGCGCCACAGTGCCGGCCCCCAAGTTGTACTTTTGAAACTGCATCTTCTAACATTTTCCCTGATAGAATTTTAATCATATTTGGTAGCATACATTAATGATATGTGACCTGGGCCAGTGTTGTGGTGTAGTAGATAAAGTCATGTCAGCATCCTATATGGGCTCTGGTTCAAGTCCTGGCTGTTTCACTTCCCATCTAGCTCCCTGCTAATTTGCCTGGGAAAGCAGCATAAATGGCCTAAGTCCTTGGGCCTCTGCCGCCGATATAGAGGACCCAGAAAAAGCTCCTGGCTCTTGGCTCCTGGCTTCAGATCAGCCCAGGTCCGACTATTGTGGCCATTTGGAGAGTTAACCAACAGAAGAAAGATCCCACTCTCTGTCTCTCTCTAACTCTGACCTTCAAATAAATAGATAAATCTTAAAAAAAGAGAGAGAGAGAGACTTATCCAAAAACTGGACAAAACCTAATTATTTTAAGATAAATTTTATTTTAAAAATAAGTGTGCAACAAAATGTTTGTAAATTAGAGATTTATAAAGTTGTAACAGCTGAGTTGGTCCATATTGCCTTGATGAGAACTGACTCCTCTGTGGTTCTTTCAGCCCAATTATTGAAGACAGTCGTGAAGCCACGCACTCCTCTGGCTTCTCTGGATCTTCTGCCTCGGTTACAAGCACCTCTTCCATCAAATGCCTTCAAATCCCCGAGAAACTGGAGCTTACTAACGATGCAGGTAGGATCACGCAGACACCTGTCCCCATGCCTCGTGAGCGCTTACTCACCTCAGCAGACTGAGCTGGATGTTTTTCTTTGCTAGAGAAGTTGCCATTAAGTTATGAAATATCCAGACTAATCCAGTACTAACTGAGCACAGTTTCATAAAGACCTGAGATCAGTGACTGTAGTCAGATTAGCAGTGTTGATTGTGTAATCTTTTTTTCTTTTTCCCCTCTCGGTTATAATATCCACTCTAAGTGTTAGTTTTTTTAGCTGATCTTTTTTGTTGTTGTTGCTTTTTCAACTATCCTTCCCCCACTCCTCCCATCCTTACCAGAAAATCCTACACAGTCACCCTGGTGTTCACAGTATCGCACGCAACTACTAAAATGCCTGCCAGAGTTAAGTGCTTGTGCAGAGTTTTCCATAGAAGATCGACCAATGCCTAACTTAGAAATAGAGAAAGAAATTGAATTAGGTAAGTATCACTGAATGTCTGTCCTTCTGGAGATGACATTATCAAGTAAGTAATTATTTGTACTCTAGCACTATAAAATGTCTACATTGTAAGAAATAGCATAGAAATTAATATATTGATCATTTCATGTCCCAGTAGAGTAGTAACTATGTCTTCCCCTCTTCCAATTGTTAGCACATTATTTTAAAGTATTTCAAATACTACTAATGGGCAAATTATAGCAGTGCCTTTAGCCCTTAAACCAGGAGATAAAGGCTGAGGGCTGTTTATGTTCATGATGATTTTTAAATGGAATAAACCCTTCTCAACAGGTAACGAGGATTATTGCATTAAACAAGAATACCTAATGTGTGAAGATTATAAATTATTCTGGGTGGCACCAAGAAACTCTGCAGAGTTAACCATAATAAAGGTGGGACTGATTCTTTGCAGTTTTAATTTGTAAATACAGATTGGAGCAGTATCTATCCCCATAGTACCATCAAATCTTTGAATAGTTTATTAGGTTCCTTATAGAAAAGTCAGTGAGCTGTCATGCAGTCCATCTTAATAATGAGCCAGGATTACATATACAAATTGAGAGGGAGCGTGCGTTATCGTACAGCATGTTGAGCCACTGCTCGGGATGCCAGCATCCCATGCTGGAGTGTCTGATTTAAGTCTCAGCTGCTCTGCAGTTCAAATCCAGCTTCCTGCTAATGCTCATCCTGTGAGGCAACAGATGATGGCTCAAGTGCTTGAGTCTCTGCCACCCACATGGCGACCCACATAGATGTCCTTGCTCCCAGCTTTTCTTGACCCTGCCCTGGCTGTTGTGGGCATTTGGGGAGTGAACCAGCAGATGGAAGATCTTTTTTTTCCCCTGTCTCTGCCATGTGCCTTTCAAGTAGATGAAGACATGTTCTAAATGAGAGGTTATTATATAAATCTCACAATATATCCAAACCTACTGAGTATTTTTTCAGTTTTATCTTTTTGAGGAAATCTTTTCTGAAACTCTCTGGCCTGCTCCAGTCTGGACAAGTTATACAGGCTTGCCCCACACTCAGTGTCACCTGAAAATTTCCATTCATCCTGGGTATTTGTATTACCTTTCTCTTCCATTGGATGTGTAGTTTCTTGGAACTCATTTTTTCTTCTCTCTTGGTTTAATCCTTCATATTTTGAATAAACACATCTTTTAGTGGCTTCCTTACGAATGGTACATACATTTATTAAAAACTGTGTATCAGAAAACTGCTCATTCTGCATCTTTTTTTTTTTTTTTTGACAGGTAGAGTTAGACAGTGAGAAAGACAGACAGAAAGGTCTTCCTTCTGTTGGTTCACCCCCCAAATGGCTGCTACGGCCGGCGCGCTGCGCCAATCCAAAGCCAGGAGCCAGGTGTTTCCTCCTGGTCTCCCACGCGGGTGCAGGGCCCAAGCACTTGGGCCATCCTCCACTGCCTTCCCGGGCCACAGTAGAGAGCTGGACTGGAAGAGGTGCAATCAGGACAGAATCTGGCACCCCAACCAGGACTAGAATCCGGTGTGCAGGTGCCACAGGCAGAGGATTAGCCAAGTGAGCCGCGGCATCTTTACTTAATGATAATTTGTCTCAAAGAATTCTGGGGCTGCCACCATGGCTCACTTGGTTAATTCTCTGCTTGCGGCGCTGGCATCCCATATGGGCACCAGGTTCTAGTCCCGGTTGCTCCTCTTCCAGTCCAGCTCTCTGCTGTGGCCCGGGAAGGCAGTGGAGAATGGCACAGGTGCTTGGGCTTCTGCACCCACATGGGAGACCAGGAAAAACACCTGGCTCCTGGCTTGGGATCAGTGCAGCGCCGGCCATGGAGGCCATTTGGGGAGTGAACCCACGGAGGGAAGACCTTTCTCTCTGTCTGTCTCTCTCACTGTCTAACTCTGCCTGTCTAATAATAATAAAAAAAAAGAATTCTGGGGGCTGGCAGTGTGGCATAATCAGTTAAGCCTCCACCTGTAGCGCCGGCATCCCATGTGGATGCTGGTTTGAGTCTTGACTGCTCCACTTCTGATCCAGCTCCCTGCTGATGGCCTGGGAAAGCAGTGGAAGGTGGCTCAAATGCTTGGGTCCCTGCACGCTCGTGGAAGACCTGCAAGAAGCTCCTGACTTCAGATCCACCTAGTTCCGGCCATTGCAGCCATTTGCGGAATGAGCCAGCAGATGGAAGACCGCTCTGTCTTTCCCTCTCTTTGTCTGTAACTCTACCTCTCAAATATATAAATAAATCTTTAAAAAAAATTTCTGAACTTTTTTTTTCCTCAGAATTTTGAAGAATTCCATTATCTTTTGGCTTTCCATATTGCTTTTGGAATTTTTTTTAAGATTTTTATTTATTTGCTTGAGAGGTAGAGTTACAGGCAGGGAGAGATAGAGGTCTTTTCAAAGATTTTATTTATTTGAGAGTATAGTTACAGACAGAAGTAGAGACAGAGGTTTTTTGTTATTTTTTTAAAGATTTTCTTTATTTATTTGAGAAGTATAGTTACAGATAGAGAGAAGGAGAGACAGAGAGAGAGGTCATCCATCCACTGGTTCACTCCCCAGATGGCTGCAATGGCCGGAGTTGGGCCGATCTGAAGCCAGGTGCCAGGAGCTTCTTCCGGGTCTCCCACGTGGGTGCAGGGGCTCAAGCACTTGGGCCATCTTCCACTGCTTTCCCAGCACATAAGCAGAGAGCAGAATCGGAAGAGAATCAACCAGGACTCAAACATGCCCATATGGAATGCCGGTGCTGCAGGCAGAGGCTTAGCCTGCTACCCCACAGCACTGGCCCCATGGGATGTTTTCCGTTCTGATTCTTGAAGCTTTGTATGAAACTATTTGGATCCTTGGAGGATCTTATGTTTGTCCTCAGCATTCTGAAATATCAGTTACCTATTTTGGTAACATCTGTTGTCACCCACGGCCATTTTGATCTGGGAACTCTTGTAATTCTAAGAAATTTTCTTCGATCCTTTCGGTCTTCTGTTTTTTCTGTCTGTAACGCCCTCTACTGGGATAGGGGTCTCCCACATAGTGCCTCTGACAATCTTACTTTTTGGCCTCCTAGTTTCTATCTCTCTGACTTTTTGCATCTGACTTGCAATCATCTCTAGGTATCCAGGCAGGATTGGTTGTGCAAATCTATCCCCACTCCACCCTCCAAAGTCTGCAAATGCTGAAATCTCTCAGATCATATGGCACAGTATTTGCATATAACCCATGCACAACCTCTGATATACTTTAAACCATCTCCACATTCCTTCTCATACCAAATTCAATGTGTTTGCTTTGCAAGTAGTTACACCGTATTGGTTAGGAAACAATGACAAGGAAAGTGTACATTTTAAGCACAGGCATAGTTTTTTTCCTCAAATATTTTCAATCTGAGGTTTGGTTCAACTTGCAGATGCAGAGGGTTGACTGTATTTTATCAACTTTATTTTCAGTATTTTTACTGGGCTTTTTATTTCTTTCATCTGTATTTGATTTGCAAGAGCTCTTTTTCTCAGAATTTTCTTTGTGGCATTCCCTTCCTTTCAGAGGTAGACCATTTGTGATCTCTCTGAGAGATTAATGATGCTATGAGGGTTTTTTCTCTCTACATCATCTGTTTACTTTTGCTTGTTTTTGTCTGTCTTGACCTCTGACTTTCACATTGAGGCTGCCTCTCTGCGTATTTACATATGGGCCACTGGAAGCTAAGGGAGAGCTCTGAGCCTGCGTGCGTGGGGGGCCCTTGACGGCTGCCAACCTCTGTAGGATGATGGAGCCTGGACGTTTATTGGAAAACCGCTGATCTTTATGATTTTTGTCTTGAGCTGATCAGATCCCTCCAAGAGGACTTCTAATTTCCTGCCTGGAGCAGCCAAGCCTGGCTGCTTGCTTTCTGAGAGCTGAGTGAGGAAATGAGGCTGGAGAATGGGAGGGCTGGGAGGTGCCTCTTAGCATCTGAGACATGAACTTTGTCCCATTGGCCGTATCCCCAGCTTCAGTGGTGCCTGGTGTCCTGTGCTCCGGAGCCTTTCTCTATCATCCTCTCTAGGAAATGAGCTGGGTCAGCAGGAATGGGGCAAGGTAGTTGCTGGGTTGAGCTCCAGGACAGGAAGGGAAGTCTGGGGTCTCCCTTCCTCTAAAACCGGGTCCAATCCCTCCTGTTCAAGCTCTGTTCTCAGCCCTGCTTGCACAGGTACTCGGCAGCACCAGTCACTGGCCGGAGCTGATCTTGGCATATAAATGTGGTTGCCCTTCAGTGTTTTCTGCTGCTAGAATCCAGCTTTCCTGGTGTCTTCTAAGTAGATGGTTACCTCTTACTTTCTTTCCAGCTTCCAGAATTTTGTTGTTATTATGTCCTTTATTGTAGATTTATGCCTTTTAAAATATCCTTTCACTGTTCTGATGGGTTATCAGAGGGGCTGGAGAAATGTGTTTTCAATCTGGAAACCATAACCGTGGGTCTAATTGCTCTTATTTTTAAAATGTAATGTCTTATAGGTATCGGCTCAACCTGTCCCATGGGACTTGTACATCAACCTCAAGTTAAAGGAACGTTTAAATGAGGAGTGTGATCATTTGTGCAGCTGTTACCAATACCAAGATGGCTATATTGTTTGGTACCAATATATAAACTGCTCCACCCTGCAGGTTTGCAATCATACTAAACACATGTAATTTAAAGGGCTTGGGTAGAAGGATTCAGGCTCCATTTAGCAAAGGAATTCAGTACAAAATTCCCATCAATCTTCTAAAAATAGAAGTTCTAAGTTACAGGATAAAAGCATTGATCATTGTCTTCTCCCAACTTATTTTGATGAAGGATCTCTTAACTTTTTGACACTTTTCAAACATAAACAAGAGTAGACAGAAGTTTACAATGAAATCCCAGAAGCTAGTCCTCCAACTATGGTAATGATCAGCTCATGGCCACTCGTTTTTTCTATGTTATCCCCACTGGGTTCTGTTTTAAACCCAGACACAATAGGTCATTTTATTCTTTGTTATGTTCTTAAGAAAGATTTGGGGGCCAGCAATGTGGCACAGAGGGTGAACCATCATTTTTGACGCCAGCCTCAGCTATCAGAGCATTGATTCGAGTCCCAGCTGCTTTCCTTCTCATCCGGCTTTTCTGCTAATGCTCCTGAGAAGGCAGTGGATGATGATCCAAGTGCTCGGACCCCTGACACCCATATGAGAGATCAAGATGGGGTTCCTGGCTCCTTGGTTGTGTAGCCATCTGGGGAGTGAACCAGTGGATGGAAGGTTGATCTCTCTCTCTCTCTCTGACACTCTTTCAAACAAACAATAATTAAGAAAGTTTTACTGCAGATTTTCATAGTAATATGAATTCTCTAACATGGCTGGGATGAAGGTATTTTAAGCATTTATAGGGTATCTGATATGAGCCAGGGTCATCCTTGGTGTTTTTCATTCATTGTCTCATTGAATCCTTACAAGTAGTCTTAAGCGAGTGCACAGTGGTGTTAAAACTAGGCTAGAAGCCCAGGCTACATTCTAGTAGAGAGGGAAGCAGCAGTTCTTGAGGTACTGAGATAACGACAGCTGACCCCACTTTGGAAATTGAATTTTCTGTCCCTCTGTTTCCAGGATCTTCTCCAACACAGTGAATTTATTACCCATGAAATAACAGTGCTGATTATGTATAACCTTTTGGCAATAGTGGAGAAGCTGCACAAAGCGGAAATAGTCCACGGCGACTTGAGTCCGAGGAGTCTGGTTCTCAGAAACAGGTTGGTCCTTTCGTTCTGCTGCAGTTCTGTCAGCTTTCTCTCGAGACATCCTGCCGTTTTTAATGTCTTCTGATAAATGCCATGTCAGCAAGCACATTATGTTGAGAAGGTTTGCTCTTATATTTAAAATGTAATGTCGAAAATAAATAAACATTGGAAATAGTTAAAGGCATTCAAAGAAAACCACACGTTAAGGAAATATATGGATTCAGAAAAAAAATTGACCAGTCTATATTGTGATGATTCATTCAAAAAGCAATCTAAAACGTGAGTATTTTGAGGCACATGAAGTAGGGGATTTGCTCATTCTGCAGGTGGGACCAGTACCATTCACGCAAGGATGTTAGCAAAATGGAAGCACTGCTCAGTTTCTTAGGCCAAAGTTTTAGCCCACTCTGAGGTGGTAGCCAAAAGAGGTTGGTAAAACCAGAGTGCAAATACAAGTTATGCCACAAAAGGGGGCTTAGTATTTCAATTAAATCCAATGTGCCCATCAGGTTCAAGGGGAGCACAGAGCAGGAAGTATGGAATGAAGTGCAAATACTAAGGCCCAAAAAATACAGAAAACATTGAGGCATGAACGAAGTAAAGATAGCCCACGATTTCAGTTTTGGGAAAAGGATCAGAGAAGCAGCCTACCCTTTCAATGATCATTGGCTTCATGGTATCTTAGGAGAGCAGTCTGGCTTCGAGATGCTTTGTTGGCCGCTTGTCTCTCTCTAACTTTCTTCCTAAGGCTGTTTGTGCACACTGATAGCTGGAGTCCTTTACGTTTCTTTTGGCTTCCTAATCTTTAAGAAGAGACTGAACTAGACTCTAAATCGGGGTGGGGAACATCTGGACGACGGGCCCTGTAAGGCCTACAGAGTCATTTGATTTGGTCTGGCTCAGGCAGGACTTGAAATTCAGTAAATCTAGAACAGGCTAAATTTTAAGTTGATAATTTTGTATGGCCCACGAATGATGCTATAAATATCCAAATGGCTCTTTGCAGAAAATAAGTGTCCTCACCTTGCCCTAAATCATAGGGCACGGAAACAAAAAGCACCCTTGATGTATTTCAGCAAGGGTAACCAAAAGAAGCAAAATCCCACCTTCTCTCCTTCGGGGCAGTCAGAAAGGCTTCCCCAGACACAGTGTAACAGCATTTCTCATCCAGGCCATTTAGGATGAGACCATTCTTGGTGCAGGCTTGTTCCAAGCTTCACAGGATGTTTTATATCCCTGCTCCCTCAAAACTCCATCCACCCACCTAACTAAGGGCAAGGAACATTCCTCCAGCCTTTGTGACCACTGACAAATCCCCCACGTTAAGCACAAAAGCTCAGAGGCTGATGCTAGAATTCTCAGGGCTATGGGAATTGGAAGCAGAGGTATTTCCTAAGCCTTTTTAAAGTTGGGCATCTGTGGCCTGCCTATTCAGATAGGCCTTCTCTCAGCCACCAGGACTCCAGGAAAGGATTCAGTAGTAAAGGGATGTTTACCTTTGTCACTGCTTCTCAAATATGAAGGGAAATTTCATATAGATTCACAAGGAATTAATAGCCAGAAAGAACCTTTGAAATCACTTATTTCAGTTTCTACTCTTTTTTGTTATTTTCGTTGTTATAAGGAAAATAAGATCCCAAAATGTAGAAAGTCTTGCCCCTGGACACAGTGAGTTAATAGGAGCTGATTAGGAAGCTCATGCTTCCTTTTATTAATCTAAGAAAGTTTTTCCGACCTCTCTCAAATTTAAAAAGTATTTTTAAATTATGTCATTTTATGGCGACTAAAAAAGTTGTAGATTTTATAGTAAAATAGTTCATTCTGTGCCTGGGAGGTATATGATTGAGGATAGTCTATATTTAGGAATATAGTACCTACACTGATACCAGGAATTTGTAGGAACTAATTGAGAAAGAGACATGAAATAATCCATTCTTCTCTCTCAGATAAATGGTTTCTTTGTTTCCTTGGTAAAAAAAAAATGTCTTGCAAGGACTGAGTGAACCCAAGGACAATATAATTAGTTGATAGGAATTAGTGTTGGAAAGTATTTCAGGAAATAAGAATTGAAATTACACATAAGATACAATATGACCCCAGATTAATAAAAACAGGAAGTTTTATGGTATAAGTAGCACTTTAGCCAAAACAGCCTATGTATCATATTTTTCATTAAACTCTAGAAGGAAGACTTTGAATGATACTTGGAACACCCATTTGTAATAGGCTATGGCACCTGTAAAACTCCGTTTTCCCCATCATAAATCTTGTTAGTGTATATGAATCCTTGCTATTGTACGTGTCATTGTGGAGATTCCGGTTCAGAAACCTGCACTCTACTTCCAGGCTCACCCTATAGAAGATGAGAATCTGTGCTGTGGTGGCCACACCACCACTGCTCTTACGGGTGCAAATTCGTAACTCACCACTGGAGGGAGCAGTTGGCACAGCTAAGACATACCTGCAGTCTTTTTTTTTTTTTTCTCCCCTAAAGACTAGCTATGCAGCTTCCTTCATGGCCTGTTTTTATTCTCTCTTTCTCTTTAATCTGCGCTCAGAATCCACGATCCCTATGATTGCAATAAGAACAGTCAAGCTTTGAAGATAGTGGACTTTTCCTACAGTGTTGACCTTAAGGTGCAGCTAGATGTTTTTGCCCTCAGCGGCTTTCGGACTGTCCAGATCCTAGAAGGACAAAAGATCCTGGATAACTGTTCTTCTCCCTACCAGGTAAGTGTCAAGCAAGCCTGAGCAAATATGGAGAGGATTGCTGCTTCTCTTCTTTATCTAGATAAGCTATGAATGCTAGTGTTTGCTGCTATTGACTCTCCTAGAATAGATGACCTAGTTTTTGAATACTGTATCACCCTGTCAAGCAAAATGTACTATTTTCCTGTCACAACGCTGAAGAATGTATACATACACATCCAAACACACAACTAGCTCAGCCACCTAAGTGACAGGGCCATTTCCAGCAGTCCCCATCCACGTGGTCTTTCTTAAGACATTTTCTGTGATCTCCGTAACGGGATAACATTATCTGCTCTTTGTCTATCAGGGTTGTTGTGAGGATTAAATGAAATGTGTGGGAAAAGATGATTAGGATATGTTTTTCTGTATGGTGGCATTTTATGCAAAAATCTCTTGACTCAGTGTTAGACATGAGGCGTTTGCTGACTGTGTGCAGGACGAACCTGAACTGCTCGTGTGGACCACATGTAGAGCGCAGCTGGTTCCGTGCAAATTCAGGAGGTACACACATTCGATAGTCCAGATACTTGGTCATCTTTTGTTCCGAAGGGTAATTCCTGGAGTTGGCTGTACTGATCACTTCCTTGGGGAGCTTCTCCCCTAGTGTGAGTCTGCTCAAATATTTGCCACAAAATAAAGTTAGTGAAGCCCTGTAATGCCTTTCAACTCCTGCATAAATAAGCAGAGTCACTTAGCTGATGGTGCTTTTTGTGATTTCAGGTGGACCTGTTGGGTCTAGCAGATTTAGCACATTTACTGTTGTTCAAGGAGCACCTACAGGTCTTCTGGGATGGGTCCCTCTGGAAACTTAGCCAAAACGTTTCGGAGTAAGTATTGGCGGCTTCAGGGTCTTTGCCCGTCCAGATAGGTTTTGGGTGCTTCCTCTGCTTTAGGAGCTTGCCTTTTCTTAATCCCAAGGCAGTGATTCCAGAATTCAGCCCAGTTTCCTAAGAGTATCGGGAAACACCTAATGCAGTCTTCGGGCTGCTCTGACCCCAGGCTGCCACACATACTACACTGACACATACTACACTGACCGTGTGGAAGCTCCTAAGTGTGGAGTGTCAGCAGAAGCACTTAATGAGAATCATTTCCTACAACTGGTGCTAGCCTCAAGCCCCTTTTCAACAGGTGTTGTTATCACAAGTGAATAAGCATTGTTGGAAGAGAGAGAACTTTCTAACTTACATGCTAATTTGAGGATATTACCTATTTAACGAGCATGTCGACTCAAACCAGAGCGCTGAATCCCTTGCGGAAGTAAATGACCTCCTAATAAGAGCTGCTTGGTCTCAGAACTCCCTCACGCCTGCTCATAAACCTGCTCAGTATTACATGTTCCAGTTCAGCTTCTCTTGGCTAATAACTTTCTCCCATAAACTTACCAATTTATGATTCCTTTGATTAAAAAAAAAGGATTCAGTGTTGAAGATTTGATGTTCCTTCCCTGTTTTATCCTCCAAAGCATTGGATTGTGCTTCTCTCTTTATTTAGTTCAGAACTTGGCCATTCTTGCTTGTCTCTTAAGTGTATTTTAAAAATAGGTTTTAAACACAGTGTAAGATGTAGAGGCTCGAGTCAGGCCCCTCTGATGGCTGTGATCCAGGTGTTTGTGGACCACAGTCAGAAACTGGTGGGGTAAGCTGGAGTTCCCAACAGCCCTGCCCTGTGCAATACTAGAATCTTCTTTGATAGAAAGAAGCTCGTAGTAAGCAGAGGCACAGACATCGAAGATGTAAATGGGTTTACTCAGTCAAGCTCAGGATTCTCAGAGAGTGGTGAAGACGAGGAATTCCTGGGGTGGGGGTGGGCCGCTGTAGTTTTTCAGTGGCCTCCACGCTGGGCAAGTTGGAGAGGAGACCAGCTTACCTCTCTTCTTCTTGCTGAAGAAGCATGCTACATCTTAGGACACAGAGGGAACTGATTCTGATCGGAGTTTGTTTCTCTTTCTATGCACCGAAATGCGGCTTCTCCCACTCTGGTAGTCCTTTTTGTTGTTTTCTCCCTGAGCTTTCAAAGGACTGTTTGAATTCTCTCTGACCCTAGGATTCTCTTAAATCGTCTATGTGCCATAAGATTAAACACAAACAGAATTCTGATTGTCATATGCCTGATCTTGATGGAAATGGTTTGTTGTATTTTTAGGCTTGAGAATGGTGAATTGTGGAATAAATTCTTTGTGCGGATTCTGAATACTCGTGATGAGTCCACGGTGTCTGTTCTGAGGGAACTTGCATCAGAAATGGCTGAGGTTTTTGACAGCACCTTCCAAAGTCACCTGAACAAAGCCCTGTGGAAGGTAGGGAAGTTAATTAGTCCTGGGGCTTTGCTGCTTCAGCAAGACAGGCCATCGAGTCTCACACAGCTTCCTGCCTAGCACCAGGGCTTGTGTTGTGGATCCATATACGCTGTCTAGTCTAATTTAGGACACTCTATGTACACTACCAATGCTTTTCCACCTTCGGGTAGAAGCAACTGGGGTGTTTTTACACAGCAGTGTACCTACTTGCACCTTTTTCTGATTTTAGCAAAGAACTGTTTTATTATAAATGGACCCCATACAAACGGGTACCTTGTTACCATTTAGCCCATTTGTGTCCACTCTTCCCTTTTGTCATTGGTGACATGGCTCATGATCCCCATGTGTTTTGTAAATAATAAAAGTATATGTTCAACTTGTGCTTCTAACATTTCATCTACTTTTTGCAAACTAAGATAATAAATGGCTTAATTTCACAGAGAGGAGCTATGTTACCGTGGAAATGTATACATCTTCGATTTGGGACCATCAAGATGGGGTTGTGGTGAGAAAGGATATCCACGCCTTCCCCTGGGGGTTCCTGCCCTTCCATAGTGGTCTAGGTTGAAAAGTAGGCGGAATGATACACACAAGCCCAAAGTTCCTTACATGTCAACTGGCAGAGCTGTGCGGAAGCCAGCTGCTCTGGTGTTTTCACTTTGATTCTGCGAGCCCCTTGGCCCTTTTATGTAATCTCAGAGTGCTCCACCACTGGCCGCTTGATGGGAATGTGGTGTTAGAAGGAAAGAACATGTTTGAACGTGGTTTAGCAACCTTTCAGAAATGGAATAATTACCATTCTGTCGTCATATGCAGAACAAACTGGAGAGGGCAAGGCCAACAAAGGAATTTTTTTTAAAAGATTTATTTATTTATTTGAAAGTCAGAGTTACACAGAGGAGAGGCAGAGAGAGAGAGAGAGAGAGAGAGAGGTCTTCCATCTGATGGTTCACTCCCCAATTGGCCGCAACTGCTGGAGCTGCACCGATCTGAAGCCAGGAGCTTCTTTGGGTCTCCCACGTGGGTGCCGGGGCCCAAGGACTTGGGCCATGTTCCACTGCTTTCCCAGGCCATAGCAGAGGGCTGGATCAGAAGTGGAGCAGCTGGGACTAGAACCAGTGCCCATACGGGATGCCGGCGCTTCAGGCCAGGGCAATAACCTGCTGCGCCACAGCACCGGCCTAGCAAAGGAATTAAAAAGTGATTTGTTTGGAAGATCTGAAGAAGCAGGAGTTCAGAATAAAAAGATAGCTTTGAAGCATGGAATGACTTGGGAGAGCATAGGTCTTTTTTTTTTTTTTTTTTTTTTTTTTTTTTTTTTTTTTTTAAGATTTATTTTATTTATTTGAAAGACAGTTACAGAGAGAGGTAGAAACAGAGAGAGAGGTCTTCTATCCACTGGTTCACCCCCTAGATGGCCGTAATGGTCGGAGCTGTGCGGGTCCGAAGCCAGGAGCCAGGAGCTTCTTCCTGGTCTCCCAGGTGGGTGCAGGGGCCCAGTGACTTGGGCCATCTTCTACTGCTTCCCAGGCCATAGCAGAGAGCTGGATCGGAAGAGGAGCCCATATGGGATGCCAACGCTTCAGGCCAGGGTTTTAACCTGCTGTGCCACAGCGCCAGCCCCTGGAGAGCATAGGTCTTGAGAAAGTATCAGACACCCAAAGGGCAGCATTGAATTACACCTGGTCTTGGAAAGGGGAAGAGAGTGGGTAGAAAATGTCCATGTAAGTACTTAATCATCCATTTCATATGTAAATATGAAAGTTATCTATTATTCCCGTTTCCTGGGGCCCCAGTTTTTTGTTTGTTTCCCTCTGGCTCTCAGTGTTACTGCTGTAAGATTGCTGGAGAGCAGAAAATCCCAAGCATTTTTCAACTAAAAATATTTAAGTGTGGTGTATGTTGTTGAAGCGCTGAAACATGACTTGGGTCTGAAAGGTAATCAACTGAGAAATATTTGCTCTTACCCAAAATACAGCTCTTCAGACATTCTCACGTCAGCCCCTCACGCAGCTGCTGTAGGGATCGATGTGCGTCTCCCCTGTCATCAGTCCCTCTGCACATTTCGCCGCCGTTGACTTGGCCCTGGAAGCCATTCCTCTGGAACCGGACCACACGTTTACACTCTGCCTTTACACGGTCTTTGCTATCATCCAGGGAATTCTTAGGCAGCCAGGCCAGCGAGGCCACTATAAGGACAAAGCTTTGTCCCTGCAAGGGAGAGGAGGAAAGGCGGGAGGATCTGAGGGGCTACTGTATTAGAAAAGCTGCGACTATTTCTACTCCTCTCCCTCGGTTCGTCACATCCTCCAACCCCAGCCCTTCTTTGAAGAGGGGAGAAAATGGTGCCTGGCCGCTTAGGGCCTGTGAGGCCTTGGGCTTGGGCTGGCCCTGAGCATAACAGCACACAGTGGGATCCTTCCCATTTCCCTTCTGTGTCATGCTTGTTGGTCTTGGAGAAGGAGGCCTTTGTGTTTGGCAGAGCTTTCAGCCAGTTCATAGTTCTTGTGTCGCTCAGGTGGGCAAGGGTGGGAAGGGATGCACACAGCCGAAAAGCCAGAATTCTCACTCGTATTTAGAAAGAGACCACGTGTGTCTGTCCACCATGTGAGAAGTCACATCCTCCTGAGAGAGCAAGAAACCTTCCACCCAGTCAGAACCCTGACTCTGAAGGAGTGGGCCTTGAGACTGTTGGCAGAACTGCTATCCCAAGGTAGATTTAAAATAATAAACATAAAATCTTTCAGGGGAGTAGCGGAAAGTTCTCTGAAATAACTCTTGTTGATGTCTGGAGGCCAAAGTCTTTAAGTAAAGACAGCAAAGAAGTGCTTTTCTGGTGCATTTCAAACAAACTTTTTAATATAGAAAACTTCAGCCTCAGTGGGATCCTTGGTTCCAACAAAGGCATAACAGGCTACAAATGTTGAATAAGACAAAGATGGCATTTTAAGTCAATCTAGGAAAGGTGAATTGTTCAATAGCTCATGTTGAAACAGTGGGTTAGATCTTGAACTCTATTTCCAGCTCCCTGCTATTGTACATGAGAAAGCAGCAGCAGATGGCTCAAGTACTTGGGGCCCCTGCCACCGTGTGGTAGACCCAAAGGAATCCCAGGCTTGTGCGTGCTCGCTCACTCACTCTCTGTCTCTCTTCCTCCCTCACTCCCTCCATCCTTCCCTCCCTCCCTCCCTCTCTGTAACTCTGCCTTTCAAATAAATAAATTTTTTTGCAAGATTTTTATTTATTTATTTGAAAGGCAGAGTTACACAGAGAGAGGAGAGGCAGAGACAGTGAGAGGTCTTCCATCCACTGGTTCACTCCCCAGATGGCCGCAATGGCCGGAGCTGTGCAGATCCGAAGTCAGGAGCCAGGAGCTTCTTATGGGTCTCCCACAAGGGTGCAGGGGTCCAAGGACTTCGGGCATCTTCTGTTGCTTTCCCGGGCCATAGTAGAGAGCTTGATAGGAAGTGGAGCAGCCGGGTCTCGAACTGGTGCCCATAAGGGATGCCGGCACTTCAGGCCAGGGTGTTAACCTGCTGTGCCACAGGGCTGGCCCCCAAATAAATAAATCTTAAAAAAAATAGATAAATACATGAACAACCCACCAAAACATTTTTTTCAAAAAATTTATTTAGTCTAGGCTAAGATATGATTGGCTTTGTTATTGACATCTTTTCCTTCTGTTATCAAAAAAAAAAAAAAGTTAGTCTTTTTAAAACTGGGAAATTTGGAAAGACTTATCATCCAAATATAAAAATAAGATTGATTTGGAGCTTAAAAGAGAGTGAAATAAGATAATATATCTAAATGTCTATTTTTAACACATTGCAAAATCATTCATGTTTAAATGTTTTGTAACGTTCTGAGATATGCTTTCTAAAATTACTGTCTTCCTACTATTAGACTTTCCTAAATCTATCAACAAGGTACTGAATTACGTAAAATCTAAGCGTTTTTCAAAGTAAAATACATTTTGTGGCTTTCATATAAAAGCTTGAGTTTGCACACACTGCTGTGTGATTCAGAAGGAAACAAATGATGATGAACGCAGGCTAAGTTTCTATCGGCGTGGTCTTTACTTCTCTTGGGAGCATGCTGCTTCCAGTAATCGCTCCTGAGGGGCACGGGGAGACTTTGGCCGCTGAGCAGTGTTATCGCCTAAGTTCATATTGGCCGCTCTGTGGGGAACAGTGGCTGCCCAATTAGACTGCTATTTTTTAAGCAAGAGACTGTACCTATTAATTTTATAAACTCCCTGAAATTAGCACATAGTTTCTTTTTTTTTTAATTTTATTTAATGAACATAAATTTCCAAAGTACAGCTTATGGATTACAATAGCTTCACCCCCCCCCAACTTCCCTCCCACCCACAACACTCCCCTCTCCCACTCCCTCTCCCCTTCCATTCACATCTAGATTAATTTTTAAGTATCTTTATATACAGAAGATCAATTTAGCATATATTAATAAAGATTTCAACAGTTCACACCCACACAGAAACACAAAGTGTAAAATACTATTTGAGTACTATTTATAGCATTAATTAAATACCTAAGAGTAATTGTGTATTAATTACAGAGTTCAACCAATAGTTTTAAGTAGAACATAAAAAATACTAAAAGGGTAAAGTATTAAGTTCCTTTATTTATTGTTTGTTATATAGTTTTTTTTTTATTTAATGTGAATTTACAAAGTGCAACTTTTGTATTGTTGTGGCTTCCCCCCCCCACCTCCTCCCTCCCATGGCCCTCCCCTCTCCCACTCCCTCTCCCATCCTGCCCTTCATCGAGTTTCATTTTCAGTTACCTTCATATACTGAAGATCAACTTAGTATATAATAAGCAAGGATTTCAACAGGCTGTACTCACACAACCGCACAAGGTATAGGGTATTGTTTGACTAGTAGTGTTGTTTTTAAGTTTCATAGTAGAACACATTAAGGACAGAGATCCTACGTGGGGAGCATGTACCCAGTGACTCCCGTTGTTGATTTAACAATTGGCACTCTTATTTATGACATCAGCAATCACCCGAGACTCTTGCTTTGAGCTGTCTAGGCTATGGAAGCCCCTTGAGTTCACCGACTCTGAACTTGTTTAGTCAAGGCCGTATCACAGTGCAGGTTCCTTCCTCCCTTCAGAGAAAGGCGCCTCTCTACTTGATGGCCTGTTCCTTCTGCTGGGGTCTTGTTCACCAGGATCTTTCATTTAGATTGTTTTTTGCCACCGTGTCATGGCTTTCCATGCCTGTGAGACTCTCATGGACCTTTTAGCCAGATCTGAATGTCCCAAGGGTTGATTCTGAGTCAGGAGTGCTGCCATTCTATGAGTCTGCTGTAGCACATAGTTTCAAGAAAATAAGTGGTGAACTAAAATACTGGAAAAGAGCCTTGTCAGCTCAAAAACTTCATTGTGTTAGAAACTTTCACTATCCTGCATCCGCCTTTGAAAATTAAATGTTCTGGGGGCCAGCGCTGTGGCGCAGCAGGTTAAAGCCCCAGCCTGTAGCACTGGTATCCCATATGGGCACCATTTCGAGTCCTGGCTGCTCCACTTCTGATCCAGCTCTCTGCTGTGGCCCGGGAAAGCAGTGGAAGGTGGCCCAGTCCTTGGGCCCTGCACCCGTGGCAGAGAAGCTCTTGGCTGCTGGCTTCAGGGCAGCTCAGCTCTGGCCATTGAGGTCATTTGGGGAGTGAACCAGTGAATGGAAGATCTCTCTCCCCCTCTCCTCTCTCTCTCTTTCAAATAAATAATACCAATTTTAAAAAATTAAAAGTTCTTTTC
The DNA here is from genome assembly GCF_964237555.1 of Oryctolagus cuniculus. Classification (NCBI taxonomy): domain Eukaryota; kingdom Metazoa; phylum Chordata; class Mammalia; order Lagomorpha; family Leporidae; genus Oryctolagus; species Oryctolagus cuniculus. Next base: position 63,360,960 of record NC_091443.1, read on the forward strand.
ACAGATATTTTTCATCAAAATGTGTACTTGAATGGTTACATGGATCAGCTAATGCTGTATTTTGAAAGTAATTTAATTTTACTGGCCTGGTCATGTGATGCATTGTATTTAATTACTTCAGTCTTGAAATCAGCAGAGTGAGGATGTCATTTTCATAAAAACAAGTAGCAATTAAGATCTATAGGCAGAAAGCTAGGTGGATGTATATTTATTTGTTTGCTCTTGCATTTCAAACAAAATTCAGAAGGAAATGTTTTGATGCTAGAATTAAGTGATAACAAAGTTGGAAAAGGTGAAAGTTGTGAAGTTCGAGTGAGGTTGGCTCATTCAGGGGACTGCTAGCCCAGGGCAGCAGTGAGTCAGAGTCCCGGCCAGCGGAGGGAGTCAGGCTGGCAGAGGATGAGTGAGGCAGAGTAGACAAAAATGGTAGCAGTGCTGGGGGGACCTTCCATATCAAGCGTACCCCACACCACAGAGGTAAGAAAGCCGAGGCAAGCACATCCAGGATCCTGGCCTGTGGGCTGGTGGTTGCTGTTCCGCGGTGCAGACCACTAGGGGCAGTCCCATCGCTCCTGTGCCTCATTGTCGGCAAGTCTGGAGGCCAACAGTGGAGTCCCTTGCCAGGGTCAGTGCCCATGCTGCCCTCCCTCCTAGCCCTGACCTTGCAAACGGCACCCACCGTGGCCCTGTCTTCTGAGGCTGTCTTCCTGACCAGGCCCCTGCTGTCCCAGAGGCAGGGCATTGGCCAGCTGCTCAGGGAACAGCTCTGCCTTCCCCAGACCGCACTGCAGTCCCTTCTGCTCACCACTAGCCCTGTCCACTGGGAGCCAGACAGGGGCCAGAGGGCACGGCCGGGCAGCACGTTCTGCTTGTGGGCAGCACTGCCCTCCCACAACACTGCCCTTGGGAAGGAAGAGGCCCTACAGACAGTCTCCTCCATGGAGCATGCTGGGAGGCACGCACTCCGCCCCACCGGCTGCCCTCTGCACACCTGGTCTGGCCTTCCCAGCCTATGCCCACCAGGGGGAAGGGGAGCAGGACCCAGGGCAATGCATAAAGGGGCCCTAAAGGGGCCCTACCTGAGAAGGACCTTGACCTAGTCATTCTGCCCTCTGCTGCCAACATCTTGGCAGGGGGCGCTCTGGCCCTCAGGCACGCACCTGCCAAGCAGGAAGCCACTGGCAAAAATCCCTCAAAGGTGGGGCCCCGCCTCTGTCCTAGCTCTCAGGACTGCAGGGCACCTCCAAGGAGTGGAGTGGGGGTGGCACAGGCCTCCACAGCAACACCTGAGCCTTCATCCAAGCTCTTTTCCGGAGCCTGCATGCCACCGCTTGGGTTGTGGCAGGGAGGGGGAGGCAGGTGGAATCTGTTCCTCCCTTGCTGGCCTTGTGGTGAGAGGTGAGTGGAGGCAGGCCCTCGGCGCCATCAGAAAGGCCTGCGTAAGGCACTCCCTACAGGAAGCACGAGAGAGGGCTGGAGAAGAATCTAAAGATCTAGAAGAATGTGGCAGTTAAAGGGAATTTCTTCCCACACACTGTAACCCAAGACTGTTCCTAAAAAACGCTGTTCTTTGGGAAAACTTGGGAAGCACCGGTTTATGAGACTGTTAGGAGCTGGTTGTGAATGTGGCTTTTCCGAACACACGCCCCCGTGAATTTAACAAGCCGGGCCAAAGGACTATGCTGCAGCCCACACAGCTGAGCCCGACTGGCCTGGCCGGGATGGTGCAGGCAAGGCGCGCCGCCTTTAAAGCAGACCAGTAGACGTATGTCCATTCACAAAAACAGAAGAGAGTAAAGTGAAAGGCGTTAGGAAGAAATTGTAAGGCACTGGCGTGGCTAATGCAGGCGCTGCAAATCCCTGGGAGCCCAGCTTCAAAGGCGGAGCCCTCTGTGTGACAGCACCGCCACTGTCTGACCGAATTACAGAAATGTTACACTCAGGCTTGCTGTGTGGGCAGCATGGGGATCTACAGGGGCCTGAAGAGACAGCTGAGCTCCAGCGCCGACTGCCTCGAACTTCCTCTGCGGCTTGGCTGAGTCACTGACTCTCCCGGGACTGCAGCTCTCCGAGGCCCAGGACCCGGGAGTTCCTTTCAGCTCGGCGGCACAGAACCTCGCCAGGTGTCTGTTCTTCCGTTCAACCAAGTTTAGGTGAGCATCTGCTGTGTGCCCAGCCTCGGTTTCCTGCCATGGAGAGCTCAGGCGTCCAGGCTGGCAGAGAGGTGACTCCACGGGGACAGAGGGCACAGGGCCCCCCACTGTACTGGGCAGCCAAGCCTGGGCAGGGCACCTTCCTAGAGCTGGATATACCTCCATCAGTGAGAAAAACTAGATCCAGCGTGCACTGTCAGCCGATCCCGGAGTCATGCCGCCCGATAGAGCGGAGGAGCCGGTCTCAGTGTGCACAGGACAGCAGTTCTTGAAGTCTGTGAAGACAGGAGGGACCAAAGGTGGACAGTCGCTGGCTGTCACGCTCAGGAACTGAGAAAGATTGGAAACCGGCAAGCGCACTTTGGCGACCCCTGGCGGGGTTTTGGCCTCCAGCCCCCATCCCCTATCCAGTTTTGAGAACAGAGGCACCCCCGCCAAAGTGAGAGGAGGCATGTGGCCCTTGTGCAGCTGTGGTGGGAGCCCCTTACTCCTGGTGGGGGCCAGGGTAGGCTGTGGAGTCAACTGCACCCACCCCTGGCCCGGCCTGGCCTCTGGCTGATAGAGGTGGGGGAGGGAGGGGGCTTGGTTCTCCCTTCCTTTCATGAAATGACTGTTCTCTTCCTCTCTCTCTCTCTCTCTTAAAGATTTATTTACTTATTTGAAAGGCAGAGTTACACAGAGGCAGAGGTAGAGAGAGGTCTTCCATCTGCTGATTCACTCCCCAAATGGCTGCAACAGCCAGAGCTGCGCTGATCCAAAGCCAGGAGCCAGGAGCTTCTTCCAGGTCTCCCATGCCGGTGCAGGGGCCCAAGGACTTGGGCCATCTTCTACTGCTTTCCCAAGGCCTTAGCATAGAGCTGGATAGGAAGTGGAGCAGCCGAACTCAAACTGGCGCCCATATGGGATACTGCCGCTGCAGTTGGTGGCTTTACCTGCTACGCCACAGCGCCGGCCCCGACTATTCTCTTATCTGCTAGCCTCTGTGGCATAAATCCGGGGGAACGTGATCTTTCCCGATTTCTGACATTGTGGATGATTTCTTCAGGCATTTCTGCCTGCTGTATTTCTTCAAGAGAGTGACGGCGATTGTATCTGCAGGAACTGTTGTTCCAGAGCATTGCTCCTGCCTTAGCGCCTTGCCCCGGCCTCTAAGACGCGGCGTTTCTGGGCATTTGGAAGACAGGAGGGAAGACCGCATTTTCCTTATCTCCACATTGCCTTAACGTGGAATTTGTGCAGGCAAATGCTCGCAGACAAGCTGTAAGGACCCGTCACAGCCTTGAGTATCTCAGTTAGTGTTAAAGGCATACACTCTGATTTTTTATTTTATTGTAAGTACAAACAGTACACATTCAGCGAAACTCAAGCAACAAAAGAGTAAAAAGTCAAAAGCAGAAGACCGCCGCCGCCACACCCACTCCCCAGGTACCCGTGGCGGCTTTGCCGTTAGACACTGAGACTCCCGTTCAGCAGGCACGGGATTGTGCCAGTACCTCGCGCAGCAGCCCTCCAGGCACCCTTCCCCGCAGACACAGACTGCGCGACCTCCCTCTGCCCACAGCCACAGAGCTGGCACTGCATGGGGCTTCTGCTGATGCACGTCTTGGTGGCTTCCAATATCTGGCCGTTAGAAAAGCTGCTCCCCTGCAAATATCTCTGGGCCTTCGTGCAACTAATTACCTCGGACTCCTGGGCGTGCTTTGTGGGACCAGGCGAATGCAGATTTTGAAATTTTGATCAAGACTGTACACTTGTTCTCTGCATAGTCTGCATCAGCGTATTCTCCCGCCTCATTTTCTCCCAGCTGAAAAGGGCTGGTCTACATCTTCTGTCTTAGTTTGCATTCCTTGGATCATTAGTGAGGCGCAGCAGAAGTGGGTTACTTATGAATTAATTCACAACATTATGTTGTGATACCAAAACAAAGATTACAGAGTTGGCCACTAACTGAAGTGTCATGTTGAATGTCATGGTGCCCGGCCCTGTGCAGGTCCATCCCAAGGTGTATGTTTAGCTTGAAACCTTCGCACAGGAGGTGAGGTCACGGGTCTGGGAGATGAAGTCGCCGCTCACTGGTGAGTGGATGAGGATGAGCAACACAGTCATGCTGGGCAGAGGAGGAAATGAAGTTTACGGAGCTCACAAGATGAGTAGTTGCTTTGCCAGGAGCTTTATTCGTGTAATTCCCATAAGCTCATGAGGCAGGTGAAGTCATCTCCATTTTATGGATGAGAAAATTGAGGTTCAATTGGTTAAATAACATAATGGTGGCACTGGGATGTGGGCTCAAGACAGGAAGCAGAACCTGGGCATTTACCTAAACAACTGCTTCTGTAGAAGAAAAACCTCAGAAAAGGTTTTTAAAATATGTGTAACCTAGAGCCACCTCAGCGTGAGAGGCTGGGAGGATGGCAAGCCAGGAGAAGTCCCCGCTTCCCACCGCTCAGCAGCAGTGGCAGGGGGAGCTGGCCAGTGCCTGGGGCAGCCACGCCATGGGTTCTGGGCCAGCATGTGCCAGGCTGATGCTGACAGCCACGGGGAGAGAGCCTTCAAGGAAAATGGTGGGCGATCGTGGGCGGAGATGAGCAGCAGCATGGACACCCACAACTGGACGCTGGGAGAAGAAAAGGAGCCGGCGAAGGTCAGGGAGGGAGAGCGCCATGGGACCTGGGGAGCCCGGCAAACGCCCCTGCTCCTGACTGGGGATGAAAGGGGGGTGGTGCGGGAAAGGAAGCTGTTGGTGGCGGCCGGCTCTGTGCCCTGCCGACCCAGGCAGCGGGCACAGCAGGACCAGCCCGGACCCCAGCCAGGGGAGCTCAGCCCAGCTGCGGCCAGCGCCCCCTCCCCACCCCCGTCCGCCCCAGGTCTGCATTCTGCAGCTCGGAGACTCGGCCCCCACCTCCGGGGGCTGAGCCCCGGAGGACCGGTTCTGGCTCGAGGGTGGGGCCGACGGGGGCGAGGCTCGCCCGCAGCCGCCACGCAGCCCTTCCTCCCCCTCCCCCTCAGGAAAGGAAGGCAGAGGAAAAACGTGTTTTTATAAATAGCTCCAGCCCCAGCTGATTTGTAAATTCAGTGGGGTTTTTTTGTGTGTGTCAATGACATCACCCTCCTCCCCATGGCAACCCTCGACGATATCAAAATTGCCAAGCAACGTGGGAGCAGCTCGCGCCCCAAACCAGCAGGTCGCTGCCTGCGGGGTTCGCGGAGCAGTCGCCGAGGGCGCCGGGGCGCGGCGGGGGAGGGGCGCGCGGCCGGGGCGGCCGGGCCCTGCGGCCCCAGCGGGGCGGAGCGGCCGAGCCGCCTGCGGGCCGGGGCCGGCGCCCGCGCCGCGCTCCCCGCGCCAGCGCCGCGCTCGGCGGCAAGGCGGGCGGGCAGGCGGGCAGGCGGGCGGGCCCCGCTCCCTTCCGGACGCGCCGGAGCCGCGAGCAGCCATCCAGGTGGCGGAGCCGGCCCACCGCCACTGAGTCACCCGCCCGCCCGAGCTCCCTGCCTGCCCTTCGCCATTGGATTATTTCGGAAGCCCGAAAACTTGGAGCTGCACCTGAGTCCCGCCCCTTCCAGCCCTCCCCTCCCTACCTTGGGCTCGGAGGAAGATGGGGCTCGCGGTGGGTCTGCCGTCACCCCCTACGGATACGGAGGCCGCGGCGGGGGCCGGGCGTGCCTGCCGGGAGCTGCAGATATGGTGACCAGGCTGCCGCTGTCCCCCGGAGGTGTGGGGACAGAAGGGGAGTCTCGTCCCTCCCAGCTGCCTGGAGGCCGGCCCGGCTGGCTGTGAACTCTCCCTCCCCCCGCCCCCCGCCCGCCCGCTACCCCACCCCCCCGGGGTTGTTGCTGGGAAGGAGTGGCTTCTAGGGTCCCCGTGGCATTTGGAGAGCGAGGCTGCATTGGCTTAGGCCGGGCAGGTAGGTGGCTGCGCAGGGCGGGCGTGGGCCCACGTGTGTGCGGGTGTGAGGGTGTGTGCACCGGCCCCCTGCTGAGGACCGCAGCTGCCTGTGGCCGGGCTGCTGATGGGGGGTGGTGAGCCACTTGACAGCAGTTCTAACCGATGCTAAGCTGCCAGGGGAAGAGGCTGTGTGCCCACAGCGGCAGGACCCACCAGCCAGGAGCCTGGGGAGAAGCGGCTGGGCTGGGCGAGAAAAGCACTGAGCTTTTCTTTTCTTTTCCTTTTCTGCCTGAAGGGAGAGGCGCTTCCTGGGCTAGGAACAAGCACCAGCCTGCAGTGGGAGAGCGCCGGGCGCAGCGGCCCCGGGGGAGCAGCCCAGGTAAGGTCCCTGCCACTACTACCGCTGTCCCCTCCTGGGCCACAGAGCCCAACCCTGCGCTCCTCTTGAGTCTGGGGGTTCCTGTGCTACCAAGCCCCATGCCCCAGCTGATCCCAGCAGGCCCCGGGGCCCCAGGTCAGAGGGAGATCATGCTCACTTCTGCTGTTCCTGCATTGGCTGCTAGGGCCTGCTGGGTCAAGCCAGGGCCACCAGGGCTCCCCTCCTGGGTGGGCAGGAAGAGCAGGCTGTACTTGAGAGAGGGCATCTGGTAGTCAGCAGTCTGGGGGCTCAGAAAGTCCCTATCGAGCAGAAAGTGCAGGAGTTGGTAGATGGCACTGCTCTGGGTGCATTTGGTGGGAACCTGGGCACAGTGTGGGGACTTGTCATGCGCGGGTCCCAGACAGGAGGGCACCAGGGCCCCCCGGTGGTAGTACAGCGCACAGGCCCGCAGCAGGAGCAGGATGCGGGCTGTGTCAGCGTGGGTGGTGTCCAGGCAGGAGGAGCGGTTGGAGAGCACAGCCACGTAGTTGCCCAGAGACCAGCTGGGGCAGCACTCATTGGCTGCCGTCCTCTGGCACAGAGCCCAGAAGCAGGTGTGGGAGTTGTCATATTTCTTTCTTAAAAACTTATTTATGTTCACTTGAGTTGAAAAGCAGACAGAGATCTTCCATCCTCTGGTTCACTTCTCAAATGCCGGCAACAGCCAAAACTGACACAGGCCAAAGCCAGGAGCCTGGAACTCACTCTGGGCGGCAGAACTCCAAGCACTTGGGCCATCAGCTGATACCTTCCAGGGCGTACATTCGTGGGAAGCTGGATTTGAAGTGGAGGAGCCGAGACTAAAACCAGGCATTGTGATATTGTGTTCTAAGCTGCACCAAATGCCTGCCTCTGTCATATTGCTCACCTGTCTCTCAGATGGCATGTGAGCCCTGGGAGGACAGGAACCTGAGGCATTAGTTCATATCTGCATCCTCAGTGCATCCTTGAATGGCACCTTGCACACAGCAGTGCCCAGGAAGTGCTGCTGAATGAATACTGAGGGCTAGACTGGCTACTGCGCCTGGTGCTGGTATGCGTAGGACCCAGTCCTTGCCCTGTAGGCACTCCCAGGGGGTGAGAGATGTGGCCAGGCGAGCATTCTGAGTGCTGTGAGACAGGAAGTCACAGAGGTCTGAGGGGGCCCAGCGAGGGGCCAGACTTTGATAGGGCTGGGGGTGGTCAGCAAGAGTTTTGCAAAAGTGCTGCTGCCCTTCTGCCAACCCTGTCACTGGCTCTGCACAGAGCAGGTTTGCTTCGCAAGTGTGTGCGCAACTGGGAGAGGGAATTGGAGCGCCCGTGGAAAGGGCCGGGAAGGAATCAGCAATGGATTCCTCCCGCAAAACTGCTCACCAGGGCAACACTCTGCACATGGACTCAGCCCCACCGGTTGGCTCCTGGAGGTGGAGTGTCGTCCCAGGAGCAGGTCTGCCAGAAGTGGGACAGGAAAGGCTGAGCACAGAACAGAATGCCCGGGGGCAATGGGGGTTCTCAAGGAGGTTCAGGGCTGGGCCACCCTGCACAGCCCTATCCCCTTTCCCCTGTCCGCTCTGGCTTACCAAGGCCACCAGAACGTTCACTGCTGCCGTGGGAGTCTCAGCTGAGCAGACCGCGGCCTCTAGCCCTTCCTGCAGCACTGCTTAGGGAGCTGTGGCCTGGAGTCCAGCCTCCGTAGCAGGTGGACATCACACACAGAGGCTGAGTTCTGCCCACAGGCAAGGGGAGGGACAGAATAGCAGCTCTTCTAGAAGGCTGACCCCACAGTCTGGGGCGGAATGACCCCACGCTGAGGGTAGCACGCCAGGGCAGTGGAGGTGGGCTCCTGACTCCCTCCTCCTTCAGTCCTGGAGCCTCAGGAAAGCTGGCTTCCTTGTCTGCTGAGGTTGTGCTGCGCAGCCCACTTCTCGGGCTTGCGATGGGCATGAACTGCGGTGGCTAACGCGTGCGAGATGCCTGACGTGCAGCCTGGCGTGTGCAGGACGCATTCGGTTTCCCGCTGCATCGCACGCTCACCGCAGCAGGAAGCAGGTACCTAAAGAAGTGTATTGTATTGACCACCTGTCCTCTTGGCACTTCAGGTAACATAATCTCCATTTTAGAACTTCTCATACATTGAGAATCTCACTCTGTATTTCATTGTTAATGCTTTCCTTTTTAGCCAAAAGCTGCATCAAAATTTGACCTCATGATTTGAATTGAATTAATGATACTCCTTTTTCCCAATTCAACATGTAGAAAAATACCTATTGGACCAAAGCTGTTTTAAAGCAAACCTCAGGGCCCGGCGCCATGGCTCACTTGGTTAATCCTCCGCCTGTGGCGCCGGCATCCCATATGGGCATTGGGTTCTAGTCCCGGTTGCTCCTCTTCCAGTCCAGCTCTCTGCTATGGCCCGGGAGTGCAGTGGAGGATGGCCCAAGTGCCTGGACCCCTGCTCCCACATGGGAGACTAGGAGGAAGCACCTGGCTCCTGGCTTCGGATCGGCACAGCGCTGGCCGTAGTGGCCATTTGGGGGGTGAACCAATGGAAGGAAGACCTTTCTCTCTGTCTCTCTTTCTCTCTCTCTCTCTGTAACTCTACCTGCCAAATAAATAAATAAAAAGTCTTTAAAGCAAGACCTCAGATGATCCCCACACAATTATTGACATAAGCATCTCTGTGGACCAAAGGGAAGCCAGGTGAGTGTTCTGGGAGACACGGGCAAACATCCATGTCTTAGAGATTTTAATTCTGAAGTTTTTTTTTTTTTTGTTTGTTTGTTTTTTTTTTTTGACAGGCAGAGTGGACAGTGAGAGAGAGAAAGGTCTTCCTTTGCTGTTGGTTCACCCTCCAATGGCTGCCGCGGCCGGCGCACTGCGGTCGGCGCACCACGCTGATCCGATGGCAGGAGCCAGGAGCCAGGTGCTTTTCCTGGTCTCCCATGGGGTGCAGGGCCCAAGCACCTGGGCCATCCTCCACTGCACTCCCTGGCCACAGCAGAGAGCTGGCCTGGAAGAGGAGCAACCGCGACAGAATCCGGCACCCCGACCGGGACTAGAACCCAGTGTGCCGGCGCCGCAAGGCGGAGGATTAGCCTAGTGAGCCGCGGCGCCGGCCTAATTCTGCAAGTGTTTTTTTGAGCACTTGCCATGTGCTTGGCCCTGGGCTCGGTCTGGCTTGGGTCCTGAAGGCCTGAGGATGATCTGTCAGCCTTGGCTTCCCTCTGTACAGCAGGGCCTGCCTTCCCAGAGTCAGGAGGACGGGGAGTCGAGGTGGAGGTGAGGGGTCCGTGCCAGCTGCCCACAGCCTGACAGCAGCACTCAGTGCTGGACTTCCTGGGAGCCAGCCCCCTGTTTGGAGAGTCAGTTTTTTGAGTCAGGGAAGCCAGCACTTCTGAGGGCACTGCAGGAGTGTGGGAGCCCTCAGCATCCTAACCAGGGGCTGGGATGGTTTGCGAGCTGGGTCTGCGGAGCCGACCACCGTACCTGTCCGGGGAGCTGCCGTCTGGAGCCAAGGGCTCCTCTTCTGGCCGCTGCTCCCCTTTGGGACCCGGGGCGGCGCCGCGCGGTGCTGCAGCCCGGCTGTCTGGAAGACCGCGGAGCTGGCGCGGCGGGCGCCTCCTCCCTGGCGGTGCGGCTCCTGCGGTGGGCCTCAATCCTCACAACGTGCGGAGAGAGCCTCGCAGCTCCAAAGACAGACTCATCCAGCCGCACAGAGGGCGGCCTCACGCCCGCGCTTCGTAGAGCGGGACAGCGAGTGGCCGAGAGGTCGGGCGAGTCCCACGTTTGTCTCCGCTCGCGCCCTCCTCTCCAGTCTGCTCCAGTCTCTTCCCGTTCATCTGTCTGCACCGGGCCTCGGGGTATGGAGAAGATGGAGAAGGGAGACCCTGGAGGTTCCCCAGCCTCTTTTCTCACAGCCACCCCTGGGTCCCACGGCTGCCTGGCAGGGACCCAGGCTCCAGACTCCAGGCCGCTGGCTGGCCCCCTTCTCGGGAGGCAGCTACGTGAGGGCAGAGAGTAGGGCACATCTGGGTCTGGTGACCCATAGATAGGCCTGGCTAGAGGGTGGCAGGGCCAGAAAAAATGGGGGCGGTGCGCCAAGCCTGGGCGGTCGGGTCAGGATCTGGGGTTTGGATAGGGTAAGCAGAAAGGGTTTCGCAGCAAGCAGGCTGTTCAGGGCCCGGCCTTGGGTACAGGAAGGTGCCGTGGCTGAAGACATAAGGCTGGGAAGAGTCAGAACTCGGGGGGCATTTGGATTGCAGCCTTCCCTGAAATGTGTGCCAGTGCCAGTTCCATTACCAGGCACAGGTTAGAGGTTGGGGCGGGAGAACCTAGAGGTGTGCTGTCGCTCGCCCCGCAGGCTTGCGGAGGAGCGGCAACGGATTTGCTGTTGTTTCTTCCCCTGGTCCCCCCCGGATTAACTGCTGCCCCCGCCTCCGCGGAGGAGCGGCACACCGGCAGCCGGCTCTCTCAGAGGTTCCTCAGAGGTTCCTCCTGCATGTTGTCTCTCTCCTCCTTTATAGACCTTTTCCACAAATCTCAACTCTGCTGGCGTTCTCTCCCCACGCCCTGAGCACACTGCTCTCCTCCAATCAGGGGCAGGATCAGCTCCTGCAGCTTGTCAGTCGAATTGGTGAGGCAGCTGTGTGGAAGTTGTTTACTCCCTCTCAGCGCCATATGGTGGGAGATCAGATGCATAGAGGTAGTCTTAGCAGTTCCAGTAGTCTAGTCTAGTCTCGGTAATCTCAGTATTTGTCCTCAGTATTTATTTGTCTCCCGGGCAATGGGCCCTGCTCCCCACAGTGTGCAAATGGTGGGTCTGCCCCGAGCAGCTCACAGTTTGGTTGGAAAGATAAAGGGCCAGGCCCTAAATTGGTGCCAGCTGGGCAGGGGCGGGGCCATGAGTTGGTGATACCCTCTGCTCCCTGGAGCTTGCTGCAAGGTAGGAGCCCTGTGCAAAGAGGGACAACCTCTTCCTTCCCAACAGGCCCGGGAAGGGTAGTGATTGTAGGGCAGCCCTGGCTTGGGGGCCTTTGGGAATGTGGAGGTAAGAGAGAGGGAAAGCAGCCTTGACTTGAGGTGGGAGGCAGGGGAATTGCCAAGTTCAGTGTGTTTCAGGGAATGGTAAGAAAGCCATCTGGGTGGTAAGGGGCCATGGAAGGCTTCTGACCCACAGACTGAGGCACGCAGACTGGAACCTTGGAAGGCCCACCGGCTCTGGGAGTGCAGGTGCAGGGGGCAGGTGACGAGGCCATACTCGGGGTCCCCTGATGGGAGGGGGCAGGGTGACCAGGAAGAGTTGTGACCTTATATGAGGTACCACACGCTGTGGGCGCCACTGAGCCAAGCTTCTGAGCCGGCCAGGCTGCACGCCTCCTTTTCATACTGGAATCAGAGACACTGGGCCCCCAGGTTGGATTTGAAGGAAGACAGGCTCTTTGAAGAACAGACATGGCCTTCAACAGGCTGTTTATTAGGAAGACAGGATTTCTGTTCGGGCCTCATGCCAGATCCACGGGGCAGTCCACTCAGGCTCCTCCTTCTTTCGGCTTGTTTTCTTCTGTTTCTTCAGTAATGTGGCCGACGGTGCCAATGGCAATGGCCATGGCCATGGCCATGGCCATGGCCAGGATGGGGCCAAAAGTGCCCTGGGCCATGACCAGGATGGGGCCAAAAGTACCCTGGGCCATGGCCAGGATGGGGCCCACGGTGCCCTGGGCAATGGCCAGGATGGGGCCTACGGTGCCCAGGGCCATGGCAAGGATGGGGCCAAAAGTGCCCTGGGCCATGGCCAGGAGGAGGCCCACACCAATTTGGAGGATGGCCACCAGAGCACCATCCCTGTGGAAAGGCAAATGGGCAATGAGTTAGAGATCAGCTTTCCCTCAAGCCACCTCCCCAGGGGACTTGGGATTCCTGGCACCAGCAAGGGGTTTGGTGGCAGGCCGGGTATCCTTCATCTACATACAAACAGCCATGTCTGTGGACATGTGAATGGGTGGGTACATGCCTGCTGTGTACGTAGATATGTGCATAGGATGCATGGATATATGAGAATGGGTGTATGTGAGCCCATGGCCCTGAGCAAGTACCAGACCCTAGAAATCAGGAAGAATAAAAGGTGAAGTCAGGGGCAGGCATTTGCAGTGGTTAAGATGCTGCTTGGGCTGCTCACATCCCGAGTCGGAGTGCCTGGGTTTGATTCCCGGCTCTGCTTCTGACTCCAGCTTCCTGCTAATGCGCACTGACAGCAGGTCATGGCTTAAGTGCTTGGGTCCCTGCCAAGCACGTGGGATTGAGTTCCAGTCTCCTGGCTTCAGCCTGGCCCAGCCCTGGTTGTTACATTTTGTCTGTCATTTTGCCTTTCAAATAAAACAAAAATAGAGATTTTTTTTTAAAGCTTGGGGCCAGTGCTGTGGCGCAGTGGGTTAATGCCCTGGTCTGAAGTGCCAGCATCCCATATGGGTGCCGGTTCTAGTCCCAGCTGCTCCTCTTCCCATTGAGCTCTCTGCTATGGCCTGGGAAAGCAGTAGAAGATGGCTCAGGTCCTTGGGCCCCTGCACCCACGTGGGAGACCTGGAAGTAGCTCATGCCTTCGGATCGACAAGCTCTGGCTGTTGTGGCCATCTGGGGAGTGAACCAGCAGATGGAAGACCTCTGTCTCTGTCTCTATCTCTCTCTGTAACTCTGTCTTTCAAATAAATAAAATAAATCTTTAAAAAAAAAGAAAAAAGCTTTATACGATTTTTTAAATGGAAGTAAAGTCAAAGCTTTCCTGCCTCAGGCAGAAAAGGCCTGGGGAAAGTGTGGCTTAACCTTCTGTCTTGGCTGGAACCCCTCCTGAGGCCCTAAGACCACAGAGGTTTGTTTGCCTCTTGCTACAGGGCCAGGGAAAAGGCGGGAGACTCCGCCTTGCTTCTGTGCTCCGCACTGTGGGCCTGGGGCCCTGTGAAGCCAGGCTGGAGCTGAGCCCCCACCGCAGGCACTGGAGGACTCCCCAGGTCACTTCTGCCCTTAGGGCCTGGATAGGGCTTGGCACCAATGGGGAAGAGGCTGGCTCCAGGGCTGGGGGCTTTCCTGAGGCCAGCCCCTTCCTCATCCAGGCTCAGCGATGCCTGGAACAGCCTCTTCCCACCCCGTCTGCCTCTCCCTCCGTGGCTGTTTTCCTGGCGGGGTCACAGACCCAGGCCTGGGAGCTGCATCTGCTGGTGGTGGTGGCAGGAGAGAGGGGAGGGAGGGCAGCCTCCCTTCTCGGCAGAGGCAGGTCCAGGGGGCCCCTGCGGGGCAACTGGGAGCAAGCCAGCCATCCAGCAGTGCTGTGGGGGTAGCAGGAAAGCAGAGAAGCGGGAACAGGCGGGGAAGCAGCAGGAGAGAGGACAGGTGGCTGGGGAGACAGATGGGAAAGCAGAGAGAATGCCAAGGGGAGGCTGCAGCCGGCAGGGGGTGGACAAATGCGGCAGTGCCTGCCCTGCGGGGCTGCTGCCTGAGCCTGCGCCCTGCTCTTCATCTGGGGGAAGTGGTGGCTTGTTTCCCAAGGCTCTGGGGTGGAGGCTGGGGTCTGGAGGACACAGCAGCAGGGTGGAGAACAGGAGAACTTTCCTACCTTGGGACCTGTGGGAGAGGAAGCAAAGAAAAGCAGCCGCTTTGGTAATTTTGTTCTGTTGAAAACACCTGTCTTCCCCCTGGTGCTGGTTTTGTACCCACACCCCTAGCCCCAACTGAGCTCCTCAGACTTGGTCACTCGCCTGCCAACCATTCCCTCATTCACTCTCCCAACGGACTCATATTCAAAGCCACACAAGTTCATTAGCTTGTGCAGGAGCTAGCTCGGTCTCCCCGGTGGCGTGGGGACAGTTGGGAGGAGTGGGTTCCTGTCTTCACACCACAGATCATCTGCCCTCCCAACCTGGGCCAAATTCCATGACAATAGGGGAGGCACATGCAGAGGGGAACCCTGCTTCTTCTGCTTCCAACCCTACACATCCCATCCCCCAGTGTGCCCCCTTGTGGCCCATAGCCCAGTCTCTGCTCAGCTCCCAGAGGGGTTTGCTGGCTCCTGCTTATGAGCTTCTGGTCCCAGGTCTTGGCCTTTGTTCCTGCCTCCCGCCACTTGGAGCTCTCTGTGGCTCGACCCCGTGTCATCCCCCTACAGGAAACCCACTTAGAGGGGCCCATCCAGCCTCCTAGCTGTGGGGCCCGTGGGCTAACTTCTGTTGTGACCAGACTAAGTGGTCTGGCGTCCTGAAGTGCTCCTTGGGGGCAATCACCCGCTGTCTCCTGGAAGCTGGGTGGTTTTTTATGTGACCCCTAACTTCCCCAGGCCCCATGTGCAGTGGGAAAAGCACCTGTCGGTTTCACTCTGGAGGTCGGAGACTGAGGGAGATGAAGGTTGGGTAAATTGTTCTCCAACTCTCAGGGCCTGTTTTCATTTTGGAACCCTACTGCCACCTTCCACAAACACACACACATTTTTGGCAGGCACTGAGTGTGGCTGACTGCCCAGCCTCCCCCATTTCCCCTCCTCCCTTCCTCTTCCACCCGACGGCCTCCAGGCCACTGGGCTTACCTGGGTGCATCTCTAAGGAGCAAGAGCAGCGAGTGACACAAGGAACACCTGTGGTTCAACAGGCAGCGTCTCAGTTGTCTGTAATCTAAATCTCAAACACCTTCCCTCTTCCCTCCCAGGGACACATACACGCAGCCCCTTCAGATGATGGAAGAAATAAAACTCCCTCTGGCTGGGCTTGGCACCCAGTATGGAGCTGGCACTCCACGTGCTGGGCACAGGTGTTAAATGGACACTGAGGGTTTGCCTGTGTGGTGAGCAGAGACAAGGCAGTACCATGCAGCCGCCCCTGAACCCTGTATTCCTGCACCCGACACCCCCATCCACCCCCAAGACTTACATTCATGTGTTAATTCAATTCCCCTTGAGTCTATTTCAATCACGTTAATTATTAACATTGCCCGCCTGTGTGTGCCAGGTCTTGGTACACCTGTCCCTGTGTGAACACCTGGCTCAGGGTTGGGAAGGGAAGCTGGGAGAGATCTGTGTCCCCAGGCCCCGAGGGCAGACTAGGGGTGGTGAGCAGGGGTCTCTGGTGACCCCAGGGACCCTGTGATCTTTGCCCCTGCAATCCAAGTGAATGGAAACCTTCCAGGGCCCTGCCTGCTTGCTCCTCTCTCCTCTTGCCAGGACTGGAAGCAGGAGGGAGGTCTGGGGTCTGAGCCGATCTGTCCTGCATCAGTAAGATTCTCATCAGATGCAGGTCTGCCTCCATCTTACTTGGGTGTGCATGCAAGTCACAAGGGACAGCCCGGCGTGGACCCAGTGCACACACAGCATGCTCATTTTCTTTTTTCACCCCCAAGTCAGAATGTAGTATGAGCCAGCAGGACCAAACCCTTGCCACCAGGGCCTTCTGGTACACAAGCACACATGCTCATAGATCTGTCCCCTCCTCCCCATGCAACAGCCCCACCCCTGCCAGGCCCTGCGCCCTGCACCTCCTGAGCTATCCGTTTTCACTGACCCCTCCTTGTCCCACAATGTTCAGGTGAACTCAGCCTCTGAACTATGGCCCTGGTCCTTCCTGTCCCCTCATCCTTCCTCCCTCAATAATGAGGCTCAAAGAGACAGCTGTGGATGGACTTGGAGAGAAGGACATAAAAACAACCTCAGGGGGCCCACGTCACAGCGCAGCAGCTTCCAATCCAGCTCCCTGCGAATGCACCTGGGAAGGCGCTCAGTATGGCCCAAGTGCATGGGCCCCTGTACCTATATGGGAGACCCAGATGGAGTTCCAGGCTCCTGGCTCTCACCTGGCCCAGCCCCAGGTGGGAGTGAACCAGTGGATGGAAGACATCTCTCTCTAATCATCTCTCCATCACTCTAGCCTTCAAATAAATAAAATAAGTCTTCCCAAGAACACCCTCAGGGCATTCAGGATCTGAGTTAGTAGTAGCAGAAAACCAAGTCCTTGGACCAACTCCCCCCAGTTCAGGGACTGGTGTTTGGGGACAGGAGTTGGCAGCACTGGAGTGGACCCAATGCAGTCCCTGCAACCCTCAGCTAAACCCCTCTGCCTGGCATCTGCCAGGCATAGCCAAGGTTGCAGGCCAATTATAACCCAGCATGGCACTGGGCCCAGGGCAGATGGGTAGACATGCAGGGAGGTACACAGGCACACAGCACACACACACACAGGTTGCACTCACTGGGAGACAGCAACACAGGCAGATGCACAAGGCGCACACAGACTTGGAGGCACAGAGACAGGTTCAGTTCAGTAGGGGTGCACACACCCCTACCCAGAGTGACCATGAGCTCACGGTAATGCAACAAACTCTGCAGACCCCGCTGCCCCCAGCCCCCAGCCTGCAGAGCCAGCTCCTTACCTGTGGAGTGCAGAGCAGGGGCAAGAAGTGCAATGCTCCACCTGGCTTCAGGTGTATTTGTATGGGATAGGGAGAGGCTGGGATGAGTCATTCATGTGCACTGGGAGGTCACGGGCAGTGGGTGCAGGGTGGATGGTGGGGGCAATGAGGAAGGATGAGCCAGACTCACCTGTGTTATCTGCAATGGCCGCTGGAAGCAGGATGTGTGTGTGTAGGGTGTGGGGAGCGGCAGGGAGGGAACGTTCTATTAGTAGATCTGTGCTGTATAACCAAGGCAGGGTCCCCAGCCACAGGCGACTCGTGCACTGAATGCCAGGCCATGTGGGAACCGCTTCCCACACCCGTGGTAACCCGCCGACTCCTACAGAGCACAGTGACCCATCCCCTCTGCCCAGCAGTTCAGGGAGGAACTCATGACCTTCGTGGAAGGCTTGGTGGGATCCTGGCCCGGGTGTCCGGCCCTGGGCCTGAGTTTTCTCTCTGCTGTGCCGTCCAGCCCAGGGAGCTGGCCTGTGAGTGGGAACTGTGCCCACCCAGCAAAGGGCGCTTTTGGGGTGGGATCCAGGTAAGGGGGAGGAAGGCACGAGTTTTGAGGCTCACGCTGCAGCTTCCCTCTCACTTAGTGCCTGCTGAGCCCTGTGGTCTGTGCTGGTGTCACCACCTCTAGCTCAGGGCGCTCGGCCCTGCTGGGCCCCCACAACACCCCCACCCGGCCTCCTGCAGTCAGGCCCAGGTGCCCCCTGCGAGCTCTCCTGCCCCCGGGGTCCTTTCTCCCAGTGGCCCTCTCTCCCACTGGACTCTGCTCCTCAAAGGAGGGGCCTTAGTCACCTGGCCTTCAGCAGTGCCCATAAACCCAGGGTGACTGAATAAAGAGCAGGAATCAGTTACTGTTGAGTGACACCTGGCTTCCGTTTCTATGGTAAATGTTTGTGTTTAGTTTTTTTCTCTCTTGTTTACATGTTTAGGTCTCAGCTGCCCGGCTGCCCCTCGTGCTGCCTGGCTATACTGCATCTGAAACTCCCACTGGCAGCCAGGCCAAGGGGCTTGGCTGGCCCCTGTCAGTCAAGGGCAACGACAACTCTGCAAAAGCAAACACAGAAAAGCCAAGCCCCTCGCTGCTTCCACATTTGCCTGTAAAGATCTGGGTGAGGGGCTGCGCTGTGGTGCGCTGGGTTAAGCCACCGTCTGCCTGCAGTGCCGGTATCCCATATGGGCTCCAGTTTAAGTCCCAGCTGCTCCACTTCTGATCCAGCTCCCTGCCAATGTGCCTGGGAAAGCAGCAGAAAATGGCCCAAGTCCTTGGGTCCCGGCATCCACCCACGAGGAAGACCCAGAAGAAGTTCCCGGCTTTGGATTGGCCCAGCTTCGGCTGATGCGGCCATTTGGGGAGTGAAGCAGTGGATAGAATCTCAATCTCTCTCTCTCTCTCTCTCTCTCTCTCTCTATATATATATATATATATATATACACACACACATATATATATATCTCCCCCCAACTCTGATTTTCAAATAAATAATAAATAAATATTAAAAAAAAGTCAGGATGGACTCGCTGGGCTTCAACTACATTGGATTATTCACTTTCTATTTATTAGAGAGGCAAAAAGAGACAGAGTTCCCATCTGCTGGTTCGCTCCCCAAATACCCACAGTGCTCAGGGCTGGGCCAGGGTCAGAGCTAGAAGCCAGAACGCATGCAGGTCTCCCTGCGGGCGGCAGGATCCCACCACTGCCTCCAGGGTCTGCACTGAGGGGAAGCTGGAGTCAGGAGGCAGAGCCAGGAACAGATGTGCTTATCCTGGCCGTGTCCCAACTACTAGGGTAAATGCCTGCTCCCCGACATGGATTTTATTTGTGTGTATCTCATAAATACAACATGAGGAACACAGTAATTCTTCCCACTGTACCCAGCCTCCCACCCACTCCCCCCTTCCTCCTCCCTCTCCTGTTTAGTCCCAGAAAGAAAAAGAAACAGAAAGAAAGAAAGAAAGAAAGAAAGAAAGAAAGAAAGAAAGAAAGAAAGAAAGAAAGAAAGAAAGAAAGAAAGAAAGAGAAAGAAAGAAACAAACAATGGAATAAAGAAACTAAGAGACCTGTTCCTCAACAGTCTAGATAGATTAATTTTAAAATAGTAACAAATATCCTAGAGAAATGAAAACATTGGTCCTAGAGTAGGTTGTGGAATAACTAAAAACTGGCAACATCTGAAATGTCTGACACTAGGTAAATTAATAAAATGGTGGTACATGCATTTTTAAAAAGATTTATTTATTTATTTATTTGAAAGTCAGAGTTACAGAGAGAGGGGGAGCAACAGAGAGATCTTCCATGTGCTGGTTCATTCCCCAGATAGCCAAATAGCTGGAGCTGGGCCAGGCTGAAGCCAGGAACCAGGAGCTTCATCCAGGTCTCCCATGTGGGTTGCAGGGGCCCAAGTACTTGGGCCGTCTTCTGCTGCTTTTCCCAGGCCGTTAGCTGGGAGGTAGGTCAGAAGTGGAGCAGCCAGGACTCAAACTGGCACCCATGTGGGATGCGGAACTGCATGCAGCAGCTTTACCTTCTATACCACAAGGTCAGCCCTAGTACATGCATTTAATGGAATACTACTCAGTCGTAAAAAGGAATGAACTATTAGTACAGCCAAACATAACTGAGTCTCGAAATAATTATGTGGAATGAAAGAGGCCAGACCTAAAGAACACACGCTATGTAATTCCGTCTATAAAATTTTGTAAAGTTCCAGAATACAAGAACTCATTGATAAGGACAGCAGATTACCTGGGGGTGGGGCTGTGGCAGTGGGGAGGGGGCAGAAGGGGCTATTAGAAGAGTCTTGGAGGAGGGGCTGGCACAGGGGCTTCTAAAAGAAGCGCCAGTTCATGTCCCAACTGCTCTGTTTCTGAACTAGTTCCCAACTAACACACCCGAGAAGCAGCAGAAGACGGCCTGAGCGCTTGGGCCCCTGCCACCCCCATGGGAGACCCAGTTGGAGTTCTGGGCTCCTGGCATTGGCCGCCCCCCACCCCCACCACGGCCATCGTGGCCATCCTGGGAGTAAACAAGCGGATGGAAGATCACTCTCGGTCACTCCTCTCTTTGTCACTGCCTATCAAATAACAAAATAATGAAAAAAGAAGGGGACTGGAGGGAATTCAGGGCTTATGTTCATTATCTTGATTGCACTGGTGGTTTCTGGGAGCGTGCATATTTTGAAGCATCTACAATAAAAATGTGTGCAGTACCTCAGTTAGAGCTCTACAAGCAAAGGTAATGAAACCACATCAGGAAATGATGTGAACAGTGCTAAGGAGGGGGTGGCAGGAAAGGCCGAGCGTCTGTCTCTGTCTCTGTCTCCAGCTGTCTCACAGCATCACCGTCCTTCAATAAGCTCTTGGGGGTAAGGTTACCATCTTCCCCTTTTAGAGAGTTTCAGAAGCTAGGGTCCAGAGATTTAGAAACTTGCTCGGGCTTGTCCAGTCACGGTGCCTACAGTCTGAGTCTAGTGCCTGGGCGCCTGCTCCACCTTGGATTATCTCTTCTTCAAGGAGTGGCCTCGGTAGGGTGGGGGGTGTGGGTGGGTATTGGTACAGCCGTTGGGAAGCCAGCTGGGACGCCCGCACCCCACATCCGAGTGCCCGGGTTTCAGTCCCAGCCGTGCCTCTGACTCCGGCTCCCTGCTCATCCCACCCTGGGAGGCAGCAGGTGATGGCTCAAGTACCTGGACCCCTGCCAACCACATGGGCGACCCAGAGGGAGTTCGGGGCTCCTGGTTTTGGCTTGGCCCAGTCCTGGCTGTTGCAGACATTTGTGGAGTGAACCAGCAGATGGAAGAGCTCTGTCTGTGTCTCTCTACCTTAACTTAAAAAACAAAAGGACTGCTCCTCTGAGAGACCACAGCCCCGGGACAGTTATGGCCGAAGGACTTTGGTTTCTGCCTACGCGGGCATTAATTCCTTCGGAGCGCACTGGCTGTGAGTCAGCAGGGAGCCAGGGCGGGAGGCGGTGGGTTGCTGGGCAGGGGCCGTGTGGTGCTGCCAGGTGCATGCTCAGGCCTGTGCTGTGTGACAGGTGAAACCAAGCCCCCGTGTCCAGTGCCTGTCGTGCACGTGTAGCTGCTCTGGGGCCTGACTCCCCTGGTCTCCCCCAAGGGCTCCATCTCCCTCCCTTAGCTTCAAATTAGGAAAATGCCCACACTGAACAGAGAGGGCGCTGCAGCCCGCCCACACGGTCCCTGATCACTGGACTCAGGAGGTCATTTATGTCCCCGGTTGATAACAACTTGACGTTTGTTCTTGTCTTGAGGATCTTTCCAGAAACTGCGGGCCCTGAGCAAGAAGTCACTGACACCTGGCTGACCGCAGCCCCCTGGGCTATCACCAACATTGCCAAAGAACACGCCCTTGCTGACCAATCACAGGAGGGCATGAGCACTGCTGACCAACCAGGGGCCTGCGCTGCTCTGCCCCCACTTCCACCCCTAAGAACCTTCACCTCCAGCCCCTCCAAGAGCGCGGGAACTTAGCGGTACCTGCCCGGCTTCCTGCTCTGGCCTCGCGATAAACACCTGCTTCCCTCCCGACCTGAGCACAGTGATTGACTCCCTGCACGCCACGCCAGTGGGCATGGGTCTGGGGGCCCCCACAACACAGCACTTCCTGTGCCCGCCCCACCCTGCCTCACCAGCCCTCCTCTCCCAGGCGTCTCCCTCTTCTCCATCAGGGACTCTGATGCCATGACCCACCTCCACCCCCAACACACACACCCCTGTCCCAGCCTCTGGCAGGAAGCTGAAAAGAGAGGCCTAGGTCCCTGTGAGGGAAGTGGGAATGTGGGGGCTGGGGAGTGCACGGGGCCAGGGCTGTGGCTCCCAGATTCAGCCAGCCCCGTCCTGCCATCCCCATGTCAGTCCTGAGCCCCAGGTCCGGGCACGGCAGGCAGGCAGGCAGTGCAGGTCCCGAGGCCTTGGGTAGAGAGGTGGACAGAGAAGGGCCAGGGGCAGTCGGGGGCCCTGGGTGGGCCAGGAGGCCTGCAGGAGGTGAGCACCCTGGTGTCATCTGTCGCACAGTGCATCTGATCATGGCCCTCTTCCCTCTGCCCGACCCTAGGATGTGGAGGGCAAACAGAGAGCCCCGGTGACAGCTGTGTCCCCTTGGCCCTCCCCGCACACGGCCTGCAGATGGACAGTGGGTGCCCACTGCGCCTGGCCAACACAGGTGGCTTCCTCGTCTGAAAGCCCCAGAGTTGGGGAAGATAGGAGCTCTCTGGGGCCACGGGAGATATTTCTGGCCTGAGAGGACTGGGGTCAGGGAGAGGGAGGACAGGGCAAGCCGACAGGCAGGCGAGAAGGTGCCGTGTAGGCCTAGAGTCGAGGCCCAGAGGTGCAGTCCCAGCCCCTCTGCCACCTCCAGTGCTTGTCATCAGAGCTGGGCTGTTCCGCCACCTCCAGTGCTTGTCATCTGAGCTGGGCTGGCTGGCAGGGTGCACCTTGTCGTGTCCCTGGAGGGATGGCGGCAGGGGTAGCCGCCCGGGGAGCCGTGCTGGGAGGGTGGCGCAGGCCCTGGCGGTGGGCCTCGGGGATTCTGGGGTGGTGGGGAGTGCTCCCATCCCCAGAGACTGCAGGACAGGTCACTTCCCTGGTCCCCCAGGAGACGCCAACAGCACCTGTCTGTGCTGGCTAAGTCAGATTTTGGAGGCCATCACGTGTGTGAGGGCTTTGTCCGTGTCAGCTGGGAGTGCGAGGTGTGACTGCTGTCTGTGTCAGCACTGCTGACCCATCTGACTCTGCCTTGTCCTCCCCTGGCTCCGTGTGCTGCGGCACTGCCTGCCGGCGGCCTCCACGTCACTCGCAGCCCGTCCCTGACAGCCGCGGAGAGCCTGCCCGGCCTCCTGCAACACCCGCCTTCCCCGGGGCCTCCACACATCCAGGCCCTGCATGCTCGGGAATGCAGGACTCTGTGAAAACGGGGACAGTGCCCGACACATCCGGTCAATGGGTCACCTTGCCTCCCTCCCAGTGGTGACCATGTCGTCCCAGGCTCGGCACTTCCGGAGCTGTCTGTCACCCGGGCTGCCTGTCTCTAGGCCGGACACAATCCGGGAGCCAGGCTGCCCACAGCCACTCCAGAGGCCCTCCCTCTCCTTCGGGGGCCTGGCCAGCTCCCCCATCTTTATGGCCTTTCTAGTGGGCTCCTGTCCTCTCCACCCCTCAGAACTGCCAGATCTTTCTCTGCCTTCCAGAGGCTGTGGTGAGCCTGGCGGTGGGGGCTCCTTCCTCCCCGCCCAGAGAAAGGAGCGCCCTGGGACCCGCACCCAGCCCCCCTGCTCCCTGCCTCTGCAGGCCCCTAGACCTGAGACCTTGATGCTGTCTTGGCTCTTCCTCTGCCTGCTGTGCCCACCCCAGGCCACGCGCAAGCTCTGAGGCCTCTAGAAGGTTCCACTGCTCACCCCTTCCCTGGACTCCCCAGGGCGTGGCACGCCACCTCCCTGCAGTGACTCTCTGGACTTAGCCTGCCAGTGGCCCCACCCTAAGCCCAGCCCAGCAGCCCTCTGCACCAGGCTGGCTAAAGCTCCTGGAACCTCACCAGCCCCTGCTCTAAGACCTTGGGTGAGCCCTTCTGCAGCCTCCCCAGTCTGCCTGGGGCTTTCCTAACGGGTGCCCTCTCGCGGGGAAAGCCCACCAGGGCCCTGCCTCTTCTCGCGTCGCCCTGGCGTGCGTCCACGAGTGCCCTCTCACGTCCCTGTGATCCCTTTGCCCGAGTCCTGCTCCTTCTGGAAAACTCCTCGTGGGCCCAGGCTAAGGCACTGCAGCCTGCTGCTGGCAGGCTCACTGTGAGCCACACGTGGTTGCAGGCCTGGATGTTACCTCGTTTTATTTCCGGATGACTGCCCAGTATCAATATCTCACTTTATAAGTAGAAACAGAGAGAGGTGTAGAATCAGAGTCAAAATGGAGTGAGTGTACCTAAAAGCCAATTGCATATCTCTTGCTTCTGTACATATTAGCTTTGCTATAACATCTAAGGGTGTATCTTGGGAAGTTATATGGGCCCAAATTCCCAGGATCTAGGTGACTAAAATGTGTCCTCCACTGTTATCTTACAACCATTATCTTGGATCTGCTATTGGGTTTGCTATTGTTAACTGTTAATTGACAAACATATTCTGGTGTTCCTCTTTATTGTTCACTGCATATCAGGGGTCCGGTTCAAAATTGTGAGCCCTAGTGGACAGAATACTATAAAAAGCTGCGTAACCCGCTGTTGGGGGCCGCACTCTGGTAAGGAGTGTTGGTCCCGATCGGTGGCCGGTCCTGATCGGTTACCTTGCCTCTCATTTGCTTCTCATTTTCAATAAAATTCATGTGTGACTGTCACTAGTTTTTGTAACATTTTGTTTTAGTTCATGAGTGCAACAGAGGGACACAGCCTCCCTCACCTTGTGACAGGTTCAGGGAGAAGGGCAAGGCCACAGCCCTTGCCACGGATAGGCCGCCCCCTCTGTAACCGCGCGGGATGCAGGCTCAGCGCCTGCACCTGCGTGGGCCTCTGCCCGGCCGCTGCTCCCCCAGCATGGGCCTCTGGCGGCTGGGACTGGGTGTGTGAGCCAGGAGTCTGCACGCCCCGCCCCGGCAGGCCTCCCACCCCTCGTCCCCAACTCAACTGGACTCCGGACCCGCCATCCTGTTCCCAGGGTCGGCTCCAGATCTGTATTCTTACCACAGCAGATAAGGTCCAAATATGGTCGGGGTGGGCCTGGGAGGGTGGAGGGGCAGCCCGGGGAACTCTGGCCTCAAGGAGGAAAGGCGCAGGGAGCTCTTGGCGGGAAGGAGGCCGCGCCCAGCCTCAAGTCTCTCCTGTGCACGCGCGGGGGCTGTGCGTTTCGGGCAGATAGCGCCCCCTCTGGGCCTTGTTTCACTCATCCGTAAAACAAGGCTTTAACAACCGAGTGGTTTGGAGCTCCGTGGGGCGAGGGTTACGAAGACCTGCGAGAGAGGACTGGGGCGGGAGGGGCCGGCCAGGAAACGCCCCCGACCGCCAAGTCCAGGCCTTTGCAACTCTGCTGCCCTCTAGTGGCGACGCGGGGTGGTGGCGACAAGGTCCCTGGGTAACACCGCGCCGGAGGCCCTCCTGTGTTCCAGCCGGCTGCCCCTGCGTTTCTCCCCAGTACAAGGGGGAAGCACCCCAAGCTCTGTCAGGGCTGCCTGCGCTCCTGGTGGACAGAGAGGCAGTCACGGCCCAGGGACAAGACAGCCTGTCTCTCTCATGTCTTTCTTCTGCAAGCACTCCCTGGGGCAGGCACTGCAGCAGGCAGGGACACTGCCAGGCCCTGGCCACCCAGAGGCGCTCGGCACTGGGCTCCTGCCCTCAGAGAGCCTCTGTCTGCTGTGGGAGCAGACGGGCAAACCACAGCTTCGGGAGAAAGGAGGGGAATGTGGGGGCTGCTCCGAGATGTGATATACTGTGTGAGTAACACTTGGGAAGCACATGGCCAGCAAATGCGGCCCCACCCGGCTGTGGCTTTGTCCTGGGCACGTGAGGCTGCAGCCTACAGAGCCAGGAGGCCCTTCCCTGCAGGATGGCTGTGTAAGTCCCCCGTGGCTGGATTAGCCTAGTGAGCCGCAGTGCCGGCCTAATTCTGCAAGTGTTTTTTTGAGCACTTGCCATGTGCTTGGCCTTGGGCTCGGTCTGGCTTGGGTCCTGAAGGCCTGAGGATGATCTGTCAGCTTTGGCTTCCCTCTATACAGCAGGGCCTGCCTTCCCAGAGTCAGGAGGACGGGGAGTCGAGGTGGAGGTGAGGGGTCCGTGCCAGCTGCCCACAGCCTGACAGCAGCACTCAGTGCTGGACTTCCTGGGAGCCAGCCCCCTGTTTGGAGAGTCAGTTTTTTGAGTCAAGGGAAGCCAGCACTTCTGAGGGCACTGCAGGAGTGTGGGAGCCCTCAGCGTCCTAACCAGGCCCCCAGACCCCGGGAGCCTACCCCTTCCTTAGCTGGCTGCTGTTCAAGGGAGATCCTGGCTTCCATGAGATTGCTGCCGCCGGGGTCTCCCTGGTCCCAGCTCCGTCCCGTCAGCTCCTTCTGTTCCTCCTCAGGGACCTAGGATGAACTGCCTCCAACCTCACCCTCACCCTTCCACATTCTATTTGCTGTAGAGCCAGGCCTGTTTCTCAACCCTCCTAATGAAAAAAGCCAGATTCCACTCTTCTCATAATAAAAACTTTCTCCTGCCAGCCCCTGCTGCCCTCCCTTCTCAGGAGAGCCCAATAACCACAGGGAGTTAAGCACCCCCGGCCTGGCTTCTCCTGGGCTTTTCACTCTCACCCTCTTAGTTCCACCCCTGATGGGGATGAGTAACTTTCTGGGCTGCCTGCCTGAGCCTGCTGCCCTGTCAGCCAAGTGACTGAGGCAGACAGACAGCAGGCGGCGGGAGGGAAAGTGGTGGTACAGACCTCACAGAAGAGGCCACAGCACCCCGGACACACGGCTCCAGCTTGGGAGCCCCCAAGCCCACAAGCTCACATGCAGAATGGCCAGGACAGGTGAGGAGCAGCTCACACCATCAGGGAAATCAAAAGGTAATTTTAAAAACATGTAACTGTTTCGAATGGCTCTGCAGCCAATGTGTTTGTGCTGTGTGTGCCATCTTAGTATTCACTGGGTATCTATCTGCAGAGTGCAGCTGAACTCAGCAGGAGCCTAATTTTGTTTCTTGAATTGAATCAAATTGAGTCCCTATGCCTGATTAGTGTCCCTGGTCTCTGGCAAAGGGAGGTGTCAGGTCCAGGGAATCACCGGAAGAGAGCGAGTGGCTCCTGTGCCCAGGGAAATGAGCAGACGGGACAGGACTGATCCTTTGCAAGATAAAGGTATCTGAGACAGAGCACGACTCTCCAGTCCCTTGCAGGGATGCTTCTGGCCCCAGGTCTTTCCCTTACTGTCACTGCTTCATACCAGCTTCTCAGGCTGAGGTTCCAGGCTAGCCCCCCTCCCTCAGGGGAACACACCCACCCTCTCACCCTGTTGAAGAAAGCTCTGTGCCTTTCAGACAACCTATCTGGGCTGAAGCGGTAACAACGGAGAGAAGTGAGAGGTTCCCCCTACTTGTGGGGCTTTCTCTTCTCTCTCAGGGACAGAATGTACACTTCTAACTGGGGGCAGTCTGGAGACAATATCCACCTCTGCTTTTTCCCCTTGAAAAATTCCCTTGATTTCAGTCGAGGCAGGAAAAAGGCAGTGTCCTGTCAAAGGAGGGATTCTGGGGGCAGCAGAGCCAAGCAGGGCACAGGAATTGCGCCATTTTGCTGCTACCTGGCTGGGCTCTTCCTCACACATATGGTGGATGAAGAGACAGCCAGACACGGAGATCTCGGCCTTCGGGGGAGGTGCAGACCCAGGGCCTGAGCCTCAGCCTGCCTCCCCGTTAAGGGCTCCAGAGAATGACAGTGACTGCCACACATCCACAGCCTGGGGCGATGCACGGCAGTCAAGCGACTGACAGGGACGGACAAAGACAGCTCTTGACGTGGCTGCCCTCCCCCAGATACCCGCCTTGGCCAGTCTCCCATCTGCCGTCCGTGCGCGTCCCCGTGCACACGGACCTGCTGGACCTACACTGAGGTTGCTGCGGGCTAGTGACATCCTGAAAAGACGCAGGACCAGGGTCCGGGGTCGGGGAGGGGGGTGGCGCACGCAAGGCAGGGGAATTGGTTCGAACAGTGGGTGGGGCAAGTCCCCCAGGCAGTGAGAGTAATGGGAGGCTGGCACCCGAGGGTGTCGGAGAGGGAGCAAATTGACCCAGCAAGATGGATGGAGCGGTGAGGGAGGCCGGGAACGTCACGACTCCGGGCAGGGGCTCTGGGAAGACTGGGGAATGAGTGGGGCGACATATGGCGGCTACTGGGGCTACCTGGGGGGAGGGGCTGGGAAGGTTTGCGAGCTGGGTCTGCGGAGCCGACCGCCGTACCTGTCCGGGGAGCTGCCGTCTGGAGCCAAGGGCTCCTCTTCGGGCCGCTGCTCCCCTTCGGGACCCGGGCCTCGAGCCGGTCCGCTGCCGCCGCTACCGCTGCTCCCAGCGTCCATGCCCGTGGGTGGCGCCGCTGTCCGGGCGCTGGTGCTGAAGCGGCGGCAGCGGCGGCGAGCTCGTGCGCATGCGTCAGCGCCTGGCTCCCGTCGCTGGGCGGGGCCGAGAAGAAACCCAACCAATGGGCGCGGCGCGGAGGGCAGGGACGAGGCTGCCCGGGGCGGCGCCGCGCGGTGCTGCAGCCCGGCTGTCTGGAAGACCGCGGAGCTGGCGCGGCGGGCGCCTCCTCCCTGGCGGTGCGGCTCCTGCGGTGGGCCTCGATCCTCACAACGTGCGGAGAGAGCCTCGCAGCTCCAAAGACAGACTCATCCAGCCGCACAGAGGGCGGCCTCACGCCCGCGCTTCGTAGAGCGGGACAGCGAGTGGCCGAGAGGTCGGGCGAGTCCCACGTTTGTCTCCGCTCGCGCCCTCCTCTCCCCCTCGGCAGGGTATCTGCTCCAGTCTCTTCCCGTTCATCTGTCTGCACCGGGCCTCGGGGTATGGAGAAGACGGAGAAGGGAGACCCTGGAGGTTCCCCAGCCTCTTTTCTCACAGCCACCCCTGGGTCCCACGGCTGCCTGGCAGGGACCCAGGCTCCAGACTCCAGGCCGCTGGCTGGCCCCCTTCTCGGGAGGCAGCTACGTGAGGGCAGAGGGTAGGGCACATCTGGGTCTGGTGACCCATAGATAGGCCTGGCTAGAGGGTGGCAGGGCCAGAAGAAATGGGGGCGGGGCGCCAAGCCTGGGGAGTCGGGTCAGGATCTGGGGTTTGGATAGGGTAAGCAGAAAGGGTTTCGCAGCAAGCAGGCTGTTCAGGGCCTGGCCTTGGGTACAGGAAGGTGCCGTGGCTGAAGGCATTAGGCTGGGAAGAGTCAGAACTCGGGGGGTGATTGGATTGCAGCCTTCCCTGAAATGTGTGCCAGTGCCAGTTCCATACCAGGCACAGGTTAGAGGTTGGGGCGGGAGAATCTAGAGGTGTGCAAATGGTAGGTCTGCCCCGAGCAGCGCACAGTTTGGTTGGAAAGATAAAGGGCCAGGCCCTAAATTGGTGCCAGCTGGGCAGGGGCGGGGCCATGAGTTGGTGATACCCTCTGCTCCCTGGAGCTTGCTGCAAGGTAGGAGCCCTGTGCAAAGAGGGACAACCTCTTCCTTCCCAACAGGCCCGGGAAGGGTAGTGATTGTAGGGCAGCCCTGGCTTGGGGGCCTTTGGGAATGTGGAGGTAAGAGAGAGGGAAAGCAGCCTTGACTTGAGGTGGGAGGCAGGGGAATTGCCAAGTTCAGTGTGTTTCAGGGAATGGTAAGAAAGCCATCTGGGTGGTAAGGGGCCATGGAAGGCTTCTGACCCACAGACTGAGGCACGCAGACTGGAACCTTGGAAGGCCCACCGGCTCTGGGAGTGCAGGTGCAGGGGGCAGGTGACGAGGCCATACTCGGGGTCCCCTGATGGGAGGGGGCAGGGTGACCAGGAAGAGTTGTGACCTTATATGAGGTACCACACGCTGTGGGCGCCACTGAGCCAAGCTTCTGAGCCGGCCAGGCTGCACGCCTCCTTTTCATACTGGAATCAGAGACACTGGGCCCCCAGGTTGGATTTGAAGGAAGACAGGCTCTTTGAAGAACAGACATGGCCTTCAACAGGCTGTTTATTAGGAAGACAGGATTTCTGTTTGGGCCTCATGCCAGATCCACGGGGCAGTCCACTCAGGCTCCTCCTTCTTTCGGCTTGTTTTCTTCTGTTTCTTCAGTAATGTGGCCCACGGTGCCAATGGCAATGGCCATGGCCATAGCCATGGCCAGGATGGGGCCAAAAGTGCCCTGGGCCATGGCCAGGAGGGGGCCCACAGTGCCCTGGGCAATGGCCAGGAGGGGGCCCACAGTGCCCTGGGCAATGGCCAGGAGGGGGCCCACAGTGCCCTGGGCCATGGCCAGGATGGGGCCAACAGTGCCCTGGGCCATGGCCAGGAGGGGGCCCACAGTGCCCGGGGCCATGGCCAGGATTGGGCCCACAGTGCCCTGGGTCATGGCCAGGATGGGGCCTACAGTGCCCAGGGCCATGGCCAGGATGGGGCCCACAGTGCCCTGGGTCATGGCCAGGAGGGGACCCACAGTGCCCTGGGCCATGGCCAGGATGGGGTCTACAGTGCCCAGGGCCATGGCCAGGATGGGGCCTACAGTGCCCTGGGTCATGGCCAGGAGGGGACCCACAGTGCCCTGGGCCATGGCCAGGAGGAGGCCCACACCAATCTGGAGGATGGCCACCAGAGCACCGTCCCTGT
This sequence comes from Oryctolagus cuniculus, assembly GCF_964237555.1. Lineage (NCBI taxonomy): Eukaryota > Metazoa > Chordata > Mammalia > Lagomorpha > Leporidae > Oryctolagus > Oryctolagus cuniculus. The sequence continues at coordinate 63,391,121 of NC_091443.1, forward strand.
GGAAAGGCAAATGGGCAATGAGTTAGAGATCAGCTTTCCCTCAAGCCACCTCCCCAGGGGACTTGGGATTCCTGGCACCAGCAAGGGGTTTGGTGGCAGGCCGGGTATCCTTCATTTACATACAAACAGCCATGTCTGTGGACATGTGAATGGGTGGGTACATGCCTGCTGTGTACGTAGATATGTGCATAGGATACATGGATATATGAGAATGGGTGTATGTGAGCCCATGACCCTGAGCAAGTGCCAGACCCTAGAAATCAGGAAGAATAAAAGGTGAAGTCAGGGGCAGGCATTTGCAGTGGTTAAGATGCTGCTTGGGGGGGCTGGCGCTTTGGCGCAGTGGGTTAACACCCTGGCCTGAAGCACCGGCATCGCCGGTTAGAATCCCGGCTGCTTCACTTCCTGTCCGGCTCTCTGCTGTGGCCTGGGAAAGCAGTAGAAGATAGCCCAAGCCCTTGGGCCCCTGCACCCACGTGGGAGACCAGGAAGTGGCCCCTGGCTCCTGGCTTCGGATCGGCACAGCTCCAGCCATTGCAGCCAATTGGGGAGTGAACCAGTGGATGGAAGAACTCTCTCTCTCTCTCTCTGCCTCTCCTCTCTCTGTGTAACTCTGACTTTCAAATAAATAAATAAATCTTAAAAAAAAAAAACCTTTAAATCCTATGTTTATTAAAAAAAAAAAAAGATGCTGCTTCCTGCTAATGTGCACTGACAGCAGCTCATGGCTTAAGTGCTTGGGTCCCTGCCAACCACGTGGGATTGAGTTCCAGTCTCCTGGCTTCAGCCTGGCCCAGCCCTGGTTGTTACATTTTGTCTGTCATTTTGCCTTTCAAATAAAACAAAAATAGAGATTTTTTTTTTAAAGCTTGGGGCCAGTGCTGTGGCGCAGTGGGTTAATGCCCTGATCTGAAGTGCCAGCATCCCATATGGGTGCCGGTTCTAGTCCCAGCTGCTCCTCTTCCCATTGAGCTCTCTGCTATGGCCTGGGAAAGCAGTAGAAGATGGCTCAGGTCCTTGGGCCCCTGCACCCACGTGGGAGACCTGGAAGAAGCTCCTGGCTCCTGGCTTCGGATCGACACAGCTCTGGCTGTTGTGGCCATCTGGGGAGTGAACCAGTGGATGGAAGACCTCTGTCTCTGTCTCTATCTCTCTCTGTAACTCTGTCTTTCAAATAAATAAAATAAATCTTTAAAAAAAAAAAGAAAAAAAGCTTTATACGATTTTTTAAATGGAAGTAAAGTCAAAGCTTTCCTGCCTCAGGCAAAAGGCCTGGGGAAAGTGTGGCTTAACCTTCTGTCTTGGCTGGAACCCCTCCTGAGGCCCTAAGACCACAGAGGTTTGTTTGCCTCTTGCTACAGGGCCAGGGAAAAGGCGGGAGACTCCGCCTTGCTTCTGTGCTCCGCACTGTGGGCCTGGGGCCCTGTGAAGCCAGGCTGGAGCTGAGCCCCCACCGCAGGCACTGGAGGACTCCCCAGGTCACTTCTGCCCTTAGGGCCTGGATAGGGCTTGGCATCAATGGGGAAGAGGCTGGCTCCAGGGCTGGGGGCTTTCCTGAGGCCAGCCCCTTCCTCATCCAGGCTCAGCGATGCCTGGAACAGCCTCTTCCCACCCCGTCTGCCTCTCCCTCCGTGGCTGTTTTCCTGGCGGGGTCACAGACCCAGGCCTGGGAGCTGCATCTGCTGGTGGTGGTGGCAGGAGAGAGGGGAGGGAGGGCAGCCTCCCTTCTCGGCAGAGGCAGGTCCAGGGGGCACCTGTGGGGCAACTGGGAGCAAGCCAGCCATCTAGCAGTGCTGTGGGGGTAGCAGGAAACAGAGAAGCAGGATCGAACAGGCGGGGAAGCAGCAGGAGAGAGGACAGGTGGCTGGGGAGACAGATGGGAAAGTAGAGAGAATGCCAAGGGGAGGCTCCAGCCGTGGGGGGTGGGGGGGTGGGGTGGACAAATGCAGCAGTGCCTGCCCTGTGGGGCTGCTGCCTGAGCCCACGCCCTGCTCTTCATCTGGGGGAAGTGGTGGCTTGTTTCCCGAGGCTCTGGGGTGGAGGCTGGGGTCTGGAGGACACAGCAGCAGGGTGGAGAACAGGAGAACTTTCCTACCTTGGGACCTGTGGGAGAGGAAGCAAAGAAAAGCAGCTGCTTTGGTAATTTTGTTCTGTTGAAAACACCTGTCTTCCCCCTGGTGCTGGTTTTGTACCCACACCCCTAGCCCCAACTGAGCTCCTGAGACTTGGTCACTCGCCTGCCAACCATTCCCTCATTCACTCTCCCAACAACAGACTCATATTCAAAGCCACGCAAATTCATTAGCTCTTGCAGGAGCTGGCTCCGTCCCCCACCCCCCCACCCCCCCACCCCCCCCACCCCCCGGTGGTGTGGGGACACTTGGGAGGAGTGGGTTCCTGTCTTCACACCACAGATCATCTGCCCTCCCAACCTGGGCCAAATTCCATGACAATAGGGGAGGCACATGCAGAGGGGAACCCTGCTTCTTCTGCTTCCAACCCTACACATCCCATCCCCCAGTGTGCCCCCTTGTGGCCCACTTAGCCCAGTCTCTGCTCAGCTCCCAGAGGGGTTTGCTGGCTCCTGCTTATGAGCTTCTGGTCCCAGGTCTTGGCCTTTGTTCCTGCCTCCCGCCACTTGGAGCTCTCTCTGGCTCGACCCCATGACAACCCCCATGGGAAACCCACTTAGAAGGGCCCATCCAGCCTCCTAGCTGTGGGGCCCGTGGGCTTACTTCTGTAGTGACCAGACTAAGTGGTCTGGCGTCCTGAAGTGCTCCTCGGGGGGCAATCACCCGCTGTCTCCTGGAAGCTGGGTGGTTTTTTATGTGACCCCTAACTTCCCCAGGCCCTGTGTGCAGTGGGAAAAGCACCTGCCAGTGTCACTCCCGAGGAAGGAGACTGAGGGAGATGAAGGTTGGGTAAATTGTTCTCCAACTCTCAGGGCCTGTTTTCATTTTGGAACCCTACTGCCACCTTCCACAAACACACACACATTTTTGGCAGGCACTGAGTGTGGCTGACTGCCCAGCCTCCCCCATTTCCCCTCCTCCCTTCCTCTTCCACCCGACGGCCTCCAGGCCACTGGGCTTACCTAGGTGCATCTTTATGGAGCAAGAGCCGCGAGTGACACAAGGAACACCTGTGGTTCAACAGGCAGCATGTCAGTTGGCTGTAATCTAAATCTCAAACACTTTCCCCCGTCCCTCCCAGGGACACACACACACGCAGCCCCTTCAGAGGATGGAAGAAATAAAACTGCCTCTGGCTGGGCTTGGCACCCAGTATGGAGCTGGCACTCCACGTGCTGGGCACAGGTGTTAAATGGACACTGAAGGTTTGCCTGTGTGGTGAGCAGAGACAAGGCAGTACCATGCAGCAGCCCCTGAACCCTGTATTCCTGCACCCGACACCCCCATCCACCCCCCAAACTTACATTCATGTGTTAATTCAATTCCCCTTGAGTCTATTTCAATCACGTTAATTATTAACATTGCCCGCCTGTGTGTGCCAGGTCTTAGTACACCTGTCCCTGTGTGAACACCTGGCTCAGGGTTGGGAAGGGAAGCTGGGAGAGATCTGTGTCCCCAGGCCCCGAGGGCAGACTAGGGGTGGTGAGCAGGGGTCTCTGGTGACCCCAGGGACCCTGTGATCTTTGCCCCTGCAATCCAAGTGAATGGAAACCTTCCGGGGCCCTGCCTGCTTGCTCCTCTCTCCTCTTGCCAGGACTGGAAGCAGGAGGGAGGTCTGGGGTCTGAGCCGATCTGTCCTGCATCAATAAGATTCTCATCAGATGCAGGTCTGCCTCCATCTTACTTGGGTGTGCATGCAAGTCACAAGGGACAGCCCGGCGTGGACCCAGTGCACACACAGCATGCTCATATTCTTTTTTCACCCCCAAGTCAGGATGTAGTATGAACAAGCAGGACCAAACCCTTGCCACCAGGGCCTTCTGGTACACAAGCACACATGCTCATAGATCTGTCCCCTCCTCCCCATGCAACAGCCCCACCCCTGCCAGGCCCTGCGCCCTGCACCTCCTGAGCTATCCGTTTTCACTGACCCCTCCTTGTCCCACAATGTTCAGGTGAACTCAGCCTCTGAACTATGGCCCTGGTCCTTCCTGTCCCCTCATCCTTCCTCCCTCAATAATGAGGCTCAAAGAGACAGCTGTGGATGGACTTGGAGAGAAGGACATAAAAACAACCTCAGGGGGCCCACGTCACAGCCCAGCAGCTTCCCATCCAGCTCCCTGCGAATGCACCTGGGAAGGCGCTCAGTATGGCCCAAGTGCATGGGCCCCTGTACCTATATGGGAGACCCAGATGGAGTTCCAGGCTCCTGGCTCTTACCTGGCCCAGCCTCAGTTGGGAGTGAACCAGTGGATGGAAGACATCTCTCTCTCTAATCATCTCTCTAGCTTTCAAATAAATAAAATAAGTCTTCCCAAGAAAACCCTCAGGGCATTCAGGATCTGAGTTAGTAGTAGCAGAAAACCTAGTCCTTGGACCAACTCCCCCCAGTTCAGGGACTGGTGTTTGGGGACAGGAGTTGGCAGCACTGGAGTGGACCCAATGCAGTCCCTGCAACCCTCAGCTAAACCCCTCTGCCTGGCATCTGCCAGGCATAGCCAAGGTTGCAGGCCAATTATAACCCAGCATGGCACTGGGCCCAGGGCAGATGGGTAGACATGCAGGGAGGTACACAGGCACACAGCACACACACACACAGGTTGCACTCACTGGGAGACAACAAGACAGGCAGATGCACAAGGCGCACACAGACTTGGAGGCACAGAGACAGGTTCAGTTCAGTAGGGGTGCACACACCCCTACCCAGAGTGACCATGAGCTCACGGTAATGCAACAAACTCTGCAGACCCCGCTGCCCCCAGCCCCCAGCCTGCAGAGCCAGCTCCTTACCTGTGGAGTGCAGAGCAGGGGCAAGAAGTGCAATGCTCCACCTGGCTTCAGGTGTATTTGTATGGGATAGGGAGAGGCTGGGATGAGTCATTCATGTGCACTGGGAGGTCACGGGCAGTGGGTGCAGGGTGGATGGTGGGGGCAATGAGGAAGGACGAGCCAGTCTCACCTGTGTTATCTGCAATGGCCGCTGGAAGCAGGATGTGTGTGTGTAGGGCGTGGGGAGCGGCAGGGAGGGAACGTTCTATTAGTAGATGTGTGCTGTATAACCAAGGCAGGGTCCCCAGCCACAGGCGACTCGTGCACTGAATGCCAGGCCATGTGGGAACCGCTTCCCACACCCGTGGTAACCCGCCGACTCCTACAGAGCACAGTGACCCATCCCCTCTGCCCAGCAGTTCAGGGAGGAACTCATGACCTTCGTGGAAGGCTTGGTGGGATCCTGGCCCAGGTGTCTTCGCTCTCACTCAGTGCCCGCTGAGCCCTGTGGTCTGTGCTGGCGTCACCACCTCTAGCTCAGGGCGCTCGGCCCTGCTGGGCCCCCACAACACCCCCACCCGGCCTCCTGCAGTCAGGCCCAGGTGGCCCCTGCGAGCTCTCCTGCCCCCGGGGTCCTTTCTCCCAGTGGCCCTCTCTCCCACTGGACTCTGCTCCTCAAAGGAGGGGCCTTAGTCACCTGGCCTTCAGCAGTGCCCATAAACCCAGGGTGACTGAATAAAGAGCAGGAATCAGTTACTGTTGAGTGACACCTGGCTTCCGTTTCTATGGTAAATGTTTGTGTTTAGTTTTTTTCTCTCTTGTTTACATGTTTAGGTCTCAGCTGCCCGGCTGCCCCTCGTGCTGCCTGGCTATACTGCATCTGAAACTCCCACTGGCAGCAAGGCCAAGGGGCTTGGCTGGCCCCTGTCAGTCAAGGGCAACGACAACTCTGCAAAAGCAAACACAGAAAAGCCAAGCCCCTCGCTGCTTCCACATTTGCCTGTAAAGAGTCTGGGTGAGGGGCTGCGCTGTGGTGCGCTGGGTTAAGCCACCGTCTGCCTGCAGTGCCGGTATCCCATATGGGCTCCAGTTTAAGTCCCAGCTGCTCCACTTCTGATCCAGCTCCCTGCCAATGTGCCTGGGAAAGCAGCAGAAAATGGCCCAAGTCCTTGGGTCCCGGCATCCACCCACGAGGAAGACCCAGAAGAAGCTCCTGGCTTTGGATTGGCCCAGCTTCGGCTGATGGGGCCATTTGGGGAGTGAACCAGTGGATAGAATCTCAATCTCTCTCTCTCTCTCTCTCTCTCTCTCTCTCTCTCTCTCCCCTCCCCCACCCAACTCTGATTTTCAAATAAATAATAAATAAATATTAAAAAAAAGTCAGGATGGACTCACTGGGCTTCAACTACATTGGATTATTCACTTTCTATTTATTAGAGAGGCAAAAAGAGACAGAGTTCCCATCTGCTGGTTCGCTCCCCAAACACCCACAGTGCTCAGGGCTGGGCCAGGGTCAGAGCTAGAAGCCAGAATGCATGCAGGTCTCCCTGCGGGCGGCAGGATCCCACCACTGCCTCCAGGGTCTGCACTGAGGGGAAGCTGGAGTCAGGAGGCAGAGCCAGGAACGGATGTGCTTATCCTGGCCGTGTCCCAACTACTAGGGTAAATGCCTGCTCCCCGACATGGATTTTTATTTGTGTGTATCTCATAAATACAACATGAGGAACACAGTAATTCTTCCCACTGTACCCAGCCTCCCACCCATTCCCCCCCTTCCTCCTCCCTCTCCTGTTTAGTCCCAGAAAGAAAAAGAAATAGAAAGAAAGAAAGAAAGAAAGAAAGAGAAAGAAAGAAAACAATGGAATAAAGAAACTAAGAGACCTGTTCCTCAACAGTCTAGATAGATTAATTTTGAAATAGTAACAAATATCCTAGAGAAATGAAAACATTGGTCCTAGAGTAGGTTGTGGAATATCTAAAAACTGGGAACATCTGAAATGTCTGACACTAGGTAAATTAATAAAATGGTGGTACATGCATTTTTAAAAAGATTTATTTATTTATTTATTTGAAAGTCAGAGTTACAGAGAGAGGGGGAGCAACAGAGAGATCTTCCATGTGCTGGTTCATTCCCCAGATAGCCAAATAGCTGGAGCTGGGCCAGGCTGAAGCCAGGAACCAGGAGCTTCATCCAGGTCTCCCATGTGGGTTGCAGGGGTCCAAGTACTTGGGCCATCTTCTGCTGCTTTTCCCAGGCCGTTAGCTGGGAGGTAGGTCAGAAGTGGAGCAGCCAGGACTCAAACTGGCACCCATGTGGGATGCGGAACTGCATGCAGCAGCTTTACCTTCTATACCACAAGGTCAGCCCTAGTACATGCATTTAATGGAATACTACTCAGTCGTAAAAAGGAATGAACTATTAGTACACCCAAACATAACTGAGTCTCGAAATAATTATGTGGAATGAAAGAGGCCAGACTTAAAAAACATGCTACATAATTCTGTCTATAAAATGTTGTAAAGTTCCAGCCGGCGCCGTGGCTCAATAGGCTAATCCTCCACCTTGCGGCGCCGGCACACCGGGTTCTAGACCCGGTTGGGGCGCCGGATTCTGTCCCGGTTGCCCCTCTTCCAGGCCAGCTCTCTGCTATGGCCAGGGAGTGCAGTGGAGGATGGCCCAGGTGCTTGGGCCCTGCACCCCATGGGAGTCCAGGAAAAGCACCTGGATCCTGGCTCCTGCCATCGGATCAGCGCGGTGCGCCGGCTGCAGCGGCGGCCATTGGAGGGTGAACCAACGGCAAAGGAAGACCTTTCTCTCTGTGTCTCTCTCTCTCACTGTCCACTCTGCCTGTGAAAAATTTAAAAAAAAAAAAATGTTGTAAAGTTCCAAAACACATGAACTCATTGATAGGGACAGCAGATTACCTGGGGCTGGAGCTGTGGCAGTGGGGAGGGGGCATAAGGAGCTATCAGAAGAGTCTTGGAGGAGGGGCTGGCACAGGGGCTTCTAAAAGAAGCGCCAGTTCATGTCCCAGCTGCTCTGTTTCTGAACCAGTTCCCAACTAATACACCCGAGAAGCAGCAGAAGATGGCCTGAGCGCTTGGGCCCCTGCCACCCCCATGGGAGACCCAGTTGGAGTTGTGGGCTCCTGGCATTGGCCGCCCCCCACCCCCACCACGGCCATTGTGGCCATCCTGGGAGTAAACAAGCGGATGGAAGATCGCTCTCGGTCACTCCTCTCTTTGTCACTGCCTATCAAATAACAAAATAATGAAAAAAGAAGGGGACTGGAGGGAATTCAGGGCTTATGTTCATTATCTTGATTGCACTGGTGGTTTCTGGGAGCGTGCATATTTTGAAGCATCTACAATAAAAATGTGTGCAGTACCTCAGTTAGAGCTCTAAAAGCAAAGGTAATGAAACCACATCAGGAAATGATGTGAACAGTGCTAAGGAGGGGGTGGCAGGAAAGGCCGAGCGTCTGTCTCTGTCTCTGTTGCCAACTGTCTCACAGCATCACCGTCCTCCAATCAGCTCTTGGGGGTAAGGTTACCATCTTCCCCTTTTAGAGAGTTTCAGAAGCTAGGGTCCAGAGATTTAAAAACAAGCTCAGGCTTGTCCAGCCACGGTGCCTACAGTCTGAGTCTAGTGCCTGGGTGCCTGCTCCATCTTGGATTATCTCTTCTTTCAGGAGTGGCCTCGGTAGGGTGGGGGGTGTGGGTGGGTATTGGTACAGCCGTTGGGAAGCCAGCTGGGACGCCCGCACCCCACATCCGAGTGCCCGGGTTTCAGTCCCAGCCGTGCCTCTGACTCCGGCTCCCTGCTCATCCCACCCTGGGAGGCAGCAGGTGATGGCTCAAGTACCTGGACCCCTGCCAGCCACATGGGCGACCCAGAGGGAGTTCGGGGCTCCTGGTTTTGGCTTGGCCCAGTCCTGGCTGTTGCAGACATTTGTGGAGTGAACCAGCAGATGGAAGAGCTCTGTCTGTGTCTCTCTACCTTAACTTAAAAAACAAAAGGACTGCTCCTCTGAGAGACCACAGCCCCAGGACAGTTATGGCCGAAGGACTTTGGTTTCTGCCTACGCGGGCATTAATTCCTTCGGAGCGCACTGGCTGTGAGTCAGCAGGGAGCCAGGGCAGGAGGCGGTGGGTTGCTGGGCAGGGGCCGTGTGGTGCTGCCAGGTGCATGCTCAGGCCCGTGCTGTGTGACAGGTGAAACCAAGCCCCGTGTCCAGTGCCTGTCGTGCACGTGTAGCTGCTCTGGGGCCTGACTCCCCTGGTCTCCCCCAAGGGCTCCATCTCCCTCCCTTAGCTTCAAATTAGGAAAATGCCCACACTGAACAGAGAGGGCGCTGCAGCCCGCCCACACGGTCCCTGATCACTGGACTCAGGAGGTCATTTATGTCCCCGGTTGATAACAACTTGACGTTTGTTCTTGTCTTGAGGATTTTTCCAGAAACTGCGGGCCCTGAGCAAGAAGTCACTGACACCTGGCTGACCGCAGCCCCCTGGGCTATCACCAACATTGCCAAAGAACACGCCCTTGCTGACCAATCGCAGGAGGGCCATGAGCACTGCTGACCAACCAGGGGCCTGCGCTGCTCTGCCCCCACTTCCACCCCTAAGAACCTTCACCTCCAGCCCCTCCAAGAGCGCGGGAACTTAGCGGTACCTGCCCGGCTTCCTGCTCTGGCCTCGCGATAAACACCTGCTTCCCTCCCGACCTGAGCACAGTGATTGACTCCCTGCACGCCACGCCAGTGGGCATGGGTCTGGGGGCCCCCACAACACAGCACTTCCTGTGCCCGCCCCACCCTGCCTCACCAGCCCTCCTCTCCCAGGCGTCTCCCTCTTCTCCATCAGGGACTCTGATGCCATGACCCACCTCCACCCCCAACACACACACCCCTGTCCCAGCCTCTGGCAGGAAGCTGAAAAGAGAGGCCTAGGTCCCTGGGAGGGAAGTGGGAATGTGGGGGCTGGGGAGTGCACGGGGCCAGGGCTGTGGCTCCCAGATTCAGCCAGCCCCATCCTGCCATCCCCAGGTCAGTCCTGAGCCCCAGGTCCGGGCACGGCAGGCAGGCAGGCAGTGCAGGTCCCGAGGCCTTGGGTAGAGAGGTGGACAGAGAAGGGCCAGGGGCAGTCGGGGGCCCTGGGTGGGCCAGGAGGCCTGCAGGAGGTGAGCACCCTGGTGTCATCTGTCGTACAGTGTGGGGAGCAACTCGGACTAGACTGTTACTGGAATTAAGACTTATTCTATGCATCTGCTCTCCCACAATATGGCGCTGGGAGAGGAGTAAACAGCTTCTACGCAGCTGCCTCTCACCAACTTGAGTGATGACCGGCAGGAGCTGATCCTGCTCCTGATTGGAGGAGAGCAGCGTACTCGGCGTGCAGGTAGCAGAGTTGGGGTTGGTGGAAGAGGACTATAAAGGAGGAGAGAGACAACATGCACCAGGAACATCTAAGAGGAACATCTATCTGAAGGAACACCTGAGCAGCCCCCGAGAGAGCCGGCCGGCGGTGTGCCGCTCCCCCGCGGAAGTGGGGAAAGTGGCAGGGGGAACCGCCCTTCCACGGAGGTGGAAGGGTCGGTAGTCAACCCGGGAAGAACCAGCAGCAAACCCGGGGAGGGCTGAGTAGACAAAAGAACAGCGCAGGGTTCTGTGTCATTCCTCCGAGAAGAGGGGGAGCGACATAATGGTGCCGTGACTCAGATAGGAAGCCTAGGCAGGGTCCAGTGTCGCTCCTCCACAAAGAGGGGGAGCGACAGTACAGTGCATCTGATCATGGCCCTCTTCCCTCTGCCCGACCCTAGGATGTGGAGGGCAAACAGAGAGCCCCGGTGACAGCTGTGTCCCCTTGGCCCTCCCGGCACACGGCCTGCAGATGGACAGTGGGTGCCCACTGCGCCTGGCCCACACAGGTGGCTTCCTCGTCTGAAAGCCCCAGAGTTGGGGAAGATAGGAGCTCTCTGGGGCCACGGGAGATATTTCTGGCCTGAGAGGACTGGGGTCAGGGAGAGGGAGGACAGGGCAAGCCGACAGGCAGGCGAGAAGGTGCCGTGCAGGCCTAGAGTCGAGGCCCAGAGGTGCAGTCCCAGCCCCTCTGCCACCTCCAGTGCTTGTCATCAGAGCTGGGCTGTTCCGCCACCTCCAGTGCTTGTCATCAGAGCTGGGCTGGCTGGCAGGGTGCACCTTGTCGTGTCCCTGGAGGGATGGCGGCAGGGGTAGCCGCCCGGGGAGCCGTGCTGGGAGGGTGGCGCAGGCCCTGGCGGTGGGCCTCGGGGATTCTGGGGTGGTGGGGAGTGCTCCCATCCCCAGAGACTCCAGGACAGGTCACGTCCCCTGGTCCCCCAGGAGATGCCAACAGCACCTGTCTGTGCTGGCTAAGTCAGATTTTGGAGGCCATCACGTGTGTGAGGGCTTTGTCCGTGTCAGCTGGGAGTGCGAGGTGTGACTGCTGTCTGTGTCAGCACTGCTGACCCATCTGACTCTGCCTTGTCCTCCCCTGGCTCCGTGTGCTGCGGCACTGCCTGCCGGCGGCCTACATATCACTCGGAGCCCGTCACTGACAGCCGCGGAGAGCCTGCCCCGCCTCCTGCAACACCCGCCTTCCCCAGGGCCTCCACACATCCAGGGCCCTGCATGTTCGGGAATGCAGGACTCTGTGAAAATGGGGACAGTGCCCGACACATCCAGTCAATGGGTCACCCTGCCTCCCTCCCAGTGGTGACCATGTCGTCCCAGGCTCGGCACTTCCGGAGCTGCCCGTCTCTAGGCCGGACACAATCCGGGAGCCAGGCTGCCCACAGCCACTCCAGAGGCCCTCCCTCTCCTTCGGGGGCCTGGCCAGCTCCCCCATCTTTATGGCCTTTCTAGTGGGCTCCTGTCCTCTCCACCCCTCAGAACTGCCAGATCTTTCTCTGCCTTCCAGAGGCTGTGGTGAGCCTGGCGGTGGGGGCTCCTTCCTCCCCACCCAGAGAAAGGAGCGCCCTGGGACCCGCACCCAGCCCCCCTGCTCCCTGCCTCTGCAGGCCCCTAGACCTGAGACCTTGATGCTGTCTTGGCTCTTCCTCTGCCTGCTGTGCCCACCCCAGGCCACGCGCAAGCTCTGAGGCCTCTAGAAGGTTCCACTGCTCACCCCTTCCCTGGACTCCCCAGGGCGTGGCATGCCACCTCCCTGCAGTGACTCTCTGGACTTAGCCTGCCAGTGGCCCCACCCTAAGCCCAGCCCAGCAGCCCTCTGCACCAGGCTGGCTAAAGCTCCTGGAACCTCACCAGCCCCTGCTCTAAGACCTTGGGTGAGCCCTTCTGCAGCCTCCCCAGTCTGCCTGGGGCTTTCCTAACGGGTGCCCTCTCGCGGGGAAAGCCCACCAGGGCCCTGCCTCTTCCCGCGTCGCCCTGGCGTGTGTCCACGAGTGCCCTCTCACGTCCCTGTGATCCCTTTGCCCGAGTCCTGCTCCTTCTGGAAAACTCCTCGTGGGCCCAGGCTACGGCTACTGTGTCTGCTGCTGGCAGGTGCCTCCGGCCTGGAGCCGGGGTCTTCACCTCCTTGTTTCAGGAGAAGCACACAGTAGGTGCCAGCTAATGGCACATTGTGGGCAAGCCCTGGCAGGGCAACTCTGGGCTGGGGATCCAGGCAGGGGGTTCTGGGAAACTGCTGTGAGTTCCCCAAGCACCCAGCACAACAAGGGAGAGCCCAGGGCTGCAGTGCCACGCTGGGGCTCCCCTCCCCCGAGCTGTGAGTGCCCAGAGGGTCCCAGCCCAGCCTGCCTCGGCCTCCAGATGCCACCCTGTCGTGCCATGTGTGCTCTCAGGTATGGTGTGGCCCAGACTTTGTCCTGGCAGCTAGCACCTACCCTGGGTTGGTGCCAGCCCCACCTCTGACTCTGAGTCACTGCCCCCCACCCCCCACTGGCCAGAGCCAGGCTGGCTGACCGAGGCCTACGTGCAGACTTGTAGTCACAGGGGTCAGGACAGCAGGATCTTGAGACAGGAGTGGCCCTGCTGGGGTGGAGGGAGGGGTGCATTTGCAGAAGAGGCACACTGGGCTTCAAGCCAGCGTCTGGTGCCTTCTCCCCTGAGTGAGACCTGACAGCTGGGCTCGCTCTGCCACCCAGAGCTGGCAGGAGGCATGGGTGTCCTCCAAGCACTCAGCCCCCAGCCAGGGAGAAGTCCTGGGCTTGGGGATGAGAGTCTGAACCTGGACTTGGTAGGGGTGGGGATGGCGGCCAGGAGCAGCTCCCAGCTGGCTGGGGAGAGATGGCAGCCGGCACCTAGGGCCTTCAGGGTCCAGGCACGGCAGGGAGCAGACAGGGAAGCCTAGCTGGGCAGGGGGCATGAAGGGAGACCCAGAGAGGGTGCTGGGGAGGCCGCAGGGTCTCCCCTACCGGGTCACACACGGTCCCCATCACCCAGAAGTCTTCAGAGCTGTCCACCCCTGACAGCAGGCAGGAGGCAGCCTGGGGCCCTGGAGAGACGCTGTGCAGGGAGCATCTGGAAGGCGGCAGTGAGCTGCCCGAGGTTCACTCTGAGCCACACGTGGTTGCAGGCCTGGATGTCACCTCCTTTTATTTCCGGATGACTGCCCAGGATCAACACCTCACTTTATAAGTGGAACCAGAGAGAGGAGGCGTAGAATCAGTCAAAATGGAGTGAGTGTGCCTAAAAGCCAATTGCATATCTCTTGCTTCTGTACATATTAGCTTTGCTTGCTAACATCTAAGGCTGTACGTTGGGAAACTATATGGGCCCAAATTCCCAGGAACTAGGTTGACCGAAATGTGTCCTCCACTGTTATCTTACAACCATTATCTTGGATCTGCTATTGGGTTTGTTATTGTTAACTGTATCTTACAACCATATTCTGGTTTTCCTTTTTATTGTTCACTGCATACCAGGGGTCCGGTTCAAAATTGTGAGCCCTAGTGGATAGAATACTATAAAAAGCTGCGTAACCCGCTATTGGGGGCCGCACTCTGGTAAGGAGTGTTGGTCCCGATCGGTGGCCGGTCCTGATTGGTTACCTTGCCTCTAATTTGCTTCTCATTTTCAATAAAATTCATGTGTGACTGTCACTAGTTTTTGTAACATTTTGTTTTAGTTTACAAGTGCAACAGAGGGACACAGCCTCCCTCACCTTGTGACAGGTTCAGGGAGAAGGGCAAGGCCACAGCCCTTGCCACGGATAGGCTGCCCCCTCTGTAACTGCACCGGATGCAGGCTCAGCGCCTGCACCTGCATGGGTCTCTGCACGGCTGCTGCTCCCGGGGCCTCTGCCAGGAGCTGGTGTGTGGGCTAGGGATCTGCATGCCTCGCCCTGGCAGGCCTCCTACCCCTTGTCCCCAACTCAACTGGACTCCGGCCCCGCCATCCTGTTCCCAGGGTGGGCTCCAGATCTGTATTCTTACCACAGCAGATAAGGTCCAAATATGGTCGGAGTGGGCCTGGGAGGGTGGAGGGGCAGCCCGGGGAACTCTGGCCTCAAGGAGGAAAGGCGCAGGGAGCTCTTGGCGGCCACCACCCAGGAAGGAGGCCGCGCCCAGCCTCAAGTCTCTCCTGTGCACGCGCGGGGGCTGTGCGTCTCGGGCAGATGGCGCCCCCTCTGGGCCTTGTTTCACTCATCCGTAAAACAAGGCTTTAACAACCGAGTGGTTTGGAGCTCCGTGGGGCGAGGGTTACGAAGACCTGCGAGAGAGGACTGGGGCGGGAGGGGCCGGCCGGGAAACGCCCCCGACCGCCAAGTCCAGGCCTTTGCAACTCTGCTGCCCTCTAGTGGCGGCGCGGGGTGGTGGCGCCGAGGTCCCCGGGTAACACAGCCCCGGAGGCCCTCCTGTGTCCCAGCCGGCTGCCCCTGCGTTTCTCCCCAGTACAAGGGGGAAGCACCCCAAGCTGTGTCAGGGCTGCCTGCGCTCCTGGTGGACAGAGAGGCAGTCACGGCCCAGGGACAAGACAGCCTGTCTCTCTCATGTCTTTCTTCTGCAAGCACTCCCTGGGGCAGGCACTGCCGCAGGCAGGGACACTGCCAGGCCCTGGCCACCCAGAGGCGCTCGGCACTGGGCTCCTGCCCTCAGAGAGCCTCTGTCTGATGTGGGAGCAGACGGGCAAACCACAGCTTCGGGAGAAAGGAGGGGAATGTGGGGGCTGCTCCGAGATGTGACATACTGTGTGAGTAACACTTGGGAAGCACATGGCCAGCAAATGCGGCCCCACCCGGCTGTGGCTTTGTCCTGGGCACGTGAGGCTGCAGCCTACAGAGCCAGGAGGCCCTTCCCTGCAGGATGGCTGTGTAAGTCCCCCCGTGGCTGCTGCTCACTTGGAGCCTGCTGGCTGGGAACAGGGGCTGGGGTGCCTGCAGCCTCCACTGGCACACCCCGTCCCCACCTGGAGTTGCAAAGTGAAAGGGGAGCATCAGGTCTCTCTCCCAGGCTGGGCAGGCGAGGGGCAGGCGAGGGGGAGCCTGGGGCCCCTGAAGCCTGTGGAGGCGGAGCTGGGGCAGGATGCAGAGGGAGCGGGGAGAAGAGCAGGAGTGTGTGTGTGTGTGTGTGTGCGTGCGTGCGCGAGTGTGCGAGAGAGGAGCCCGGTGTGTCACTGTCGCCGGAGGGGAGATGAGTCTGACTCAGTGGGAACATCCGGCAGGAAGGGAAGAGAGCCGAGCTGGCATGTGTGAGGGAGCAGGATGGGGTGTGGGGCCCGGGTGGGGGAGAGGGAGGGGGAGCTGCAGGGGAGCAGAGGCTGGAGCGCTGGCGCCTGGGGCCCGGGGTCAGGGAAACAGCCCTGGTCAATCAGGGATGCAGGGGCTTCGGACACAGGCCTCGGGGCCTTGCCATGCTTGAAACAGAACCAGGTCCCCCCCTCCCCGCACCCCAGGCCTCAGGGCCTCGAGGACCCCTGAGGGAACTGCCAGGCTCAGGGGTGTGAGTGAGGGCTTTCCAAGGGAGCCCGTGGGAGGAAGGCTGCCAGCAGCACTGGGCTGGGGTGGGGACGGAGCTGGAGCCAGGCCTGGCTCACCACCGTGAAGCACTGGACACCAGGAGTGCTGAGAGGACCAGAGGAGTGAGTGACTGACAGTGTTGTCCTGGTGGTTGTCCTGGGTGTGCGGGGGCCTGGGGCTGTCGCTTGACCCATGTCACCTGCACCAGTGCTGATGGGGCAGCCAGTGGGAGAGGGAGGCACCCTGGAGGTACCTGCCAAGCCGGCTCTTCTGCAGGCCTTTTGCTACTCAAGGGAGAGACCCGGCCATGTGGCTGCCCATCGTGTCTGCGGGCAGCCCCAGGCCTGGGGCACACGGCCTCAGGGGAAGGCTGGGTCTTGGCGGCCAGGCCTCCTGGGTGGGCTTGACCACCAGGGGGACGACCCTGTCATCCTGTCTGGGGCGCTGGGGCAGGGCAGGGCCAGCTGCTGCCGGCTCCCTGGTCCTCCCCCTGTGCGAGTGGAAGGGTGGGGGTGGAGGCCGCGGCGTTCCTGGCTGGGAGCCCAGAGGAGTCTTTTGTAATCACAACATGATCTCGTGTGCTGAGCAGTGGAGCCGGCAGGGAGAGGCGGGCAGAGGCCCGGCTCCGGCGGCTCCGGCTTCCCTCCTGCTCTGGCTCCCCCAGGGTCTGCTCTGGAATCCTCTCGGTGCCCCCTGGTGCCATGCACTCGGCTGTGAGTGGCACCTCGCCTTGGGCAGGGGGCTTCCCGGGGCTGGGAGGAGGCTGGGACACCAGGCAGCCATGCTCTGGGGGCAGCTGGGGACAGCTGGGCCTGGGAGGAAGAGGGCTGCGATCAGGCCAGAGGCGGCCCGGGCAGGGGTACTGGCGCCCAAAGCGGAGACCCTGCAGCCAGGCGGGGCGGGGGGACGACCTGGGATCTTGATGCCGAGGCCCCGCTCGCCCAGGGTGGGGCTGCCAACCTCTCCTGCCCTGGCAGCCAGCGGCTCAAGGCCTGGAGAGGCTGAGCCTGTGGGGCGGCTCTTTCTCCAGGCTGGGCACAGGCCCGCAGAGTGGGGGCCCGGGCCTGAGGGCCCAGGACGGAGCCGAGGCCTCTCTTTTTCTGCACTTCTGAGTCTGGGAGCCAAACAGCTCCCCCCTCCTCGACCTCCCCAATGCCCTGGCAGCTTCCCAGTCACGCAGGTTCTGCGGCCAGAGCCATTTATAACTCCCATTCCAGGCTGCTTGGTGCTCTCTGGGGAGCGGGGGAGGGGCAGCCCGCCGCCTGCCCTGGGTGTCAGGCCTCGACCCGGAGGAGGCAGGTGCAGGCAGACAGGCCCAGCATGGCGGGGTGGGGGGGAACAGCCCCCTTTCTTCCTGTGGACCCTGGCGCTGTGGGTGGTGAGAATAAGGTTGGGGGATGAGTGTGCAGGTGGGGGAATGGTGGTGGCTGGGCAGCAGCCGGGAGCCTGGGTCCCCTGCCCTCTGCAGGGGCCGCCCAGGGCCGCGTCGCTGATGAGCAGGCCGGAGGAGAAGGATGCTGAGCTGGACCGGAGGATAGTTGCCCTGCGCAAGAAGAACCAGGCCTTACTGCGCAGGTACCAGGTGAGTGAGCTGTGGCAGGGGCCGGAGGACAGGGGGGCTGCCGGCCTTGTAGCCGCTCCCTGTGGGCTCTGGGCCTGCAGCCAGGGTGAGGGTGGACTCGGTGGCTTTGGAGTCTTGGCAGGGTGTCAGGCACTTGTAACATGGTGCCTCTGCCCCCTGGTGTCCCACCAGTGTCTCCCTGTGTAGGCCTGTCCGCGTCTGTGTCTCTGTGCGTCTGGGGGGCTGTGGCCTGTACTGATCCCAGGCCCTCCCCTAGGAGATCCAGGAAGACCGTCGGCAGGCCGAGCAGGGGGGCATGGCTGTGACCACGCCGGGGCTCCTCCAGCCCGACAGCCTCACTGTCACCATCAGCCAGGTTCCTGGTGTAAGCCTCACCCTGGGAGCCAGGGAGGGTGGAAAGAGGTGCAGGCCCAGATGGTGGGGGACAGCACAACTTACCCCTCTGGAGGCTGCTACCAGCTCCCAGCCTCATGCAGCCCAGGCCACTGTCCCCAGCCGAGGGCCTCAGCCCCACATGTACACCCCACGCACAAGCTGCTCCTAACCCCAAACCTGAGGGGCTTCCAATGTAAGAAGTGGGGGAGAGCTGGGGCTAAGACCAGGAGCAGTGTTTGAGGGACAAGGCCTTATTGTCTGAGTGCTCAGAGCTGACCGCCAGCCACTGTGGCATCTCGGGCCCCCGGCGGCCCTAGGCGCTGGATAACTAATGTCATTGGTATGTGAATGCCTGCGGGAGTCGGCGTCTCTGTGGGCATTCCAGGGAGGGTCAGGCTGGAACCTGGACCCAGGGAAGCCCCCAGAGGACTCCCTACCCGGGTCCTGCCCAGTGCTGCCCACGTGGCCCTCGTTGTGCAGGAGAAGCGGGTGGTCAGCAGGAACTGGGCAAGGAGCCCCCTCAGACCCGATGCCGCCGGCGAGATGCTGGAGGATGAGGACGTGGGGGGCTGCGTGGGCACCTTCTTCTTGGGGGAGCGCGTGGACCTGGCCGTGACCATGGAAAACAGGGCCAAGGTGAGCAGGGTAGGGAGGGGAGTCCAGGTGCTGGTGGACAGCCTCTTCTTTCCTGGCCTGGTCGCACTGCCCATTGGTCACTTTCCCCAGGCCAAACGGATCGTAAGTGAAAAGCCCACCAGAGCAAGGGCCCCCGGGGCAGACGGGTCACCTGGAAAGGGCGGAGGCCAAAGCCCCCCGACACAGTTGGCCGTCGGCTCGAACTCTGTGCAGAAGGTACATCTTCAAGAGTGCACCAGGCGTGAACGTGGAGCTCCCCATCTGCAGAGGGCAGAGAAACCCAGTCAGATGTGTCTGTCCAGCGTGTGTAGGGACACAGCCCCGGGCAGCACCTGCAAGAATTCCCATGGCTCCTTCTCCTCTCTGGCCACTGGGGGTGGGCTGGGCAGGGGGGGACGTGATCCTGCCCCCATCTGATCTATCCCTGCTGGTGGGCGGAGGGTGGAGGTGACTGGCCACGAGCCAGCTGTGACCTCTAGGTGGCAGCAGCCTCTCGCCCTTGCTCTTGCTCCCGGGTCTAGGTGCCCCTCCCAACCTGGGCACAGCCTGGTGGGTAGGCCCTGTTGCCGTCCCCATTTCAAAGATGAGAAAATGATGCACAGACAGGCAAAATTACTTTCCCCAAACACTCAGCTAGCAAGTGGACAGGAAGCGTGCCCGCGGCCAATAGAGCCTGTTGGACATGGCGTAGTCCTAGTTTTTAGATGGGGTGTGGAGAGTTTGAGAGAGGAAGGGTTACAGGGAATCTCTAGGTCCGCTGTTTCTGCTTGTACTCACCACCATGCCCAACGTCTTCTTGCAGGCTGCAGGGGAAGCCCGGGGCCCAGCCCCTCCACGGCCACTCAGGGCGCCCCCAGAGGTGGGCTGGGACTACGCTCAGTGGAAGCAGGAGCGCGAGCAGGTGGACCAGGCCCGCGTGGCCCGGCACAGAGATGCACAGGGTGACTGGCGCCGCCCGTGGGACATGGACAAGGCCAAGCCCACGTGGGTGGCAGGGCGAGGTGGCTTGCCGGCTGACATGCACATGGGGCTGGAGTAGGGCTGGTGGGACCCTCCCCAGGCTGGAGAGGCCCTGCCTGGGCTGCCAGGGCAGGCTCCGGGCTCAGGGCTCTGTGTAGACCCTGAGTCCCCCATTGCTCCTGCTGTCCTCAGTTCTGGGGCTGGAGGAGGCGCGGAGCCTCTGTCCTGCCTGCCACCTGCAACCTCCCTCCCTCCTCTGTCTACACAGGCTACAGGACGGCGGCAAGCCTAGGGAAGAGGGCCCGGTGAGGGCGGACGGCAGACGGGGTAAGCAGGTGCCCCCTCACCCCGCCCCTTCTTGGCTTTCTTCGCCTCATCCTGTCCCCTCCCTCATCCTCTCTCTTCTCGGTCTCTCGCTTTCCCACTTCTTTTCAGAGCACAAAGCCAGCACAGGAGAACACCCTCCTTCCCCACCGCGGGGTCCCTGAGGAGGCTCAGGGGCATGTGCCGGGGTCCTCCCGGGGCGCTGCTCCCTGATAGGCCAGGGTGCTGGCAGGCCCGCCCCTGGCCCGCTGCAGGCACCCCACCCACCACCCGAGGATTCGGGGCTCAGGAAGCTGGAATAGCCAAGCCAGCCCAGGAACCCGGCTCTCCTGACCCCAGGCAGAAAAGCCCACCAGCTTCCCCGTGCTGCAGGAACCAGCGTTCCCGCTTCGCGTCCTTGATACAGCACCTTGTCCCTGTTTCCTTTGTACCCCTTTAGGTCCTAGGAGCCACCGGAAGCTACAGCCCCCGCCATTGTCCCCGGATGGCAAAGGTGTGCTGGGAGAGGAGGAGGAGCCGGCGCTGCCCGCGGGTGGCTCAGTTGGGTGCTGGGGCCCCTTCTCTCCTGGATTTGTGGACCCTCTCTTGCAGGTCGGGGTGGGCAGCCCAGCAGACCCTCAGCGGCACCAGCCACAGGCAGCAAAGCCCGGGGCAAGGAGAGGCTGACCGGCAGGGCCCGAAGGTAACAGGGGACAGAATCAAGGCAGGGCATCTGGGTGTCCTGATTTCCTGCCCCAGCGTGGGCCCAGGTGCCTGCTGTGTCCCTGGGCCCCTGCCTCTGCGCTGCCTGCTGCCTGGCTCAAGTTAATGAGATGCGGGGAGAGGCCATCAGCAGAGGCAGCCGCAGCCCAGGAGCTGGTGCCCAGGGAGGCTGGCGGTAATTACAGCAGCTGCCTTCCCCCCGGGAAGCGAGGTGCGCCTTTCCCAGGCAGCGCAGGCGGGCAGGGACACGTCTGGGGTCCCCACAGAGCGTCAGGTGCCGCAGGCTTGGCCATAAACAGCAGCTGGGGAGCCGGGAGGGGCCGAGCGGGTGGCGTTCAGAGGAGACTGTTGGGCTGGGGGCTCGAGGTCAGGCTGCCCTGGGTCCTGTTCTGAGCCCCTCAGATGTCAGCTGCCCCCTGGGGCCACAGGCTACAGAGGGGTGACTTTCGGGGGCGGGGCTGCCCCGTGCTGTGCTCCACAGGTGGGATACAAAGGAAGACGTGGCTGAGGACCTGGAAAGCCAGGAGGTGGGTCCTCGAGCCTCCACCCTGCGGGCGGGCGGGACGCGAGCCCTGAATGCGCCAGGCAGCTGGGCCGCTCTCTCCTTTCAGGCAGGCCAGAGCACCAGGACGGCTGTCAGTGCAGAGGAACAGGCCGACAAGCAGAGCGGGGCGCAGCCGGGCAGGCTGGGAAGGACTCCAGCAACCAGCCCAGCGCCAGCACCCCCGGAGCGGCCAGAAGAGAAGTCAGGAGCTTCCACAAGCAGCCCCGCCCCCGGCTCACCACAACAGACTGACTTGGTTCCCCTGGACCTCTCCCTAGGAGGGGCCGGCAGCCCTGGGCCTGGGGAGAGCCCATGTGTTCTCAGCCCCGGGCCCGGGGCCCAGGAGAACCCTGCATCCCGGCCAGATGGCTCCCGGCAGCCTCCGGGGTGCAGCGACCCCGAGGCTGAGCTGGAGGGCCGGATGTGCTCTGAGCCGCAGAAAGGAACAGGCCCCCTAGAGCCCAGAGAGGGCAGGTCTGGCAGGGCTGGGGCGCAGCAGGCCCTGGCCCCAAGAGGCAGGCCTCCCAGAGGAAGTGGGCAGAGGGGGAGGAGCACGGGGGGAAGGGGCAGGAGAGGGGGCGCTGGCCCTGCAGGACGGTGCTGAGCAGAGCTCCTGGGAGCTGGGGGCTGCTTTAGGGAGAGGAGGAGGGAAGGACTCAGTGCCCAGTCTTCTGTGTGGCTCGTGCCCGTCCGGCTGAGCAGTGCGGTCAGCTTGCCAGCAGATTGATCCTGTGAGGGCAAGGGGCTGCCTCGGGCCCTGTACCTCGTGGGCCCGTGTGTTTTCCTGTGCAAGCACAAGCATGCTGGCCTCTGGTGTCCCACACCGGTCAACCCTGCCCTGATACCCAGGCCATGAGCCATCTCCACCCTGACAGCCAGGCCTTCCTGGTCCTGTTATGCCCCAAGACCTGGCCTCCCTCGCCAGCAGATGCCCTCAGCTCCCGGCAGCCGCAAGCCCCCTTGGCCACCCAAGCCAGCACCTTTCTCACCCTCCTGTCTCGCGGCCAGGTGATGAGTGGTCCCAGGCTCACAGGATGGCTGAGCTGGCAGAACCTCGGCCGTCACCTGCTTCTTCCAAAGAGGAGGCCGAGGCCTGGAGAAAGGACACAGCTGGCACTGCCCGGGCTGGGAGCAGAGGAGCAGAATCGGGCTTCCCTATGAAAAGGAGGGTCCCCGGAGTGGCTCCCCTGGCATGGGGTGGACTGGGCGGTGGGGAGCACTCACGGCTGGCGCTGAGGCATCACGTGCACCCTGGACAGAGGCCAGGGCCTGCTCCTGCGGCCCAGGGTCATTTCCTGCCCTCTCCTACTTCCTCTTCCCCACCCCCACCCCCACCAGGGCCTTGCAAGGCAAGGGCCCAGAGAAACAGAGAAGCTCAGTAGATAAACAATGACTCCAACTAAGGGCGGCGACATCAGAACTTGTCTTTCCCACTTAGTCTCCGTTCCCGCCCCTCCCCTGAGGCCCACGGAACTATCCAGACTCCGCACAAGCTGTGGCTTCCTCTCAATTCAACAAACATTTCCTGAGCACCCACGACCAGTACCGCAGCCGGTGGGCGACGGTGACTTAGCCAACAGGGGGAGGGAAGGGACCTAGTCAACCAGCAGGTCCAGGCTACACAGCAGGGGCCGCTCTTGGCCTGAGGTGCGTGACAGGGCTGGGGGCAGGAGCACGGTGGGAGCCCAGAGGGAACCAGCCCGCCTCTGCTCCCACGCCCTTGCCTGGAGCTCACCACGTGGTCCCTTCTGCTCCCCTCCTCCCTGGCCCTGCCATGCTGGTTTCTCTGCTGAGGGTCATGGGCCTCTGAGGCCCCCAGGAGGGTCTGGACCCTGGCCACAGTTCGATGGGAGGCCAGTGGGGTCCCAGCTCAGGCGGCTTCGCTGGCTGGCAGCTCCATCCCCCCACCCTTCGATGTGGCCGCATGGGGAGTGGGTACCTCCCAGCAGCTGAGACTGCTGTCCTCACACCGGCATGCCAAGGATGATGCCGGCTCTAATTCAGCCTGGGGAGGGCTGGGAGCCAGCGCTGCTGTAGGCACAGGTAGGCCCACACTGCTGGGCTGGGCCACACTATGCGAGTGGTAACGGCCAAGACTAGGACACAAGGAGGGCTTGGGACAGAGGCAGACTCTAGGCCCTGGCTGGCTGCAGGGCTGGGGGAAGACGCTGCAGAGGGCAGGAATGGGGTGGGGTGAAGAGGGCAGTGTGGGGCTGATCACAGGCATCCTGGAAAAGCCTGGCCAGGCCGGAGACTCCACACTCAAGTTTTCCTCCTGCCTTCCAGTCACAAGGACAAGGCTTTGGAATGTGGCACAGGCCCTGGGGCCCCATGGCGGGCAAAGGACAGGGCTGGGTTAGAGCAAAGGATGGGGTTAGGTTCGGGCAGAGACCTTAAATTCAAGATTCACAGTCTGCTCCCAAACCCCGGAGCTGCAACTCACAGGTGTGTCTGCACACAGGGTAGCCGCCAGGCACGTGTGAGCATGGGAGGGGGACGGAGAAATGGGACAAGGCCCGGGTTCAGCCCTCACACAGGGACCGGGGCAGGAGAGAGTCAGGGAGAAGGGCTATGGGGAAATAGGGCTGGAAGGATGTTAGGAGGAGGGGTGTTGGGGGAGCAACGAAATTGGAGAGTGGAGACCGGTGCGGGCTGCTTTCACAGGAAGACTGTACTGTGGGCAGGTGGCACTGAGCTGTCCTCAAGAGGGCAGTGGCTCTGGTGGCAGCCCTCGGCTACCCAACCTGACTGTGGCTCCAGGATGGAACAGGAGGCAGGTGTCACTAGATACGGCCCCTGCCGACCTCAGGGCCATGTAGAGCTGGTTCTATCTCCTCTTGGCTCCTGTGTTCAAAGGTCAGGCTAGAAGCCTTCTACTTGGTTGGAAAGGAGGAAGGCATCCAGGACAAATCTATTTTCAAATGTGGGAGGGCTTCACATGGCCATCAGGAACCAAGGCACGGGGCTGGAGGGCGGAAGAGGCGGAGGCACCTGTGTCCCAGGCCCACCTCACCTTGGCAGAAGGAGCAGTGGAGCAGGGTTGCAAGAAAGGCACGTGTTGGTGACAGGGTGGAACGGGCACAGGCCAGGATCCCCCGGTCCAGGCAGCTGGGTGGCCGTGCTCGACTTTAACCTCTTAAAGCCTTGGTCCTCTTGTCTGCAAAATGGGGCTGTAATTCCCACCCTGAAGGGCTGTTGAGAAAACAAGGACAAGAGTATGCAAAATGCACCCGGCCCGCAGTAGACACTGTCACTGGTAGCCTGCTGTTCGAAAGGCTCTCGGTGAATACTCGTTGAATAAATGAAGTAGCTATTTGGTGTGACCTCTGTCTGTGTTTTCTGGCTTCTCTTTTATCTCCTCTCTAGCTGGGCCAATGCCGTTTTAGGGAAGGGAGGGCTGCCTGGTACTGTTGAGCCAGCTCTCTGGGCAGCTGGCTACTTTGGGTCCTCCGGGTGGTCTAGTGGTTTCCAGGGAGTGTTCTTTGTCCTGTCACTGGCTCCATCCACCCGCGCCCCCCTGCATGCTGCCTCTCCCACTCCTCCTGCTCCTCTTCCTCCTGCGTCCATCAGTAGCCATCTCACACCAGTTTTTGCTGTTTCATTTTCCCCAGAAACCAGCCCCCTTGCGAGCTTGCGCCAAGCCTCCAGGGCTAAGTTCTGCCACTCAAAGCCGCAGCAGGTCCCCACGTTCTTATGGTCAAGGGGAGGCCTTGGGGGCCCTTGGAAGCTACCTGTCAAGGCCCCTGTCTGGATGGCCTGGTCACCAGTCAGTTGCAGCTCTGGCCCTGGCCTCAGAGCGAGCAAGAACAGGACAAGATGGCACTGGCGCCCCCCAAGAGCAAAGAAAGTGGCCAAAACTCCCATGCGCTCCTGTCTTCTAAATTGGGGGTGGGGTTGTCCAGGGAGTCGGAGAGGCTGGAGGCACCATTCCACTTCAGTCTCATCCTTTATCTGCGCGCAGACCTCACAGGCACCTCTTCCTGAGCAAGGGCAGTCAGCGCTCCGAGCAAGGGCCGTGCGGGTGACCACAGCCCCCCTGGACGGGGAGACCCCAGGCTGGGAACGGGAGCCAGAGGAGCAGCAGGCTGGAACCTGCTGGCTCTCACCCAGGCTGCTGGGCCTACGTCACGGTCACCGCCTCTCATTAAGAATCCACTTGCCGCCGGGGAAGTGAGACAGCGCAGGCCTGGCACCAGAAAGAACAAACGTGGCACCCACCGCTCCTTTTAAGGACTGGCTGCAGAAGCCGCAGGCCCCCGGGCGGGAGGTGAGGCCCACACAGCAGTACCTCTGCTGGGCGGGCGGGAGGCGGGGACCCTGGCCAGCCTGCCTCCTCCTTAACGAGCTCTCCAGGGTCCCTTCTCCTCAACTGTCACAACTAACGGACGGTGGAGGCTTTTTCCTTTTTCCTACAAACTCTGGGGACACAGCTTTTCCTCCCCCAGCAGGGCAGCTGGCTTCAAGCGAGAGGAAAAGGGTCGCAAGTCACGTTGATAACCATCTGTCAAAACAGAAACATCCCAAGCTTAGGCTCCAGAATCCCAGGGCCAGGCTGGGCAGCTGGGGTGCCAGGTTCTGTTTCCTGAGGCTCACTCACACAGCAAGGGGGCCACAGCCTGGACAAACTCCCAGGCGATGCCAACGCTGCTGGTCAGGGCCCACAGCTTCCTACTGCCGTCATGCATCAGGTTTTCCCAGAGGGGCAGACGTTCCCTCGAGACGGCATTACTCGGTGTGTACACACTGTGCTTTTATTCCCAGGGTCTCAGGGCCCTTTCACACCTATTACCTCATGAATTCCCACTTGGTTGGCAGAAGAGAGAGAGGTCAAGGATTTTCCACTAATGCCGTTGCTCAGTTCCCAGGGTTCCTATCTTCCAGTTCAGGGGTCCCTCCCCAGCCACATCCAGGCAGCAGATGATGGCGCAGTGCTTGAGTCTCTGCACCCCCATGGGCGACCCACATAGATGTCCTTGCTCCCAGCTTTGGCTTGACCCTGCCCTGGCTGTTGTGGGCATTTGGGGAGTGAACCAGCAGATGGAAGATCTATTTTTTTTCCCTGTCTCTGCCACTGTGCCTTCAAGTAGATGAAGACATTTTCTAAACGAGAGGTTATTATATAAATCTCACAATATATCCAAACCTACTGAGTATTATTTCAGTTTTATCTTTTTGAGGAAATCTTTTCTGCAACTCTCTGGCCTGCTCCAGTCTGGACAAGTTATACAGGCTTGCCCCACACTCAGTGTCACCTGAAAATTTCCATTCATCCTGGGTATTTGTATTACCTTTCTCTTCCGTTGGATGTGTAGTTTCTTGGAACTCATTTTTTCTTCTCTCTTGGTTTAATCCTTCATATTTTGAATAAACACATCTTTTAGTGGCTTCCTTACGAATGGTACATACATTTATTAAAAACTGTGTATCAGAAAACTGCTCATTCTGCATCTTTTTTTTTTTTTTTTTTTTTGACAGGTAGAGTTAGACAGTGAGAAAGACAGACAGAAAGGTCTTCCTTCTGTTGGTTCACCCCCCAAATGGCTGCTACGGCCGGCGCGCTGCGCCAATCCAAAGCCAGGAGCCAGGTGTTTCCTCCTGGTCTCCCACGCGGGTGCAGGGCCCAAGCACTTGGGCCATCCTCCACTGCCTTCCCGGGCCACAGTAGAGAGCTGGACTGGAAGAGGTGCAACCAGGACAGAATCTGGCACCCCAACCGGGACTAGAATCCGGTGTGCAGGTGCCACAGGCAGAGGATTAGCCAAGTGAGCCGCGGCATCTTTACTTAATGATAATTTGTCTCAAAGAATTCTGGGGCTGGCACCGTGGCTCACTTGGTTAATTCTCTGCTTGCGGCGCTGGCATCCCATATGGGCACCAGGTTCTAGTCCCGGTTGCTCCTCTTCCAGTCCAGCTCTCTGCTGTGGCCCGGGAAGGCAGTAGAGGATGGCACAGGTGCTTGGGCTTCTGCACCCACATGGGAGACCAGGAAAAACACCTGGCTCCTGGCTTGAGATCAGTGCAGCGCCGGCCATGGAGGCCATTTGGGGAGTGAACCCACGGAGGGAAGACCTTTCTCTCTGTCTCTCTCACTGTCTAACTCTGCCTGTCTAATAATAATAAAAAAAAAGAATTCTGGGGGCTGGCACTGTGGCATAATCAGTTAAGCCTCTGCCTGTAGCGCCGGCATCCCATGTGGATGCTGGTTTGAGTCTTGACTGCTCCACTTCTGATCCAGCTCCCTGCTGATGGCCTGGGAAAGCAGTGGAAGGTGGCTCAAATGCTTGGGTCCCTGCACCCACGTGGGAGACCTGCAAGAAGCTCCTGGCTTCAGATCCACCTAGTTCCGGCCATTGCAGCCATTTGCGGAATGAGCCAGCAGATGGAAGACCGCTCTCTCTGTCTTTCCCTCTCTTTGTCTGTAACTCTACCTCTCAAATATATAAATAAATCTTTAAAAAATTTCTGAACTTTTTTTTCTCAGAATTTTGAAGAATTCCATTATCTTTTGGCTTTCCATATTGCTTTTGGAATTTTTTTTAAGATTTTTATTTATTTGCTTGAGAGGTAGAGTTACAGACAGGGAGAGATAGAGGTCTTTTCAAAGATTTCATTTATATGAGAGTATAGTTACAGACAGAAGTAGAGACAGAGGTTTTTTTTTTTTTTTTTTAAAGATTTTCTTTATTTATTTGAGAAGTATAGTTACAGATAGAGAGAAGGAGAGACAGAGAGAGAGGTCATCCATCCACTGGTTCACTCCCCAGATGGCTGCAATGGCCGGAGTTGGGCCGATCTGAAGCCAGGTGCCAGGAGCTTCTTCCAGGTCTCCCACGTGGGTGCAGGGGTTCAAGCATTTGGGCCATCTTCCACTGCTTTCCCAGCACATAAGCAGAGAGCAGAATCGGAAGAGAATCAGCCAGGACTCAAACATGCCCATATGGAATGCCGGTGCTGCAGGCGGAGGCTTAGCCTGCTACGCCACAGCACTGGCCCCATGGGATGTTTTCCATTCTGAGTCTTGAAGCTTTGTATGAAACTATTTGGATCCTTGGAGGATCTTATGTTTGTCCTCAGCATTCTGAAATATCAGTTACCTATTTTGGTAACATCTGTTGTCACCCAGGCCATTTTGATCTGGAAACTCTTGTAATTCTAAGAAATTTTCTTCGATCGCTTCGGTCTTCTGTTTTTTCTGTCTGTAACGCCCTCTACTGGGATAGGGGTCTCCCACATAGTGCCTCTGACAATCTTACTTTTGGCCTCCTAGTTTCTATCTCTCTGACTTTTTGCATCTGACTTGCAATCATCTCTAGGTATCCAGGCAGGATTGGTTGTGCAAATCTATCCCTACTCCACCCTCCAAAGTCTGCAAATGCTGAAATCTCTCAGATAATATGGCACAGTATTTGTATATAACCCATGCACAACCTCTGATATACTTTAAACCATCTCCACATTCCTTCTCATACCAAATTCAATGTGTTTGCTTTGCAAGTAGTTACACCGTATTGGTTAGGAAACAATGACAAGGAAAGTGTGCATTTTAAGCACAGGCATAGTTTTTTTCCTCAAATATTTTCAATCTGAGGTTTGGTTCAACTTGCAGATGCAGAGGGTTGACTGTATTTTATCAACTTTATTTTCAGTATTTTTACTGGGCTTTTTATTTCTTTCATCTGTATTTGATTTGCAAGAGCTCTTTTTCTCAGAATTTTCTTTGTGGCATTCCCTTCCTTTCAGAGGTAGACCATTTGTGATCTCTCTGAGAGATTAATGATGCTATGAGGGTTTTTTCTCTCTACATCATCTGTTTACTTTTGTTTGTTTTTGTCTGTCTTGACCTCTGACTTTCACATTGAGGCTGCCTCTCTGCGTATTTACATATGGGCCACTAGAAGCTAAGGGAGAGCTCTGAGCCTGCGCGCCTGGGGGGCCCTTGCTGGCTGCCGACCTCTGTAGGATGATGGAGCCTGGACGTTTATTGGAAAACCGCTGATCTTTATGATTTTTGTCTTGAGCTGATCAGATCCCTCCAAGAGGACTTCCAATTTCCTGCCTGGAGCAGCCAAGCCTGGCTGCTTGCTTTCTGACAGCTGAGTGAGGAAATGAGGCTGGAGAATGGGAGGGCTGGGAGGTGCCTCTTAGCATCTGAGACATGAACTTTGTCCCATTGGC
The DNA here is from genome assembly GCF_964237555.1 of Oryctolagus cuniculus. Taxonomy (NCBI): domain Eukaryota; kingdom Metazoa; phylum Chordata; class Mammalia; order Lagomorpha; family Leporidae; genus Oryctolagus; species Oryctolagus cuniculus. The sequence goes on from NC_091443.1 coordinate 63,420,258, forward strand.
CGTATCCCCAGCTTCAGTGGTGCCTGGTGTCCTGTGCTCCGGAGCCTTTCTCTATCATCCTCTCTAGGAAATGAGCTGGGTCAGCAGGAATGGGGCAAAGTAGTTGCTGGGTTGAGCTCCAGGACAGGAAGGGAAGTCTGGGGTCTCCCTTCCTCTAAAACCGGGTCCAACCCCTCCTGTTCAAGCTCTGTTCTCAGCCCTGCTTGCATAGGTACTCGGCAGCACCAGTCACTGGCCGGAGCTGATCTTGGCATATAAATGTGGTTGCCCTTCAGTGTTTTCTGCTGCTAGAATCCAGCTTTCCTGGTGTCTTCTAAGTAGATGGTTACCTCTTACTTTCTTTCCAGCTTCCAGAATTTTGTTGTTATTATGTCCTTTATTGTAGATTTATGCCTTTTAAAATATCCTTTCACTGTTCTGATGGGTTATCAGAGGGGCTGGAGAAATGTGTTTTCAATCTGGTAACTGAAGAGTTAAAAATTGTATATGTGCGGGTGTAGAAAGTTAAGCTTAAGCTTACAGGTTTGAACTTTCCTGGTGCAGCTGTGAAAATAAGACAGAGTAGAGTAGCACCTTGACAGTAGGGACTCCATTTTGGAGCACTTGAGACTGCATTCTGGGAAAGCAACACCCCCCCCCCCCCCCCGCCCCGTGAGACTCTGGTCTGAAACTATGATCTCAAATAGTCGGACAATAGCAGTGCACTACATCACCCTTGGCAACGCACAAAAACCCCCTAGCATGATTGCTCAAGCTTAAAAGTAGAAAGGTTGCACCTGGGTTACCTGGGCTAATAATGAAGATGTGATTTGTCTATGTCTTAAAATCATAATTGCTGATTGTAAGATTTTAGCAACCGCTTAGCAACCGTGTATTCTCTCCCTCCTCCTGATTTTGCGGTTTTTGCCTTTATAAACCCTACGCTGTAGTTCCTCACTGCTCCTCTGTCCTTGTCAGAGGGCCCCAACATGTTGGATCAATAAATTTAACCCTTTGCTGGTTGCATGAGAGAAAAAGTCTCTTGAAGTCGTTCCTCGGGCGGTGGGCTTTTTTTAGACCCTAACAGTAACCATAACCATGGGTCTAATTGCTCTTATTTTTAAAATGTAATGTCTTATAGGTATCGGCTCAACCTGTCCCATGGGACTTGTACATCAACCTCAAGTTAAAGGAACGTTTAAATGAGGAGTGTGATCATTTGTGCAGCTGTTACCAATACCAAGATGGCTATATTGTTTGGTACCAATATATAAACTGCTCCACCCTGCAGGTTTGCAATCATACTAAACACATGTAATTTAAAGGGCTTGGGTAGAAGGATTCAGGCTCCATTTAGCAAAGGAATTCAGTACAAAATTCCCATCAGTCTTCTAAAAATAGAAGTTCTAAGTTACAAGATAAAAGCATTGATCATTGTCTTCTCCCAACTTATTTTGATGAAGGATCTCTTAACTTTTTGACACTTTTCAAACATAAACAAGAGTAGACAGAAGTTTACAATGAAATCCCAGAAGCTAGTCCTCCAACTATGGTAATGGTCAGCTCATGGCCACTCGCTTTTTCTATGTTATCCCCACTGGGTTCTGTTTTAAACCCAGACACAATAGGTCATTTTATTCTTTGTTATGTTCTTAAGAAAGATTTGGGGGCCAGCAATGTGGCACAGAGGGTGAACCATCATTTTTGACGCCAGCCTCAGCTATCAGAGCATTGATTCGAGTCCCAGCTGCTTTCCTTCTGATCCAGCTTTTCTGCTAATGCTCCTGGGAAGGCAGTGGATGATGATCCAAGTGCTCGGACCCCTGACACCCATATGGGAGATCAGGATGGGGTTCCTGTCTCATGGGTTGTGTAGCCATCTGGGGAGTGAACCAGTGGATGGAAGGTTGATCTCTCTCTCTCTCTCTGACACTCTTTCAAACAAACAATAATTAAGAAAGTTTTACTGCAGATTTTCATAGTAATATGAATTCTCTAACATGGCTGGGATGAAGGTATTTTAAGCATTTATAGGGTATCTGATATGAGCCAGGGTCATCCTTGGTGTTTTTCATTCATTGTCTCATTAAATCCTTACAAGTAGTCTCAAGAGAGTGCACAGTGGTGTTAAAACTAGGCTAGAAGCCCAGGCTATATTCTAGTAGAGAGGGAAGCAGCAGTTCTTGAGGTACTGAGATAACGACAGCTGACCCCACTTTGGAAATTGAATTTTCTGTCCCTCTTTTCCAGGATCTTCTCCAACACAGTGAATTTATTACCCATGAAATAACAGTGCTGATTATTTATAACCTTTTGGCAATAGTGGAGAAGCTGCACAAAGCAGAAATAGTCCACGGCGACTTGAGTCCGAGGAGTCTGGTTCTCAGAAATAGGTTGGTCCTTTTCGTTCTGCTGCAGTTCTGTCAGCTTTCTCTCGAGACATCCTGCCGTTTTTAATGTCTTCTGATAAATGCCATGTCAGCAAGCACATTATGTTGAGAAGGTTTGCTCTTATATTTAAAATGTAATGTCAAAAATAAATAAACATTGGAAATAGTTAAAGGCATTCAAAGAAAACCACACGTTAAGGAAATATATGGATTCAGAAAAAAAAATTGACCAGTCTATATTGTGATGATTCATTCAAAAAGCAATCTAAAACGTGAGTATTTTGAGGCACATGAAGTAGGGGATTTGCTCATTCTGCAGGTGGGACCAGTACCATTCACGCAAGGATGTTAGCAAAATGGAAGCACTGCTCGGTTTCTTAGGCCAAAGTTTTAGCCCACACTGAGGTGGTAGCCAAAAGAGGTTGGTAAAACCAGAGTGCAAATACAAGTTATGCCACAAAAGGGGGCTTAGTATTTCAATTAAATCCAATGTGCCCATCAGGTTCAAGGGGAGCACAGAGCAGGAAGTATGGAATGAAGTGCAAATACTAAGGCCCCAAAAATACAGAAAACATTGAGGCATGAACGAAGTAAAGATAGCCCACGATTTCAGTTTTGGGAAAAGGATCAGAGAAGCAGCCTACCCTTTCAGTGATCATTGGCTTCATGGTATCTTAGGAGAGCAGTCTGGCTTCGAGATGCTTTGTTGGCCGCTTGTCTCTCTCTAACTTTCTTCCTAAGGCTGTTTGTGCACACTGATAGCTGGAGTCCTTTACGTTTCTTTTGGCTTCCTAATCTTTAAGAAGAGACTGAACTAGACTCTAAATCGGGGTGGGGAACATCTGGACGACGGGCCCTGTAAGGCCTACAGAGTCATTTGATTTGGTCTGGCCCAGGCCAGGCAACCTCAGGCAGGACTTGAAATTCAGTAAATCTAGAACAGGCTAAATTTTAAGTTGATAATTTTGTATGGCCCACGAATGATGCTATAAATATCCAAATGGCTCTTTGCAGAAAATAAGTGTCCTCACCCTTGCCCTAAATCATAGGGCACGGAAACGAAAAGCACCCTTGATGTATTTCAGCAAGGGTAACCAAAAGAAGCAAAATCCCACCTTCTCTCCTTCGGGGCAGTCAGAAAGGCTTCCCCAGACACAGTGTAACAGCATTTCTCATCCAGGCCATTTAGGATGAGACCATTTTTGGTGCAGGCTTGTTCCAAGCTTCACAGGATGTTTTATATCCCTGCTCCCTCAAAACTCCATCCACCCACCTAACTAAGGGCAAGGAACATTCCTCCAGCCTTTGTGACCACTGACAAATCCCCCACGTTAAGCACAAAAGCTCAGAGGCTGATGCTAGAATTCTCAGGGCTATGGGAATTGGAAGCAGAGGTATTTCCTAAGCCTTTTTAAAGTTGGGCATCTGTGGCCTGCCTATTCAGATAGGCCTTCTCTCAGCCACCAGGGACTCCAGGAAAGGATTCAGTAGTAAAGGGATGTTTACCTTTGTCACTGCTTCTCAAATATGAAGGGAAATTTCATATAAATTCACAAGGAATTAATAGCCAGAAAGAACCTTTGAAATCACTTATTTCAGTTTCTACTCTTTTTTGTTATTTTCGTTGTTATAAGGAAAATAAGATCCCAAAATGTAGAAAGTCTTGCCCCTGGACACAGTGAGTTAATAGGAGCTGATTAGGAAGCTCATGCTTCCTTTTATTAATGTAAGAAAGTTTTTCCGACCTCTCTCAAATTTAAAAAGTATTTTTAAAATACGTCGTTTTATGGCGACTAAAAAAGTTGTAAATTTTATAGTAAAATAGTTCATTCTGTGCTTGGGAGGTATATGATTGAGGATAGTCTATATTTAGGAATATAGTACCTACACTGATACCAGGAATTTGTAGGAACTAATTGAGAAAGAGACATGAAATAATCCATTCTTCTCTCTCAGATAAATGGTTTCTTTGTTTCCTTGGTAAAAAAAAAATGTCTTGCAAGGACTGAGTGAACCCAAGGACAATATAATTAGTTGATAGGAATTAGTGTTGGAAAGTATTTCAGGAAATAAGAATTGAAATTACACATAAGATACAATATGACCCCAGATTAATAAAAACAGGAAGTTTTATGGTATAAGTAGCACTTTAGCCAAAACAGCCTATGTATCATATTTTTCATTAAACTCTAGAAGGAAGACTTTGAATGATACTTGGAACACCCATTTGTAATAGGCTATGGCACCTGTAAAACTCCGTTTTCCCCATCATAAATCTTGTTAGTGTATATGAATCCTTGCTATTGTACGTGTCATTGTGGAGATTCCGGTTCAGAAACCTGCACTCTACTTCCAGGCTCACCCTATAGAAGATGAGAATCTGTGTTGTGGTGGCCACACCACCACTGCTCTTACGGGTGCAAATTCATAACTCACCACTGGAGGGAGCAGTTGGCATAGCTAAGACATACCTGCAGTCTTTTTTTTTTTTTTTTTTTTTCCTCCCCTAAAGACTAGCTATGCAGCTTCCTTCATGGCCTGTTTTTATTCTCTCTTTCTCTTTAATCTGGGCTCAGAATCCACGATCCCTATGATTGCAATAAGAACAGTCAAGCTTTGAAGATAGTGGACTTTTCCTACAGTGTTGACCTTAAGGTGCAGCTAGATGTTTTTGCCCTCAGCGGCTTTCGGACTGTCCAGATCCTAGAAGGACAAAAGATCCTGGCTAACTGTTCTTCTCCCTACCAGGTAAGTGTCAAGCAAGCCTGAGCAAATATGGAGAGGATTGCTGCTTCTCTTCTTTATCTAGATAAGCTATGAATGCTAGTGTTTGCTGCTATTGACTCTCCAAGAATAGATGACCTAGTTTTTGAATACTGTATCACCCTGTCAAGCAAAATGTACTATTTTCCTGTCACAACGCTGAAGAATATATACATACACATCCAAACACACAACTTGCTCAGCCACCTAAGTGACAGGGCCATTTCTACCAGTCCCCATCCACGTGGTCTTTCTTAAGACATTTTCTGTGATCTCCGTAACAGGATAACATTATCTGCTCTTTGTCTATCAGGGTTGTTGTGAGGATTAAATGAAATGTGTGGGAAAAGATGATTAGGATATGTTTTTCTGTATGGTGGCATTTTATGCAAAAATCTCTTGACTCAGTGTTAGACATGAGGCGTTTGCTGACTGTGTGCAGGACGAACCTGAACTGCTCGTGTGGACCACGTGTAGAGTGCAGCTGGTTCCGTGCAAATTCAGGAGGTACACACATTCGATAGTCCAGATACTTGGTCATCTTTTGTTCCGAAGGGTAATTCCTGGAGTTGGCTATACTGATCACTTCCTTGGGGAGCTTCTCCCCTAGTGTGAGTCTGCTCAAATATATGCCACAAAATAAAGTTAGTGAAGCCCTGTAACACCTTTCAACTCCTGCATAAATAAGCAGAGTCACTTAGCTGATGGTGCTTTTTGTGATTTCAGGTGGACCTGTTGGGTCTAGCAGATTTAGCACATTTACTGTTGTTCAAGGAGCACCTACAGGTCTTCTGGGATGGGTCCCTCTGGAAACTTAGCCAAAACGTTTCGGAGTAAGTATTGGCGGCTTCAGGGTCTTTGCCCGTCCAGATAGGTTTTGGGTGCTTCCTCTGCTTTAGGAGCTTGCCTTTTCTTAATCCCAAGGCAGTGATTCCAGAATTCAGCCCAGTTTCCTAAGAGTATCGGGAAACACCTAATGCAGTCTTCGGGCTGCTCTGACCCCAGGCTGCCACACATACTACACTGACACATACTACACTGACCGTGTGGAAGCTCCTAAGTGTGGAGTGTCAGCAGAAGCACTTAATGAGAATCATTTCCTACAACTGGTGCTAGCCTCAAGCCCCTTTTCAACAGGTGTTGTTATCACAAGTGAATAAGCATTGTTGGAAGAGAGAGAACTTTCTAACTTACATGCTAATTTGAGGATATTACCTATTTAACGAGCACGTCGACTCAAACCAGAGCGCTGAATCCCTTGCGGAAGTAAATGACCTCCTAATAAGAGCTGCTTGGTCTCAGAACTCCCTCTCGCCTGCTCATAAACCTGCTCAGTATTATATGTTCCAGTTCAGCTTCTCTTGGCTAATAACTTTCTCCCATAAACTTACCAATTTATGATTCCTTTGATTAAAAAAAAGGATTCAGTGTTGAAGATTTGATGTTCCTTCCCTGTTTTATCCTCCAAAGCATTGGATTGTGCTTCTCTCTTTATTTAGTTCAGAACTTGGCCATTCTTACTTGTCTCTTAAGTGTATTTTAAAAATAGGTTTTAAACACAGTGTAAGATGTAGAGGCTCGAGTCAGGCCCCTCTGATGGCTGTGATCCAGGTGTTTGTGGACCACAGTCAGAAACTGGTGGGGTAAGCTGGAGTTCCCAACAGCCCTGCCCTGTGCAATACTAGAATCTTCTTTGATAGAAAGAAGCTCGTAGTAAGCAGAGGCACAGACATCAAAGATGTAAGTGGGTTTACTCAGTCAAGCTCAGGATTCTCAGAGAGTGGTGAAGACGAGGAATTCCTGGGGTGGGGGTGGGCCGCTGTAGTTTTTCAGTGGCCTCCACGCTGGGCAAGTTGGAGAGGAGACCAGCTCACCTCTCTTCTTCTTGCTGAAGAAACATGCTACATCTTAGGACACAGAGGGAACTGATTCTGATCGGAGTTTGTTTCTCTTTCTGTGCACCGAAATGCGGCTTCTCCCACTCTGGTAGTCCTTTTTGTTGTTTTCTCCCTGAGCTTTCAAAGGACTGTTTGAATTCTCTCTGACCCTAGGATTCTCTTAAATCGTCTATGTGCCATAAGATTAAACACAAACAGAATTCCAATTGTCATATGCCTGATCTTGATGGAAATGGTTTGTTGTATTTTTAGGCTTGAGAATGGTGAATTGTGGAATAAATTCTTTGTGCGGATTCTGAATACTCGTGATGAGTCCACGGTGTCTGTTCTGAGGGAACTTGCATCAGAAATGGCTGAGGTTTTTGACAGCACCTTCCAAAGTCACCTGAACAAAGCCCTGTGGAAGGTAGGGAAGTTAATTAGTCCTGGGGCTTTGCTGCTTCAGCAAGACAGGCCATCGAGTCTCACACAGCTTCCTGCCTAGCACCAGGGTTTGTCTTGTGGATCCATATACGCTGTCTAGTCTAATTTAGGACACGCTATGTACACTACCAATGCTTTTCCACCTTCGGGTAGAAGCAACTGGGGTGTTTTTACACAGCAGTGTACCTACTTGCACCTTTTTCTGATTTTAGCAAAGAACTGTTTTATTATAAATGGACCCCATACAAACGGGTACCTTGTTACCATTTAGCCCATTTGTGTCCACTCTTCCCTTTTGTCATTGGTGACATGACTCATGATCCCCATGTGTTTTGTAAATAATAAAAGTATATGTTCAACTTGTGCTGCTAACATTTCATCTACTTTTTGCAAACTAAGATAATAAATGGCTTAATTTCACAGAGAGGAGCTATGTTACCGTGGAAATGTATACATCTTCGATTTGGGACCATCAAGATGGGGTTGTGGTGAGAAAGGATATCCACGCCTTCCCCTGGGGGTTCCTGCCCTTCCATAGTGGTCTAGGTTGAAAAGTAGGCGGAATGATACACACAAGCCCAAAGTTCCTTACATGTCAACTGGCAGAGCTGTGCGGAAGCCAGCTGCTCTGGTGTTTTCACTTTGATTCTGCGAGCCCCTTGGCCCTTTTATGTAATCTCAGAGTGCTCCACCACTGGCCGCTTGATGGGAATGTGGTGTTAGAAGGAAAGAACATGAGGCCGGCGCCGTGGCTCAATAGGCTAATCCTCCACCTTGCGGCGCCGGCACACCGGGTTCTAGTCCCGGCTGGGGAGCCAGATTCTGTCCCGGTTGCCCCTCTTCCAGGCCAGCTCTCTGCTGTGGCCCGGGAGTGCAGTGGAGGATGGCCCAGGTGCTTGGGCCCTGCACCCCATGGGAGACCAGGAAAAGCACCTGGCTCCTGGCTCCTGCCATCGGATCAGCATGGTGCGCCGGCTGCAGCGGCGGCCATTGGAGGGTGAACCAACGGTAAAGGAAGACCTTTCTCTCTCTGTCTCTCTCTCACTGTCCACTCTGCCTGTCAAAAAAAATAAAAAAATAAAAATAAAAAAAAAAAGGAAAGAACATGTTTGAACGTGGTTTAGCAACCTTTCAGAAATGGAATAATTACCATTCTGTCGTCATATGCAGAACAAACTGGAGAGGGCAAGGCCAGCAAAGGAATTTTTTTTAAAAGATTTATTTATTTATTTGAAAGTCAGAGTTACACAGAGGAGAGGCAGAGAGAGAGAGAGAGAGAGAGAGGTCTTCCATCCAATGGTTCACTCCCCAATTGGCCGCAATGGCTGGAGCTGCACCAATCTGAAGCCAGGAGCTTCTTTGGGTCTCCCATGTGGGTGCAGGGGCCCAAGGACTTGGGAAATCTTCCACTGCTTTCCCATGCCATAGCAGAGGGCTGGATCAGAAGTGGAGCAGCTGGGACTAGAACCAGTGCCCATACGGGATGCCGGCGCCTCAGGCCAGGACAATAACCTGCTGCGCCACAGCACCGGCCCAGCAAAGGAATTAAAAAGTGATTTGTTTGGAAGATCTGAAGAAGCAGGAATTCAGAATAAAAAGATAGCTTTGAAGCATGGGATGACTTGGGAGAGCATAGGTCTTTTTTTTTTTTTTAAGATTTATTTTATTTATTTGAAAGACAGAGTTACAGAGAGAGGTAGAAACAGAGAGAGAGGTCTTCCATCCACTGGTTCACTCCCTAGATGGCCGCAATGGCCCGAGCTGTGTAGGTCCGAAGCCAAGAGCTTCTTCCTGGTCTCCCAGGTGGGTGCAGGGGCCCAGTGACTTGGGCCATCTTCTACTGCTTCCCAGGTCATAGCAGAGAGCTGGATCGGAAGAGGAGCCCATATGGGATGCCAACGCTTCAGGCCAGGGTTTTAACCTGCTGTGCCACAGCGCCAGCCCCTGGAGAGCATAGGTCTTGAGAAAGTATCGGACACCCAAAGGGCAGCATTGAATTACACCTGGTCTTGGAAAGGGGAAGAGAGTGGGTAGAAAATGTCCATGTAAGTACTTAATCATCCATTTCATATGTAAATATGAAAGTTATCTATTATTCCCGTTTCCTGGGGCCCCAGTTTTTTGTTTGTTTCCCTCTAGCTCTCAGTGTTACTGCTGTAAGATTGCTGGAGAGCAGAAAATCCCAAGCATTTTTCAACTAAAAATATTTAAGTGTGGTGTATGTTGTTGAAGCGCTGAAACATGACTTGGGTCTGAAAGGTAATCAACTGAGAAATATTTGCTCTTACCCAAAATACAGCTCTTCAGACATTCTCACGTCAGCCCCTCACGCAGCTGCTGGAGGGATCGATGTGCGTCTCCCCTGTCATCAGTCCCTCTGCACACTTCGCCGCCATTGACTTGGCCCCGGAAGCCATTCCTCTGGAACCGGACCACACGTTTACACTCTGCCTTTACACGGTCTTTGCTATCATCCAGGGAATTCTTAGGCAGCCAGGCCAGCGAGGCCACTATAAGGACAAAGCTTTGTCCCTGCAAGGGAGAGGAGGAAAGGGGGGAGGATCCAAGGGGCTACTGTATTAGAAAAGCTGCGACTATTTCTCCTCCTCTCCCTCGGTTCGCCACGTCCTCCAACCCCAGCCCTTCTTTGAAGAGGGGAGAAAATGGTGCCTGGCCGCTTAGGGCCTGTGAGGCCTTGGGCTTGGGCTGGCCCTGAGCATAATAGCACACAGTGGGATCCTTCCCATTTCCCTTCTGTGTCATGCTTGTTGGTCTTGGAGAAGGAGGCCTTTGTGTTTGGCAGAGCTTTCAGCCAGTTCATAGTTCTTGTGTCGCTCAGGTGGGCAAGGGTGGGAAGGGATGCACACAGCCGAAAAGCCAGAATTCTCACTCGTATTTGGAAAGAGACCACGTGTGTCTGTCCACCATGTGAGAAGTCACATCCTCCTGAGAGAGCAAGAAACCTTCCACCCAGTCAGAACCCTGACTCTGAAGGAGTGGGCCTTGAGACTGTTGGCAGAACTGCTATCCCAAGGTAGATTTAAAATAATAAACATAAAATCTTTCAGGGGAGTAGCGGAAAGTTCTCTGAAATAACTCTTGTTGATGTCTGGAGGCCAAGGTCTTTAAGTAAAGACAGCAAAGAAGTGCTTTTCTGGTGCATTTCAAACAAACTTTTTAATATAGAAAACTTCAGCCTCAGTGGGATCCTTGGTTCCAACAAAGGCATAACAGGCTACAAATGTTGAATAAGACAAAGATGGCATTTTAAGTCAATCTAGGAAAGGTGAATTGTAATAGCTCATGTTGAAACAGTGGGTTAGATCTTGAACTCTATTTCCAGCTCCCTGCTATTGTACATGAGAAAGCAGCAGCAGATGGCTCAAGTACTTGGGGCCCCTGCCACCGTGTGGTAGACCCAAACGGAATCCCAGGCTTGTGCGTGCTCGCTCACTCACTCTCTGTCTCTCTTCCTCCCTCACTCCCTCCATCCTTCCCTCCCTCTCTGTAACTCTGCCTTTCAAATAAATAAATTTTTTTGAGATTTTTATTTATTTTTTTGTAAGGCAGAGTTACACAGAGAGAGGAGAGGCAGAGACAGTGAGAGGTCTTCCATCCACTGGTTCACTCCCCAGATGGCCGCAATGGCCAGAGCTGTGCAGATCCGAAGTCAGGAGCCAGGAGCTTCTTCTGGGTCTCCCACACGGGTGCAGGGGTCCAAGGACTTGGGGCATCTTCTATTGCTTTCCTGGGCCATAATAGAAAGCTGGATAGGAAGTGGAGCAGCTGAGTCTCAAACTGGCGCCCATAAGGGATGCCGGCACTTCAGGCCAGGGTGTTAACCTGCTGCACCACAGGGCTGCCCCCCAAATAAATAAATCTTAAAAAAAATAGATAAATACATGAAAAACCCACCAAAACATTTTTTTCAAAAAATTTATTTAGTCTAGGCTAAGATATGATTGGCTTTGTTATTGAAATCTTTTCCTTCTGTTATCAAAAAAAAAATGTTAGTCTTTTTAAAAACTGGGAAATTTCGAAAGACTTATCATCCAAATATAAAAATAAGATTGATTTGGAGCTTATAAGAGAGTAAAATAAGATAATATATCTAAATGTCTATTTTTAACACATTGCAAAATCATTCATGTTTAAATGTTTTGTAATGTTCTGAGATATGCTTTCTAAAATTACTGTCTTCCTACTATTAGACTTTCCTAAATCTATCAACAAGGTACTGAATTACATATAATCCAAGCTTTTTTCAAAGTAAAATACATTTTGTGGCTTTCATATAAAAGCTTGAGTTTGCACACACTGCTGTGTGATTCAGAAGGAAACAAATGATGATGAACGCAGGCTAAGTTTCTATCGGCGTGGTCTTTACTTCTCTTGGGAGCATGCTGCTTCCAGTAATCGCTCCTGAGGGGCACGGGGAGACTTTGGCCGCTGAGCAGTGTTATTGCCTAAGTTCATATTGGCCGCTCTGTGGGGAACAGTGGCTGCCCAATTAAACTGCTATTTTTTAAGCAAGAGACTGTACCTATTAATTTTATAAACTCCCTGAAATTAGCACATAGTTTCAAAAAAATCAGTAGTGAACTAACATACTGGAAAAGAGCCTTGTCAGCTAAAAAACTTCGTTGTGTTAGAAACTTTCACTGTCCTGCATCCTCCTTTGAAAATTAAATGTTCTGGGGGCCAGCGCTGTGGCGCAGCAGGTTAAAGCCCCAGCCTGTATCCATATGGGCACCATTTCGAGTCCTGGCTACTCCACTTCTGATCCAGCTCTCTGCTGTGGCCCGGGAAAGCAGTGGAAGGTGGCCCAAGTGTTTGGGCCCTGCACCCGAGGCAGAGAAGCTCTTGGCTGCTGGCTTCAGAACAGCTCAGCTCTGGCCATTGAGGTCATTTGGGGAGTGAACCAGTGAATGGAAGATCTCTCTCTCTCTCTCTCTCTCTATCTCCCCCCTCTCCTCTCTCTCTCTCTCTCTGTCTTTCAAATAAATAATACCAATTTTAAAAAATTAAAAGTTCTTTTCACAGATATTTTTCATCAAAATGTGTACTTGAATGGTTACATGGATCAGCTAATGCTGTATTTTGAAAGTAATTTAATTTTACTGGCCTGGTCATGTGATGCATTGTATTTAATTACTTCAGTCTTGAAATCAGCAGAGTGAGGATGTCATTTTCATAAAAACAAGTAGCAATTAAGATCTATAGGCAGAAAGCTAGGTGGATATATATTTATTTGTTAGCTCTTGCATTTCAAACAAAATTCAGAAGGAAATGTTTTGATGCTAGAATTAAGTGATAACAAAGTTGGAAAAGGTGACAGTTGTGAAGTTCGAGTGAGGTTGGCTCATTCAGGGGACTGCTAGCCCAGGGCAGCAGTGAGTCAGAGTCCCGGCCAGCGGAGGGAGTCAGGCTGGCAGAGGATGAGTGAGGCAGAGTAGACAAAAATGGTAGCAGTGCTGGGGGGACCTTCCATATCAAGCGTACCCCACACCACAGAGGTAAGAAAGCCGAGGCAAGCACATCCAGGATCCTGGCCTGTGGGCTGGTGGTTGCTGTTCCGCGGTGCAGACCACTAGGGCAGTCCCATCGCTCCTGTGCTGCATTGTTGTTGCCTTGAGCTAGTGTGTGTAGTGTATGCATTTCCTCGCCGGCTCAGGGGAGCTCCTCGGGGCAAGCTCTCTGTCTTGGATGTGGTGCTTCCCTTGCTGAGGGGTCCACTTTATAAGGCCGAGGCCTGCTAAGAACCTTCTGATGTTCGGGTGGCTCCCTGTGTATGGTGCCAGCCCAAATGCTGGCATGGTGGTTGGAAATGCTGTCTTCAAAGCCAGATGGCCTGGGCTTGAGTCCTTGCTGTGTGACATTGAGTAAGTTATTTCACTTCTCTGAATCAGAATCACCAGCTATAAAATGAGGACAACCTGAGGTCCTGCTTTTAGCATGGATACTTGTAGATGATTCTATTGTTTAATGGGCTGAGATTCTCTGGAAACCTCTCAGGTGGATTTTGATCCCAGCTGGTTGATTAGAGTCCACTGTCTTCATGATACTAAGTATAGCTAAACCCATATTATGATAAAAGTGTGAGGGTCTGGGGAGCCAGCACTGTGGCGTAATGGGTTAGGCTGCTGCCTGCAGCACTGGCATCCTATATGGACACTGGTTCAAGGCCCGGGTGCTTTCTTCTGGTCCAGCTCCCTGCTAATACATCTGGGAAAGCAGCAGAGGATGGCTCAAGTGCTTGGGCCCCTGCACCCATGTGGAAGACCCAGAGGAGGCTTCTGGCTCCTTTCTTAAGTCTGGCCCAGCCCTGGCCATTAGAGCCAAATAAATAAATCTTAAAAAAAAAAACAACCTAAAACACTTGAAAAACAGATGTAATGGTCTGTAATGTAAGGGAAAGGAGGAAATTAGTTATTTCTATTGGAAGTAATAGTTTTACTCGCAGCAGAAACATTTGTACATTAAAAACATGATCTTAGAGCAGGCATTTGGTATTAGCAGTGAAAGCACCGCTTGGGACGCCTGACACCTGCATCCCATCGGAGTGCCTGGGTTCGAGTCCCAGCTCTGCCTTCAATTCTAACTTCTTGCTGATGTGCACCCTGGGAGGCAGCAGGTGATGGCTCAAATACTAGGGTCCCTGCCACTGTGTAGAGGACCCAGGATAGAATTCCTAGCTCCTGGCTCCAGCCTGGTCCATCCCTGTCTGTTGCTGGTCATAGCCCTGGTTGTTGCTGATGGAAGATCTCTTGTCTATCTCTGTCTTTGCCTCTCTCTGCCTCTCAACCTAAGAAACAAAAAGCAAAACAAAGACTTGAATTAGGCAAATACCAAGGTAGCAGAAAGGTCACTGTGACCCCCTGCTTTCAGTCCCAGTGCAGGGTCCCCTGGGGGCTCACAGCTGTGCTGCCGGGCCACAATGGAAGCGCAGGAGGCCTCCGAAGGCTGCCTGGGTCCTGCTTGCTCTGACGCACCGGCATGGCCTCGCTGCCCACCAGCCACTGGCAGACTCCCCTCACCCCCCGCCAGGAGAAAGGCTTTGCGGCTTAGGGAGCAGAGCTCACTGACCCCATTTAAGGCCAAGGCATTTAGCCCTCCCTGAGACTGTTCCTGCTAGAGCTTTGGCTTGCGGAGCTATTTCTATCTGGTGTTTGCTACAGCCCTCTCCTGAGCCAGTGACTAAAAGGCTCAGTAGGGAAAAGGCATGGGGAAATGCAGGAAGCCCTGAGAACTCAATTCAGATGCCCTTGTTTTCCCATCCATAAGCGAAAGCCATGGCTCCTCCCCGAAAGGGTTGTTGTGAGAATTAACATGAGCTGGATGATGGATGTCAGAGTTCCCCAGCTTAGAGCAAGCAAGCTTTCAGCCCGAGCGAGCCACGTGGGAGGCTGTAGGAGCTGGTGTGAACCACTTCTGGATCTGAGCCACTGCCGAGAGCCCTGGTGTCTGCACTCACTCCGGCCCCCAGCTGCCACCGGTTGACTCCTCTTTCTCTTTGTTGAAACACGTTCATTGATCCCCTCCAGGGCAGCCAATAACATCTGGGAAGGTGGCAAAAGAAGATGAGCCGGCAAACATGTATTAAGCTCCACTAGGGGCTCCAGGCTGATGACAAAGATATAAAGAAACGCAAGGCATGCCCACTCCCTTCAGCAAGCTTGTAATTTGCTTAGAGAAACAGGATATAACCGCTGGAGAGCCAAGAGAAAATGGGAAGTAAGTCTGTCAAAAACATCTTCAGGGAAGCCGGAAGCCAGATGCCATGAGGTGGAGCAGGTGATAGGTGTGGGAACTCAGAGGAAGGCAGGGCGGGGGTGCGGTGGCCTGGAAGCCACCATGGTCTGGCAGGGACTGGAGCTGGCTTATATTAAGGAGGTGGTTTTCACCTGCAGAATCAGACCATCCACAATACCGGAAGGGGTTCCAGTGTCTGTTCACCAGCAACCAGCCTGAGCCCAGCAGCTCGAACTGTTTCCACCTTTCTTCTTGAGCCACCACCTGCCTCCCACCACCTGCCTCCCAGGGTGTGTATTCACAGGCAGCTAGATGAGAAGCAAAGACAAGACACATACAGGATGCAGGCATCCCACGTGGCAGCCTAACCCGCTGCACCGCGGTGTCCGCCCGTTGCCACCTTTCTGCTCTGCCTCCCTCAGCACGTTGCCTTCTGTCCTAGGCTGGGCCCCTTGGGGAACCCAGTTGGCGACCACTGTTCCAGGCTCAACAACTTGGAGCAGCCTAAGAAAGTTTTTCCCAAAAGCCCTTCCAGCCAGTTTCCCCTCATGGCTGTCGGCCACATTATCAGATATCTGGGGCTTATGCCAATACCTGGAAAAGGGAAGGGAAGTAACCAGCTCGGTCTACAAGGATCGCAATCCGCCCTGGGCTGGGGCTGGGGAAGGGCCTTTGGCTGAGCACACAGGTGGGGAAGGGCGTAGGTTCAGATCATTTGGACTTCTTACAGCAACTGACAAGGGAGATGAGATGGACCTAGAAAGGCAATCAACAGTGTCTGCCACACAGGTCATGTTGGGAAGAAAACAGGACAGATCTGACCCCAAAGTAGCATCCTCGACGCTGAAACAGATGGCCTGTTGCTTAATGACCTGAGCAAGTAAGATAACCACAGAAAGCCTCAGTTCCCTCATCTCTGAAATGGGATAGTAACGGTCGCACCAAGATGTAAATTCTGGGAGGACAGGGACTTGTCTTGCTCCTAGCACAGAGCACTGGACCCAGCAGATTCGTCATTGGTGTTTGTTGAATGGACTAATTAGCCAGATTATTGTGAGGATTAAATGAGTTCTGGTATGCAAAGGCTTAGCATGCTAACGTACAGTATGTACTCAAAAAATGATTGATTTTTAGCCGCAGCCTCTGCATAGGCCTGGCCCTCTACCTGTGCCCCGTGTGGCCAGCTTCACCAGCAGCCCTGGGCCATGGAGGAAGCTGAGGCTTGTGGAGCAGGCTAGGCTCCTGGTGGGCTGAGGTGGCCCAGGTCCATCACATACCCCAGGGAAGAGCCCAGAGCTTGGGGCTCTGCAGTTCGCGAGTCTGACTTCTGAGTAGCTCCTCACAGGTCACCCAGGAGGCCTCCTTGGACCAGCCTCACTCACATCTAAGGCCGTCTGGCTGGATTCAGAGGGACAGCCGAGGCCACCAGCCCTGAGGTTTCGGGCCCAGCCACAGAGGCAGGCAGCAGCAGCAGGTGGTGAGCCGGAGAGAGCGGCTCCCTTTTCACCACCTGCACCTCGGCACAGTTCCGTCAGAGCTCCTGCCTGAGCCGTGGGCATCACAACCCAAACCAGGGCTGTGCGTAATGTAGACACGCTGGGCTTGGGCCCCCACCTGCCAAGGGGATAATCCTCCCACCTTGTGGTGGCCCGAGGAGCCAGCAAGATAGCAGATGGCGAGAGCCTGAACAAGATGGCTCTGCCTCCACCACCACGCCATGCCACGCCACACCATGCCACACCATGCCAAACCAGGCTTTTTCACACCTCTGCACACCTGATCCTGGGGAACATAATTCCACTCCCCGCTTACTGCCTTGCCAAACCCTGTTTGTCCCGAGGCAAGTCTGGAGGCCAACAGTGGAGTCCCTTGCCAGGGTCAGTGCCCATGCTGCCCTCCCTCCTAGCCCTTACCTTGCAAATGGCACCCACCGTGGCCCTGTCTTCTGAGGCTGTCTTCCTGACCAGGCCCCTGCTGTCCCAGAGGCAGGGCATTGGCCAGCTGCTCAGGGAACAGCTCTGCCTTCCCCAGACCGCACTGCAGTCCCTTCTGCTCACCACTAGCCCTGTCCACTGGGACCCAGGCAGGGGCCAGAGGGGCATGGCCGGGCAGCACGTTCTGCTTGTGGGCAGCACTGCTCCCCCACAACACTGCCCTTGGGAAGGAAGAGGCCCTACAGACATTCAGTCTCCTCCATGGAGCATGCTGGGAGGCACGCACTCCGCCCCACCGGCTGCCCTCTGCACACCTGGTCTGGCCTCCCCAGCCCATGCCCACCGGGGGGAAGGGGAGCAGGACCCAGGGCAGTGCACAAAGGGGCCCTAAAGGGGCCCTACCTGAGAAGGACCTTGACCTAGTCATTCTGCCCTCTGCTGCCAACATCTTGGCAGGGGGCGCTCTGGCCCTCAGGCACGCACCTGCCAAGCAGGAAGCCACTGGCAAAAATCCCTCAAAGGTGGGGCCCCGCCTCTGTCCTAGCTCTCAGGACTGCAGGGCACCTCCAAGGAGTGGAGTGGGGGTGGCACAGGCCTCCACGGCAACACCTGAGCCTTCATCCAAGCTCTTTTCCGGAGCCTGCGTGCCACCGCTTGGGTTGTGGCAGGGAGGGGGAGGCAGGTGGAATCTGTTCCTCCCTTGCTGGCCTTGTGGTGAGAGGTGCTGACGAGTGGAGGCAGGCCCGCGGCGCCATCAGAAAGGCCTGCGTAAGGCACTCCCTACAGGAAGCACGAGAGAGGGCTGGAGAAGAATCTAAAGATCTAGAAGAATGTGGCAGTTAAAGGGAATTTCTTCCCACACACTGTAACCCAAGACTGTTCCTAAAAAACGCTGTTCTTTGGGAAAACTTGGGAAGCACCGGTTTATGAGACTGTTAGGAGCTGGTTGTGAATGTGGCTTTCCCGAACACACGCCCCCGTGAATTTAACAAGCCGGGCCAAAGGACGATGCTGCAGCCCACACAGCTGAGCCCGACTGGCCTGGCCGGGATGGTGCAGCAAGGCGCGCCGCCTTTAAGCAGACCAGTAGACGTATGTCCATTCACAAAAACAGAAGAGAGTAAAGTGAAAGGCGTTAGGAAGAAATTGTAAGGCACTGGCGTGGCTAATGCAGGCGCTGCAAATCCCTGGGAGCCCAGCTTCAAAGGCGGAGCCCTCTGTGTGACAGCACGGCCACTGTCTGTGACCGAATTACAGAAATGTTACACTCAGGCTTGCTGTGTGGGCAGCACGGGGATCTACAGGGGCCTGAAGAGACAGCTGAGCTCCAGCGCCGACTGCCTCGAACTTCCTCTGCGGCTTGGCTGAGTCACTGACTCTCCCGGGACTGCAGCTCTCCGAGGCCCAGGACCTGGGAGTTCCTTTCAGCTCGGCGGCACAGAACCTCGCCAGGTGTCTGTTCTTCCATTCAACCAAGTTTAGGTGAGCATCTGCTGTGTGCCCAGCCTCGGTTTCCTGCCATGGAGAGCTCAGGCGTCCAGGCTGGCAGAGAGGTGACTCCACGGGGACAGAGAGGGCAGAGGGCCCCCCACTACTACCGGGCAGCCAAGCCTGGGCAGGGCACCTTCCTAGAGCTAGATATACCTCCATCAGTGAGAAAAACTAGATCCAGCGTGCACTGTCAGCCGATCCCGGAGTCACGCCGCCCGATAGAGCGGAGGAGCCGGTCTCAGTGTGCACAGGACAGCAGTTCTTGAAGTCTGTGAAGACAGGAGGGACCAAAGGTGGACAGTCGCTGGCTGTCAAGCTCGGGAACTGAGAAAGACTGGAAAACGGCAAGCACACTCTGGCGACCCCTGGCGGGGTTTTGGCCTCCAGCCCCCATCCCCTATCCAATTCTGAGAACAGAGGCACCCCCGCCAAAGTTGAGAGGAGGCATGTGGCCCTCGTGCAGCTGTGGTGGGAGCCCCTTACTCCTGGTGGGGGCCAGGGTAGGCTGTGGGGTCAGTTGCACCCACCCCTGGCCCGGCCTGGCCCCTGGCTGATTCAGAGGTGGGGGAGGGAGGCTGCTTGGTTCTCCCTTCCTTTCATGAAATGACTATTCTCTTCCTCTCCCTCTCTCTCTCTCTTAAAGATTTATTTACTTATTTGAAAGGCAGAGTTACAGAGAGGCAGAGGTAGAGAGAGGTCTTCCATCTGCTGGTTCACTCCCCAAATGGCTACAACAGCCAGAGCTGCGCTGATCCAAAGCCAGGAGCCAGGAGCTTTTTCCAGGTCTCCCATGCTGGTGCAGGGGCCCAAGGACTTGGGCCATCTTCTACTGCTTTCCCAAGGCCTTAGCAGAGAGCTGGATAGGAAGTGGAGCAGCCGAACTCAAACTGGCGCCCATATGGGATACCGCCGCTGCAGTTGGTGGCTTTACCTGCTACGCCACAGTGCCGGCCCCGACTATTCTCTTATCTGCTAGCCTCTGTGGCATAAATCCGGGGGAAGGTGATCTTTCCCGATTTCTGACATTGTGGATGATTTCTTCAGGCATTTCTGCCTGCTGTATTTCTTCAAGAGAGTAACGGCGATTGTATCTGCAGGAACTGTTGTTCCAGAGCATTGCTCCTGCCTTAGCGCCTTGCCCCGGCCTCTAAGACGCGGCGTTTCTGGGCATTTGGAAGACAGGAGGGAAGACCGCATTTTCCTTATCTCCACATTGCCTTAACGTGGAATTTGTGCAGGCAAATGCTCGCAGACAAGCTGTAAGGACCCGTCACAGCCTTGAGTATCTCAGTTAGTGTTAAAGGCATACACTCTGATTTTTTATTTTATTGTAAGTACAAACAGTACACATTCAGCGAAACTCAAGCAACAAAAGAGTAAAAAGTCAAAAGCAGAAGACCGCCGCCGCCACACCCACTCCCCAGGTACCCGTGGCGGCTTTGCCGTTAGACACTGAGACTCCCGTTCAGCAGGCACGGGATTGTGCCAGTACCTCGCGCAGCAGCCCTCCGGGCACCCTTCCCCCCCACACACAGACTGCGCGACCTCCCTCTGCCCACAGCCACAGACCTGGCACTGCATGGGGCTTCTGCTGATGCACGTCTTGGTGGCTTCCAATATCTGGCCGTTAGAAAAGCTGCTCCCTTGCAAATATCTCTGAGCCTTCGTGCAACTAATTACCTCGGACTCCTGGGCCTGCTTTGTGGGACCAAGTGAATGCAGATTTTGAAGTTTTGATCAAGACTGTACACTTGTTCTCTGCATAGTCTGCATCAGCTCATTCTCCCGCCTCATTTTCCCCCAGCTGATAAGGGGCTGGTCTACATCTTCTGTCTTAGTTTGCATTCCTTGGATCATTAGTGAGGTGGAGCAGAAGTGGGTTACTTATAAATGAGTTAATTCACAACATTATGTTGTGATACCAAAACAAAGATTACAGAGTTGGCCACTAACTGAAGTATCATGTTGAATGTCACGGTGCCCGGCCCTGTGCAGGTCCATCCCAAGGTGTATGTTTAGCTTGAGACCTTCGCACAGGAGGTGAGGTCACGGGTCTGGGAGATGAAGCCGCCGCTCACTGGTGAGTGGATGAGGATGAGCAACACAGTCACTCCGGGCAGAGGAGAAAATAAAGTTCACGAAGCTCACAAGATGAGTAGTTGCTTTGCCAGGAGCTTTATTCGTGTAATTCCCATAAGCTCATGAGGCAGGTGAAGTCATCTCCATTTTATGGATGAGAAAATTGAGGTTCAATTGGTTAAATAACATAATGGTGGCACTGGGATGTGGGCTCAAGACAGGAAGCAGAACCTGGGCATTTACCTAAACAACTGCTTCTGTAGAAGAAAAACCTCAGAAAAGGTTTTTAAAATATGTGTAACCTAGAGCCACCTCAGCGTGAGAGGCTGGGAGGATGGCAAGCCAGGAGAAGTCCCCGCTTCCCACCGCTCAGCAGCAGTGGCAGGGGGAGCTGGCCAGTGCCTGGGGCAGCCACGCCATGGGTTCTGGGGCCAGCATGTGCCAGGCTGATGCTGACAGCCACGGGGAGAGAGCCTTCAAGGAAAATGGTGGGCGATCGTGGGCGGAGATGAGCAGCAGCATGGACACCCACAACTGGACGCTGGGAGAAGAAAAGGAGCCGGCGAAGGTCAGGGAGGGAGAGCGCCATGGGACCTGGGGAGCCCGGCAAACGCCCCTGCTCCTGACTGGGGATGAAAGGGGGGTGGTGCGGGAAAGGAAGCTGTTGGTGGCGGCCGGCTCTGTGCCCTGCCGACCCAGGCAGCGGGCACAGCAGGACCAGCCCGGACCCCAGCCAGGGGAGCTCAGCCCAGCTGCGGCCAGCGCCCCCTCCCCACCCCCGTCCGCCCCAGGTCTGCATTCTGCAGCTCGGAGACTCGGCCCCCACCTCCGGGGGCTGAGCCCCGGAGGACCGGTTCTGGCTCGAGGGTGGGGCCGACGGGGGCGAGGCTCGCCCGCAGCCGCCACGCAGCCCTTCCTCCCCCTCCCCCTCAGGAAAGGAAGGCAGAGGAAAAACGTGTTTTTATAAATAGCTCCAGCCCCAGCTGATTTGTAAATTCAGTGGGGTTTTTTTGTGTGTGTCAATGACATCACCCTCCTCCCCATGGCAACCCTCGACGATATCAAAATTGCCAAGCAACGTGGGAGCAGCTCGCGCCCCAAACCAGCAGGTCGCTGCCTGCGGGGTTCGCGGAGCAGTCGCCGAGGGCGCCGGGGCGCGGCGGGGGAGGGGCGCGCGGCCGGGGCGGCCGGGCCCTGCGGCCCCAGCGGGGCGGAGCGGCCGAGCCGCCTGCGGGCCGGGGCCGGCGCCCGCGCCGCGCTCCCCGCGCCAGCGCCGCGCTCGGCGGCAAGGCGGGCGGGCAGGCGGGCAGGCGGGCGGGCCCCGCTCCCTTCCGGACGCGCCGGAGCCGCGAGCAGCCATCCAGGTGGCGGAGCCGGCCCACCGCCACTGAGTCACCCGCCCGCCCGAGCTCCCTGCCTGCCCTTCGCCATTGGATTATTTCGGAAGCCCGAAAACTTGGAGCTGCACCTGAGTCCCGCCCCTTCCAGCCCTCCCCTCCCTACCTTGGGCTCGGAGGAAGATGGGGCTCGCGGTGGGTCTGCCGTCACCCCCTACGGATACGGAGGCCGCGGCGGGGGCCGGGCGTGCCTGCCGGGAGCTGCAGATATGGTGACCAGGCTGCCGCTGTCCCCCGGAGGTGTGGGGACAGAAGGGGAGTCTCGTCCCTCCCAGCTGCCTGGAGGCCGGCCCGGCTGGCTTTGAACTCTCCCTCCCCCCGCCCCCCGCCCGCCCGCTACCCCACCCCCCCGGGGGTGTTGCTGGGAAGGAGTGGCTTCTAGGGTCCCCGTGGCATTTGGAGAGCGAGGCTGCATTGGCTTAGGCCGGGCAGGTAGGTGGCTGCGCAGGGCGGGCGTGGGCCCACGTGTGTGCGGGTGTGAGGGTGTGTGCACCGGCCCCCTGCTGAGGACTGCAGCTGCCTGTGGCCGGGCTGCGGGTGGCCACTTGACAGCGGTTCTCCTAACTGGTGCTGGGGCGCTGTCCGGGAGGGGTGCTGGGGACAGAGGAGACCACCCGGCACATGGCCTGAGCCCTGGGCCCAGCAGCTGCCAGGGTGGGCTGGCGCAGATCCTCCCTGGGTCCACTGGACAGAGACACAGCCCGATGCCAAGGTAGGGAGTGGTCTAGAGGGGCTGGCCAAGGTGGGAGCCAACCAGCCAAGGGCATCAGCTGCCCCCTCTTCCTGAAAACCGTTTCCTACCAAGAATCACTTCTGCGGGGCCGGGCAGCACCCATGAGCTCACCGCTCGGCGACAAGGGTGCTGGGGTGCTGGTCACTGCTCCACTCTGCATAGTTGGGGCCCAGTCCAGGCTGCCCCAGGGCCTGGCCCCACAGGGCATGCCCCAGTGTGGCAGGCAGAGGGGCGTGGGCTCCCTGCCAGCCACCCCCCACCCCACCTCCCCCACACAGCTGGCAGCCTCGCGGGCACACCGGTGAGTAAGCTGCCAGGGGAGGAGGCTGTGTGCCCACAGAGGCAGGACCCACCAGTCAGGAGCCTGGGGAGAAGCGGCTGGGCTGGGCGAGAAAAGCACTGAGCTTTTCTTTTCTTTTCCTTTTCTGCCTGAAGGGAGAGGCGCTTCCTGGGCTAGGAACAAGCACCAGCCTGCAGTGGGAGAGCGCCGGGCGCAGCGGCCCTGGGGGAGCAGCCCAGGTAAGGTCCCTGCCCCTACCACCGCTGTCCCCTCCTGGGCCACAGAGCCCAACCCTGCGCTCCTCTTGAGTCTGGGGGTTCCTGTGCTACCAAGCCCCATGCCCCAGCTGATCCCAGCAGGCCCCGGGGCCCCAGGTCAGAGGGAGATCATGCTCACTTCTGCTGTTCCTGCATTGGCTTCTGGGGCCTGCTGGGTCAAGCCAGGGCCACCAGGGCTCCCCTCCTGGAGGCCCCTCTCACCTCAGCCCCTCGGGGCCATTCCCTGCATGGATTCATTCCACAAATATTCATGCAGCATTGCTGGGTTCCAGGCACTGAGTCACACCCTTTGGGTGAGCTTGACTTGGCACAGATGCTGACTCTGAAACTTGGCAGCAGGCCAGGGTCAGGGGCCACCTGGCTGACTGTTCCTCAGGGGCCCCGGGCTCCCTGATCTGCTGCAGGGTTCCTGACCTGGGCAGCTGTGGGGACTCTGGGCCAATGCAGTGCCCTGGCGTCGACCACCAGCACCAGAGGTGTGTGCATGTCTGCTTGGGGTCTCACCTGAGGCTTTGTTCTGTGGAAACTGGGCTCTGGGAGTATTGGACAGTGGGGGCTGCCTGGCCCTCGGAGCCTGTTAGACCCAGCACTTGGCCCTGTAGAAGCTCATCTAGTGGCCATTGAGGCCTTTGGGGGGCCTCCTCCCGTTAGGGGGCAGTAGCCCTGGTGCCCGGCTCAGAGGTGGCAAACTAGAGCCTTGGATGACAAGGGCGCCAGCGCAGGGGGTGGGTGGCACTGGGAACCGTGGATGTGGATGGAAGCTCTGTGCACTGGGGAGGGGCCATTGGGAGGGAGCCTGGGGACTGCAGGTCCCGTCTGGTCCCCTGGGGGCCAGACTGAGTCTTTGTGAGTTGTCTGGGACATACGAGGCACAGGAAAGGTGCAGGTGGTGGGGTCCCCAGCCAAGGCAAAATCCAGTCTGCACAGCTCTGAATGACCAAGAGTGTCCTGGCAGAGTACATGGGACCAGGGTCCGAGTCTCCCCAGGCGAATCAGTGAATTCCCACACCTGGCTCCAGCTGTGGGTGCTGCCTGCCTCCTTGGCGAAGGCCTGGGAGTTCTCGGTGTGCAGAGCAGAGAAGCGTCCACCGCCCAGCTGCTAGGCCGAGTGACGGAGGCTGTAGGTGGCCGCTGCCTGGGCCTGCAGGGGGCGGGGGCAGAGGGCAGGGGGCAGGGCCTAGGGGCAGGAGAGGAAAAGGCCGCCTTGGGGTTTCTAGAGGACTCTGGAGGAAGGGCTTGGGACAGGTGCTGCCTCTGGGAACTGCTCTGCACAGGGGACTGGGCCCTGGCAGGCGGGGAAGGGGCTGGCTAGCTGAAGCAGCGCCACTCACCCGGGCGGCCCAGAGACTCCACCAGTGCACTGAGTCCCGGTGCAGAGGGCATGGGAGGCTGGCTGTGGCCCGAGGCCGAGGGCTCTCCCCAGCATGCCCTTCCAGGAGGATGCCCTCCACACCATCGCCAGCGGTTGGGGGGCCCTGGAGTCAGGAGCCATTCCTAAGGCTTGGGGCATAGGAAGGAGGTCATCGGATCTCAGAAATGGGCTTCTTGCAGCCTGCCCCTAGGGGGCTTGGAGAACGGAGCTCATGTCTGCGAGCCTGCTGAGAGCAAGTAGGGAGCAGCCTGCACCGTTCAAAACTGGAAACCCCTGAGGCAGCGAGAGAAGCCCTCCCCAGGCCTCGAAGCCCAGGGCCAGCAGTCTGACGGGTCCAGGGAAGCTGCCCCTTTCTGCAGAGCCTGCAGGCCGAGGTGAGCGGCGCGAGGCATGCGAGACAGGGTGTCTTGTCTTTCCCTGGTGGCTTCATCCCCTTCCTGCTGACATACACGAATCCCTGAGACCCGGCAATTGCTAGTAGACGGTAGTCACTAGCTCTAGCAACTAGTAGTCATGGTTCTAGAGGCCGGGCAGTGCGGGCTGGGGGGGTGGGGGGCTGCTCTGTGGGCCTCTGCGTGGCACATCCCGTGGCAGGAGGCAGAAGGGCTGGAGAGAGCCAGAGAGCCAGAGAGCCGGAGGGCCAACCCCTGTGATGGTGAGGACTCTGCCCTGGTGACCCAAACCCTGCCCTCCACACAGGTAAACCCTAGCACCCGGCAAGGCGGGGGTCCAGGCACTGTGTGGTTCTGGCCCGTTGGCTTGCAGGCAGGAGCCGTGACTGCCTGACTGCTGAGCACACAGCAGTGGAGGCGGGGGTGGGGGAAGGCGCCGACAAATAAGCAGGACGTAGCTCCTGCCGGGGGAAGCCTGCGGCCCACGGAGGCCTGGGATGGGACACTGAGCGTGGGCCCAGCCGCAGAGACGTGGCCAGCAACCTGGTGACCTCATCCTCTTGCCCACACCGGGCCCCCGGTGACCCGTCCAGTCCAGATGATTTATAGATCCAGACCGATACCAGGAAACGGGGCTGAACTGTCTAAAGATGGGCACAAAGAGACGGGTGGAGAATGAAAAATGAAGGCAGCAGCAGCTTCTCGCTTCCGTTCGAGGCAGGAGATGAACGCTCAGGGGGACAGGACAGCGCGGATGGGGGCACAGCACAGTCAGCAGGGTGAGCCTCGGGCCCAGCCTCACACAAGTTCCGTCACGTCCGTTCCTGTCCACGGAGGCTGTTACAGTACCCCTGGGAGAGGGTTGTGGAGAGGGCCGAATGAAACCATATGGCAGTGCTGCTAGGATCACTGCGAGAGCAGAGTGCCAGGAGCGATAATGGCCACCGCTTGTTTAGGGGAATCAGGGAAGGCTTCGTGGAGGAAGTGGCTTTGAAAGAGCCTTGCCCACATACAAACACACACACACACCAAGAGAGCCAAGGCTCCTATGGCCAATCCACCTGTACCCAATAAAGCTGGGGGAAAGGTGACACGAATCCAATCGAGTCTCCCGGAGGTCCACTAAGGAATTCCTTGGGGCTGTTTGCAAGTTCTCTCTCCTTCCCAGAGCTAGAGTTTGAGGTCTTGAGGACCCAAGGGAGCTGCACCTAGCAGGCCCTGTCCCCTCCTCTTTGGGCCTGGAACCTCTTGCCACATGGTGGCCCCAGCTCCTTAAGGAACTGCAAACAAATAAACCCCAGGAAAGCGCAAAGCTTGGAGGTACTGTGCGCAGGGGGCCGGCTGGAGACCCCCGTGGGTGGCTTGGAAATGCCTGCTCACAGAGAACTTTTGCTTTTCCTATCAAAGGCTTAGCTGTCTTACGAATTTAGAAAAGAAAATCCCAAGTTTCTAGTCCCCTAAAGAAGCAAGACAAGCCCAGAGCGTGAGGGGCTTCCACACGCTGGGGGAACGAGCGTGTGGCACACGGCTTCCCACGGCCACAGGAGAGGCCACATCGGCCTCGGCCCCAGCAAGGGGACCCCGTGCTGGCCAGCGTTCTCCGAAAGCCTCACCATGACCCCTCAGGCCGAGAAGGGACCCAGGAGGTAGAGAGGGACAATGGTGTCCTTTCTTTGTACACCGTGGGCTCTCCGGGGCATCCTGTCCCCCTGAGGCACTGCCTCTGTCAGCAGACCCTGGCATCCGCCTGCCCGGCGACAGCTGCCCTGGGCCTCTGGCTTAAACGGGGTGGGAGGCGGGCCGGGTCCTTCGTCCAGGACCAGGAGAGGGGTTCTGGATGCTCAAAGAAGCAGGTGAGAAGGCTGAGGCTGTGCTGCACTGCCCTGGTCTCTGACCCCAGGGCAAACAGCTGCGAACCCGTCTCCCCTGCTTTCCGGGCTCTGAGGGTGCAAACCGGGAAGACTGGTTCTGTGCTTCAGCTTCCCCGCCAGGGCACCTCCAGCCTCCATTTTCTGCATCTCAGCTCCTGTGAGGCTCCACAGGGAGCAGGGGAGGGAGCCCGGAGACCACTTACCCCAGCACCTCCCTGCGGCATTGGAGGTCAGCGGTAGGAGCCCCAGGGAGTGCAGGGCTGGTCCAGGAAGGAGCTGGCCCCCTCGGATCGCTCTGCACAGGAGCCAGAGGACGCCCCTCTGAAGGTAGAACCCAACCCCCACGGTGGTCTAGAGGGAAACCAACGGCCAGAGGAGGAAAACGGGTCCCAAGATGACCCAGCTACCTGGCAGCAGTAGTAGACGCAGTGTCAGGCCTGGGGTCCCCGACTCCCTGTCCAGTGCTCTCTTGCTGCCCAACAGCTGCATCAGAGGCCAGAGCCAGCGAAGGGCCAGCTTGATGGCTGCCTAGAGGCAGCCTGACCTGACACACTGGGACGCTGGACAGTTGGTCGTCGTCCTCTGTGCCTCCTGGAGGTGGGCCCAGCCATCCGCCCTGCCTCCTGCTCAGCCCCCGGCTGGTCCCCCAGGGAAGACCCGGGCCACTGTCACACAAATAGAGCACACTCGTTCGTAAAGGAATTGACTCTGGTTTCGTCTGGCCCAGGGAGCATCTTCCATTTTGACCAGAAGCACCTTAATGTCTTGAGCCTAAGAAGGAAGCCATGAGGAGCGGGCCTGGAGATGCAAGATGCTGGGCCGAGGGGAGCGGGGTGCTCTCCTGACCCCGGGCCACCACCAGGAGCGAGAGGCCTGTCACCTGCCACCCAGCCTGGCCTGGGCCAGAAGACGCTCCCATTGCACTCAAGTGTACCTTGCTGGACAGCCGTGTGTCTGGGGTGCAGGTGCAGAGAGGTGTGACGAGGTGGAGGCTTCAGCCCTTGGGGGCAAGGATGCAAGGCCAGGACAGGAGGAGGTGCTGGCTCTGGGGCATCCATCACCTTGTGTGACCAGGCCCCACATGAACGTCCAGCAGGCTGGCGGTGCTCAGAAGTTCTGTCAGTGTGTGCCACGGGGAAGGAAAGAGCAGGAGGAGAGATGGCCGCACAGCAAGGGGCAGCTGTGTGCAGTGAGCCAGGTCGGCCCACCCAGGGCAGTCCCAGAGTGCTCAGGCTTCCCAGGAGGCCACACTGCCCATAGCCTGTGTCCTTCGTGCGTTGAGGGCTGAGGGAAGGGCTTGGGCAGCCAACATGGCACCTCCTCCCACCTGCTTTCTTTTGGTAAATCCCCAAACCCGGTCCACCTGTCCACGGACGGAGAGCCAGTCACTGACCCCAGGGTGCTGGAGGCTGTCGCTTACCTCCCGGCCCCCCCGCACAGCCAGGAGTGAAGTCCTTATACACTGATCCTGGGGCTGAGAGGTGTGTGCTCAGCTCCCGTGCAGGCTCGTGGCCCTCCTGGGAGAGTGTTCTTTGGGGAGTTTTAGTGATGGCCCCGTGGGCTGCCGTCAGTCAGCTGGCAGTGACTGTCCCAGGCTTGGGTTCCTGGAAAAACCGTTGAGACTGAACATCAAGATGTTCTAGATAAATGACCTCCTGAGTCTGATCGAGGACCCTGTGGGGCGGACTGCAGCGCCCCCCTCTGGTCAGTGAGGGGATTTTACTAAGAGGTTGATGTGCAAACTTTAACTTCCCTCCCTTAATACTCCTTCCCTTGAGGGAGAGGAGACCTTGAGAGATTCAGGCCTGATAGCAGCTCCTTCTGCATCAAAGTCCCAACACAGGGGCTCAGTTTCACTTCCCTGGGGCTTGGGCCTGGGCCCTTGCCTGGCCACGCACAGGCCTTCTGCTCGCCTGGCCCTAGATTCCACGGCAGGGGTGCCACAGTCGCAGCCCTGCCCCAGCCAACTCTCGGAGGCCCAGAAGAGAGAAGAAAGGCTAGGAAAAGCTTCCATTCAAGGGGAATTGCAGCTGTTGGTTCTGCCAGCTCCGGAGCTGCACTGCAGAGAACTCTGATGGAATGCGGGGGCCATTAAGAGCAGGAGCTGCAAGAGCAGTGGTAGCGGGAGATACTGAACGAATCTGTCATGTCTCTAGAGCGAGTGTCCCCAGCGCCGAGGTGGCACTCGCTGGGCCCACAGGAGCTTGGCACAGACCCCCAGGTGCCTGGGAAGGGTGCTGCAGTCGCAGCCCGCAGCCCGCAGCCCGCCACACTCCCTGCAGCCCAGTCCCATCGGGCCGCTGTCAGTTGGTGTCCAGGGAGGCCAGTCCCGTGTATTCCCATCGGGCTAGGAAGCAGAGACAGAGGCAGAGGCAGACCTGGGAGAAAGGCTGGCGGTGCTGGGAGTGCTGGTTTCCCTCTGCTGAGGTCCACGATCTGTCTGTTCAGGAGCCAGGCGGGGGCCTCTGCAGCTGGCCCCACCTGTCTCCCTCCTGGCTGAGGACTCCCTCAGCCCGGAGGTTTGCCCTGCTCCTGGGCCCCATCAGCAGAGATGGGTGGTCCCAGCAAAGTGAGGGGCATGGCCCAGGCCAGCCCAGGAGCAGGAGAGGACAGTGTTTGGCAGCCTAGGAGAGGGGGACGGAAGGGGCCTTTTCCGCAGAGTTCTTTGCTCCTGGGGCTGGGGGCTCCAACGTGAGTGGGCAGCAAGCCCTCTGGGATCCCAGCCCCATGGGCTGCTCCTGCTGAGTGGGGAGCAGGTGCATGGGTCCCTGCACGTGGGCCTGGTGTCTTTGGGAACCATCGGTGGCCTGAGGCAGGAACATCAGGCCTGCACCTGCTTCCTAGCAGGGGACTAAGTGAGAGAGACAGTGAGGAAGGGACCTCTCTCTCCTTCCCTCCCAGTGCCATGTGGCGGGCCTCGTGCCAGTCAGCAGTGGGCGGGGGGCATCCTCCCCTGCCTCTCCATACCTCACGTGACCCACCTAGCTGGGCAGTGGTCTGAGCTGACCCCTCCCACCCACCGTTCGGACAGCTCTCACAATGAGGGACCTCTGAGTGCACGGTTAAGCTGGGTCAGACAGGCTAGGGCTCAACTGCTGGTTCTTGCATTCACTACCTGGCTTATTCTGTTCCGAGAACCATAGACTGGGCAGCTTGGAAACAACAGAAACGCATTTCTCAGGGCTGAAGAAGCAGAGAAGCTCAGGATCAAGGTGCCAGCAGACCTCGTGTCTGCCGAGGGCGGCTTGCCAGCTCACTGGGGTGCTGCCTTTCTCCGTAACCCCACAAGGCAAGAGGGGTCGGGGATCTCTCTGGGACCTCTTGTGGGGGCACCAGTCCCACTCCTGGGGGCTCTGTCTTCATGACCCCGTCACACACACCCCCAAAAGCCCACTGCCCAACATGTTCGCACTGGTGATCAGATTTCAACCTTCGGATCCGGTAGGGGGCCCTTAAGCTAGTCACCACTCTGAGGCTGTCTCCCTGTTTGTAAAGTGAGAATATTAGTGTGCTGCTCACCTGCCCGGGTCGCTGTGAAGGTGCAGGTACCATGTGCAAACAGCCCAGCGCTAGAAGCATGTGGTGTTGGGAGAGCTCGTTATCACTGCTATTAGAGGAGGGCGCAGGCCTCCCAGCGAGGGCCCTGGAAGGAGGTGAGCTTGCTCGCAGCCTCCCTGATCCCTGGGACCTGTCTCAAGTCACAGCGGCGGCGCAGAAGGGTGTGGAGATAGGAGAACGTGTTTGCATTCCTCAGCTGCGGAGCAATCCTCTCTTTCCTCCTTGGCCCTCACCTGGGCTCCCAGCGCTGGCTGTTGTTGCAACAGGACTGGCTGAGAGACAACCAGGAAGTGCCCGCCCTAACGCCCTCCCAGACCATCCTGGGTGGCCAATGCCCAGGCCTGGCAGGAACCCAGAGTTCTTTCCTGTGATGAAATGTCTGTTCTCAGTGCCTTGTCCACACCTCCTGCCCAGCTGGTAGAGGGGCAGTGCCTGGACCGCTCCCTCAACCAGCAGGCCTCTGCCAGTGGCCACGGCTCTTCAAAGGAGGGCGTGCCTGGTGCTCGTCCTGGGCTCAGCGCCAGAGGGAGGCGCAGGGGTGCTGCCATTGTGCTGGCCTCCTGGCACTTCCTGCACTGTCGCTGTGCCCTCTCCTGGGTAGGGCTGAGCTGGACATGGGTCCGAGACTAGAGAAGGCGAGGGGTCACACCCCAAAGTTAATCACTTGGGAGCTATTCTGTGTGTCCCAGCCATCCCACTGGCAGGGGTCATCCAGCCCCCATGCAACTGAACCCTGTGCAGACTAGACTGGAGGTGCAGAAACAGCTTTGTGATGGACCCGAGAGGTCACCTCGTCTCATCTTCTATCTGATGGGAACTTTTTCTCTGGCATATCTAATAGTTTTTTTAATTTATTTATTTGGGAGGCAGAGAGAAACAGACATACACATAGCTCTTATCTGTTGGTTCATTCCCCAAATGCCTGCAGTAGCCAGGATTGGGCTGAGCTGAAGCCTAGAGCTGGGAGCTCTATTCCGCCCTCCCACACAGCGGCAAGAACCCAATCCTCTGAGCCATACTCTGCCTCCCAGAGTCTGAATTAGCAGGAAGTTCAGAGCCAGAGAATCAGGCGTTGAACCCAGGCATCTTGACTGCTGTGTTAACCACTAGGCTAAAAGGCTGCCCCCAGTGGATATTCTCGAATATCAGCGTTGGGGAATTCATTAACTCCTTGGTCAGTCTCGCTTAGAAGCCTCTTCCTGTCTCACGCCAAACCCCATTGCAGCTGCCAGGGTGAGAGGAGGCCTGGCTTCCTGTATTTACTCCCTATAGGTTGAGGATGGGACTTGGCCAAGCCATCATGGAATACCCAAGCCTGGATTCGCATCACGTCTCACAGTATTCTGATATCCACACTTCATCATAGTTCAACGGTTCAAAAGGGCTGCTTGGACCTGTGGTTTTATTATTGAAGTCATGTGTATTTAATGGAGATAATTCACATGCACATTTGTGAATCAGCAAAAAAAAACAATTCAGGGTGTTGATTCTAGGTTCAATGACATAACACATTTCATTCTAGCTTGGTTCCTTGCTCATTTCCCCCTTGGTCTCCCTCACCCCACAGCACAACCTGCTTCCCATAGCCTTCATCCGTGCACCTGTGTCCCTGAGTAATTAATCCAAGAGGAAAGCCACACTGTATGACCTGTGCCCGTCCACTTCTTGTAGCCACAGGAGGTCAGGGTTTGGGGATAGGGTCAAGCCTACGGTGGTGTTAGGTCAGCAGGAAAGTGAAAGGATGGTTTGGCAAAGACACACAGAGGAGGAGGGAGGGGCAGAGGAGGTAGAGAACAGAGACAGCAAGTGTATGGGCTGCAGGGATGGCAAGAGGACCCTGTGTTCCCCGGCTTCTAGCCACCCTCCCACGGCACACAGGGCCAGTGTCACCACTTGGCACCGTGCCTTCCCCAGGGAAGATGAGGGCATCCGGCTTATGGTGCAGCCAGGCAGGGTGCAGTCCTGACGGGGCTGGGGAGTTCCCTCGTGTCACCTTAGCTGTGTCGTGGGAGCCCTGGTGTAGACTGCGCAGGCGCCGTGGAGTCCAGGAGGCGAGTGACGTCACCTTCAGTAGCCCTGATGTGTCTAAAGAAGTGACCAATGTGGCCATGTGGCAATGGTGGCCTCAATTAATAACTGAAGTTTGTGGTCCCCAATAGTAATAGGCACTGGACTGTGACTCTGGCTGTTGCCACTCGAGGGCAGCCGCGGGGACCCCAAAACGTCCTGAATTTCCAAGCCAGCACAGAGCCCTCAAAGTCAGCAAGGGTCTTCTCACTTCCTTGTTAGGGGAAGAGACAGACAAGAGGCCCCTGCCCCTGCCCCTCAGAATGGCCATGCTAGGGCCCAGCTCGGAGATGCCAGTTCTGGAACAAAAATACAGGTGGGGGCGGGGACCGTGGGGGCTCCAACTTGCCCCATTGTCAGTTTGGGGCACCGATGCCTTGTAAGCTGCCTCCCTGAGGACCACTATCCTCAAAACCTGAGGCTAGAGGACTCAGCAAAGTGTGGCAAGGGAATTGGAATCCCTGAAATCCTGATTTCCTGCCTGCAGAGGAGGGCAGTCCCAGGACAGCCAGGGGCCTTGCCCGGCGGGGGCAGACAGGTCACACTGCAGGTTTTAGGACTGAAGCCGGGCTCTCCAGGATGTGTGGGTGGAAACGCAGCCTCTCCGAGGTCGGGAAGAGTCGGCCCGCGGCTTCCAAGCGTGCATCTGCAATGCAAAGCAATGAGTTAATTACACACCACCCGCGCTCCACAGATCCTGCAGGTCTGTGTCCGCGCAGCTCATCCGGGCGCGGCGGGGTCAGTA
Organism: Oryctolagus cuniculus; assembly: GCF_964237555.1. NCBI lineage: Eukaryota > Metazoa > Chordata > Mammalia > Lagomorpha > Leporidae > Oryctolagus > Oryctolagus cuniculus. Next base: position 63,453,660 of record NC_091443.1, read on the forward strand.
CCCGGAGGCGAAGGGCGGGCGGGCGGGAGCTGGAGCCGAGCGAATGCAGGAAGGAGTGGGGCCCCGGCCCCGGCGACTCTTCCTGGGCCCTGAGCTCGCTGAATCTACCTGAGGCCACGCCCTAAAATCCAACTGGCGGCCAGGTGCGGCCGGCGCGGCCCAAACAGGTAAGCAGGGCACCTCCTCTTCTTTCCCGGCCCCGAGCTCCCTCCCGCCTTGGGCGGGCCCGGCTCCCGCGTCCTCTGCGAGCGCCCCTGCGCTTCCCGCTTGGCAAGTGAGTGTCGCCGCCGCCCTGCCAGGCTGGGAGCCATCTCCGGGCGGGGGCCGCGACAAGGGGACAGGCCTCGCCTTGCGCGCCGCCCCCGGACCCGGTTTGCACTCCTGAAGTTCAGGGCTTGCGGCCGGCCGGGCAGCGGCGCTGCGCCCCCACCCCCACCCCGTTCCCGCCTCCGGCTGGGCTCGGCTCGTCTCAGGCACCTGGGACTGTCGCCCGGTCGGTCGGGAGGCGGGGGCGAGGGGTGGTGCCCACTGCGCTGGACTCCAGCCAGCCGCCAAAGCCCGCTGGGACACTCACTGCATCTGCCCCAGTGTGCCTGTGTGTGTTTCCGCGCAGGCTTGCGGAGGACTGGCCCCGCGCCGCTGACTGCCCAAGAGAGCTGCCCACTGCAGGAGCCTGAGGAGCCTCGGAGAGCAGTGAGTGGGTGAGTGAGGGGTCTGCCTTCTCCAGACCTGCTTGACAGACTGTGGGCAGGCAGGTGGCCCCCGGGGCTGGGGCCTCTCTGCCACACTTGGCAGCGGCAGGGGTCCTATTTCCCAGTCCTTAGGGGTGCAGGGTAAGTCACTTGCATCTCAGCCCATGGTGGGTGGGTAGATCTGCATGGCTTCAAACAGATGCTAATATTTTTGTGAATTTTTACTTTTATTGCTTAGAAAGGCAGAGAGAGAGAGAGAGAGAGAGAGAGAGAGAGAATCTCCCACCTGCCCACTGGTTTACTTCCCAAATGTCTGGGCCAGGCCAAAGTCAAGAGCCCAGAACCCCATCTAGGTCTCCCACGTGGGTATCAGGGGCCCAAGAACTTTGAGCCATCATCTGCTGCCTCCCAGATGCAGCTCGACCCAGAATTGGAGCCCCAGGCACTCCAGGATGGAATGTGGGTATCCCATGCAGCATCGCACCTGCTGCACCAGGTGCCCACCTGTGACCTGTGGTTGTCATCAGGTCTGACACCTGTCTGGGACGAGGCAGTGTCACCAAGGCCAGGTGCACTAGATGCATGCTTGGGGAAGAGGCCTCCCCAGCAGGACGGTGGTAGCAAGCTCAGCCTGAGCTGAACAGGGCTGGAGGCGGCCGCAGAGGTACCTGCTCTGCACGCCGCAGCCTGCCAGCTCACCCCCGAGGTCTCCCACAATGAGTGGCATTCGATCTGGGGTGTAGATGCTGCTATGAACACCAAGGGTAAGATGCGGAGAATTCCCAGGGCAGAGGCTGCATTCGTCTTTTTCTTGTTGTTGTTGCTGTTCTTCTTTTTCATTTACTTATTTCAAAGTCAGAGTTACAGAGAGAGAGAGAGAGACATCTTCCATCTGCTGGTTCACTCCTCCAGGTAACCACAACAGCCAGGGCTGAGCCAAACTGAAGGCAGGAGTCAGGAGCTTCTTCCAGGTCTCCTGCATGGGTGCAGGGGCCCAAACATTTGGGGCATCCTCTGCTGCTTTTCCCAGGCGTGTTAGCAGGGAGCTGGATCAGAAGTGGAACAGCCAGGACATGAACCAGCCAAGGCTGCATTTTCTATATCTTGCCCTTTACAGTGAGAGGGAGAGGCAGAGAGAGAGAGGTCTTCCATCCGCTGGTTCATTCCCCAAATGGCTGCAAAGGCTAGAACTGGGTGGATCTGAAGCCAGGAGCCAGGGACTTCTTCCAGTTCTCCCACTTAGGTGCAACCCCCTCCAAACTTTTTTTAAAGTTGGTTTATTTATTATTTATTGATTTGAATGAGCATCAGAGATGGGGCCAGCATTGTGGTGTAGCAGGTAAAACTGCTGCCTGTAGTGCCGGCATCCCATATGGGTTCGAGTCTTGGCTGCTCCACCTCCGATCCAGCTCTCTGCTATGGCCTGGGAAAGCAGTAGAAGATACCCCAAGTCCTTGGGCTCCTGCATCCATGTGGGAGATCCGGAAGAAGCTCCTGGCTCCTGGCTTTGGATCGGCGCAGCTCTGGCCCTTGTGGTCAAAATAGATAAAGATCTTCCAACTGTTGGTTCACTCCCCAAATGACTGTAATAGCTAGGGTGGGCTGGGCTGAAGCCAGAGAGCCTTGCTGGCCTACACACCTGCTGGTCTCCCACATGAGTGGCAGGGCCAAGCACCTTTTGCCATCATCCACTGTCTTCCCAGTGCATTAGCAGGAAGTGAGATCAGAGTTGGAGCAGCCAGGACTCCAGCTGGCACTGCAGTACAGGAGGTCTGCATTGGAAGGGAGGCCACGATGCCAGTCCCCTCTGCACACTGTTTAGCGTCCTCGTCTGTAAAGTGGGGATGATAATGCCTTCCTCATGGGACACTTGTGAGGCCTAACTGCAGTAGTGAATGTCACGCAGCCCTGGCAGGAACTGCCTTTCCAGCCTCCAGTTGCTAGGACTCCTTTTCGGGAAGACTTTGAGGATGTTCTGGCTTTTTGGCAAGATGCTGCTGGAGGGAGTTAGAGCAAAGCTTTGGTAACAGAGTGAAGGCAGGTCAGTGGATGCACCGTTACTGCAGGCACTGCCTGGGCAGAGGGCACCTGTGGCCTGAGACTTCCAGATCCATCTTGGCTCTAAGTGGCTGTGTGATCTGGGGAGTGCACTTGATTTCTCTGGGCACTGGGCTGGGTGGAGGAGCTTGAAGTCAAAGGGATCTGGTTTTGAATTCCAGTTCCACGTTTACCACCTTGGATGATAGTTTCTCCCTGAGCCTTGGATTTTTATTTTTAAAAAAATTTGTTTATTTGAAAGACATAGAGGCAAAGAGATTTCCCATTCATGGGTTCAATCCCAAAGAACCAAGAACAAATACCAAGGTCAGGTGCATTGAATGCATGAGACCTAGAACAATGCAAATACCAAGAACAGCTGATGCTGGGCCAGGCCAAAGCCAGGAACCTGGAGTTCAATCCAGATCTCCCAGATGGGTCCTTGAGCCATCACCTGTGTTTTCCCAGTATGTACCTCAGCAGGAAGCTGGAATGGAGGGAGGAGCCAGGACTTGAACTCATGCACTCCACTACTCAGTGTCCTCATCTGTGAAAAGCAGCTCATAATACCCACCACTAACTGTCGGAGACACTGATAAAAGCGCCTGGCACAGTACCTGACATGTGGTGGGCACTGGGTGTGTGCCTGTTTTCTTTCTCATCTCCCTCCTCTCCCTGGTCACCTGCCTTCTTTGACAATGGACCCACTGAAGCGTGGCCAACCTATCGTACTGTGGTTTTGTGAGCAGAACGTGGGGAGATTAACAAAGACCCAGCAGTAAAAGGCTGTGGAAACGGGCGATCTCGGGATGTGGGGCCAGAGGATCTTTCTGGGCGGACATTGGGGACTCGGGCCTTTGCAAGGTGAGGCTACTGAGAAGCTGGGAGCCCAACAGGAAGTCCCAGTGCCCTGCACCAGAAGGGGAATGGATGAAGGTTGGAATTCTAGGTATAGCGCGCAGAGGTCAGAGGTCAGGTGCTGCTGTGGTCTGAGCCACTGTCTGTGCAGCCTAGAGCTGGGCCCAGAGACAGCCCGAGTCAATATTGACCTTCCTCCTGGCCAGTCTGGCTCTTGTGCCTCTCAAGTGTTGACACAAGCAACAGAATGAGCTTTATTAGAGTATTCTTTCCAACAACAGCCCATTATCTCTCCCTTGGGGATTGACTGGGGCCCTGTCCTGTGGGAATGGTGACAAGGACAGGGAGCCCAGACATTGTGGCATGTGTGCAGTGCCTTTGGCCCTGGCAGATGCCACATTTCCCTAGCTCACTTGAGAGGCACAGTGGAACCTCAGCCTCTCGGGGACTCCCCTGGCTTCTACAAAGCCTGTGGACAGTGGGAAGAAGGACCCCGCGGGGCAGGTGGGCAGAGAAGCAGGTGAGGCTTTCCTCCCCTGTATCTGGGGAACCGGGAGAGGGTGCTGCGGTACTGTTGCTCCAGCCACGTGTCACGTGCAGAGGAGCAGATGGCAAGCACAGACCTCAGGGGAGGCTGGAGGGAGAAGAGCTGAGCTTCCCACAAAGGGTGAGCAGGGAGAGGACCGAGGGGAGAGAGGGCAGGGGCCTTGGCCGGGGGGAGTAGCTCACCATCACTGCATGCACTCAGCCAGAGGGCAGTGCCACAGGGGGGCTGAAATTTGGGCGGGGGGCTGAGGGCCAGGGCAGATGCCGCCATGAGCCCCGTTCATGCACATCACCGCCTCCCTTTGGAAGATGCAAACTGCACAAGGCAAGGATTTTGTCTCGCTCACTGTGGCCCCAGGGCCTGGGGTAAAAGGGGTTGCATAATCAATCCTTTTTTCAGTAGAGGAATGAATAATACAGATTTATATTTAAACAAACTCCAGAAAGTCAAGTTTGAGAAGAATCCTCCTAGCGGATGAGACTGTTCCAATGAACGGCTATTTGTGGAAATTCCAAGCCAGGGAAGCAGCCGAAGCCTGCCAATCCCCAGAGGGCTGCATGGGGTGCTGGTTCCCAAAGGGGGTTCCAAGAGGCCAGATGACCCTGCTGCAGATTCAGGGTGTCCGGGCCCAGCTCCTCCTCCGTAGGCACCAAGGTCTGTGGACTGTGTCTCCCGCGAGTGGCTGTGGCGGGCCTGGGAGTGGTGCGGGGTAGGATCAGGGTGTGGGGCGTCCTCAGGTCTACCTCTTCTGTGCTAATCACTTAGCCCTTTTGGAGCCTCGCTCCCTCGCCCGTGTAGCGGAGACAGGGATCACTCTAGCTCATGGGCCGGGGAGGAGATGGCACATGTGACACTCTCAGCCCTGAGCCTGCTACTGACACCAGCTCTCCCTGAGTGACAATTATTAAAAATAGCCCAAACTGCTCCTTGAGCAAGAACACGCTGTTCCTCCCGCCTCGTTGCGCCTGCAGAAACTGACAGAGGTGAATGAGTCCCTTCCTTTGTCACCGATGGAAATGCTGAGGCCTAGAGAGGAGGCGGAGAGGAGGCCAAGGTCGCAGGCCCCAGGGTCCACCCTGAGCCTCGCAGCCCTGGATGTCCATGCTGATAAGCAGTCCCCGAGCCTCCCCGCTGGGGCGCACTGCACCCTTCTGCAAACGGGGCCTCCTAGTGTGCAGCCGCCCCACCCCCCCTTCCAGATGCCTGGAAACAGTGAATCCCACCAGCCTCACGCCCACCAGACAGTTCACCAACATCCCAGACCTGAGGCAGCCGGCCAGACGCGCCCCCTGCACTGGGACAGCAGCCCCCCAGACACGCCGTCTGGGAGCCACCTTCCCAGGCTGCAGCCCCTGCCTGGGGCTGAGAGCCCTCCCCTTGCAGGGATTCTGTAGGAAGAAGCCAAAGCCGCTTCTGTGTCAGGTGCAGAGGTTCAGCTGGGTGACCACGCGAGACACCAGCACGTGCAGCAACAGCAGGGGCCAGCATTGTGTCATGGCAAATTAAGCCACCATCCACAATGCCAGCATCCCATATGGGCAGCATCCCATATGGGTGCTGATTCCAGACCCAGCTGCTCCACTTCCAACCCAGCTCCCTGATAATGCTCCTGGGAAAGCAATAGAAGATGGCCCAAGTGCTTGGGCCCCTGGACCCACGTGGGAGACCTGGACAGAGTTCCTGGCTCCTGGCTTTGGCCTAGCCCAGCCCCTGGCCATTGTAGCCCTTTGGGGAGTGAACCAGCAAATAAAAGATTGGTCTCTCTCTCTCTCTCTCTCTCTCTCTCTCTCTCCCTCCCTTTCTCTCTCTCTCTGTGACTCTGGCTTTCAAATAAAAAAAATCTTTAAAAAAATTCATTTTTATTTATTTGAAAGGTAGAGCGACAGAAAAAGAGAGACACAGAGATCTTTCATCTACTGGTTCACTCCCCAAAATGCTGCAACAGCCAGGGCTGGACCAGGCTGAAGCCAGGAGCCTAGAACTCCATCCAGGTCTTCCAAGTGGGTGGCAGGAACTCAGGTACTTGAGTCATCACCTGCTGCTTCCCAGGTGCATTAGCAGGGAGCTGGATTGGAAGTGCAGGCCTCAAGTGGGGCTGGAACTGGGGCTCCGATACGGGATACAGGCGTCCTGGGCCACAGGGCTTGCTTTTGCTTTTCAGGTGTACCAGCTCTGGCCATTGTAGGTCCTGATACAACTCTTTGAAATATTTTATGCCACCCCTTTGAAAGGAGCAAAAATCCCCTGGTTTGGACAAGGTGAGGATTAGCCCCTGAGTTAGAACAGGCCCAGTCTGCACTGGGCTCTGACCAACAGGTCAGCCCAGCAAGGAACTTGACAGCTGTGCTGGTCAGAGCTGGGCCTGTCCCATTCTCTTCACTGCCCCCAGTTTCCATCAGGCTGCTCAGCCCCCTGCTCCTGGAGAAACCTTGGGTGTGTGGGGGGAGACTGCCAGCTGCCCGATGCCCTCCCGAGCAGGCAAAGTGGACGGAGCAGGGGCTTTGGAATCAGATCCAACTCAGTCCCTCAACTCACTCATTTCCTGGTCTGTGGCCTTGGGCGGGCTGGTTAACGTCTCTGAGCCCCATGGGCGTTTGTGGATAGTAAGAATAATTCCTGCTGCCCCGGGTTGCTGTGAGGCTTGAGAAATCCTCAGAAAGGCCTGGCGCTCAGCAGGCTCTCAGGACAGGCCACCTCCTTGTCTGGCTCTGAGCCTCCTGCCCCTGACCCCGCAGTCCGGTGGCAGCCCTGGGCCTGGGCGCCTCCCACAGTCCTGCCCTGGGCTTTGCTGGTTGTGCCGCCATTTCCTCTGGGAAGCCTCTGCCGGGTGCTGCCCACCTCCCACCTGCGGCCACTTTGGGCCGGACCCTCTGCTCCCTGAGCTCCCGCTGGGGCCCTGCCCCCTCCATTTCTACCTCAGGTCTCGGGCGCCCCTCATCTCTCTGGGGCCAGGCAGCAGGAGGAGAGCTCCCCCTTCCCCAGAGGAAGGGAGGGTGGATGTGGGGTGACAGTCACAGGGACGTCAGCCATATCCCTCAGCCCCAGGAGCCCTGTGAGCACAGGTGGAAAGGGAACCCAGCACCGGCAGGGAGCGGGCGGGAGGCAGTGCTGGGACTTGGTGGGCGGGCGTCTCCCAGGCACTCAGTGTCTGTGGGTCACTCTTCAGGTAGAAAAGCCACCCATCTTCAGACAACACTGAGAGGATGAGAAAGGCACTGTAAGGGGAGGTGGCCGTGGCAGTGCCACCTCCATGTATCTCCTTCACATGTTCGTGGGTCTCACAGCACTGACCAACTAATGCAGGTGAAATCTTTAGAGAGAACCCCTCCTCCAAACCTAGGACTTAGCCAGTTCTGCTTTGGACAAAGGAACCCTTGGTGGCTTCATTGGTCTCTGGGAGCCCTGAGCGGGCAGGTTTTGTCTCCAGCAGACTCGGAGCCTAGGGGAAGAGACAGCCAGAGTGTGGGCCTCTCCCTCTCCCACTCCATCACTGCCTCTCCTGGCGGGTCAGGGACCCGTGTCCGGGTAGCTGGGTGTGATATGAACTCAGGTTTCTGGTGTGCTGTCTCATCGCTTCAGCTGCACTTGCTAAAGAGATCACCCACCCCCTCATTGTACTGCGGTGTCACCTTTGTCATAAATCAAGTGACTTCATAGGAGTGGTCTATTTCTGGGTTCTCGTCTGTTTCCTGGGCTAGTTATCAGTCGTGGTGCTGATTCCACGCTGGAGTAACGAGTGAGGCTTTATCATCTGTCTTGGTATCTACTTAGTGGAATCCTCCAACTTTGTTTCCTAAGATCATCTTGGCTATTGCTGGTTCTTCATATTTCTCAGTACATTTTAGAATCCGTTTGTCAATTTCTACCAAAAGACAGTCGCTGAGATTGCAATAAATGTGCAGGTTAATTTGCAAATAACTTCTGTGAACATCACTGAACCGTGTCTTGCATTTTTTTTAAGGTAAAGACTTTGCACATCTTCCATTAGCTTTATTCCTAGGTATTTGCTATTTCTAATCTAAAATGGTAAAGGGTATCTTTTCATTTCAGTTTCTACTTGGTGGTTATGGATTCACAGAAATTCGATTGATTTTTGTCATCTTGACCTTACACCGGGGACCTTCTAAATTCACTTGTTTAATCCCAGTACTTTGGATTCTTCTGGATTTTCTGCTTACAATCCGGGTGTCCCAGTGTTGGCCTCCCCATGTTTCAGAAAAGTCCTCGCAGCCTTCCTTTAGGTTGTTGATTTCCCATGAACTCAACAGCCCCCTGCTGGCTCCAAGCCCGAGCTCAGCTGCTCGCTTCTGCCAGCCCCACCCTCACCTCTAGAGCGCAGGACCCCAGGGCGCCCGGCTGCCCTTTCTTCTCCCCAGGTCTTTTCTGCTGCCTTCAGGAAGGGGCTGTTCGGCAAGCACTTACTGTGGACGCAGGAGCGGGGACCCCAGGCTCCCTCAAGCTCTTAGCTAATGCTACTCTCCCGTGCATCCCTGCCACGAGGCCTGAGCCCCGGGCTGGGGCCAGGCATGTTCTGGGGGAAAGTGTTAGCCAGCTCTGCCTCAGCTCCAGGGTGCATCTCTGCACCCCTAAAGACTTCCGGAGCTCAGGAAGAGGGTGAAGCAGTCGGCTCGACTAACACGGGGCTGGGGGCTGGTGGGGCTGGCCAATGAGGCTGTGAGGACAGGCCTGCTGAATGGAGCCAGAGGAACTCCAGCCCTCCCACACCCCAGGAGACCACAGCATGGAGATAGGCGGGGCCCCCAGGAATCAGGCCTGGCCTTTGACAAGTCACGCGAGAGGCCAGGGGCTCAGCATCCGTCCCAGACTTGGATCTTAGGATCTGTCCCAGCCTGAAGACACTGAGCTGAGAGGTGGGGATGCAAAGGGAGGTAGCGCTGCAGCCGAGCAGCCTCTGTGTGCTGGGAACCTGCTGACCCCAGCCCGCCTCGGCCCCGGAGCTGTCTCTCACTCACCCCTCGGGGAGACGGAGGACGCTGAGGCTCGGATCATGTCGGTAGCTTGTTCCAACTCTCCAAATTAGCATGAGGCTCCCTGCACCTCGATCGCAGTTCCTCCCGAAGCCCTGGGTCTCTCTGGGGTCCTGCACATGTGGCTCTGCCTTTAGGGGGTGTCTGGTGGACTCCTGACCCTCACAGTCCACCACAGCAGCCAACGGGCCGAGACATGCAGCAGACACCCAGACTGAGTCACGCAAGGTGAATTCCTGGGGGGCACACGGTGGCCGTTCAGGCCCCCTGCCCTCCCAAGGGGGCACCAGCTGCCCTCCAGGTCAGAGACCTCCCTCAGAACTTGCAGGGGGAAAAAACAAAAGACCAGGAAGGCACCATTCCCAGAGCAGGAGCCAGGAGAGAACGCGGTGGCCTGCACTCCAGGTCTGTGGGCGGATGAGAAGTCCAAGCATTCACGTGCCTGCGGTGACCTCTCCAGGTGCCGTAAGAACCACTGAGCTGTTTGGAGCCCCTTCAAATCTGGAGCATTCACGTGGGCACCCGACCCTGACTGCCAGTGTGGTCCCAGGCCTGGGGCTCCCTCTGGGAGAGGCCCTGTGCCTGCCGGCTCCCCGCTCCCCTGCCCGTCCCCGGCCCTGCTGTCCTCCTCACTGGTGGTCGGCGGCACCTCACGCAGACCTCAGGGCAGCAGATGAGGAGGCAGGCTTGATTGCAAGTGACTTTTTGGTTTTTATTTTTAACTGGCACCTAAAAACTGTACATATTGATAAGCTCCATGTGATGTTTCAGTGCATGTACACAATGTGTAATGTTCAAATCAAGGTTAAAAATAGCAATCCTCCAACAGTCAGCTTTTCCTTATGGCAAAAAATATTTAGAATCCGTGCTTCTAGTTTTGTTTTAGAAAAATATACAATTCACTGGCATTATTTATAGCCTTCTACCATGCCATAAAGCACCAGAACCTACTCCTACCTAGCCGTGACTCAGTGCCCATTCATCAGCTTTTCCCCATCCCACCCTCGCCGCTGGCCCCTAATAACACCGCCGTGGTGCTAGTGACTGCATGAGGCCCGAATGGTCGAGACTCCACCCTGGAGGGAGCTGTGCGGCACTTGCCTTCCTGGGCCCGGCTTACTTCACTCAGCATGATGACCTGCAGCTGCAGTTGTTGGAAATGCCAAGATTTCGTCCCACTCCACGGCATTTGTGTGCATTTATCCGTTTATCAGTGGAAGGACACGTAGGCCGCTCGCGGCAGTGGATCTGGGAGTGCAGATGTCTCCTTGACAGATGTTTCCTTTCCCTTGGCTGTCCACCCAGGGGTGGGATTGCTGGCCCACGTGGCAGTTCTCTTTTTCGTGTTTTTTCCAGAAGCTCCGTGCTGGTTTCCGCAGGCTGTACTCATTTACATTCCCGCCTGTGCTCGGAGGCTCCCTTTCCTGCAGCCCTCACCGAGCTTATCTTTAAGGTGATGTCTGCTTGTGACTTTGGTCCCGTTTCCCTGATTAGTGGTGTTGAGCACTTTTTCATCGACCTGTTTGTCCTTTGTATCTCTTCCTTTTAAAAATGTTTAGACCTTCTGCCCATTTTCCAGTTGGATTATTTTGGGGTGTTGGCTATTTGAGTTCCTAATATCCATGCATGGATTTCAGGTATTATTGCAGCAGGGCCGGTGTTATGGTGCAGCAGGTTCCGCTGCGGTGTGTAATGCCGGCGTCCTATAGTGGAGCACCAGTTATAGTCCAGGCTGCTCCGTTTCTGATCCGTCTCCCTACTTATGCACCTGGGAAGGCAGCAGAAAATGGCCCAAATCCTTGGGCCTCTCCCACCCATATAGGAGACTTGGATGGAGTTGCTGGCTTCTCGTTTTGACCTGACCCAGCCCTGACTGTTGTAGGCATTTGGGGAGGAAACCAGCGGATGGAAGGTCTCTCTCTGTCTCTGTTGCTCTGCTTTTCAAACAAATAAATAAATCTTTAAAAAATTTTTTTTTCTTGCACCAAAATAAAGTGATGGTTGAATTCCATTTTCCACAACCTTTGTGAAGTACTCTGTATTCTGGTTAGTAGCCCCTTGCAAATAGTCACTGACTGTAGGTTGCCAGCATTTTCTCCCATCCTGTGGGTTGTGTCTTCTGTCTGTAGATGGTCACAGTTCTGCACTGGGAGGGGCTCTCTGCCTTCTTTGAGAGCTTCACTCTTGCCACCCTTCCCCCACCCTGGGCTGTGCCCTTGGCTTTGTGCCTTTCTGGAATTCAGGCAAAGCACCTGATAGCCACAGAGGCCCTTCTGCTGTTCCTTGGTCCCGTATGATACGTGGTTCCAGCCAGGACAAAATGTCTATGAATGAGCTGGTTGGGCTTTTATTAATGTGTCTACTACATTAGCATGTTTGCTGTTGTCGAACCATCCTGGGACAAACCCAAGTTGACCGTGACCCAAAACTAACCAACCAAACAAAAACAACTCTAACATACTGTTAGGCTTAATTTCCTAGTTTTGTGTAGGATTTTCACATTTATGTTCACAAGTTAGATTGTTCCAAACTTTCCTTGTCTGGTAAAGAGCCAGGGGCTCCCTGGTATCATAAAATGACTGGCCGATTCCCTCCCTCTTTCCTGCTTTTCCAATTCTTTGACAATGAATGAAATCCTACCAGGCTTTGGATTGTATCAGAGCACACCCCCAGAGTCTGCCTGCTCAGCGGGGGACTTGGCACCGACTAGCAGACACCTCTTTCCTTGTTTATTTCTGGTGCTTTTGTTGCTTCTGGGCACATTCTGCTGGGAGCCAGCCATTTCCCTGGGGAAGTAGGGGTGAGGGTGAGGGGAAGCCCTGGGTGGGACAGAGGAGCTGTACTGGGGGACAGGCACAGCAGAGGGAGCCTCGAGCCTGGGGCCCCAGCACCCGCTGCAGCCAGCCCGTGGTTCCGGGCACGAGCTTAGCATGAGCCCCTCTTGCAGGCACCATGTTCCGCAAGAAGAAGAAGAAACGCCCCGAGATCTCCGCCCCGCAGAACTTCCAGCACCGCGTCCACACCTCCTTTGACCCTAAGGAGGGCAAGTTTGTGGGGCTCCCCCCACAGTGGCAGAACATCCTGGACACTCTGCGGCGCCCCAAGCCTGTGGTGGACCCTTCACGCATCACACGGGTGCAGCTGCAGCCCATGAAGGTGAGGGGGACGGGCGAGGATGGCGGGGGGCCCAGGTCAGCTCCCCCACAGCACAGTAAAACCCAAAAGCATCTCGAGGAACCTCCACCCCAGCCGTGAGCAGTCAGTGAGCCGGTTGCCAGTCAGCTGGCCTGGAGAGGAGGGACCTGAGAGTCCCTCTCTGCAGGGTAGGAGGGCGACCGGGCTAAACAAACAAAAATACAAGATGCTGAGTTGACCCTGAACTTCAGATACCAGCGAATCATCTTGTAGCTTAAGTATGTCCCAAGCAGGTATTTGCACCTAGAGCCCCCAAGGGTCTGGGGGTTCTCACAGAATGGGGCAGTGTAGTTGTGGGGATCAAGACAGGTGGAGCCAAGGGCCTGGTAGGAGCTGAGGTCCAGGGCCCGGTCAGGGAAGCCATGAAGCCTCCCGCGGGTGGAGGACACCCCTGACCTGTTCTCTGCACACTTCTCCAAAGCTGGAGGACGCCCCCTCCCCACCCTGCACTGTGTAGCTCCGCAGGCTCGGCTGGCACTGCCACTTAGCGTGCTGGGTTGTAACCCCCTGGTTACCCACCCACCTGCCCTGTTGTGTCCCTGTGTCCTGCACCGGCACAGGCCTAACCCGCAGGGAACCTGGTAAATTAACGAACGGGTGAGTGGTACAGCAAGGGGTCCTCCCACCGAGGGGGCCCTTCTTCATGCTCCTCTTCCTCTCCCTGCAGACTGTGGTGCGGGGCAGTTCAGTGCCCTCCGACAGCTACATCTCAGGGCTGCTCAATGACATCCAGAAGTTGTCGGTCACCAGCTCCAACACCCTGCGCGGCCGCAGCCCCACCAGCCGGCGACGGGCCCAATCCCTGGGGCTGCTGGGGGACGAGCACTGGGCCGCTGACCCGGACATGTACCTCCAGAGCCCACAGTCGGAGCGCACCGAGCCCCACGGCCTCTACCTCAGCTGCAACGGGGGCACACCAGCAGGCCCCAGGCAGGGGCCAGGGCCCGAGCCGCAGAGCCCGCGCGTCCTGCCTAACGGGCTGGCCGCCAAGGCACAGTCCCTGGGCCCCGCCGAGTTCCACGGTGCCTCGCAGCGCTGCCTGCAGCTCGGTGCCTGCCTGCAGAGCTCCCCGCCCGGCACGTCTTCTCCCGCGGCAGCTGGCAGGCGTGGCACGAAGGTTGCCAAGCACGGCTCCGAGGAGGCCCGGCCGCAGTCCTGCCTGGTAGGCTCGGCCACAGGCAGGCCCGGAGGGGAAGGCAGCCCGAGTCCCAAGGCCCAGGAGAGCAGCCTGAAGCTCAGGCTGTTCCGAAGCATGTTCCTGTCCACTCCCGCCTCGGCCGCTCCGGGCAGCAGCAAGCCAGGCCCTCTACCGCAGAGCAAGGTAGGCGGAGCTGGGGCCTCCCTTGGGGGGTGGGGGGCCGCTCCCAGGAGGGCAGGAGCCTGGCCTGGTGGGCATCCACTGTGGCTTGGGTGTCAGGGACCCAGGCCATTCATAGGACGGGGAGAATGTGAGGGACCAAAAAGATCACGAACCCAGCTCAGCCTCAGCTGAGGAGTTAACCCTGAACCAGCTGCTGCCCGTGTCCCCCTGAGGCCTAGCACGTGGGAGGCACAGGTTGCAAGCCAGGCCCCTTCGTGGGACCAGGGCTCCTCCAGGGGGCTTATGATAGGCCCTTGCTGCCCCCTGGGGCCTAGGTGGCCCCCATCGAGGGCAAACACCCTCGGAAAGGCAGCTCCCTACCCACCAGCCCAGAGCAGACCCCACCCCCACCCGGGCATAGCTGGGTGCTCCAGCCCTGGGGGTGGGAGACAGGTGGCCCTCAGAGCACTGCTGCCTCTGCCTCCCGCCTGCCCTGAGGCACAGGCCTGCTCTCCTTTGCTGAGGCTGGCCCTTGTTTGACCTCACATCCTGTAATTACTTCCTCCTGGGCAGAGCCTGGAGGGTGGGCTCTCCTGGGTCTGGTGACAGCGCAGGTGTGGCACCTTCTTCCCGCGAGAAGGGTAGAGGGACCCTTGTGGGGACCCTTCCTGGTGGGCAGATCAGAGCCCGGCTTTGCTTCTCACCTGCCGGCCCCTTCAGCAGAGGAGCAGACACACTCACAGCGAGGGAGAGGACCCTCAGGTGTGGAGAGCAAACCAGAGAAGGAAGCCGGAGAGAGCGCCCCATGCCGGCTGCCTCCGTGCCCCGCCGGGCCCTCGCTCTGGGCCTCAGAAGCTGCTGCTGGCAGTGGCCTGCGTGATGAGGGTCTCCCCTTCGTAGTGGTGGTCGGGGGGGGGGGCTTTGAGAGCAAGCCCGGGGGGAGGGGTGACCTGGACCTACAAGCACGCCAAGTCACCACTGGCTGCGGCCCCCAGGGAAGGCTCCAGGCTTTGTGCACTTGAGCTCTGGGGTATGGCGGGTGTAGCTTGCGTGTCCTGTCCCTGTGAGGAGCATCTGAGCTGAGTGGTCTGTGGAAGGCTGTACGCGGGGGAGGCATCCCCGGAAAACCAAGGTGGGCACAGGGCAGTGCCGGCCTCTAGAGAGGCACGAACTGGAGCTGGAGCCCTCTCTGGCCCTTGCAAGTCCTGCTGGGTGGGCTTTGGGATGTGGAGAGAAGAGGCACCGACAGTGGGCTGGGCACTGCCCTGGGTCTTCCTGGGCTCTGCCTGGTGCCCCACAGCAGAGGCACAGGCCTGTGCGCCCAACCTCTGCCCGCCTCTCCGTCCCTGCACCCTCTGCCGGCTGCCCCTGTACTTGTGGAGGCAGGTGGTGGTCCTGGGCTCAGAGAACCACTGGTCCTAGTGCAGGGGAGGGGTGTCCTTCCAGGCACCCTGAGCACCCCGAAAGGGCAGGGCTGAGACCTCCAGCTGCTCTGGGCCGGGGCTCCTGAGTTGACGTGAGATGCCATAGTTTGCCTGGCTCCCACCCACGAGATTGATGCTAGTACCACCCCCAGCTGGGACAAACAAAAATCCTCCAGACGTAGCTCAGTGTCTCTTAGGGGGCGAAGAGCTCCGCAGTTGAGAATCACCACGCTGGGCCAATCCTAACACACTAGGGCACACCCAACTTCTTCCTCCTCCCTCCACAGCCCACCCGGAAGCCCTGGACCCATCCAGCAGCACAAGCCCGCAGTTGGCACCGGACTCACAGCAGCTCTCACAGCGGCTGTCCATGCTCCGGTGCCCTGGGCAGGCAGGCCCGTGCTGGTGTGCCAGGGCAGCTGCGCAGGCTGTGAGCAGAGGCCCTGGTCCCCTGTACTCAGACCCGAAGCCTCTCACTGTGGCTGAAGAGCAAAAGAGGATGAGGACGAGAAGTCAGGGGCAGGGAGGCCAAAGAGGTAGGACAGGCGGGTGGTTTGGAGTTTAGCAGCAGTTCCACCTAGAGCCGGAAGGGCAAACCCTGCTGAGATACCCACTGTGAACCATGAAGTACAAAGATACAGGGCAGCAATACGCCCGCGGCATAGGGGCCGTAGGTGAGGTCCACGGGGACTGACGTCTGGCTGTGCCCCTGGGCGAGTTGCTTGACCTCTGGGAGCCTGTTTGTTTGCACAGATGGAGATGCAGCAGCGCCCACGGGATAATAAAACAACCCACAGGACTAGGAGGACCCAGTGAGATAATGAACCCCGGGCACTTGTCCAGGAGGCAAGTTTGATGATTTCTGACAACCTGTGACATGGCCTTTGTCTTCAGGACACTCATGGTACAGCCCCCAAGCCCCCAGCCAGGAGCCCTGGCCCCGGGGGGACACGAGGCACTGTCAGAGCACAGCACTCTCCTAGCAGCTTCCTTCGCCCAAGGTCCCCAGCACCAGGTAACTCCCGGAGTAATCCAGAGCCTGCAGCGATGCATTAATCCCATCATCGGCCCCCTCTCCTTTCCTTGTCATGGCTCCATCTGTTTCTTTTCCTTTTTAAAGATTTTATTTATTTATCTGAGAGGTAGAGTTACAGAGAGAGGGAAAGACAGAGAGAGAGAGGTCTTCCATTGCTGGTTCACTCCCCAAATGGCCACAACTGCCAGAGCTGGACTGATCCGAAGCCAGGAGCCAGAAGCTTCTTCCGGGTCTCCCACCTAGGTTCAGGGGTCCAAAGGTGCATTAGCAGGGAGCTGGATTGGAAGTGAAGCAGCCAGGATTCGAACCAGCATCCATGTGGGATGCCAGCACTGCAGGCTGGGGCTTTAACCTGCTGTGCCACCGCGCCAGCCCCTCCATCCATTTCAGTTGGTCCTTGCCCATGGTAACCTCTTGCAGCAAGGCCACCGAAGGACATGTGGACAGGCCGCTGCCTTCTCTCCCTGCTGAGGGGTCCTTCGCCGGGAGAAAGTGGGGGCTGCTCCCGGGAGTCCTGCAGACTCTCCTTCAAAGCCTCAGCCTCAAGCCTCAACCTCGCTGATCTTGAGCTCCAGATCTCGCTGGCCGCAGGTCCCCAGCCCTGGGGACCACCGAGCCCTCTGCTGGGGACATGGCCTCCCAGGGCACACACACAGGCTCCCTGCGCAGGCACAGCACTCAGACCCAGCTGCGGCCTCCCTGCCCTGGCGGTGCAAGTGGAGACCCGGATGCCCAGGGCCACCTCCCCCCGACGTGGGCCTTGAGGCGGGCGAGGGAACTCAGGAGGGAAGAGCGCTGTGACCCAGAAGCAAGGAGGGACGCCTCCTGGGGGCCCGGCTGTCAGTCACCCAGGAGAGGGACTCTGCTCTGGGTGTCTTCCCAGGGGCAGCAGAGCAGGTACAAAGAGCTGGGAGCGGGGGGGCCAGCTTTGCTCACAGCATCCTCCGGTTTGCTCTGGCGCCCTGCCTGGCCAGCCAGCACCCACAGGTCACAGGGGCCGCCCCTGCCCCCTGGGAGGGTTCCTGCACACAGTCCCACAGCCACACACCTTCCTGTTTTTTGCTTTGTCCCTGCAGCCCAGCTCCTCCTTCCGCCAGCCGCAGAAAGACTCCCTGCCAAGCCTGG
Organism: Oryctolagus cuniculus; assembly: GCF_964237555.1. Lineage (NCBI taxonomy): Eukaryota > Metazoa > Chordata > Mammalia > Lagomorpha > Leporidae > Oryctolagus > Oryctolagus cuniculus. The sequence goes on from NC_091443.1 coordinate 63,470,862, forward strand.
TGGTCAAGGCCCAGTCCTTGCCTTCAGACCAGCCTGTGGGGACATTCAGTCCTCTGCCCCCTTCGGACACCAGCAGCCCCCTGAAGTCCCTCCGTACCAACCCGGCCACCGGCCCACTGCCCAGCCGGTCCTCACCGGCCGGCTCCCCCAGGACCCGGCACGCTCAGATCAGCACCAGCAACCTGTACCTGCCCCAGGACCCCGCAGCGGCCAAGGGCGCCCTGGCCGGCGAGGACACGGGTGTGGTGACTCACGAGCAGTTCAAGGCCGCGCTCAGGATGGTGGTGGACCAGGGTGACCCCCGGCTGCTGCTGGACAGCTACGTGAAGATCGGCGAGGGCTCCACTGGCATCGTCTGCCTGGCCCGTGAGAAGCACTCGGGCCGTCAGGTGGCCGTCAAGATGATGGACCTCCGGAAGCAGCAGCGCCGGGAGCTGCTCTTTAATGAGGTGGGCTGTGGGCCATGGGCTAGGTGGGGGTGGGGGGGCTGGGATGGTCAGCCAGGGCAGGGGTGAGCAGCGGCGGCGAGGCTCTGGGGCGCATGCCGGGCACTCAGGGCCCCCTGCTGCCCGCAGGTGGTGATCATGCGAGACTACCAGCACCTGAACGTGGTAGAGATGTACAAGAGCTACCTGGTGGGCGAGGAGCTGTGGGTGCTCATGGAGTTCCTGCAGGGTGGGGCCCTCACCGACATCATCTCCCAAGTCAGGTGGGTAGCACTGCCCCGGCCTCTGGGGACCTGTCAGATGGGCCTGTTTGGGGTAACTGAGTCCTAGAGGTGTCAGGGGAGTATGTGGGGAAGAGGAGTGGTCTGCACCATAGGTGCTGGCTCAGTTCCCGCCAGGCCGTGACCTGACCGGGGCTCCCCAGCACCTTGCCCGGGGGGAGCCCTGTTGTGCCCAGCCCTGCAGCCCCAGCACAGCTAACACCTGTGGCCCGTCCGCGGGCCCTGCATCCCTGTGCAGGCTGAACGAGGAGCAGATCGCCACCGTGTGCGAGGCCGTGCTGCAGGCACTGGCTTACCTGCACGCCCAGGGAGTCATCCACCGGGACATCAAGAGCGACTCCATCCTGCTGACCCTGGACGGCAGGGTAGGCCCCGCCCTGTCCCTGACACGGCTGCCGCCACCTCCCTCCTGCTGGTTCCTCACCCTCCCCTCTCAACTCCAGGTGAAGCTCTCCGACTTCGGATTCTGTGCTCAGATCAGCAAAGATGTCCCTAAGAGGAAGTCCCTGGTGGGAACCCCCTACTGGATGGCTCCAGAAGTGATCTCCAGGTCTCTGTATGCCACCGAGGTAACAGTCCACCCCCCCAGCATCCCAGATATGTGGGACGTGAAGTACTGTCCCCCACCACACCCCCGGGACTCCCCCACCACATAGCCCAGTTCCCAGACCCCACATCAGTCAGTACCTCGCCCCCTTTCTCATGGGGCTGCTTTCACCTGTGACTTCTCTGCCAGTGTCCCCCGCCCCCCGCTAAGTTCAAGGGCATGGAGAGGCACAACCAGGCTTCTCCACGTGTGCTGGCCTCTCTCAGAGAGTGGCCAACAGCCATGTCCCTACAGTCCATGGTCGCTTGCGCAGGGGAGGGAGGAGACAACCATCCTATCAGGCCGCTCCTGAGGCCAGGGGTCAGGAGCAGTGTCCTCCTGCAGGTGGATGTCTGGTCCCTGGGCATCATGGTGATCGAGATGGTGGATGGGGAGCCACCCTACTTCAGCGACTCGCCGGTGCAAGCCATGAAGAGGCTCCGGGACAGCCCCCCGCCCAGGCTGAGGAACTCCCACAAGGTCAGTTGGTGCACAGACCCCTCCCTCCTGCAGCATGAGGACTGAGTCTGGGCTCCAGGCCAGCACCAGCCCTGCTTGTCTACAGGAAACCTGTGCCTGGGTGTGTGGCCACATCTGCACCAGCTCCCAGGGTCATGCCACAAGTCCCTATCTGATGCAGGCCCAGGCCCTAGGCTCCCTGTGCCCCATTTGCCAGGGGATCCGACTCAGCTGCCCCTCATCCTGACCACAGCTGAGCCCCAGCTCCCCCCTTAAAGCCAGCACAGCCCTCTGTCTGTGGAGCTAGTTAACCCTTTTCTTTCAAGTACCCCTCAAACAGCCCCTGCTGGTGGGTTAACAAAGGACTTCTAGGTGGCACTGCCATCTGGTGGCCAGGGCTAGGAATGTCCCAGGGGGTTGGAGCCCAGGGTCTAAATGGCAAAATCGGTCTGTGGTCACCACAGTAGGAGTCTAGCTAGCAGCTAGCGTCTTGCAAGACACCTGGTGCTTGGACCCTATGCTGCTGACCTTGAGATTAGCAGACAGGAGGGATTGGGCTGGCTAATTCTACACCAGCCCAGGACTCGGCCTCACCCCAACATACTGCTCAAAATGAACCAAGATAGCCTTGCCTTCGACTCTAAGGCTTAGAGCAACAAAGAAATCTTCCTTTGCAGATTCTGCCTTGCTCTTTTCTATTTTTTTTAAAGTATTGCATCCCTAACCCCGACTTCTTCTTCTTAGGTGGTAGGCAGGGAGGGGGCAAGCACACCTTATCCTAAGGCCATTTTACCCGGGTTGGGGGGGGCGGACTGACTCCCACAGAAAACTGCGACTTGCCCTAGATCCAGGGCAGACCCAGGACAGTCCCTCCCACAGAGCCACAGAGCCTTACCACTGGGGGCCCTGAGAGTAAGGCAGAAGGGATGAGCTATCTTGGAACTCAGCTGTCCTGAGTCCCAGGCATCTTGGCTTGGCAGCCCCCGCTCCAGGAGAACTGGTCACTTTTCCTGGACTGACGCCACCTCCTTCACGTGCCTGGAAGGAACCAGGACACAGGAAGCAGCAATGGGGCCGGGCAGCCCGGTCACCCCGAAGCGCCTGCAGACGGTGACTTCCTCTTGGGGCCCTGTCTCCACAGGTCTCCCCGGTGCTTCGAGACTTCCTGGAGCGGATGCTGGTGCGGGACCCCCAAGAGAGGGCCACAGCCCAGGAGCTCCTGGACCACCCCTTCCTGCTGCAGACGGGGCTGCCCGAGTGCCTGGTGCCCCTGATCCAGCTCTACCGCAAGCAGACCTCCGCCTGCTGAGCCACTTCCACAGTGCACCTGCCACCTGTGCCCACAGGCAGGGCACACGGGGCGGCCAGCCTGCCCCACTCTCAGTATTCTCTCCAAAGATTGAATGTGAAGCAACCCCACCCCCCCGCCCCTCTGCCCACTGGGCCAGGCCGGACCTGCCCCCTCGGTCTCTCCCTCCCTCCCCACAGTCCCCAGCTGCCTTTGGGCTGATGGAGACTCCTGCAGGATGCCCTTTGTTATTTGCCCAGGGATATTTCTAAGAAACAGAGACTGGCGCTCCTGGCCACTGGGGCCAGCACAGCAGGCAAGGCTGCTGCGGGTTTGTCTGTGTTTTTTTTAAAGGGAGTTGTACACGGGCAGTCTGCTCGTCTAGGGGTGGGGGTGGGGGGTGCGGGGAACTGCTGTCCCCGGCGCTGGAGTCAAACCCCGGGGTCTCAGGAGCCAAGGGGAGGCTCTGACTACCTGAACCCTTCTTCCTCCCAAGTGTCTGACTTCCTGAACCTGCCCCTGACCCACCCGCACAGCCTGCTCCGAGGCCCTGGGCAGCACAGGGAGCATTCTCTGAGCGAAAGAGGAGGAAGGGGTCGCTGTCAGAGTGGTCTCACTCCACAGGATGCAGAGGGGGAACACGTGTGGGGGGGGAGAAGGCTTCCCGCCAGCCTGGGTCCCTTTGGGTCACCCACAGCCAGCATCAGGAAGGCTGCCCCCACCTCCCTCCCACTCACCAAGAGCCTGCTGCCTCGGCCTGGCTCCCCACCCCGCCAACCCACGATTCTCCCCACCCAGGGAGCGGTGGCAGTGAGTCTAAGGCACCTTCGGGGCCTCCGGGGGCTGGTGCCATGTGAGGGCTGGAGCCCAAGGGAACACGTCTGTTTCTTCTGTCCATTTCATCTCAATCACCAGGTCATCAGGGACCCATGCTTCTCTTCAGAGCCCTGGCCTGGGGGAGGTGAACCTGGCCAGTGTGAGCCACCTGCCTCCTGTACCCCACCCCCACTCCCACCTTCAGGGCTGCTGTGAGACAGGGAATTCCAGGGAAGAACTTCCGGCATCTGGGCCCTACCTAGATAATATTTTTAGATTCCTCTGCTCCCTAGTGGCCTGCAAGGAAATTTGCAAGGACTTTTTTTTTTAAGGGTCAGAGTTTTAAAAACAAAAGCATCTTCCCTAGAAATTTTTGTGAATTGTTTGCACTTGTGCCTGTTTTAAATTAAACTTGAGTGTTCAAAACCTCCCGGCTTCCTGCTGTCTCTGGGATGGGAGCTGGATGCCGGGAGTAGGTGGCAGGGGTGGCCCCCTGCTGCCCCTCGCCACACAGCTCAGTGGTCCCTGCAGGCTGTGGAGTACCCAGGCCCCTGCTGACCGAGGCCAGAGGAGGGACACAGGAAGTGACAGGCCCCTGGGACTGAGGGAGACAGGAAGGCAGGGCTCCTTCCCTCCCCTGGGAGAATGCGCCTTCTGGGAAAGACCGGGTCAAGCGCCTGCCCACATCGCTTCTCCCTCCTCCTGCCAGCTGCCCACTCCTTGGACCCCCAGCAAGTGACCAGAAACTTCCAGTGAGAAAGCCATCCCCATGGAGGGAGAGGGTGTGGCCCCAGAGGAGAGCAGAGCGGGCCTGTGGTTCTGGATAGGGGCGCGTCAGTGGATGAGACTATCCTACCGATTCCAGTACCCTCTTCCTTCCAGAACTCCCAATGTTCACGGACATCTCTTAGGGGTAAGGGGCCATCCAGACCGCTGCCCGGGGGCTGTAGTCCCAGCCCCAGTGGCTCCGTGGGAAGCGGTGCCTGTGACTTCCCCGCTGGAGGAGCCCTGGGAGGCTGGGATGGAGGGGACCTCCCCAGGACACAGCGCCTCCCTCCACCTCCGCGTCAGGAGAGGCTGCTAAGGCAAACAGAGGCCAGTTCTCACGACGGAACAACACTGGGTTTATTAACTGCTCTTCTGAGTTCTCAGAGTCCTTCCTCCACACGCCATCACTCCCAGAGCCGGTGGCTGTGTCCCTTGGCTTCACACACAGGCCAGCGCTGCCTTGATTTCCGAGTGCTGAGCCTCGGTGGCCTGGGCCACTCTTTGCAACAGCGAAAGCCACAGAAATGGGAAGGGCAGAGTATCTGGCGCAGTCTCTTCCAAAGTGGACAGAGCAAGGGGGGGGCCCTAGGCTCGCTGCCCTGGGGCTGACCCCGAGCCGGAAGGACAGCAAGGCTGGCAGACGCACAGTTCTGTTCAGACGGGAGCCAGCTGCAAGGCTGCACAAACACGACTCAGCGGCCAGGCCCCGGCTGTCCCACAGGGAGAAGCCCTCACCCGTGGGCTACCCAGTAAAGAGGGTCCCGGGTGGCATCCATCCAGGAAGCCGCTTGTCAGAGACGCTGGAGAGATGACCCCTCTTCTGATACAGTGCGGGACCCAGACCTCCTGCTGTTTTTAAGCCAAAATACTAGTATCCTTCCACCACCATAAACTTCCTTCAAAGTCAACCCAGCGGAAGAAGGGCCCAGTGACCAGGCAAGGATCCGAAGGAAGCCGTTTGCACGTAGGGGGCCCGCCAGCCCCTCCTCATCCCCTCGGGCTTCTCCGGTGCTCCCGTGTGGCTCGCCCACCCTGCAGACCGCGGATTCTTGGGGAGAGGGCAGAGCAGCTCAGCAAAGGAAGCAAATGTCAGGAGAGCGGGACCCGAGATTTGGAAATCCTAACGGAAGGGCTGGCGGCTCCCGTTTGCGGGCAGAGGGCAGGAGCTCTTGGGGCACGGGCCCTTAACTTGAAAGATGAACCCGAGCTCCCACTGCTCCCCTGTGAGAGTTTTTGGTTCACTGGCCCTCACTTCATGCTACGAAGGGACTTCAAGTATCCGGATTTAATGTTTCACAAGAGGAGGAGGATGCGCGCGGGGGAAGAACCCGAGACGCGCGGCTTTGCTGCCGGGAGAGCGCGGCACCGCCACCAGGGGGCACCAGAGATCACGTCCGGCTCGCGCGCCCCGGCGGCCTCGCGGATCTGGGGTGGCTGGGTGTCCACACTGCGCCTGACACCTGCACCGGCCCCGTTCCCCATCTCCTTCCCACACGCCCCAGGCCCAGTTTCTCCGCACGGCCATTTTCGCTTCGGGCAGTTGCCTCGGAGTTTCTGGTCTGCAACCTTCCGTTCGGGAAAGACGTCTTGCGAAGACCGCAGCGCAGGCAGGTGAGGAGCTGTGCGCTGCACCCTCGAGGTTCAGAAAATGAGCCCCACCAGCCGCCACAGGCGGGCAGAACGCCCCGACACGTGCGCTGGCGCCGCCGCACGGTCCTAGAGCCCACGGGCTCCTACACGCCCCCCTTGCCCGCCCCCTCGCTAGGCGGGTGGGTATAAAGAGTCGGAGGGCGCGGGCAGGAGAGGACGTGGGACTCCGCGGGGAAGAGGCTTTTCGCTGCCTCTCCGAGGTGGCCCGTGACTCACTAGTCCGCCCGGAGGTGAAGCTGGGCTGGGCCGCGTTCCGCGCGGCGGCGTGGACGCAGGGGTTTCCACCCCTACCGTCCAGCATCCGCCTGCCTATCGCGGGGCGGTTCCGCGGGCGCCTTCCGGCTCTCGCCGGAGTCTGATGTAATTTAAGCCCGTACCTGCAGCTCGTGTGGGCTCCCGACTCCCGCGCGCCGCGGTTTCACGCGGCAAACACTTCAGTCAATTATCCCCCTCGCGGAGCTGCTATTTAAAGAGATATTGTCAGGTTCTTAAGCCTCGGATCAGACCCGCTGCTTTCTGCTTCAGAGACAAAGGCTCAGAACACGAGTTCTTTGGGGATTGGAAGCAGCACAATTAAGCAAAGCCGTTGCCACCGTTGCACCCTGCTGAAGCACCCACGTGCGGGCCGGGGGCGCGGGGAGGGGCGGGCAGGAGGCGCCGAGTGTCTGCCTGTTTCACGCCTCTGGCAGTGGAAGGAAGGCTGGGCCACGAGGGGAGCGGCGCAGCCTTAGTCTGGGGAGGGGGTGCTGGGGCGGTGACCCCACCTTGCCAATTAGGTCCTGGGTCTGCCTGGGGCAGAAGCAGAGGGACCCGGAGTTAGCCGGAAGCTGGTTCAGGGGGCTCTGCCGCCCGCAAAATACCAGCTCTCCTAGTCTTGAGGCAGGAGTTTGTCCCCAGATTCTTTCCTCATCGCGCTGCTGTCCAGGAAGGCTCGGGGACCCCTCTCGGTCCTCCCCAACTCTGACTTCGGGAAGGAAGGGAGGCGGGTACGCTGGCATTGCCAGCAGCGTAACTTGGTGGGGGTCGAGGCCTTTGCCCAGGGAAGGCCATGGGGCAGGGGCCTACAAGCACCTAGCAGCCTTAGGGATCCACCATCCGAGCAGGGAGGCAGGCTGCAGCCTATGGAACCAGTGTCCAGGGACAAGACAGGCAGGGGGTACGGAAGCCAAGCCGCTTGGGCAAGGGCATACCAGCGAGCACAAAAGGCTGGGGGAAGGGGTTGGTGGGAGCATCGTCTTGGTGGCGAAACGGGCTCTGAGGCGGGGGCAGGAGTCGAGGCGGACCCCCGAGAAAGTGAGGGACCTGGAAGGCAGGGAGAAATGTCAGCGGAGCAGAACGGAAGCCCGGGGGTGCAGGGCTCGCGTCTCGGGGCGCTTTACCGCGGGGCTTGCAGCGCCACAGCCTCGGCGCCAGCCTGCCAAGCCTTCGGCCCAGGCGTTGAGCCCGGCAGGGCGTCGGCCTCGAACTCCGGGCCACTCTCTGACCCTGGCGCATCTCCGACCAAGCTCGGGATGTCTGGGGCTGTGGAGCGTCGGCGCAAACCCAGGCGGCCAGAGCCGGGGCCGCCCTCTGGGTGGGGGCTAAGGCCGATGGGGGCTTGCACCGAGGCTGGGGGCGCTCCCTCCAGCACCTCGTGGGAGCGCCACCGCCCAGTTCCCGAAGACTGGGGTGAGTTTGGCCGCGCCATGAGGGCCCCCGCCCGTAGGCGAGCCGCCTCCTCCTCCGTCACCGCACCCAGCGCCAGGCTCATGCTCCGGCCCAGCTCGGGCCGCTCGCAGCCCTGCGCCCGATGCCGGCCCGAGCCCTTGCCGGCTGAGCCGGCCTCAATGCCGTGGCCATGACCCTGGCCGTGGCCGTGGCCGCCCGCCGCTCGTGCAAAGCGCGCCAGGAGAGGCCGCGGTAGGCGGCGGGGGCTGGGTCGTCGACGCTCCGGGCTGGGCGCGGGGGCTGGGCGGCCAGGGGGGCTATCGGAGTTGGAGCCCCGCGCCGCGGCGGCGGCCGCAGCACGGCCCCAGGGCCCGGTGAGGGCCTGCACGCAGGTCCCGTGGCCGCGGGAGGCGGCCAGCTGCAGCGCGGTGAGGCCTGCCCGGTTGGTGCGGTCGAGGCGCAGGCCGAGGCGGCGGAAGGAGCGCACCAGGAACTCGAGCACTGCCCCATGGCCGCACGCCGCCGCCCACATAACGGGGCTGTTGCCCGCCGAGTCGGCAGCTTCGGGGTCACCGCTGAACTGCACGAGCAGCTGCACGGCGTCCAGGTGGCCTCGCTCGCACGCCAGGCTGAGGGCCGTGCGGCCGCGCTCGTCCCGCAGGTTCACGGCCGCACCCTGCTCCAGCAGCAGCCGCACGAAGCGCGCGCGCAGCGCGGGGTCCGGCAGCCCCACGGCCACCATGAGCGGCGTGCGGCCCTGCTCGGCGCGGCAGTCGATGATGCTGCGGTCCAGCGCGTCCAGCACGAAGCGGGCCAAGTGCACTTTGCCCGCCTGCATGGCTTCCAAGAAGGTGCGCGTACCCGCTCGGGGGCACAGGTCCTTGGGCTTGAGCATGGTCCCAGCCCCGGCAGCTCCGCACGGGGGCGCCCCTGTTCCCGTGCCCTGCGGGGCCCCGGCCGGAGTCTGAGCTCCGGCGCCGCTCCCTTCGCCAGTGGGCGGCTGCGGCCGAGGATCCTGCGGTGCCTACTCCGGTCGCCCCAGCGGCTCCCAGGTCGCACGCGGGCGTCTCGCTGCTCCTTCCCCGGGTCTCCCGCGCCTAGAGGCGTCGGTGGCTCGCAGCTCGGGGCGCCGCTCCCGGGCCGCCACGGGACGACGGGAGCTGAAGCTCAGCCCCCTCCTGAGCCTCCCGCTGCTGTCCCCGCGTCCGGCTCCCCTCGGTCTCTCGCGTTCGGGAGCCGCGCCACTCACCCGCACCCGGGACAGCCCCCGCTCTCCTGCTGAGACGGTGGCGCCAGCCTCCAGCCCTGGCGGGGCGCGCCGCTCCTCAAGCTGCTGGCGCCGCTCCTCCGCCTCCTCCCCTCTCGCGGGGGCCGGGCCTCGCCGCGCCGAGGCGCTTGCTCCTTGCTTGGGGGGCTCAACGGCCCGGGAGCCGCCGCCCCGCCTGGGTACCCGGCTTTATAGCCTCGGGGGTCTCCATGGCAATAGGTGTCCTGGGAGCAAGCTGCGCCGTCAGGGCAGAGACGGACGCGGCGGGGGAGACCGCCCCTGACCCCCACCGCTTCGTGGGCCACGAAGTCGGGGAGCGGCTCCTCCTCCGCGCTCCCCTGGGAATGCGGCGGCGGTTGCGGGGCGGGGGCGGGGGCTGCTCGCCGGGGGCCACATGCACCCGACCCGGCCAATCCCAAAGTCGCAGTCTTCTCTCCCCGCCCTCCGCCCCCACCGGAGTCGGCTCCTTAGAAACTGGCGGGACCCCGGGCTCGTCCGAGGAGGATGGAGAGCTGCTTCCAATGGTCCGTGGCGAAAGGAAATGGAACCCCACTAGGGCGAGGTGGACGGGGTGCGAGTCTGGGGTGGCGGCGAGAGGCAGAAGACGAGGAGTCATTTGGGAGAGGGTGTACCTGTATCGCAGGCTGGAGGGCGGCGCTCAGTCTGGCTGCGAACTGCCACTCGAAGTGCAGCGAATCACGCGCTCACTCACAATTGTGCCTCCCGCACACGCTCTGAGTCCTCGCAGCGAGGGCGGGCGAGGGTGTGCGCGCTCAGAGCTCAGACGTCTCCCACCCCGTCAGTGCGCCCGCGGTCGGCTCCGCGCCTGCCGAGCGGGCGGAACGTAGACGCCGCGTCCTGGGACCCGAGAGGGTGGTGGGCGCGCCGGCGGCTCCCCGGCGCCGCCATCCCCAAAAGAGCACGGAGCAGGGTTCCCTCTAGGGTGCAAAATCACCCACTCCCGGACCACAGGGTTCTGGCCCTGACCACCCGCGGACTCCTTAGGAGAAAAGATCATGAGTTCCATTTTCCACGAGATGCTCGGAAAATGGCGCCGCCCCGCCTGGCTTGGGACGAGGGGAGGCGAGGAGCAGGGCTGCGATGAGTATTTGTCATGGAAGAAATGGCTTCGCCAGGTATCGGCGCAGACCGGATTCCTGAGAGTTTTCCATGAGTAGGACGTTGTGTTCCCAGCGGGGGATTAATAGTGGCAGAAGCGGCTCTGGATGGGAGAGACGCCCCTCTTACGGGGTTGGGGGGTGGTGCAGTCACCCGGGGACCGTACGCCTCCGCCTCATCCCAGGGCATGCGGTCCAGGGGATCAGAACAGGCTTTGGCGCTCGTTCAAAGAGGAAGCCGACCTGGGGGCTCAGGAATCAGCAGGGACATTCCCGCTGTGGCTTGGGAGCAGGGGAAAACGCCCCTAGGTGACCCTTCCAGTCAGAGGCAGGAAATAAGGGGAAGAATGGAGGGGTCCTGGGCAGAGTAACAGATGCCAGGGAAAGGCAGGGTCGAGGTGGGCTCAGACCAGGCTCACACCTCTCTCCAGCTCCAGGCTCTGCAGATGCCAGGCCAGGTCTGGGAACAGGGACACCCCCCACACACACCTCTGTCATGGGGTACATATGAAGTAGACTTGCGCACACCTTGAGCACCCCCTTCTCCTTTTCCTTATTGCATTTTTTTAAGCCCTGTGTGGAGGCTCTGCCAGTGCTTTCCTGGTGTCCCAGAAAGGGCTCAGTGTTTGACATCAGTGAAGTCGCAGCTTGGAGGCATTTACTAGCCGGGTGGCTCCAGGCCTGCATATTCTCGTCTGCTCCACCCGTGGGCCAGGCAAGCTTAAATGAGAGTGTCAACAAGAGAGCTACAGTTATTTAGAGTGTGGCCCCAAAGCCCAGTGCCACCCCCAGAGCTGGTGCTCCGGGAGTGGGTAGAGATTCGCCACCCCCAGGCAGCAGAAGGCTTTTCTCCCCTCCCCCAGAATCCGCGTGTGGCCTGAGGCTGTGTGGCACCTCCCAGTTGGAGGAGTGAGGCAGCAGGCGCCCAGGACGTGCATCTCTTGGTCCTGAAGAGCCATGCCCACTCCTCCCTGAGCTGGCTCGGCTTCCCTTAAACAGCTCCCTGCAGTGGCTACAGAGAGTTCCTGGGGAGAGCAGGTGCCCTTCTCTGGCTTGGCAGAGAGCAGAGGGCTGGGCGCCCGGGGGGAGGAGCAGCTGGTTCCATTCAGCCCAGCAGGCATGGCCATCCCAGCCAGGCCTGTGTTGGGCTGGAGACATGGCGCTGGGTCTCGGGCCCCTGCTCTGACTTCCCTGTGGCTCTGGTGTGTTCTGAACAGAGCAGAAGCAAAGCTGGGAAAAGCTGAGCCTGCCGCAGAGCACAGAGGCAGCCACCGCCGGAATTAGAAGCTGTCACTTAGGGAGCTGAGGGCTGACAGGAGCCGGAGCCGAGGCAGGCAGGGGGCAGGCAGGCGCGCCACACTCCGCCTCCCCTCCCACCTGCCCAGCCCCGCCACCCAGCTGCCAGGAGGGCTTCCTCCAGGGAGTGCCTCAGTCTGCCGCCTATCGCTCTGTCTGCAACTGCTCCCACTCCAGGACCCCCTTCTTTTCTCCTCAGGTGTCGCCAGCCCCCTCTCCGTGTCACGTTGCACCAGCTCGGCAGGGCTGGGCCTGGTGGCACGTGTCGGAGATCCAGAGAGCTGCCGCTGGGGCAGGAGGCAGGGTGAGTCAGCCGGGCACTCCAGCTTCTGAGTCAGCTGTGGGACCGGGAAAGGGGCAGGAACCCCTCCGTCGGTGCCGAAGCAGAAACTGAAGCATGGCAAGTGGAAAGGGACTCATGCCGCAGTCACCCAGCAGGGCTGGAGCCCAGGTGCCCTTCACCTGCCCCTGTGCCCCAAGGGGGAGCACCAGCTTTTCCTGTGCACATCCCAGCAGCCAGAGCTGAGTTCATCTCCAGGGCCCAGACTGGGCCTTGCCCAGGGGACAGAAAGCAGCCAGGTGGGGAGCCAGGCTGCACAGAGGCCTCTCTCAGGGGCAGGTTACGTCCCTGCCCCACTCCTGGACTTGACAGCTGGTGACAGACACCAGAGGCAACAGCCTCAGCTTCCTCTTCTCCTGAACAGTCCCTGGCAATAGCTATGGCTGCCCGGCGTGGGCTCCGTCTGGCTTCGGCTCTGGCTCACCTCTAGCGCGCCTGGGTCAGTAAGTTTCTCTGGGCCTGGATCATCATCCTCACAGCTCCTACCCTCGGGGGGCGGGAGGAGAGGCAGAGATGGAGGAGAGGCCAGGGTGGCTACATCCAGTGCGTGCCAGAGGCAGGGGACAGGCGGATCAATGCCAGGCTTCAGGCTTGGGGACGAGCAGTCTCCCTAGCCTCACCCTGCAACCAGGGCACCACTAGATCCCAGCAGGCAGGCCCCCAGAGGTCACGGACAGGGGGAGTTCTTGTTTATTTTCCGGAGGCACAGGTGCTCACAGCTAATGGCATCGCTGTAGTCTCTGACGGGAAAAGCACCTCTTCCCGGAATCAAGCCCCACCCTGCCTCTCCCAAGCCAGTGCCTGGCCCCCTTTGGGATTTGGGACCATGCTATTGACACAGCGAATGGCTTCCCACAAGCCCCTGGGGAGCAAGTCTGAGGGCTGCAGCAGGGGCCTGAGCACCTGACCGCTCGGTGTCTTCCCACAGGGGCTCGGGTGGGAGGCACCTTTGCACTGGGCTCTTCCCCAGCCCTGAGGGTAGAGATGAGAGGCCACACCTGGGGGCCAGAGGAGGCGGGGAGGGATGTCATTTTCCAGTGCTGTGGCATCAGGGCCATCAGAAGGAAAGAGTCCTGTTCAAGCACAGTGGCAGGGCCACTTCACTGGGCTCTGCAAGGGACGTCACCAGTGGCGCCGGGTTCAGCTCCTAAGGGGATTCTTCCTGCCTGCTTCACGTCAAGGACATTCCACTGCCCTGCCCCCTCCCCCCCCCCCACCCGGCCCCGGCTGCGGAACAGAGGCCAGTGTAGGCAGGAAGGCTCAGGACAGGGCTCTTTAGTAGGGTAGGAAGGACAAAAATAAATAAACCGTGTAAGTTCAGAAGGGAAAATGATGGTACCCTTGTCAGGCAGCCCGAGTAGGGTCCATGCCGGCAAGTACCCACCCCAGACCTAGGCCTCCGGGTGGGTCGAGGGCCTGAAAGGCCACAGCCCTCCAGTCTCTGCTGCCCTTGGGCCACTCAGCCCAGCCGGCTTTTCCCTGCTGGCCTCCCATCCCCCACAGGCAGGAAAGACCCTCAGCCTGTGATTCTGGTTGGGGGTGGGGGGAGCCATCCCCTGGGAGCTTGGGAATAGCACCCGGCTCTGCCTCAAGGAGCTGACCAGGAGGCGGGCTCTGAGCAGGCCTGAGCTGGGGCTTGGCAGCAGGGGTGAGCTGCCCGTGGTGGGGCAGGCAGGTTTGGGATTTGGTCCTGCCTGAACCACAGTGCTAGAGGGGAAGTTGCAGGGGGGAAAGGGTGGGCATGAGGACAGGCAAAGTGGGGCCAGCACCCCATTTTCTTCCTCCCAGCCCAGGTCCTCCTGCCCCCAACCACAGTATGATGCTCCTCTAGAGGCGGGCAGAGGGATGGGGGTATGGACTCAGCTTGGCCCCAGAGAGGCCCCTGCCCGTATCCTTGCTCCTTCTCCGGCCTGGCTGTTGAGGAGGGGTCTGCAGCTTCCTGCAGTCGGAGTGCCAGGGCCCTGTGCTCCTCGGGGGATGGAGCCGCATCCCAGGGAAGGGCCTGAGCGTCCTCGCGGTGGGCATCAGAGGCGGCTCTCCTCTGCGTCCTCCGTGGCTGGGAGTGGATCCCGGTCACTGGGCTCCTTGCCAGGCTGGTCCCCAGCCTCGGGGAGGGCACAGGTCCTCACCAGCTCCTTCACCTCGGCCTCCAGGCCCTTCATCTTGGCCTCGTACTCAGCCAGTGCTTCCTGCTGGAACTGTGGGGACAGCAAGCACGGCTGCCTGGCTCAGCAGGGGCCCCTGCCCACTCTCCCTCCCCTGAACAGTGGAACAAGGAGCTGCCCAGCCCACCCAGAGCTCCCAGGAGACGGTGATGGGGGGATAGTAGGGCCTGTCCAGGATGCCTGCCAATGACAGCTGCAGAGTGGTCTCATCTGAGAGGGTCTGGGACCCACTGGTGAGGGAGGCTGGCCCCCTTGCCCTGGCCTCGGATAGGCAGGGCCCCGTCCCAGTTCTGCGGGGGGCCAAGGCAGTGCTCTCACCTGCTTCTCCATGTCCCGGATCTGTTCCAGGCAGGCGGCCTGCTTTTCCTCTAGCTTCTCCTGGTACCGCTCCAGGTTCTCTGTCATCTGGGTGGGAGAGAGAGAGAGGCAGGGAATCAGGACAGCACCAACAGGAAACCTGGGTCGGAATCCAGCTCTAACTCCAGCTAAGCAGTTCTAGACTTGGGACAGAGACTGCAACCTTGGGCGGAGCTTTAACTTTGTAATCTGAGGATCGTGGTGCCTGTGCACTTGTGAAGCTTGTGTGGGCTTGTGAAGGAGCGTGTGAGACAGCCCAGGAGAAGCCCCTGGCACAGGCAGGGTGCAGCGGACAGCAGCCCTCTCGTTGGGCTATATCATCCCCAGGGAGCTGTATGTCCCTCTTTGGACTGCTCTTCACCCACTCACTGTAATGCCACCCCTCCCTGGCCAGCTATAGCCACGTTTCTATCCGGGGAAGCTGGCCAGAGATACCCCTCAGGCTGGCACTCCATCCTCCACACACAGGCCAGAAGCCAGGAGGCCCCTCCATTCCCAAACTACACGGACACTGCATCTGCTAAAGGCAAAGTCAGGGCCTGGGGCCCTGGCACTCAGGTGCGGAGAGCAAGGAAGATCCTCGGGGAGGGACGAAGCCTACTCTCACCTGTTTGATGACCTGTACCACTTCCTGGATGTGGGAGTTGTTGATCTCTCTCTTTAACCTGTTGGGGCAGTCAGAGTGTGAGAAAGGGGGCCAGCACTGTTGCGCAGTAGAGGTTGATCCTCTGCCTGCGGTGCCGACATCCCATATGGGCACTGGTTCTAGTCCTGGCTGCTCCTCTTCCAGTCCAGCTCTCTGCTGGGGCCTGGGAAAGCGGTAGAAGATGGCTTGGGCACTTGGGCCACACCCACGAGGAAGACATGGAGGAAGCTCCTGGTTCCTGGCTTTGGATAGGCACAGCTCTGGCCCTTACAGCCATTTGGGGAGTGAACCAGCAGGTGGAAGACCTTTCTCTCTGTCTCTCCCTCTCAATTTCTGTAACTCTACCTTTCAAGTAAATAAATAAATTCTTTAGAGAAAGAAAGAAAGAAAGAAAGAAAGAAAGAAAGAAAGAAAGAAAGAAAGGAAGGAAGGAAGGAAGGAAGGAAGGAAGGAAGGAAGGAAGAAAGGCAGGCAGGCAGGCCAGGGGCCTCTGAGCACAGTTTGGTGGGATGAATGACGTCCCTTCAGGACGTGGGTGAATGAGAATCTGCGCCAGGGGAAGTGTGGCTGGGTCCCCAGCCTTCACCTCTCCCTGTGCTCTCCTCAGAGCGCCCACCCAGAGGTGACAGGTGGGCTCAATGCTTTCAGAGCCAGGGGCAAGGCCCCTCTCCCGGGAGCGAGTCCGGTCTTTCCACTCTGCCCCGGGCCTGCCCTGGCCGGGCCTCACCTTTCCTGGGCCATCTTGTCTGTGGTGACTCTGGTCATGGCCTGGATCCGCTCCAGCCTCTTGGCCTCCAGCTTTTTCTTCATCTCTTTGGTGTCACTGCAGAGAGAGGGGCGTGAGGGAGGGGGCTGGGGCGGCTGAGCCCTGGCCGGGAGAGGGGGCTGGGGTCTCGTACTTCTCCGAGGACTCCCTGAGGGTCTTCAGCTCGGCCGCGTGTTTCTCTCGGGCCAGCTCCATCATCTTGGCGACTTGCTGCAGGCAGAGGAAGCAGTCTTGGATGGGTTTGGCGGAGCAGGTGCGGGAGGCCGGCCGTCCCCTGCCCCGCCCCCGCACTGTACCACACCTCGGCCGCGTGCTGCTCCCTGCGCGACAGGACGCACTGGCACTGCTCCTCGCCCTGTCGCTGTAGCTCCAGCCGCAGCCGGTCCTTCAGCTCCCGCACGAGCGTGCCCGCGCCCTCGCCCTCCGCCAGCACTGTGCCTGGGGCCTCCTCGCCGGGCAGCGTCCTGCGGAAACCACGTGGGGCCAGGCCATGAGCCCGCGGCCACTCGTGCACGCGAGGTGGAGCGCAGGGGCAGCGGCACCGCCCTTACCTTTTCTTGCGGGAACCCTTGCCCGGGCCGAGCTTCCAGACCCCGCAGCCCCCGGCGCTCAGCGGGCCCAGCTCTGCCAGCTGCGCCGCGCCCCGCTGCAGCAGCTCTTCCCAGCGCCGGGCACCGCGCCGCTGCAGCTCCCGCAGCTCCTTCTCCTGCCGCCGCTGCAGCTTCACGACGCTCTTCAGTTCCCGCAGCTCTTCCAGGCTGGCCGTGTGCGGCTCTGCGGGGGCCTGGGTGAGGCACTGCCGCCCAGCCCCCCACCCCCACCCCCACCCCCGCCCCGAGAGCCCTGGCCCCTCTCCTGGCTCAGCACCAAGTCCACCGCACTCAGCGGCCTTACAGGTAGCTTCTTTCGCGGTGCCCTCCTTCACCCTGGGGCTTGCGTGGGCCCGGGGCCGGGCTAGACTCTGCAGGGTTCCTCCCTGCCCCCTACCGTGGCCCTTGCCTGGACTGGCCTTCAGACCCAGACTCTCCCTCCCTCGCCAGGTGAAAGGCCTCGTTTTTTGTTTTTTTTTTTGTTTGTTTGTTTGTTTGTTTGCTTTTTTTTTAGAGCTGCTGAGTGCAGTCAAACAGGTGGCGGACCCTAAATGCATACCTGCTGACCCGTTGTTGGTGGGGGCTGATGCCCCATTGACCTGGCCAACAGCTGGGCTCCCAGATGAGAAGGGTTTCTGCACAGAAGCAGTCTATTGGGAAGATGAGGGGCAGCACTCCGCCCCTCCCCCACTGCCCCCGGAGAGGGCAGGGTTCCTGGGGTCCCCTGGCAGGGGTCCAGGTGACACTGACCTCAGTCACACCACCTGTGGCCTCCTTGAGCTTCAAAGACTTCTTGTCGTGGGCGTTGAAGAACTTGATGGGGTTGGCGAGGGCCACAGTGAGATCTGGGGACACAGGGCGTTCCGGGCCTGCTGTGTTGGGGTACATACCTGGAAGTGGCCCCTGTCCTCACCCTCCCGGCATGACACACTGTCCTGGCCCACTGTGGAGGCTGGCTGAGGGAAGGGGGAAGAGAGAATGACAGCCCGGGGGCCCCTACCTGCCCAGGCGTCAGGGACGTAGTCTTTCATCTCCAGGAAGACGAAGAGCGCCGGCATGGTGAGGGGCATGTTGCTCTCGCTGTGCAGGCACAGGTGGTGGTATCCTGGTGGGCGGGAGGGGCAGCCGGTGAGCCGGCCCCACACACTGGTTTAACAGTCAGCTGTAGATACCGCACCTTCTTGGCTGTGTGACTTTGGTAGGTTACTTTAACCCTGAGACTTTCCCCATCTGTGAAATGGGGATGATGGCATCTACCGTGTGTGGTTAAGGTGGGGATGCGGTGGGACTGTGTTCTTAGCTGTGAGTGCATTTTGAGTGTGTGTAGCCATTGGCTACCTGGGGAAACTGCCCCAGCAGTCTGAGAACATGACATTGTGTTGGGTGGGCGGGGCCCCATCCCTGTGAGGTGCCCGGGAGAAGTTCAATTCCTGCCCCGCCCTTCAGGGCTAATAGTGGGAGGGAAGCAGGCAGGGCCTCGGGGTCCCCCCTCTGAGGTTTCCGCTCCCTCTAGACCGGTGTCTGGTGCTGGCTGGGGGCTCGGAGTTCCTGGAGACCCTGCAGAAGGACTCTGCTCCTCACCAGCATTTAGGGCGTTGATGGGTATGATGCGGTGTCCGAGAAACTTGCTGCCTTCCTCCATCACAGCCACCCGGAGGGAGGCCAGCTCGGGCACCAATATCTGGGGAGAGGGGAGGACAGGCCAAGCTGGGGAGGGGAGAGGGAGCTAAGCTGCCCCTGTCGCCCCTGTCCCTGGCTCCAGAAGGCTTTGCATCAGTGTGAGAACACGGCAGGTGTCACCAGACTCGGTGAGGACAGACTGAGGGCACCCTCTAGGCCACATACCTGGACATCCTCACAGCTCATGCATGGCTAGTCTTAGTGGTGGGAGAAGGGCTGGAAGTACAGCCCAGGGCTGTGGGGACCTGATGCGTTCAGCCCTTGGCAGCTTTGTCCATCTATGTCCCATGGGCACAAGACTCCCATGATCTCACGGGAGCCTGAACCCTAGGCCAGGTGTCCATATTTCTGCCTCGAATCCTAGCATGTACACCTGCAGCAACCATCCACCAGGTGAACATCTATAAACCTGAGGTCGGGTCTCTTGAAGCTTAGGGGGGTGCAGGCGAGGGGTGGGAGAAGAGTGGGAGGAGCAGGAAGCTCCTTTTATATATTTTGTGTCTGTGAGTAGAGGCCAAGAGCCAGGGACAGAGCCAGCTCCTGCCCTGCCCTGCCCTGTCCTAGCCCGAACCTTCTCAAAGACGAAGGGCTCCTCCTTCCACACAGGATTGATGGAGTTGGTATTAGGGGACAGCTTGGTGCGATAGCGCCTCTTGGGGTCCCCGGGAAGGCCAAACAACTCCACTTCCACATAGGTGCGCACGCTGCGTTCCGACAGGAACTGCCCCGAGATCACCTGGGGGTGGGGGCCGTGAGGGGCCGCATCAGACCCCCCCCCAGGCACCCAGGGCCTGGCTCCCTATGGCTGAAGCTTCCATGCCTGAGCAGCATGAAGAGCCCCATCAGCTCTGGCCCCTGGGGAGAGGCTGTGGGGATCCAAGGTTATAGCTGAGCTCTGAGGACTGGGGTGCTCCCAGGATCCTCGGAAGAGGTCCGCCCCCATCCTGGCCACCCTCCCCAGCCACGGAGGGAGTGACGCCCTCCCCAGGGCCTGGGGCTCCTGTTGCCCCACTCTGCCCACTCTCTCCCCTCCCCCCAGCCCAGCCTCAGCCCTTCCCGTTGGTTTCCATGGGGACCAAGAGGCAGCCTCCAGCGTGAGGAGGAGGCAGTTTCCAAGGCAACTTGCTGCTGCGAACTGGCTGGGGCTGAAGTTTTCAGGATGTTGGGGGAGGGGTTGGGGGGGCCGTGCCCTTCTTTTCAAGACCCCAGCCCTCCCGGCCACTTGTCTGCCTCGGGGCCTTGCCGTAATGGCGAGGGTGGTGGCTACCACCACGTCGATGCGGTCCACTGAGAAAGGATTGAACTGCTTGTCCGGCCGGCGCATGAACTCGTGCTTGAGGAGGTAGCCGCTCTGCCCGTTGAACTCAAACAGCGCCATGTTCTGCTGCATGGGCAGGTCTGGGGGGCCGAGGACACCGGTGAGGAAGGCCTGGGTCTGTGCCCGGTCTCAGGCTCCTACGTTCCCCAGTCTCCCTGGTCGTGGGAATCGGGAGGGTGTGGACACGAGGCTGAGGGCTCCCCTTGGGGCATCTCATCTCTCAGGAAGTGTCTAGAGTCAGCCGGGATGGACACACACAGGGGGACGGCGCGGCAGGTGCATTCTCATAGGCAGCCAGAACCCATGCCAGCCCCCTGGCGCCGTCCCCTGCGTACTGACGCACGTGCAGCCATGCAGGCCTGAGCAAATACCTTTGTACCCCCAAGTGCTCACACATCTGGGCATGTTCCAGAGCCTGAACAAACATCAGGGCACCTATTCTAAAACCCCCACCCCGCCCATCGGTGACTGGGTGCAGGTGGGAGTGGCCAGGCCAGGGAAGGGTTTCCAGGGCCTGGGAGCATCCTCACCCATAGTCTGGAAGTTGAGGGCGACCATCTGGCAGCCGGCGTTCCAGAACATCTGGGGCATGTAGTTGGAGGAGTCCATGCGGGTGCCCTTGGGGTAAATGCGGCTCATCTGGCGCTTGTTGTATCTGCCCACGGGTATAGGAGACTGGCCAGGCTGTGTGCACCAGGAGGCCCCAACAGGCTACCTGACAGCCCTGCCCCCAGGCCTCACCCCACTCCTCCCTCCAGCCAGGGACCCCAGCAGTTGAAGCTTCAAGGATACTCCACAAACTGCACGGAGGCCTTGGAGAGCAGGTCATAAGCCTTGAGCTCGGTGAAGGAGGAGATGACATAGCTGCGGTTCTTCTCTGTGTCGGGACAAAGAGCAGGGGGGTCCTCTGCAGGCCGTCCCTCCCCCGCTGCGCAGCCCTCCTCTTGGGGGCAGCTCCCTCTAGCCGGGAAATGCCTCCACCCCAGCCTTCCCACCAAGGTCTGAGGGTGTAGGGGCCACCTCTGCAGGGAATGTGTGGGTGACTGTGTGTGCTGGGGGCAAGGGTACTCGCAGCTGTGTGCCGTGGTCCTGGATGGGTACAGGGTGTGGGGAACACACACACACAGAGTATGAGCATGTGTACGGCAAGGGTAACACACGCCATGCGCATGCCCTGTGTGGGCGTGGGCTGCAGGCTTCGGGACGAGGCATGGATTCTGTGCAAGGGCCAGCAGCTGTGCACAGGGGTGTGCGGGAAGAGGCGCTCATGTTGGGGACATTGCTGGGGGGGTGGTGAGAGGAACACCCTGTGTGTGTGTCCAGAAGGAGAGCAGCCTAGGCGTATGGGAGAGAGGAGAGATCCCAGGAGGTGGGTGTGCACTGGCCACAGCTGGCTCCCAGGAAGTCTCAACCCCAGGAGCCACAGTGCCTGCAGCCTAGCTGAGGTGGCCCTGTCATGATGACCTGCCTGTCACTGACATACTCCAGAGCATTCTGCTTGGTGCCAAGTTGTCAGTACGGCACCAGCAGACTGGGAGCCAGGGCCACTTAAGCAAGCCCTGGGCCGGGCTCCTCTGCTGGGTGTTTATAGACAGGGCCCCAGGCCAAGGCAGGAGGGGCCGCCCCTTCCTCTGGCCACGCCCATGCAGCTGCTCTGCTGTGCGCTGTGCGGTGTGCACTGTGCGCACAGCCCTCTCCTAGCCTAGCCTGCCCTCTGCTCACCCTGCCTGCTGCGCACTTACGGGCAGAGAACTCGAAGGAGATGAACTTGGTGGGCTGGATGTAATTGACCAGGCTGGACATCTCCTCGTAGGCTGTCACCTCCAGGCCTGCTGTGCCCTGGGAGTGAGGGACGAGGAGGACGGGGCTGAGCCTGGGAGCCTGGTCCTCTGGGCTCCGCCCGGCCCACAGAGGACTCCGAGTGGAGGAGGACAAAGGGGCTCAGGGCCTCTCCACGCACCTCATCCGACTGCATCTTCTTTATCTCTTCTTCGTCCAGGTTTCCCGATGACACCTCCTCTTCCTCCTCCACCTCCTCCTCTTCCAGCTCAGGCGCCGCCTCTCCCATCCACACTGCCACACACAGTGTGGTCAGCCCCAGCTCCCTGGCCCCAGGCCTTTGACCTATCACACCCCACTCCCTGCTGGCTGAGTCGTCCATGTCCTCGCCCACCTGTGTCCTCACCACCGGGAGCACTGGGTGGGCAGCTGCCCTCGGCCTCCCCACCAGGCTCTTCGCTGGGCACTGCTGGGGCAGCAAACTGGTTCTTCTTGTTCTTAATGAGTATCTTGCCCCGCAGATCCTCAGGGCTGGGCAGAGGGATGCCTGGTTTCAGCTGTGGAGAGGAAGAGGGTGGGTGCCATCTCATCTTCAGGGTAGCTGTGCTCCTCTGCCCTCTGCCTACTGCTCTCCACTTGCCTCTCACCAGTCCCCCTCATCCCCATCCTCACTGACATAGACCCAGTTTATGCCTCAGCCTTCAACTTCCTCCAGGAAGCCTTCCCTGAATTCCCAGGACCAGCTCAGGACTCCCAGGGTCTCCCCTAACAACACTGGGCTGCAATAGCTCGACAACCCATCAGTCTCCTCACTAGAGGGTAGCAAACCTGAGGGACTGCCTCTTTGTCACTAACAGATCCCAAAGCCCAGTGCGGTGCCTGACACAGGATCCCAGACCCAAGATCCCGCCCTCCCACTTGAGTCCCCAGATCCTCCAGGGACATGGCCTCCCTAACCTGGTCCCCACTCGACCCCAGTGCCCAGCCCCCAGGCCCAGATGTCCCACAGCCGAGGGCACTCACAGGGAACTTCTCCAGGGGCTCAGTGAGCAGCATGTCCCCGAACATCGCCCGGCAGTACTCGGCCATCTTCGCCTGCTGGCGGGGTCTGTAGGGAGCGCGAGAGGGAGTGGGGGTCAGCGCTCGGCTGCAACCCTCTTGTCCATCCGTTTCTGCCCTTGACCGCCAGCCAGGGGTCCAGGAGGTAAGGGAGGCAGGTGTACTTGGTATCTCAAGGAGCTGCAGAGGGTGGCTGGGGGCAGCTTGGGAGAGGGCTGCCGTAGGCAGGAGACTGGGGCCGGGTCGAGAGTCAGGCCACATGGGCCTGGGTACGCACGAGTCCACGTGGTTCTCAAACGACAGGATGACAGGGTAGGGGGATGTCTTAAAGGCACTCTCTGCGATGGCTTCAATTGCTTCCTGGAGGAGAAGTCGCTCGCTGGAGAGCAGGGCTGTGCACTGGCTGCCCCTCCCCCATGGCACCTGTCCCCACCTCCACCCCTCCAGGTTCAAGATGCACAGATACCTGCATGGCCACGGTTGGCCTGGTCCCTGCTGCCCACTCTGTTCCCCGCTCTGGCCTGAGTTTCAGCCATTCCTCCCAGGCCCCCTACAGCTTCTAGCCCAGAGAACTTCCCTACGCACCTGCCACCGCTGCCAGGCCCCAGCCTCACCTTGAAGAAGATGTCTGTGGTCATGGTGAAACCGTGGGTGATAATGGGCTCCTCGTCGGGGGGCTTCCCCTTCCAGCAGTCCAGCTCCACACAGCGGCAGCCGGACAGCAGCACCTGGCGGTACATCTCAGCCGAGGACAGGCCCGAGAACTGACCGGCTGAGCCAGAGGCGGGGGGAGGGCAGGGGCATGACTCAGGGGCACTCTGGCTCCCCCACCCCTATGCCCCACTCCCCCCGCTCCCCCTTGTCCCCCACCGCTAGCAGGGTCTGCCTCTCCCAGACAAGGACAGGTCAAGAGTGAGATTGCCAGCCCACCCGTCAGGTAGGTGTTGTGCGAGGAGTTGATGAAGTAATGATTCAGGGGCTGCGTCATGTCGTGGTGGAGCAGCAGCTTGTCCTGGGCCAGCACACTGTTCTCTGGCCCGCAGAGAAACCAGACCATGCCCTCGGGGGACAGCTGGCCTGGGGCACAGGGGAGAGCAGTGGTCAGGGCTGCCGTCGTTGCCGGCGCAGGCAGGGCAGGGCCACGGTGGGGTGGGGGGTCCCCACGTGCTCACCCCTCTGCACATTGATCCCGCTGGGCTCATACTTTTCGATGAGGCCTTGCACCTGCTCGGGCCGCGCGGGTGGGAACAGCAGGGAGTTTAGCCGTGGGTCCCGCTGTTTCTGGTTGATGAACTTGGTCAGGTGCTCCTTGGTCATGTATGGTTTGGCCTTAGCGTGGCTGCAGGCCAGAGAGAGGAGCACGGGTCCATATCCTTTGGGCCTGGTGGCTTGGCCAACCCCTTTCTCGGGTGCCACTGCCTGGTTCCCAGTGTGGCTAAGGGAAGAGTGGATTTCCAGCCCACAGCCCTCCCCCTGCCTAGCCCAGGCCAGCCTAGCCCAAGAGGCTCACTAGGAAGTGAAGATCTCGTCTATTTCTGGCCGAGGACACAGGCTCATGAGGAAGCTCTTGTACACGGATTCTGGGAAGTCCTCAGGATTGATGGCGTCGTTCTGGGGGAACAGTCACCTTGTCACCCCTGCCCCCACCTTCTCGGCTCAGAGCTGAGTACCACAGGCTAGGCCCAGGGGACCCAGGCAGACAGAGGAACATCCCAATGCCACGAGCACCTGCTTCTCCAGGCCCTGGTGGCCGAGCAGGGGGTGTGCTTAGCTGGTCTGCCTTGCCCCTGACTTTGGACAGTGGCTGCTTCCCCAGCTGGAATGGGAAGTAAGTGGTGCTGCTGCCAGGGCAATGAGCTCTTTCTAATTTTTTTTCTTTTTTTTTTTTAGGCAGAAGACAAACTTTCAACTTGAATATAAGCAAACAAACAGAGCCCCAACATGGTAAGAAGCAAAAACTGGTAGAACTGGAGGGAGAAGCAGGGGATTCTACAGTAATAATGGGAAACACCCAAGGCATAAAGACCAAAACAAAGATAAATCAGATGTCGTCAGAATTGGAAGCCTTTGTGTTCCAAAGAACCACATCAAGAAAGTGAAACATAGAAAAAGTAACCATAGAATGGTTATTTGCAAATTAGGTATCTGATAGAGAGAGCAGTACAGACAAACCCACCGAAAGAAGGGCAATGGATTGGAGTAGACAGCTCTGCACAGAAGCAACACAAATGACCAGCAAGCACGTGACAGATGTCAATATCACCAGTGATTAGGGAAATGCAAATCAAAACCACAGCGAGATCTCACTTTCCCCTCGCTGCCCCGGCTGAAACAGCAGGCAGAGAGCAACAAGTGTCGGCAGCGTGTGTGAACGCTGGGCCTCCCATCCCACACTGCTGGGGTTGTAACACGATGTGGTCGCCTGGCAGTTCCTCCAAATGTTAAATATAGAGTCGCCACATGACCCCAAAACTTCACCCCTAGATGTGTATCCGGGAGAACTGAAAACATGTCCACACCGAATGACGTCCACAAATAGTCACAGCAGCTGTATCCAGAACAGCCAGAGTGGAAAAATCCCCAACTCTGACAATGCAAAGGAATGAAGTGCTAACCCATGCCACGACATGGATGAGCTGTGACGACGTCACACTGACAGTGAAGCCTCAACTCAGACGGCAGTAACCCGTGGTCCCCTTTACGTGCAGTGTCTGGAACAGACACTTCTCTAGCAATAAAACCCAGAGTAAGTTAGCAGTGTCCAGGGAGTCTGTGCCTTTGCAAGCCACCTCCAAAAAACCCTTAACTGTCCTTCAGGCCTGCACCAAGGGCTGGCAGACGGTCTGAGCAGAAGAACCAGAGGGGGTGGCTCCAAGCAAAGGGGACCTCTGCCAGGGGGACCAGAAAAGCAGTAAAATCAGAGGACGCAGTAGAGGCAGTGGCTGCGGACTGACAGCAGGCGAGCTGGGCCCCAGCGCGGCCTCACCCATCCTCTCCCACCCCTGTGCCACTGACTTTGCCACAGGGAGTCACTAACTCCACAGAGCTATTTCAGGGGCGGAGCAGGGAGAGGGCATGGAATGTTCCTCCCGGGGCGCATGTGGGCAGGTGACCGACAGGGTCTTAGTTGTATTCATTGCTAATGTTCCAACCTCTTAGCAGGAGAAAACCCTCCGCAGGGCGCAGGTTATGACGCACACATCGGCTCTGGCCAAGGTGGCGGGGGCTGACATCCATCCCCCTGCCAGCCTCCAGCCCAGAAAGTTCTTTACTGTGATTCATATAAGACACCTCATGGGGTGACCCTGCTCACAATTTGTAATTTAAAAATAATTAACTAAAATGAATGGGGTTGGGGGGGGAATGCTTTTCTGTATTGAGCTGAAGTCTGTGTCCTGGCAGCTCCCACCCTTGGTTCTGTTCCTCTCTCCCGCGCCCGCCCAGCAGAGCCAGCCCCTTCCTGTGGCTGTCAGATCCCCGCAGACTGCCTGCCTCCTGTCCCTGTTCACCCGCCAGGGTGCACACCACGCCTGCAGCCGGCCCTGAGCACGGTCCAGCAGGCACTTCCCCTCCCCTGGCCCACTGCCACCCAGGGCAGGGGATGCAGACCTGCCCGCCTTGAACCTGGCACCTCACCCTCCAGCCCTGGTTCCACCTCTGTGCCTGCATCGGTAGCTGGTGGCTCTAGGGAAGCTGGCTTTTCAGGCTATTGATGGGACTATGATGTCATCCGTGTGCCTCCCCCACCCCTGACCCCCATCCGTGGCCAAGGTGCTCTCTGGTGGGAATGAGAGCACCGGGGCTGGGCCGTGGGATGGGGAACCGCTCACCTTGCCTTTCGGGAGGTGGCAGGCACCCAGAGCAGCTTCCACCCGCTTGCGGTCAGCAGGAAACATCTGGAAAAAACTGAAGGCGCCGAGAAAGGCAGCAGGCGGGGAAACAGGTGTCAGGCCTGAGAGGCAGGGCCGTGGGGAGCCGGCGGAGGTTTGGCCGGGCAGCTGGGCACTCACTTCTTTACAGGGATCTTCCCTTCAGGGTTGAGCTGCATCTTGAGCTTCACCAGGCTGCAGGGGCAGACAGCACCGTGAGAAGGCCCTGCGGCCGGCACACCAGGCCCCACGGGCTCAGGGCGGGTGGGCCGCGCGCTCACATCTTGTCCAGGAAGGTGCTGCGGGGGGCGTTGGCCGTCAGCGGGTGCTTGGCCAGGGCCAGGACATCCTCAGCCCAGTCCTGTCGGACAACAGAGCACAGCGGGCAGGCCCTTGACCACAAGGCTGAGCCTGGCCACCCTCACGGGGCAGGCAGGCGTCTCCCGTGCGGTGGCAGGGGCTCCAGGCTGGCCCAGGGGCTCCCCCACGCACCTTGCCCACGTTCTCCTTGTAGGAGACGAAGTTGTGGAAGGTGAGGTCCACCATGTCGGGGCCGGACACCACGGTGAGGGTCTTCAGCAGGAAGTGGTTGTCGGGGAAGTCCATGTTGAAGACTTCACGGAGCTTCTGGCTCTGCAGCACGTGGCGCCGTGGTCAGGGTGGGAGGGGTCCACTGGGACAGAGGCCCACTCCCGCCCCAGGTCTCAGCAGCTGCTATCCCGGAGAGGGCCCCAGGAAGAGATTAAGCAGGGCGCCAGCCCCGGGCATCCAGTCTGTTTTGTTCCCCACTTTTGTTAGATGAATTCTTAGCTCCCAGACTCAGGAAAGCCTGCTGCCCACCAACTCCTTGCCTCCCGCCAATTTC
The DNA here is from genome assembly GCF_964237555.1 of Oryctolagus cuniculus. Classification (NCBI taxonomy): domain Eukaryota; kingdom Metazoa; phylum Chordata; class Mammalia; order Lagomorpha; family Leporidae; genus Oryctolagus; species Oryctolagus cuniculus. Next base: position 63,497,918 of record NC_091443.1, read on the forward strand.
TCGCCCAGCATTAGGAAAATCAGCCTGGGCAGGGTGTAGGCAACACCTGGGGTGCCGGCCCTTCCCAGATCCTGGGGTGCCATGCCACCTCCTTGGCTGGGACTGGGGCCCTCCCCACCACTCCCAGGAACCATCCTCCTTGCTCCAGGCATCAGGCCCTGGCCTCGGCCCAGTGGAGCTGGTGGCTGCACTGAGTCTGGACGGCTGCTATACCCACCTACCTTAGGCATCTTGGCAAACTTCCCAAAGCGGGTATCCCGGATGCTGGTGACATCCAGAAACTCCATCTCCTATGGCAGCAAAAAGGATGAGAGACCAGAACAAAGGGCAGAGAGCAGAGGGCTCCCACACTGCTTCAAATCGTGGCCAACTGCCCTCGCTGGATGCTACAACTAGGACCCCTGGAGTCCCACCTTCTCTTCCTATCCACCAGGTTCCCCCTGCTCATGCCCCCCCCCCACTCACTCCCTATCCCTTACTTCCCTGGCACAGGGGCTGTGACCAGCAGCCTCTCCCCCACCATCCCGTTCTCCCCCAGGCTCCCCTCGCCTGCCTCCTGCCCGGCTCTGAAAGCTTCCTCTGACCTCTGAGCCCCCGGTGCCCCCCGAGGCACGGGCAGACTGTCATCCACGGCAGCAGCTCTTCATCCTGTCTCTCTCCCTCTACAGGGATGCTAAGGCTGGAGCACCTGCACCCCAGGTCCCGTAGGCTGCAGTGACCATGTCTCCCCCTCACAGAAGCCCCTGCCCATAGAGCAGCCCTCAAAGCCCCCATTCCCGGTGATTCTCTCAGCCCCAGCATCTATGCCTCCACCCTCGCGTGGTCAGCAGGCAGCCTGGACTCTGGCTGACAGAAGCTCAGGCCATGGGAGGGAGGGCTGTCTCACCTTACTCTGATATGTCCAGTACAAGTAGTAACCCTTGGGATCCACACGGAGGATAACGGGGGAGGCCAAGGCGGTTTCCTGCAGAGAGAAGGGGTCAGCTCTCAGTTCTTCTTGTTAAAGATTTATTTATTTGAAAGAGCTACAGAGAGCGGGAGAAATAGAGAGAGGTCTTCCATCTGCTGGTTCACTCCCCAAATGGCCGCAATGGCTGGAGTGGGCCAGGCCAAAGCCAGAAGCCAGGAGCTTCATCTGGGTCTCTCACGTGGGTTGCAGGGGCCCAAGCACTTGGGCCATCTTCCGATGCTTTCCCAGGTCATTAACTGGGAGCTGGATCGGAAGTAGAACAGCTGGGACTTGAACTAGTGCCCATATGGGATGTCAGCCATCGCAGGCAGCAACTTAACCAGTTACAGCACAATGCCAGCCAACACCTCTCAGTTCTAAGACCTGGAGCCAGCTCCCCTGCCTGGGCTGGGGGCTTCTGAGCTCATCACTGTCCTGGGAGGTGCCTGCCCCAGCAGTCTGAAGGCATCTCCCTGTGACCTCTAGAGCCAAGAGCAGGGAGGGATAGGGGACAGGAGAGGCCATTTCTGGAAGAGAAGAGGTTTCCCCTCTGGACAGGATGTGGGCCCCCACCTCACTCTGCTCTCAAGGGTCACCCAGGACAGTTTGACACAGAAGAGCCAAGAGTCCAAACTCTTGCACCCACAACCTGACTTGTTCCCCTCCATGGATGCCCCCTGCCCCACCAGCCAACCAAGAAGACACTCAATGCCTTCCCACCTTCAGACCTAAGCAACTGAAACGCCACTGCCTGAAGCACCAAGGACCAGGCTAAGCCTTAACACTGCCCCCCCCAAGCCTTCCCTGAACCAGGCTGTGACAGCTGGGGTGTGGGGGCTGCTGGTTCACAGCTGGGGCTCATGGACTCCAGCCCAGTCGGCTTGCTGCTTGGGCCCTGAGCTTGGTGTTTGCTGACTGCACACAGGAATGAATGAGTGATGGGCCTGCCCCATCAGGGCAGGCTGAATGCAGCGTTTACAAAGGAAATGATCAAAAAGATCAGAGGCGGTCATTCTGGATGGGAAAGAGAAAGTGTGTGAGAAAGCCGATTCTGGAGAAAGCTGTGTTGCAAGCGCCACTCCCTTCCCCCACCCCCCAGTGAAGGGTTGGGGGTGCCTTGTCCCTTGCCATAAGCCCAGGGAGGAGCTTCAGGGCTTCAGGGACAGCTTTCGTGACCCCTGCAGAGTCAGATGAGGCCAAGATTAATGATGGAGTTTTTAGTAAAACCAGGTTTTGAAATAGGATTGCTTTTTTGTCATGACCACTGGGCAGCTACCCAAGAGGCAATACCGCGTCCACAGCCAGGAAGAGAGCTTGTCCCACCGAAGGGGCTGTGGAAGGCTACCTGGGGCCAGGATTGGATCACGTCGCGTGCGCATGCGCGGTACTTATTCGCCCTCACAGGTGCCTGTGCCCTGGGACGAGGCCTGGACATTCCTGCTCTCACAAGCCAGGGTCCAGGGAACACTCAGCGCCCCACGGAGGGAGAGGGAGCAGCCAGGTACTCAGGGGCTGGCGTGGCCTGTCTCCCCGCAGCTGACCCTCTCCCCATGCTGGCGCCTGCAGGAACTGAGAGGCGCCACTTCATTTTTCACTCTGAGCCACTTCCTTCATCCCAGTGCCCCCCCCCCCGCCCCGCACTGCTCCCAGGGGAGCAGGAAGTAGCTCACTACAGGGCCCTCTCACAGTCCAGGCAACCAGACTCCTCAGCCCGGCCCGCCCCAAAAGGCCTGGACCTGAAGACCTCTGAAGCCGGACAAGCCAGCCCTGGAGGCGCTCTCCTCTCTGTCTCCCCGCTGGGGCCTCCACACTGCCTGGGACCAGCACACTGGGCCAGCCTAGCCGCCACTTCTCCTGGAAGGAGGTCCCTAGGGGTGCAGGAGAAGCCTGACCTACGGCAACAGTGTTAGGGTCCCAGTGGGACCGGAGGCTGGAGGCAGGCCCCAGATCAGAGACAGGGTGCAGGGTGGAGCCAAGCCTTCCCCCTCCCCTGCTGACAACCTGGCAAGGGGAAGCAGAAGTCACGCAGCTGCTTCCCAGGCCTCCGCCGGCCCTTATGTCCAGGGCCTCTTGTGGCTGCCCCCGCGGCAGCTGGAGAAAAGCAGGCTTCCCTGCGACAGGCCCAGCGCCCAGTGGAGCCGGGAGAAGGAGCGGGGGTCTGGGCTTCCTGCCAAAGCACACACAGGCCCAGCCTCCCTCCGCCCTGGGCACGCTATCCTCCCGTCCAGGCTGGGGGCTTAGGGAGATCCAGACCCCTGGGAAACCACCTCCGGGGACCCTCGGCGCCCACCCACTTCCCACACCTAGACCCGGAGCCTCAGCCCCGGGCTTGTTTATCCAGACATCCACCCAGGCGCCCGGGTCCTGGGCGACGACGTCAAAGAATCCCCCACCGCGAAGCCGCCTGCCCGCCCCCGCAGCCCCAGGCCCACCCGCCCACACTCACATCGTCCCATTTGATGAAGCGCTCGCCTTGGCTTAGATAGGCCTTCACCTGCGGGGGCAGCAGGACAGGGTTGAGTAGAGACATGGTCCCACGCGTGATCGCCGGCCGGGCGATGCAGACTCAGGCGTGCGGGAGGCGGAGGAAAGAGAGCGGGCGGCAGGACGGGCAGCCAGGCCAGGCTCACATGGTACCCGCCCCAGGTCTGTCCGGAAGTCTGGGTGCTCTTATAGCCCCTGGGGTGGCCGGGGCTGGGTGCAGGGCTGAAAGCTCGAGCCAGAGGCCCATCTGCCTTGTAAATCAGCCTCCTCCCGCCCTGCCCTGTACTGCCCTGGCTGCCAGCCGCGGGGGCTCTGGTCGCTGCTGCTGCCCTGGGGAACCCCCGCCCTTGCCGGTGCCCCAGCACTTCCTGCTCAGGGCTTCCTTCCCCGTGCTGGTCAGAAGCGAGAGGCGGGTAGTGACGCCTGGTGGCCTTGCAGGCAGGGCCTCCCGGTCCCACAGGTGGCCCCTGGTGGGATCTGGCCCGAGGAGGGGCCTGGAGGAAGACAACATGGAGGCCAGCTGGGACCCCAGTGGCTCCGGCCTGAACTGGGGGACTCTCTGGGAGAAGGCACCCCCACGGGTCTGTCCCCAGAGCCTGGGACCACCCGTGGAGGTGAGAGTTTTGGGGGATAGGACAGAGCCCAGCAGGGATTGAGTGTTTTGCATAAGCAAACTTTGCTGCACCCAGCTTCTCTTTCCCAGTCCTTCCTCTCCATGAAAATGAGCTGCAGGTGAGGCAATTGGTTTCTCGCCCCCTGCCGGGACTCCCTCCTGTCCGCCACCGGGCCAGATGGAGGCCTGGCCCTGCACTGCCCAACCCCCGGAGTGGCCGTGCCACCAGCGTACTCCCAGGCACCTCCTCCGCTCCGTATCTAGGGGCCTGGGCTGGGGCACTCAGGCCAGGAGGGCTGCTCTGTCCAGGAGAGGCTCAGCTCTGGGCCTCTTCTCCGGTGTGGGACTCTTACACGGCCCAGTCCCAGCGCGTCCAGCCCGGGCCCGGCTCAGCCCCCGCCCACATCCTCTTGCCTAACTCGCTCCTTGCTTATCACCCTTCCTAACCCAGCTTGGGAGGCAGGGTCTCTAGCCAAGACTTCCTTCCCTCTCAGGGCCTCGCTCTCTGCCCCAGGCCTCCAGCACCCTCCATCACAGGCCCCCACCCAGATTCCACAGCTGCCCCTGCTGGCCAGGGCAAGGGGATGAAGGCAGAGGGAGGAGAATTAAGATAGAGCTGGGGGCCGCAGCTCTACTGATTCTGAGCAGAAACATAATCTCTGGGAAAAGCAAGTCTGGGGCAGGTAGAGCTCCCTGCCTCCACTCCCCTCCTCTTGATCTCTCTCCTCCCTCCCTCCTGCCGGCATTGGGCTGCTCTGGCCCCCCTGGGATCGGGTTCCCTCTCTGTCTGTTTGAATGGATTTTGCAAGGGAAATCCCTGCCCCTTCCCAGAGCCCCTGCACCTGTCACCTGCAGGGCTTCGGACCCAGCACCCAACTCCCTTCCTCTTGTCTGCCCTGCAACCATCCGCCCTCTGTCCTCTGTGCACCTGGACAGCTAGATGCAGCCTGTCCCTCGGCCTGGGGAGGGGAAGGGGCAGCCTCCCTCTTATTTCAAGGATTCCAAGACGCCTCACTCTGGCCCTTTCCGTCTTGGGCTCCGGCTGCACAGAACAAAGCCTGATCCATCCTGAACCTGGGATGGCACTGGCCGTTCTCAAGACTCAGGGACCTTTGCTCTCTCGCCTGCATCTTGGCATCCCACAAAGCCAGGCCTGCAAACACAGAAAACCCAGGTGGCAAGGGAAGTGTTCACCAGAGATGGCCTTTATTGCTCATAAATCCGTTCAGGTTTTTCCATCTGGGAGCTGATTAGGAAAAATGCTAAATAGTAATAATGAAGTGGATGTGAAGAGAGTCAGGGAAGTCACACACAAATACCCAGTTTGAGAAACTGAGGCCTTGGGCTCCTGGGCTGAGCTGGGTGCAGGGCCAAGCGTGCCCGCAGGTGGGCAGCAGAAGGGTGAGGATGCCCCCTGCTGGGCACACATGAGAGCGTGCGCCCCTGGGGAAAGGCCCAGCTATCCAGGGAAAGCGAGCACTCAGTTCCCGGCAGACGCCTGTCCGTGGCGATTCAGAGACGCACGTGCTGTCAATTGGCCTGGGGCCAGCGAGGGCGCTAAGAGCCTGTGCGCAGCCTGGTGCCACCTCCCAGGAGCAGATCCACTTGCTCACTTGGCAGTGTTGGGTGCCAATCACCTGCTTTGGCTTCCCAATCTGTTCTTCAGAGATGTTCCGTGGTAGAAGTTGAACTCAGATCTTCTGGTGCCACCATTTCCAGCCAAACAAGGGAGTCAGATTAGCTCAGCCTCTCGCCCTGTGCCTGGCCTGGCCTAATGAGGCAGTGAGGTTTGAGAGTGGGAAGATCTGTGTGTGTCTTGGGCCAACAGCTTGCTTACTTTTGGAATGGAGGTGGCTTGGTTATTACATCCTCTGGGGCCTGGCACAAGGAGCTACACTCACCACTCTATGAGCACAGCCACTTACTAGCTGGTTTATCTTGTGATACTTAATCTTCCCTTGCCTCACCTTTCCTATCTGTAAAATGGGGATAATAATGGGTGTTTGCTTAAGATGCTGCGTAGGACACCCACCCTGCCCATATCAGAGTGTCTGGGTTTGAGTCCCGGCCCCTGTGCTCCTGACTCCAGCTTCCTTCCAATGCACACCTTCAAGACAGTGATGATGGCTCAAGTAGCCGGGTCCCACTTGGGAGACCTGGGTTGAATTCCTGCCTCTTGATTTCAGCCTGACACAGCCCAGGCTGTTGCAAGCATTTAGGAAATAAATCAGTGGATGGAGGCTCTTTCTCTCTCGCTCTCTCTGTTAGTCTCTGTCTCTGCCTCTGTCTCCACACTATAAATAAATAAATAAATGCAGCATTCAGGTGTATGTTCTTTCCACAACTCGTATCTTCACTGGTTCATTCTTTGGATTTTTTTAAAGATTTATTTATGTTCGAAAGGCAGAGTTACAGAGAGACAGGGAGAGACAGAGAGAGTGAGATCTTCCATTCATTGGTTCACTCCCCAAATGGCTGCAATGGCCGAGGCTGGACTAGGCAGGAGCCAGGAGCCTGAAACTCCATCCTGATCGCACACATGGGTGGCAGGGGCCTAGGCCTTCCCAGGGGCATTAGCAAGGAGCTGGGTTGGAAGCAGAGCAGCTGGGGCACTCACATGGGATCCCAGTGTTGCAGGCAGTGGGTTAACCCACTTCTCCAAGCCAGTCCCTGTTCTTTGGATTTTTCCCCCAGCACTTTGTGCAGATTAGGGGCTGAATCCACCTTCCCAGTGCAAGCTGTTAGGGACACTCCTAGCTATGGGCTAAAGCAGGTCCAAGCTGCCTGAAGTCATGGAGTCAGGAACACGGGAGCTCCAGTCACGGCAAGTGCCAGCCTCCCAGCAGCCTGATACCCACCAGCTCCACCGCTGACGAGACAGGCACGAGAATGACGACAGCTGTCGAGCCGCCCAGCTGCGTGCACAGCTGTGGCTCCAGAGCCAGCACTATGCCCGCAAAGAGCTGGGGCAGGGCTGGGCTGCAGGTGCTCAGCGGGACAGGAGAGGCAAGGGATTAAGACCTCATGTCTCAGGGCTGGTGCTGTGGTGTGGCATAGTGGGTACAGCCACCACCTGCAGTGCCAGCATCCCATATGAGACCCGGCTGCTCCACTTCCTGTCCAGCTCTCTGCTATGGCTGAGAAAGCAGTAGAAGATGGCCCAGTCCTTGGGCCCCTGCACCTGTGTAGGAAACTCAGAAGAAGCTCCTGGCTCCTGGCTTTGGATCAGCTCAGCTCCAGTGGTTACAGCCATTTGGGGAGTGAACAAGTGGATGGAAGACTTCTCTTTCTCTCTCTCTCTCACACTCTGCCTCTGCCTCTCTGTAGCTCTGCCTTTCCAATAAATAAATAAATCTTCAAAAAAAAAAAAAAAGAAAGAAAGAAAGAAAAAGACCTCACATGTCCTGCCATCACCACCCCCTCTAGGACACAGAAGGAGCCGTCTGGGACGGGAGGAGGAAACGTGTGTATCCTGTGGCTGTTTCCCTTTGAAGGGCCATTCAGGATCAAACTCACCTGGAGGTGTGGCGAATGAACACTGGATCGGTCCTCAAGAAGCCCAGATTTTAGACCCAGCTGGAGCCAAGGTTTGCTGCGCGATCTTGGCAAGCTGCCAAAGCTGTTAAGCTTTTGATCGCTTCTAAGATTCCTTCCAGCTCTAAACATCTCTCTCATCAGCAGGGCCCACATTGGTTTTTCTTTTTTCTTTTTTTTTTTTTCTCCTGCTTTCCGGAAACTCTGAGAGATGACAAACCTAGATAAGAGAGTTGCAGATGGCAGGAAGGCTTGGCTCTTGCCCCAGCATGGTATTCTTGGGCACATTTACTCATCTTCTCTGCCTCTGTTTATCCATCTGAGAAATGGACCCATGTTTGTAAGCGTAATGGAAATAAATGAGGTGATGTCCTTCTCCAGGTAGGCACAGTGTTTTGCACATGGGCAGTGCCTTCAGTGTTAATCATTTGCTTCTGTCCTTACTCCTGTCCTGGCTCTCCTTTGTATCAGGATTTGACACAGTGGCTAAGACGCTGCCTGGGACAAGGGCATCCCATAGCAGAGTGCCTGGGTTTTGAGTCCTGGCTTACTGATTCCAGCTTCCTGTTAAAGCACCAAGGCACCAGATAGCTCCGGTTCTCAGGTCCCTGCCACCACGTAGGAGAACTAGGTTCGGTTCCGGCTTTCAGGTAGCCCAGCCCTGGGTGTTGTGGGCATTTGCGGAGTGAAACAGTGGATGACAGCACTCACTCTCTTTCAGATAAAATGGCAACAATCAATAATGATGATACTTGATCACAGCACAGCCATGACCACAGAAGTCAAGCCCTCAGTGTGGATGGCGGGAAGCTGGGGAGCACAGGAATTTGTCGAGTAATGGATTCAGGATCCAGAAACACCCCAACCTGCTGGAGCAGTGGCCTAAACCTCACTAAGAGAAATGATCAGGGCTCAGCTGAGAGATCCGGGCTGGGCTCCAAGGCACCGACTGTACAGGACAGCGTGGAGAAGAGGCAGCTTAGCAGAAACACGTGTGAATAAAACTGAGGGTTTTCGCTGACAGCCAGCTCCATCTGAGTCAAATGACAGAGCTGCCAATAAAAGCGGACAGACTCTCAGGCTGCTGGATTGAAGTGGCGTGCCAAGCCCAGGCTCCATCTTGGTATCAGACGAGAATAATCTGCACGGCTCCGGCATCGCTGTGTCTCCCTTGCTGCACCCAGAGCCTCTGAATCAGCTCTGGGATCAGCAGGCAGGGAGTGGTAGGGTAAGGAGTCTGGATTTCTCAGAGCTTCACCCCTGGTTCCAAGGTGCAACCAGAACTCTGGACACAGACAAGGAAGACTGCACCTGGCATGCTTGGGAACACCGTCCTGAGCCGTGTGCCTGGATCACAAGGAAGCACACAAGCTGGAAGACGTTTGGCGGCCAGGATGCACACACGCTCTGTGGGGATTGGCAAGGGGTGAACCAAGGCACGGAGACAGGGAGGTCCACCTGCACGTGGATGAGACTTGTTGTCTTAGGCCCCCAGGGACAGAATCCAAGGGGGCTGGTTTAGGTCAAGTTTCTCAAGAAGCATTCTGAGATGGAGATTGCTCGCAAGGAGTTTATTGGGGTTGGGGGGTGGGGCATGTTCAGAGACGACGGTTCCAATGTGGTCATTGAAGCAGGATTAAGCAGAGATAGAGATGGGGTCCCAATGTGGTCCCCACACAGAACACCACCTTATGCGCTGCACCCAACACCTGTCCCCACACAGAACACCTCCACAGGGAGTTTGGGGTTGAGATGACCCCTCCGAGTTAGCCCCAGCTGGGGAAGAGGGTCAGTCTTTTCAATCCCACACTGCCCAGGTGACTACCCCTAGGGATGGGTCATAAAGTGAGGTACCCACCGCCCCTGGGTAAGTGAAGAAAACACTAGGGGAGACACAGAGCCATGAGCCATCAGCAGCCCACACTTCCAGCAGCTTGGGGGACAAGCTTGTACCCACTGTCAGAGCCTGGGAAGTGCACGCAGCGACACGGCAGTCCCCGCTCTGGCCCGGCTCCGAGCCGCTCGCTTCGCAGAGTAAGTTCACTGTTCCTGCGAACAGCTCCTTCAGAACACTGGGGATGGTTTCCTGGACACTTACAGGGGTAGCCCCATGACCGCAGCCAGTCTTCGTGTCACAACTGGTCCTCATCAGCCCCCACTTCTATCACTCAACTCTGAATTCTCTCTATCTTCAGTTTGAGTCTGCCAGGCTTGCCTGGTGGGGTGAGCAACCACCAACCACCTCATCCTGCCTCTCCAGGCCACGCTGCTGAAGTTTCCCCTTGTCACCAAAATCAGGCAAGGCAGTGTCAAGGGCTCCTGGATCACCTGGCTGCCAAGCGTATAGCAGCGTGGCGAGGGTCACTTATGCCCACCGGGAAGGGAGTCCTTTCTTTGCCTGCTGGTCTGTGGGCACAAGAATGTGAAGGAGAGAAAGCAGCCATATTAGAATGTATGGGGTTCTTGTTCTGTCCACTAGTGGAATCTCAGAGAGCCTGGAACCTAGGAACAGGAACTACAAATTCCCCCGGAACTGTGGGAGTGGTGGGAAGTGGGCTCATTCCAACTTCTACTCCCAGTTTTCTAAACCTCTGCATTCTACTCGTTGAGCCACAGCACCATACGTTAGTTGTTAACTCGGGGCACACTTCCTGCTGCTCCAGCACCCACAGAAGGCTGCGCTGTGGCTCCCTCTGCTCTGTTCACCCCTGGGTAGTGAGATACGCACTAAGCCCTGAAGAGCCCGTCATCGAGCACGAGGTGGGATGATGCTGCGTTGAGACCTCATGTCAGTGAGTCAAACACTCTTCAAGCCCCTCGAGAGCAGCCTTTGGGCAGGAAAGACAAATCTACACCCAGAATCCACGTCAACTCAAGCAAAGACGAGTCAGTTAACCCTGGCAGAGTAGAGAAAAGCCAATGCAGTCAACTTGGCCACCAAGTCAGTCACTGGCTGGCCATCAGTTGCTGGAAGGTTGGACACCGGCAGTGACAACAGCAAGATCTGCCTTGGTGGGTGGGAGTCCATTCTCCTGCACCACACCTGCCAACATACCCACGTGCTGCCCTCTCTGCCACCACGGCCACTGTTAGGGTACAGTAGGACTCGTCTCCCCCAAAACTCATGCAAGATGATTAAACTCTGATGTCTTGATGGTTGACAATCAAGGGTGAAGGCTTGATCTAATTGTGGGGCTAGGAGGTGAGTCTGGTGGGGAGTGTTCAGGTCGCTGGAGCATGCCCTTAGAGGATGGCTCTCAGGAGAGGGTTGATTATTGTTTGACTTCGAGTTCAGTCTGGATTCTCTTTCCGTCTCCACTTCCTAGCTCACCATGTCATTGTTCCTCCACACCTGCCATGGCCAGCCTCCCACAGACACCAGAAGTAACCCACCCGATCCTGAACTGGGGCTAGCACTATGGCGTAGCAGGTAAAGCTGCCACCTGCAGGGGCTCTAACATCTCAAATGGATGCCGGTTTGAGTCCCAGCTGCTCCACTTGTGATCCAGATCCCTGCTAATGCGCCTGGGAAAGCAGCAGAGGATGGCCCAAGTGCCTGGGCTCCTGTTCCCATGTAGGAGACCTGGAAGAAGCTCCTGGCTCCTGGCTGTGGATTGGCCCAGCTCCAGCTGTTGCAGCCATTCAGAGAGTAAACCAGCAGATGGAAGGCCTCTTTTCCCCCTGCCCTCTGGCCTATAAATCTGCCTCTCAAATAACAAATAAATCTAAAAACAAACAAACAAACAAAAAAAAAACCTCCAAACTGTAAGCTGATATAAACCTTTTATTTCCCAAGAAGCTCCTCTAAGCTATTTAGTTAAAGTAAGGAAACATGGGTTAATACAGCCTCCTCACTGGGCCAGCACAGGAGGGGCACAGCGAAGACCAGCGCACAGCAACTCCAAGTCAATCCATCTAGCAGGTGTACAGTGTCTCCTCCATGGTGGGTGCTCTCCGGGGGACACCGACAACAACACGCAGCTCATCACACTGTTCTGCCCACCCCCATAGACCCTCACAGCCTTCCAGTAGTTCCCTTTCTGGGCCCCTAAGCAACCAATCCCTGGGCCTGTGTGTTTTTACATCAGGCCACTCTGCTGGGACCACGAGAGTGATTCGGTTCCTAGTCAGGTAGCAGTGTCAGCCAAATCTTTAATGGGTTTGGCTGCACCACTTTCCCCAGCGCACAGCTACCCAAGTAAGTGACGTCGGGCCTGTTTGGGGAAGGGGAGGGGACATCAGGACTATATTGCTGCAGTATCGCAGGAGCCGTCCTCTAGGGGACCTGACCTCCAAGTCGGGCTCTAAATCTGGAAATTGAATCAAGTCTGGAAGCCAGACAAGGTATTGTGACTTTTCATAGGAACTGCTGCCACCAACCTCCTGGTCTTTCTTCCTTGATTTAATTTACAGCTCAGCCATTCTCAGTGTGTAGTCTACAGAGCCCTGGGGTTTCGCAAGGTCAAAATTACTTTTATAATACTAAGATGCCATTGGCATTTCTAACTGTGTTGACAATCGCACTAATAGTGCAAGAGCAATGGAGAATAAAACTTCTGGTGTCTTACAGACTGAGCCAGTCACTTGTTGTAGATAAAAAAGAAAAATAAATCACTTAAGAATATCCTTAACAAAGCAACAAAAAAATTCAGTTCTATTAAATAATGGCCCTTAAATCCATGTATTTTTTTAGCACTTCCTGTGTTCAAATGGAAACTACTGCACACAGAAGTATCATGGTTCTGCCAGCAAAAGGACTTGTGGGGTTAAATTTTTTTTTAAGATTTATTTATTGGGGTCAGCGCTGTGACTCAGTGAGTTAATACCCTGGCCTGAAGCGCTGGCATCCCATATGGGTGCCGGTTCTAGTCCCGGCTGCCCCTCTTCCAATCCAGCTCTCTGCTATGGCCTGAGAAAGAGGGTAACAGATCACATTTACAGACAGGTGCTCCCTACCGGTCAAGTATGCCTCATTCAACCAAATGCTCGGTCCCACCTCCCCTGTATCCGTCCTGGCCATGCCTGTTGGCAGCTTCTGCAGCGCCTCCCCTCCTAGGCCCTCACATGTCTCTGACTGGGATTTGTTGCAAATTGGCTCTATTTATTGGTCCTGTGGTTGGGGGTGGGGGGGAGGCAGGTTCCCTTGGCAGCTGTCCCAGGGATAGTTGTAGCTTCGAGCCATCACCAGGCGACGCTCCTGGCAGCGTGGCCCCTCCTCCACAACATCCATTGCAAAGTTCAGTTCCGTGCGGACGTACGAGGCAGAGTGGAGCGGCGATCAAGACCCCAGCGCCCCGGCTTGGAAGCAAAACCTCTGGTTACGTGACCTTGGGCAAATTCCTTAACCTCTTTGAGGCGTTTCTTCACCTACAAAATGAAGACACGGTGTAACTACCTGAGACAAGGAATGTAAGTACTTGGTATAACGCCTAAGGGCGTGGTCGCTGTCCCTGTTAGAATAGATCCGAAAGAAGCCTGGAAGAGCTGCCCCGGGGAGCGGACAACGAGGTACACCACTGTGCAAGGTCTTTCGTGCTCTGGGGGATGTTGTGGCGGAGGCTCCAGGATCAACCCTGGGAAGCACAAAGGCTGGCCTTTTGGGCCCATTCTGTCCCCACCCTGCCTCGATTCCAGTGGGGGAGAGGCACTTAGAGAAGCATATTCACTTTCAGGCCACTAGGGGGCCATTTAGTTGCCTGCAACAAGAATACGCTAATGGTTTCTTAATGGCTCAGGCACCAGGGAGATAGGGCTCAATTAGATCTGAAAGCATTTTGAGTTCCTGGGGTAAAAGACACTATGTAAATCCCGATAATAAATAGGGCTTATTGATGACAGGTTAAAGAATCTGGCACTGTTTGGTTTGGAGAAGAATAGGGTAAGAGGAATTGAATAAGGACTCCAAGTACATTATTCCTCAGTAAAAGAGTGGCATGCTGTTTTCCGACTCCACTGGGTACAAGCAGGAAGAAATGCTTAATTTGCAGTAGAAATGGAAATGCAACATGGAGGTGCGTTGAAGAAAGGGGGTGGAAGGAAGCTTTGTATTGGCCTTGGGGAAAGAAGCAGGATCTGTATTGCCAGATGAGATCAGGGGAGAGAAGAAAGGACAACCTCAAGTCAGGGATTTTAACCCAACAGGCTGCCCAGCCAGACCAGCTCCGGCTGGCCTGGGAACAGGGTGCCAGAGAAGTTCTCCATTAACCTACAAAAAGCAAAACACATTCGGAACTTCCAATGCCCTTGACATTTCTAAATAACAAAGACAGACTTTTCCTAATGGCATCCAGCTGGCCTCGGTTAGTGGCAGACCCATACCTGGGCTAGAAGCCTGGGGTCCCAGCCGCGTGCTGGGGAGGCAGGGCTGGTGTGTGTGTGTGGGTGGTGGTGGGGGTGCTTCCTCCTGGGGAGGGGTCTGAAGACCAAAGGTTCCTAGAGGAAGAAGGAAGTCCTGTCAGAAGCCAGGTCAGGCTGACAGTCACTGGGCCAGGAGGACTCACCCACAGACCCCACTAGAACCCAGTCCTCCCGGCCCACACACTCACGCAGGCACCCGGGAGGTCCACACACCCTGTGTTCTGGGAGCACAGGAAGTAGCATCATTCCAGGAGGAGGGAAGCAGAAATTCTGGAGCCTTACAGAGAGGGAAGGAGGGGAGGAGGCGGGGGGGGGGGGGGGGGCAGGAGGAGGAGACCACCGGGTTGTCAGTAGGCAGGAAGTCCAAAGAGTGGGCTGGAAGCCCACTGCCAGGCCCCTGACCTGGAGCCAGGGAAGACATATTTCAAGTGGGAAGGGGACAGAGAGAGGAGGGACCATCCCCAGCCCCCACCACAGGTTCTGAGGCACCAGAGGATTAGGGAAGAACAGAGCCCTGAGCGAAGGCAACCCCCTGAGTCCAAATCAAGGCCAAACCTGGGGAGTCCGAAGGCCAAAAGTGGGAACGTGGGGACCTAGGTGGCAGGTGAGTGTCTAGAGCCAGTTAGCCCGTGGCTCTGTCTCAGAGGCTCCAGCAGCTTTGGACGGCCTGATTCCGGAGCACCGAGCGGACAGGGAATTGGGAAAGTTCCAGCAGAATTCTGGGTCCAGATCGCAGCCTGGACTGCGAGAAGGAGCGCGACCAGCTGAGGCCTCCCCTGGACGAGCACCCGGCTCCTTAGGGGTGAAGGGACCTGGGAGACCTGCCCAGCAAGTGCGCGGAGCGGGGCGCCAGCCGACAGCGCTAACGCGGCATCACCTGCGCGCGCACACACACACCCGCGCGCACACACACACACACACACACACACACTGCAGGGGGTAAGCTGAGGCCAGGGAGCCGCAGCCGGGATGCTGCCGTTGCACCTGTCACGGCGGAGCAGGGACGCGCCCGCGGCCGCAGCTCCGCGCTCCGCCCGCGCTCCCCGCCCCTCCGCCCCCCTTTCAGCTCCGCACCCCGCCCCGCTCTACGCCGTTCCCCTTTTAAAGAAGCGCCCGGGGCGCCAGTCCGCGCCGCGCCAGCCGGCGCGGGGCCGCGGCGACGTCGCCCTTTTAAGAGCCCGCCTCCCGTCACCGTGTCTTAACGGGGCGTCCCCGCGGGCGCGCGACGCCCGGCCACAGCCCGCCTCCCCGCGCGGCACTTCCGGGCCTCGGCGTCGCCCTTTTAAGAGGCAGCCCCAGCGGCGCGCTCCCCGCCCCGGTGGCCGGCGCGCGAGGCGGGGGAGCCGGCCGGAGCAGCTCGCGGTCCGCGCGGCCACTGGAGACCGGGCGGCCGGCGGCCGAGAAAGCAGCGGCGGCGGCGGATGGGGACGCGGAGTCGGGCGGCTGTGGCAGCTGTGGCTGTGGCGGCGGCGGGGAAGCAGCTGACGGGGCGGCGGCGGCGGCGGCGCTGGCGGCGGTGACTGGCCCAGGCCCCGTCGGCGGCCGCAGCGACGCGGTGGCGGGCGACGGGCGGGCGGCGTGAGGAGCGGCGGCGGAGCGCCGAGCCGCCGGGAACCGAGGGCGTCGGGCCGCCCCTGCCCAGTCCTCGCAGGCCGCCAGGCCCCCCTCCAGCCGGGGCCGTGGAGCACCGGGGCAAAGGCCGGGGCCCCCCCATGAAGGAGCGCGACTCGGCCCCGGCCGAGCGGGGCAAGCCGGCCACCTACACCGGGGACAAGAAGGCGAAGATGGCGGCCAAGACCAACAAGAAGTGGGTCCGGCTCGCCACCGTGTTCGCCTACGTGCTCTCCGTGTCGCTGGCCGCCATCGTGCTCGCCGTCTACTACAGCCTCATCTGGCAGCCGGTGGGCGCCGGGACCTCGGGCGGAGCCTCCGGCCCGCCCCCCGGCGGCTCCAACGCCACCGGCCCGTCGGGGACTTCGGGGGCGGCGGCGGCGGCGGGGCCCAACACCACCCGGTCGTCCCGCCGCGAGGCGCCGCGCGCCGCGCCCCCGCTGCAGGCTGCGCGGCCCGCGCCTCCGGAGCCCCCTGCAGGCGATGCCCCGGCCGGGCCGCTCGAGCGGCCGCGGGGCCAGGACGAGGACCCGGAGGAGGCGGCGGCGGCGGCGCCCGGGAGTCGATGAGCCCCTCCGCTCTGGGGGCGGCGGGGAACTACCCTCTGCAAGCCCGGAGGCTAGACTTGGCGGCCGGACGGCGCGGGGAGCCCGTGGGAGTGCCCCCCGCAACCCCATGATCGCCCACTCAGTCCAAGAGCCGGTGGCCCGCAGCCCGATCTTAAACAGCCACGGGACCACGATTCGCCGGGGGCTCAGGCTTTGGTCTTCCGAGGACCGTTCTGCGCCAGGGCCTTGAGCCATAAGGGGGATGGGGTGAAGGGTGGAGATCCCAGCGAGGAACCCTTGTGTGCCGCTCGCTCGCTCGCTCGCTCGCTCTGGTGTACCCTACGCGCAGGGGTGTCTCGGGCTTTCCCCTCCAGACTCAGGGGAAAGAGAGAGCTGTTGGCTCCTTTTTTTTTTTTTTTTTTTTTTTTTTTTTTAATATAAGCTGAAGCTCTCGCCAGGAGGAGGGCACCAAAAGTAGTGGAGCTCAGGTACGTCAACCTAGTTGCAGTGGCCAGAGATGCATTTAATTTATAGATCCCTGTATATAGTTGTCGACATATGCACTAGAAGATGTAATCACATAGAAGCGCAGGACCCCTCCCCCACCCTGGGTAGCTACCGACTGATGGGGTCACACCAGGGCTGGTCGCCGGGCCCCAAAGTACACCTAGCCAGAAGGGCACAGAGACAGTTCCTGTCATCGCCCCTCTTTTCCCTGCCCCACCCTCTCATTTCAGAGAGAGGTTTATGGCTTTCTTCCACAAACGCTGTGATGGTTCTCAGGCTGTGGACAACCTTAGCTGTGAGAGCGGGGCCGGGGCGCAGGGGATGCACTGATGCCCTGCTCTTCCCGCCCCAGTCCCCACACCACAGTGGCTTCCTGCTGGGGCCCCAAGTGTCTGGATGCGGGCCAGGGAGGAAGGCAGGGAAGAGCCCTGCCGCCGCCGGCTTCCACGGCCACCCTCCCCTCTCGGAGGTCTTTTTAGAAGAGCAGGCTTTTCTAAGGAGAGTGGCCGGCAAGTGTGTGTGTGTTCCTGCTCCTCAAGGTCCTCTCTCGGTCTCGTCTTTCTCCCCTTCCTCAAGCTCTCATCTGATTCACCTTCGCGCTCCCTGTTCCTTGAGTCTGTAGTGACAAAGCAGCCCTGCCCTGGGACAGCACCAGCGCTTTGATGGGGTCCTCCAGCTGTAGGACTGGGGAAGGCCGGGGGGAGCTTCCGTAGCCCAGCCAGGCCAAGGCTGAATGCTGCCTGCAGCCGTGCAGAGGGGCGGCGATCAGCTCTGGGGCAGCGGAGTGGTCCTTCCTCAGTGTGGATCCTACTTCCTCCTGCTCTTGCAGTTGGGCAGTTGAGTGTGGGTAATGACAAGATAGCAAGCCCTCTGGCGTTTCCTTTTTGGGAAATGCACTGGCTTTTTTTTTTTTTTTTTTTTTTTTTTGACAAAAACCTGACCCACCTGAGTCCTGAAGCAGTTTGTCTTGCAGGCTTCTGGCCTGCAACCCGAGCACTGAGCCAGGTTTACAGGGGAACAGCCTTGCTCTAAGCCATGTCCTGTTGTGGGCACAATAACAGAACTGAGCTGTTGCAGCCTCCCAGCTGGCTGGCAGCACCCCCGAGGTCTCTGGCCTAGAGGACATTTCTTAGGAGCCGACCACGACTTCAGCATTAGGAAGCGTGGGAGGCCTTTTCCATTTTTCGGTGGGAGACTAGAGGGAGAACCACAAGATGCCACTTTATAACTATAATAGCTGTAATTTATATTTACTGTGTGAATTTTTAGTCCTATATTTTAATAATTTGTAAATTGATCTCTTATTCCAAGAACCCTTTGAACTCACAGGAGAACGTCTGGGAGTCCAGTTCCCTGTCCCCTTCCTGCCCCCGCTTTCTGGACTGTTTAGATCCACTTTGGGATGGATCAGAGAGGCTGGAGAGACCACTCGTAGATCCAGCTGCTGGCCTCCCGACCCTCCGACGCCTTCGCTGGAATTGGGACATTGGCTCCAGCCCTAGCTGTGAACATAACCAGAGACATTATTTATAATTCAGCCATTCAAGATATACCTGTACTCAAAAAGTCCTGTATATTTTTTAAAAGTTTTATTTTTCAGGTGAACAAAAATACATTCTAAGAACTCTGCGTAAGCTGTGTGAGGCGATCATTTCTCTCAGCATTACGTGGTGGGGCAGTAGAGACTGAGGGGTTAAGTGGCCTGAGATGTGGATGGGTGGTGATGAATAGGTTTAGGAGGCAGAAGCAATTGGCCAGCTGTCGGCAGTGCCCCTGGCTGGACTGGATTGATTAGTGAGGGCTGGCGGAGCCCATCCTCACCGGGAAGCCGCCCTGGGGCCAGCAGAGCGGTGAGCTCTGGCTCAGCCACTGGAGAAAGCCAAGAAGATGCTGAGAAGATTGCCGTTGCCCGACTGGGGGCAGATGTGTGGCCGAGGAAGCTGAGAGCCCGGTAAGCGTGAATGTTAAGATTTATGGCAAACATTTAGCTGGCTGACAGCCGTGGCTGCGGCCAGGACGTGCTGCCTGATAATATCACCGTTCTCACCTTTAGACTGTTGGCCCCTAGATAACTCCAGAAGTGCTTACACGCTAACACAGGGACGGACAGACCCATGCATCCTCGGCGCTTGGCCAGGTCTTGGGCCTGCTGCGGAGGAGGTGAGCGAGCCGCACGGCTGAGAGGTGTGGGTTGCTTCAAAGGTGAGGCTTTTCCTCCACTTAAAGCAAACAAAGAAGACATGTGGGTGAAAAGCACAACTATAAGGGATTAGTTATGCTGCAAAATACACGGGAAGCAATCGAGCTCAGCCCATTATTAGACAATGCTGCCCAGAGCAAATCCGGAGTGAGACGACGGTGTCGGTGGGGCCCCCTGAGGCCTGCACTTGAGCAGAGCTGTTGGGGGGCAGCCACTGTGCTTTTCCATCACCTTGTAGTCTGCAGGGAGGCGAGGGAAAGGTCCGCCCTTCCTTTCTTTCCCTCTTCAGCCGACACAATGCTTTCTGTGAGAGGGCTTGGTAAGGCAGAGCAGAGGGGAGTGAAAGAGTTGCCGAGTGCTTGGAGCCAGCCCCTCCTTTCTGCAGACGGGGACATGTGGCTTCTGCAGCTGCACATGGCTTCACGTGCTGGGCACAGACAGCAGGCGCTGCTGGCCGACCCCAGCAGGGCCTGCCTGGCTGGGGAGCAGTGGCGAGAAATTAGCTGTAAAACTGGCCCCCCAGTTTTAAGCCAGGAAGGAGAGTTCTGTGCACAGGGTGGGGTGGTTACTGTGCTACCACTGCTTTGCACTGGGACCGCCAGGATGCTTCCCAGGTGCCTGCTGCCTTGGAAGTGACTGTGCCTGGATTTGGAGGAAGGAGTACCCTCCTTTGAGGGGAAGGTTTGGGAAGTCGGGGCCAGGGAGCCCTGTACACTGAGTTGATGTCCTCTCTGCCCAGCCAGAGCTGAGATGTGAGCAGGTGTTTCTTGGAAGTTCTAAGCATAAGCCACACCTCCTCCAGACGATTCTAGATTTCTGCATGGCATGAGACCACAGTTTTGGAAGCTTTTCTGGCTACCTTGTTTGTCCGTTTTCCCTGGGGAATTCTAAGCAAGTGTGCTCCTCAGTATTTATTTATATCCTGCTTTGCAATGCTGAATGCGGAGCATCTACTTGTTTCTACATGCTTCTTTAGGGAGAACTGGAAGGTCAGGTCCCCGACTTTAAGGCGACCACAGCCACTTCAAAGAGGTGATGATAGGCCTCCCTCTCCTGGCTGTGAGAATGGAGGGTGTTTGTGGGATTGCAGTTCAGTAACAAAAGGGGCGGGGTGGGGTGGGGGGCTGCAGTGGCTTGGCTCATTTCTCATGAGCAGTGCTGAGCGACTGGTGCAGAACCGAGGTTCTGCGAGGATGTGTGGACCGCTTGGGACAGCACCTTGTTGGATGGAATTGGCCTGGCTCTTCTGCCATTGTGGGAGTCCTGTCATAGTCCAAGTTTGTGCCTGTATCCACAACCTGCAATCTAATTCTATTAGGTAGATGGCTGAGAGGAACCCCTGCAAACTGTGGCTTGTCCTGACCTCTCCGGCCTCAGTTTTTCTATTTCCAAGCCGAGAGACTCAGGCGTGCCCTTCTCCCTGGTCCCAGGTGCCACAAGTCCACAGCTGTGTCCCATGTGACGCTTAGTGGATGCGACTGAGGCTGTGCCTCTGTGCCCCAGCCCTGTGGTCTGATGAGCTATTAAAAACACCTACTCCGTAGACATGTTTTTGGTCCACACCTGTTTCACTCACTGGCATAGCCTCTGGTTTGCTGCTGCCAGAAAGCCTGTGTTATACTTTTTGCTGTCCACATTGGTTAATGAACAAGTGAGCACAAAACCACCTCCTCCCCACATCCCCAGACTCACCAAAGCTCTCTATCCTAAGGGCAGAAAGTGTCGCCCATTTGTGCCAGCTGCCTGGTCAGTAGGGAGCGCTCTGACCCAGCCAGTTCCCTGTGTCCTGTTGGGTTCCATCAGCGTCTCTTTTCATCCCCCAGAGGAGGAACTAGAGACTACCACACAGTCTCTGCCTCGAGGGTTTACAGTCTTGCCCACAGGAGATAGTCCTTGGTAACAACTTGTCCTATTGCCCTATCTTCATAATCTGCTTTGGAACTAGCTTATGTATTAAATAGCCGAAGGCATGTTTCCTATAAACCACTATCAGGAACTAAATAACTATTTGTCCTTATAAAAAAAAAAAAAGGTAATTGGGTTGATTACGTTCTCCGCTGCCTCATTGTTGGGAGAGACTTCCCCCACTGTGCCCCTGGGCCACCTGCCCTCTCAGCTCTCTGGCTGGTAGCCTGGGCAGTGCCGAGTCATGGCAGTGGGGTCTGGGCTGGCAAGCGGCTCACAGCGTCAGGAGGATGTGGCTGGGGAGGGACCCCTGAACTGGAAGATAGGAACCCTGGGAACTGAACAATGGCATTAGTGGAAAATCCTTGACCTCTCTCTCTTCTGCCAACCAAGTGGGAATTCATGAGGTAATAGGTGTGAAAGGGCCCTGAGACCCTGGGAATAAAAGCACAGTGTGTACACACCGAGTAATGCCGTCTCGAGGGAACGTCTGCCCCTCTGGGAAAACCTGATGCACGACGGCAGTAGGAAGCTGTGGGCCCTGACCAGCAGCGTTGGCATCGCCTGGGAGTTTGTCCAGGCTGTGGCCCCCTTGCCGTGTGAGTGAGCCTCAGGAAACAGAACCTGGCACCCCAGCTGCCCAGCCTGGCCCTGGGATTCTGGAGCCTAAGCTTGGGATGTTTCTGTTTTGACAGATGGTTATCAATGTGACTTGCGACCCTCTTCCTCTCGCTTGAAGCCAGCTGCCCTGCTGGGGGAGGAAAAGCTGTGTCCCCAGTTTGTAGGAAAAAGGAAAAAGCCTCCACCGTCCGTTAGTTGTGACAGTTGAGAAGAAGGGACCCTGGAGAGCTCGTTAAGGAGGAGGCAGGCTGGCCAGGGTCCCCGCCTCCCGCCCGCCCGGCAGAGGTACTGCTGTGTGGGCCTCACCTCCCGCCCGGGGGCCTGCAGCTTCTGCAGCCAGTCCTTAAAAGGAGCGGTGGGTGCCACGTTTGTTCTTTCTGGTGCCAGGCCTGCGCTGTCTCACTTCCCCGGCGGCAAGTGGATTCTTAATGAGAGGCGGTGACCGTGACGTAGGCCCAGCAGCCTGGGTGAGAGCCAGCAGGTTCCAGCCTGCTGCTCCTCTGGCTCCCGTTCCCAGCCTGGGGTCTCCCCGTCCAGGGGGGCTGTGGTCACCCGCACGGCCCTTGCTCGGAGCGCTGACTGCCCTTGCTCAGGAAGAGGTGCCTGTGAGGTCTGCGCGCAGATAAAGGATGAGACTGAAGTGGAATGGTGCCTCCAGCCTCTCCGACTCCCTGGACAACCCCACCCCCAATTTAGAAGACAGGAGCGCATGGGAGTTTTGGCCACTTTCTTTGCTCTTGGGGGGCGCCAGTGCCATCTTGTCCTGTTCTTGCTCACTCTGAGGCCAGGGCCAGAGCTGCAACTGACTGGTGACCAGACCATCCAGACAGGGGCCTTGGCAGGTAGCTTCCAAGGGCCCCCAAGGCCTCCCCTTGACCATAAGAACGTGGGGACCTGCTGCGGCTTTGAGTGGCAGAACTTAGCCCTGGAGGCTTGGAGAAGCTCGCAAGGGGGCTGGTTTCTGGGGAGAATGAAACAGCAAAAACTGGTGTGAGATGGCTACTGATGGACGCAGGAGGAAGAGGAGCAGGAGGAGTGGGAGAGGCAGCATGCAGGGGGGCGCGGGTGGATGGAGCCAGTGACAGGACAAGAACACTCCCTGGAAACCACTAGACCACCCGGAGGACCCAAAGTAGCCAGCTGCCCAGAGAGCTGGCTCAACAGTACCAGGCAGCCCTCCCTTCCCTAAAACGGCATTGGCCCCAGCTAGAGAGGAGATAAAAGAGAAGCCAGAAAACACAGACAGAGGTCACACCAAATAGCTACTTCATTTATTCAACGAGTATTCACCGAGAGCCTTTCGAACAGCAGGCTACCAGTGACAGTGTCTACTGCGGGCCGGGTGCATTTTGCATACTCTTGTCCTTGTTTTTTCAACAGCCCTTCAGGGTGGGAATTACAGCCCCATTTTGCAGACAAGAGGACCAAGGCTTTAAGAGGTTAAAGTCGAGCACGGCCACCCAGCTGCCTGGACCGGGGGATCCTGGCCTGTGCCCGTTCCACCCTGTCGTCCAACACGTGCCTTTCTTGCAACCCTGCTCCACTGCTCCTTCTGCCAAGGTGAGGTGGGCCTGGGACACAGGTGCCTCCGCCTCTTCCGCCCTCCAGCCCCGTGCCTTGGTTCCTGATGGCCATGTGAAGCCCTCCCACATTTGAAAATAGATTTGTCCTGGATGCCTTCCTCCTTTCCAACCAAGTAGAAGGCTTCTAGCCTGACCTTTGAACACAGGAGCCAAGAGGAGATAGAACCAGCTCTACATGGCCCTGAGGTCGGCGGGGGCCGTATCTGGTGACACCTGCCTCCTGTTCCATCCTGGAGCCACAGTCAGGTTGGGTAGCCGAGGGCTGCCACCAGAGCCACTGCCCTCTTGAGGACAGCTCAGTGCCACCTACCCACAGTACAGTCTTCCTGTGAAAGCAGCCCGCACCGGTCTCCACTCTCCAATCTCGTTGCTCCCCCAACACCCCCCCTCCTAACATCCTTCCAGCCCTATTTCCCCATAGCCCTTCTCCCTGACTCTCTCCTGCCCCGGTCCCTGTGTGAGGGCTGAACCCGGGCCTTGTCCCATTTCTCCGTCCCCCTGGCGGCTACCCTGTGTGCAGGCACACCTGTGAGTTGCAGCTCCGGGGTTTGGGAGCAGACTGTGAATCTTGAATTTAAGGTCTCTGCCCGAACCTAACCCCATCCTTTGCTCTAACCCAGCCCTGTCCTTTGCCCGCCATGGGGCCCAGGGCCTGTGCCACATTCCAAAGCCTTGTCCTTGTGACTGGAAGGCAAGAGGAGAACTTGAGCATGGAGTCTCCAGCCTGGCCAGGCTTTTCCAGGATGCCTGTGATCAGCCCCACACTGCCCTCTTCTGCCCTCTTCACCCCACCCCATTCCTGCCCTCTGCAGCGTCTGCCCCCAGCCCTGCAGCCAGCCAGGGCCTAGAGTCTGCCTCTGTCCCCAGCCCTCCTTGTGTCCTAGTCTCGGCCCTTACCACACGCATAGTGTGGCCCAGCCCAGCAGTGTGGGCCTACCTGTGCCTACAGCAGCGCTGGCTCCCAGCCCTCCCCAGGCTGAATTAGAGCCGGCATCATCCTTGGCATGCCGGTGTGAGGACAGCAGTCTCAGCTGCTGGGAGGTACCCACTCCCCACGCGGCCACATCAAAGGGTGGGGGGATGGAGCTGCCAGCCAGCGAAGCCGCCTGAGCTGGGACCCCACTGGCCTCCCATCGAACTGTGGCCAGGGTCCAGACCCTCCTGGGGGCCTCAGAG
Source organism: Oryctolagus cuniculus (assembly GCF_964237555.1). Lineage (NCBI taxonomy): Eukaryota > Metazoa > Chordata > Mammalia > Lagomorpha > Leporidae > Oryctolagus > Oryctolagus cuniculus. The sequence goes on from NC_091443.1 coordinate 63,522,006, forward strand.
GCCCATGACCCTCAGCAGAGAAACCAGCATGGCAGGGCCAGGGAGGAGGGGAGCAGAAGGGACCACGTGGTGAGCTCCAGGCAAGGGCGTGGGAGCAGAGGCGGGCTGGTTCCCTCTGGGCTCCCACCGCACTCCTGCCCCCAGCCCTGTCACGCACCTCAGGCCAAGAGCGGCCCCTGCTGTGTAGCCTGGATCTGCTGGTTGACTGGGTCCCTTCCCTCCCCCTGTTGGCTAAGTCACCGTCGCCCACCGGCTGCGGTACTGGTCGTGGGTGCTCAGGAAATGTTTGTTGAATTGAGAGGAAGCCACAGCTTGTGCGGAGTCTGGATAATTCCGTGGGCCTCAGGGGAGGGGCGGGAACGGAGACTAAGTGGGAAAGACAAGTTCTGATGTCGCCGCCCTTAGTTGGAGTCATTGTTTATCTACTGAGCTTCTCTGTTTCTCTGGGCCCTTGCCTTGCAAGGCCCTGGTGGGGGTGGGGGTGGGGAAGAGGAAGTAGGAGAGGGCAGGAAATGACCCTGGGCCGCAGGAGCAGGCCCTGGCCTCTGTCCAGGGTGCACGTGATGCCTCAGCGCCAGCCGTGAGTGCTCCCCACCGCCCAGTCCACCCCATGCCAGGGGAGCCACTCCGGGGACCCTCCTTTTCATAGGGAAGCCCGATTCTGCTCCTCTGCTCCCAGCCCGGGCAGTGCCAGCTGTGTCCTTTCTCCAGGCCTCGGCCTCCTCTTTGGAAGAAGCAGGTGACGGCCGAGGTTCTGCCAGCTCAGCCATCCTGTGAGCCTGGGACCACTCATCACCTGGCCGTGAGACAGGAGGGTGAGAAAGGTGCTGGCTTGGGTGGCCAAGGGGGCTTGCGGCTGCCGGGAGCTGAGGGCATCTGCTGGCGAGGGAGGCCAGGTCTTGGGGCATAACAGGACCAGGAGGGCCTGGCTGTCAGGGTGGAGATGGCTCATGGCCTGGGCATCAGAGCAGGGCTGATGGGCGTGGGACACCAGAGGCCAGCATGCTTGTGCTTGCACAGGAAAACACACGGGCCCACGAGGTACAGGGCCCGAGGCAGCCCCTTGCCCTCACAGGATCAGTCTGCTGGCAAGCTGACCACACTGCTCAGCCGGACGGGCACGAGCCACACAGAAGACTGGGCACTGAGTCCTTCCCTCCTCCTCTCCCTAAAGCAGCCCCCATCTCCCAGGAGCTCTGCTCAGCACCGTCCTGCAGGGCCAGCGCCCCCTCTCCTGCCCCTTCCCCCCGTGCCCCTCCCCCTCTGCCCACTTCCTCTGGGAGGCCTGCCTCTTGGGGCCAGGGCCTGCTGCGCCCCAGCCCTGCCAGACCTGCCCTCTCTGGGCTCTAGGGGGCCTGTTCCTTTCTGCGGCTCAGAGCACATCCAGCCCTCCAGCTCAGCCTCGGGGTCGCTGCACCCCGGAGGCTGCCGGGAGCCATCTGGCCGGGATGCAGGGTTCTCCTGGGCCCCGGGCCCGGGGCTGAGAACACATTGGCTCTCCCCAGGCCCAGGGCTGCCGGCCCCTCCTAGGGAGAGGTCCAGGGGAACCAAGTCAGTCTGTTGTGGTGAGCCGGGGGCGGGGCTGCTTGTGGAAGCTCCTGACTTCTCTTCTGGCCGCTCCGGGGGTGCTGGCGCTGGGCTGGTTGCTGGAGTCCTTCCCAGCCTGCCCGGCTGCGCCCCGCTCTGCTTGTCGGCCTGTTCCTCTGCACTGACAGCCGTCCTGGTGCTCTGGCCTGCCTGAAAGGAGAGAGTGGCCCAGCTGCCTGGCGCGTTCAGGGCTCGCGTCCCGCCCGCCCGCAGGGTGGAGGCTCGAGGACCCACCTCCTGGCTTTCCAGGTCCTCAGCCACGTCTTCCTTCGTATCCCACCTGTGGAGCACAGCACGGGGCAGCCCCGCCCCCGAAAGTCACCCCTCTGTAGCCTGTGGCCCCCAGGGGGCAGCGGACATCTGAGGGGCTCAGAACAGGACCCAGGGCAGCCTGACCTCGAGCCCCCAGCCCAACAGTCTCCTCTGAACGCCACCCGCTCGGCCCCTCCCGGCTCCCCAGCTGCTGTTTATGGCCAAGCCTGCGGCACCTGACGCTCTGTGGGGACCCCAGACGTGTCCCTGCCCGCCTGCGCTGCCTGGGAAAGGCGCACCTCGCTTCCCGGGGGGAAGGCAGCTGCTGTAATTACCGCCAGCCTCCCTGGGCACCAGCTCCTGGGCTGCGGCTGCCTCTGCTGATGGCCTCTCCCCGCATCTCATTAACTTGAGCCAGGCAGCAGGCAGCGCAGAGGCAGGGGCCCAGGGACACAGCAGGCACCTGGGCCCACGCTGGGGCAGGAAATCAGGACACCCAGATGCCCTGCCTTGATTCTGTCCCCTGTTACCTTCGGGCCCTGCCGGTCAGCCTCTCCTTGCCCCGGGCTTTGCTGCCTGTGGCTGGTGCCGCTGAGGGTCTGCTGGGCTGCCCACCCCGACCTGCAAGAGAGGGTCCACAAATCCAGGAGAGAAGGGGCCCCAGCACCCAACTGAGCCACCCGCGGGCAGCGCTGGCTCCTCCTCCTCTCCCAGCACACCTTTGCCATCCGGGGACAATGGCGGGGGCTGTAGCTTCCGGTGGCTCCTAGGACCTAAAGGGGTACAAAGGAAACAGGGACAAGGTGCTGTATCAAGGACGCGAAGCGGGAACGCTGGTTCCTGCAGCACCGGGAAGCTGGTGGGCTTTTCTGCCTGGGGTCAGGAGAGCCGGGTTCCTGGGCTGGCTTGGCTATTCCAGCTTCCTGAGCCCCAAATCCTCGGGTGGTGGGTGGGGTGCCTGCAGCGGGCCAGGGGCGGGCCGGCCAGCACCCTGGCCTATCAGGGAGCAGCGCCCCGGGAGGACCCCGGCACATGCCCCTGAGCCTCCTCAGGGACCCCGCGGTGGGGAAGGAGGGTGTTCTCCTGTGCTGGCTTTGTGCTCTGAAAAGAAGTGGGAAAGTGAGAGACCGAGAAGAGAGAGGATGAGGGAGGGGACAGGATGAGGCGAAGAAAGCCAAGAAGGGGTGAGGGGGCACCTGCTTACCCCGTCTGCCGCCCTCCCTCACCGGGCCCACTTCCCTAAGCTTGCCGCCGTCCTGTAGCCTGTGTAGACAGAGGAGGGAGGGAGGTTGCAGGTGGCAGGCAGGACAGAGTCTCCGCGCCTCCTGCAGCCCCAGAACTGAGGACAGCAGGAGCAATGAGGGACTCAGGGTCTACACAGAGCCCTGAGCCCGGAGCCTGCCCTGGCGGTGCAGGCAGGGCCTCTCCAGCCCGGGGAGGGTCCCATCAGCCCTATTCCAGCCCCACGTGCATGTCAGCCAGCAAGCCGCCTCGCCCTGCCACCCACGTGGGCTTGGCCTTGTCCATGTCCCACGGGCGGCGCCAGTCACCCTGTGCATCTCTGTGCCGGGCCACGCGGGCCTGGTCCACCTGCTCGCGCTCCTGCTTCCACTGAGCGTAGTCCCAGCCCACCTCTGGGGGCGCCCTGAGTGGCCGTGGAGGGGCTGGGCCCCGGGCTTCCCCTGCAGCCTGCAAGAAGACATTGGGCATGGTGGTGAGTACAAGCAGAAACAGCGGACCTAGAGATTCCCTTCCTCTCTCAAACTCTCCACACCCCATCTAAAAACTAGGACTACGCCATGTCTAACAGGCTCTATTGGCCGCGGGCACGCTTCCTGTCCACTTGTTAGCTGAGTGTTTGGGGAAAGTAATTTTGCCTGTCTGTGCATCATTTTCTCATCTTTGAAATGGGGACGGCAACAGGGCCTACCCACAAGGCTGTGCCCAGGTTGGGAGGGGCACCTAGACCCGGGAGCAAGAGCAAGGGCGAGAGGCTGCTGCCACCTAGAGGTCACAGCTGGCTCGTGGCCAGTCACCTCCACCCTCCGCCCACCAGCAGGGATAGATCAGATGGGGGCAGGATCACGTCCCCCCCCCTGCCCAGCCCACCCCCAGTGGCCAGAGAGGAGAAGGAGCCATGGGAATTCTTGCAGGTGCTGCCCGGGGCTGTGTCCCTACACACGCTGGACAGACACATCTGACTGGGTTTCTCTGCCCTCTGCAGATGGGGAGCTCCACGTTCACGCCTGGTGCACTCTTGAAGATGTACCTTCTGCACAGAGTTCGAGCCGACGGCCAACTGTGTCGGGGGGCTTTGGCCTCCGCCCCTTCCAGGTGACCCGTCTGCCCCGGGGGCCCTTGCTCTGGTGGGCTTTTCACTTACGATCCGTTTGGCCTGGGGAAAGTGACCGATGGGCAGTGCGACCAGGCCAGGAAAGAAGAGGCTGTCCACCAGCACCTGGACTCCCCTCCCTACCCTGCTCACCTTGGCCCTGTTTTCCATGGTCACGGCCAGGTCCACGCGCTCCCCCAAGAAGAAGGTGCCCACGCAGCCCCCCACGTCCTCGTCCTCCAGCATCTCGCCGGCGGCATCGGGTCTGAGGGGGCTCCTTGCCCAGTTCCTGCTGACCACCCGCTTCTCCTGCACAACGAGGGCCACGTGGGCAGCACTGGGCAGGACCCGGGTAGGGAGTCCTTTGGGGGCTTCCCTGGGCCCAGGTTCCAGCCTGACCCTCCCTGGAATGCCCACAGAGACGCCGACTCCCGCAGGCATTCACATACCAATGACATTAGTTATCCAGCGCCTAGGGCCGCCGGGGGCCCGAGATGCCATGGCGGCTGGCGGTCAGCTCTGAGCACTCAGACAATAAGGCCTTGTCCCTCAAACACTGCTCCTGGTCTTAGCCCCAGCTCTCCCCCACTTCTTACATTGGAAGCCCCTCAGGTTTGGGGTTTAGGAGCAGCTTGTGCGTGGGGCGTACATGTGGGGCTGAGGCCCTCGGCTGGGGACAGTGGCCTGGGCTGCATGAGGCTGGGAGCTGGCAGCAGCCTCCAGAGGGGTAAGTTGCGCTGTCCCCCACCATCTGGGCCTCCACCTCTTTCCACCCTCCCTGGCTCCCAGGGTGAGGCTTACACCAGGAACCTGGCTGATGGTGACAGTGAGGCTGTCGGGCTGGAGGAGCCCCAGCGTGGTCACAGCCATGCCCCCCTGCTCGGCCTGCCGACGGTCTTCCTGGATCTCCTAGGGGAGGGCCTGGGATCAGCACAGGCCACAGCCCCCCAGACGCACAGAGACACAGACTCGGACAGGCCTACACAGGGAGACACTGGTGGGACACCAGGGGGCAGAGGCACCACGTCACAAGTGCCTGACACCCTGCCAAGACTCCAAAGTCACCGTGTCCACCCTCACCCTGGCTGCAGGCCCAGAGCCCACAGGGAGAGGCTACAAGGCCGGCAGCCCCCCGTCCTCCGGCCCCTGCCACAGCTCACTCACCTGGTACCTGCGCAGTAAGGCCTGGTTCTTCTTGCGCAGGGCAACTATCCTCCGGTCCAGCTCAGCATCCTTCTCCTCCGGCCTGCTCATCAGCGACGCGGCCCTGGGCGGCCCCTGCAGAGGGCAGGGGACCCAGGCTCCCGGCTGCTGCCCAGCCACCACCATTCCCCCACCTGCACACTCATCCCCCAACCTTATTCTCACCACGCACAGCGCCAGGGTCCACAGGAAGAAAGAGGGCTGTTCCCTCCCATCCCCACCATGCTGGGCCTGTCTGCCTGCACCTGCCTCCTCCGGGTCGGGGCCTGACACCCAGGGCAGGCCGCGGGCCGCCCCTCCCCCGCTCCCCAGAGAGCACCAAGCAGCCTGGAATGGGAGTTATAAATGGCTCTGGCCGCAGAACCTGCATGACTGGGAAGCTGCCAGGGCACTGGGGAGGTCGAGGAGGGGGGAGCTGTTTGGCTCCCAGACTCAGAAGTGCAGGAAAAGAGAGGCCTCGGCTCTGTCCTGGGCCCTCAGGCCCGGGCCCCCACTCTGCGGGCCTGTGCCCAGCCTGGAGAAAGAGCCGCCCCACAGGCCCAGCCTCTCCAGGCCTTGAGCCGCTGGCTGCCAGGGCAGGAGAGGTTGGCAGCCCCACCCTGGGCGAGCGGGGCCTCGGCATCAAGATCCCAGGTCGTCCCCCCGCCCCGCCTGGCTGCAGGGTCTCCGCTTTGGGCGCCAGTACCCCTGCCCGGGCCGCCTCTGGCCTGATCGCAGCCCTCTTCCTCCCAGGCCCAGCTGTCCCCAGCTGCCCCCAGAGCATGGCTGCCTGGTGTCCCAGCCTCCTCCCACCCCAGGAAGCCCCCTGCCCAAGGCGAGGTGCCACTCACAGCCGAGTGCATGGCACCAGCGGGCACCGAGAGGATTCCAGAGCAGACCCCGGGGGAGCCGGAGCAGGAGGGAAGCCGGAGCCGCCGGAGCCGGGCCTCTGCCCGCCTCTCCCTGCCGGCTCCACTGCTCAGCACACGAGATCATGTTGTGATTACAAAAGACTCCTCTGGGCTCCCAGCCAGGAACGCCGCGGCCTCCACCCCCACCCTTCCACTCGCACAGGGGGAGGACCAGGGAGCCGGCAGCAGCTGGCCCTGCCCTGCCCCAGCGGCCCAGACAGGACGACAGGGTCGTCCCCCTGGTGGTCAAGCCCACCCAGGAGGCCTGGCCGCCAAGACCCAGCCTTCCCCTGAGGCCGTGTGCCCCAGGCCTGGGGCT